>NC_053517.1:97952025-98594803 GCF_016920715.1 Anopheles arabiensis
CATCGTCGTCGTGTCCATAACTTACGTGGTACAGATTTATCGATCAACAGGCAAGCAACAATAGAGAGAACACGGAGGAAAAGCGAACAGCAAAAAGGAAATATGTTGTGCCCGAGTTTCTTTCCCATCCACCCGGGGCTGCTGCTTCCGGTGTGCCGTTGTGCTGCCTTCTTCTAGCAGCATGTTGCATGTTGCCAGACAAGCGGTGGACAACAAAAAAAAAAACAAAAAGTTATTTCCCCCGTCCCCGAATGGGCTGCCTGGTCCAAACTCCCAGCACGAAAGACTCTGCTGCGTACGGCACACAAAAAACAGCTCTCCAGAGCGCACCACCGCACAGCACACACAGTCGGGCCGGAAAAATGACAAACTTTATTAAACCATTTGTTTCCATATTCCGGAGCTCCGGTTGGGTGGTCCTTGGCAGACGGTCAATTCACTTACTCCGGGCCTGGGCAAAGACACACTCACATACAGGCTCTGTGTGTTGTGGCAGAACAAATGAAGACATTATGGGAGTATATTTCCCTTTGCTGCCATTTTTTCTCCCATTTCCTAGCTGTTACGGTGCAATTACGGTAAGAGTGCAGTTTTTTGCCCCTTTTAAAGCATAAAGTGCAGGCTTATAAAAACGCTACATTAAGGTGGACATAAACTAGAGAGAGGTTTTTCTTCTTTTCGTTTCGTGCGGAGAGTCTGTGCAGCAGTTGCGGGAACCCGCTAAAAGTCGTGCAGAATTGACCACAAGCTCTGTGTCCAGCGAGGCGATTAGAACGCTGCTTAAAGTGTTTCTTCAGAGCCACCAGAGTTCGGGCCACTCGGGTTGGTGAGCAGCTATAATTTTACGACCGCTTCACTGCCAACCTTGTCGACTTCCTTCTCGCACCCGGTAGAGTGGAGCGCACTCGGGTTTTTTATTTTGTATATTGCCCCGAGAACCGAGATCTTGGCGGGTGAACTAAAACAAACGCTAAACGCTACCGCTAATGTGTGCTTGGAGCTTGCTGTGAATTGCTTGGTGCTTGGAGAACGGGCCAATGGGCGAAGAAGAAAAAAACTACCCTATTGAACAATCGAAAGGCGTCCACGATTGAGCTTTAAGCTTAAACAGGCAGTAATGCCAGCAGCGGCAGCAGCAGCAGCTGGTGCTACGCCACAATTATACGCTATATAATAAAATAATAAAATGTCGTGACATAGAACGCCTTCGCGAGTGGGCCCACGTTGAAACTTCCCACCCGTAAGGGACGAACGCGGACGCGCGGGGTTTTGTTGCCCTTTTTTATTGATCCGTGCCCCTGCTCGCTTGGGCCAGCATCTTAGGTAGCATGGCTCACCGTTCGATAGACCCAACGGCAGCAGCATATGGAACCAGCCACCTGGGAAGTATGGTTCCACACGATTTGACATCTGGGAGCAAAAACTGTTCCACACACACACACACAAACACACAACAAGATCTAGTGTGATCTGGTAGTAGTGCACCGCAAGTGCAGCTCTTGACTGTGACCTCACGTTTTCTTGTACCTCATTTGTTATGGATCTCGGCGCACCGGGTTTTTTGTTGGGACGGCTTAAGACGGCTGCGCTGGACATCTGGACGATCTAGAAAGGAACCTTACACACCCGCTTTGTCCTCTGTCAGCACCTACTCGGTAGGTACCCGGGCATGAGAATTCTCGCGCCTGTCAACAGGTTCCACCGTCACAAATAGTCACTTCGCACGGATCGCTCACCTTCCCCGGATTGGCAATCAACGGATACCACGGATTAGTGCCAAGATTACACAGCTCAAGCGCCCTATTGCAAGACAGCACAGACCGTGTCGGCGGCGGTACCATATCGGTAGCCATAACACTGTCCGCCGCCCCGTGTATCGTTAGCGAGGCTGAACCAACCGTGGGAGATAGCGGAGAGAACGTAGCAGCAGTGCTCACAGTGCTCATTAGAACAGAAAAACCGCAACCGTGATTGCTCCCAGAGTAGTCAGCGGACACGCTGCACGTTTGGAATTTGGGTTCCCAATCGTCATCTGTCAAGCACGGACACATTCTGCGGCCTGCCGCGGCCAGCTGCAAAAAACCCAAGTGCGCTGAACAGATTGTAATTTAATTATTTAAAAAGCAATAATGCTTAACCGTTGCATGCAGCGCTCTCTTTAGCAGCAACCCTCAAGTCCGGGTGTGAAAGAAACGGTTGTTTGTTTCCTTTTTCGTTCACTGGGCCTGGGAACAGAGCTAAGCAATGTAGAGCATGCTGCTTTTGTCCGTGCTTGTTGGCCACCGCTCCAAAACCGACGGCAGAAACCCCGGCGTCAATATATATGTCGTTAAGACGAATGGACGGGTTTGGGTGTCCCTTATAAGCTGCGGGGTGGTCAATTTGCGCAAAAGGGTCATAATAATTTGCATGATATGGGTCTATTGTTATGCCCCAGTTTTGCCTCGGTGTTTTATGTGTATATGTGTATGGCAAGGATTAACGACAAGCGGGACAGCTCTAATGAGCGTAAAGCGCCTGGGTAGGAAATTGATCCACTTGAGAACTGAATTTACTGCTTCGTAAAGTCCCTTCGCCAGCAAATAACAGGGCGAGAGAGGGGCAAATAATTTGTTTCATAATCATTAGACCAATTACTAATTGTAATTCTTTGTTATTTTCATTCTTGCAGGTAATTTGAAACATAATTCTTGTGCTTTGATGAAGTTTGTTGCGCTGAAATCTTGATCAAGTAAGCTATCATTGGAAATTCTGAAGGACATCGTACTGTTTCCCTCCACAATTTTATCGTTCTGTAAAGCACGTACAACGATGCACAGACTCTTTTTCCCATTGCATAACCCACTCACTACCCATACCTTCCCTTTCTCCCATGGAAAGCGTTCCTAAGATTTCGGACGCAAAACCAACGATATAATCTCATTAAACGTTGCAATGCGATAAACGTGAGCTGCCGTTAGCCATTTCTCCAACCATTCCATCCATTTTCCGTACCCCCCGCGGAGCCTGATTTCGACCCCCCCCCCTTTAGACGCCCGCCCTCCAGGGGAAATCTCGAATGCTCGTCGGCAATCTCTGCCGGTTCGTTTACGGACATTCCGGAAGGCTGAAATTCCATCCGGTGCACACGGCGCGCACCATAATTGGAAGTCCGGAAGATCCGCTACGGGGCTGCACAGCGAAACCATCAGCTGTGGCCGGTCGCACGCGCGTACACCGTCGTGCTCTGTGTGCAGGCGCTGAGCGTTGCTTTAGCTCCAACGGTCCGTTGTTCTGACGGTATTCGATGGAAACGTTGTGCGGAATTTATCTCTGGCAGCCTTGCACCTACCGCAGAAACTGTAGTAGCATGCAATGCAGAAGGTGTAGAAGGGTAGCAGATGCGTTAAATATGACAGACGAAGGGTTATAATTCTTGCGGGAAAAGTGAAAAGCAGCAATGGAATGGAATGGTTGAAAGCAACAAAAAACCGTTTACCGTCCTTTAACGACGCGTGCTTGTAGAGGATGCTATTTCAATGAAAGTTTTACGCTGCTTTTCCCTTCTACTTTACGGTGAGAGTTATTGTTACGATATCCCGCCAGAAAATAACTTATTATGATGGTAATGCACGGCGATACCGGTTATCTAACGCAAGCAGCTTGATGATTTCTTCTTTATGGTCGATTGGTTGGGAAAGATTTATGATTCAAACAAGAACATTTAATATAATTTCCGTCATATTTTTTGGCAGCGTGATGCAAAAGAAAGTGTTTACTCATGAATCCATCCCAATGGCAAATTTCGCTCACCCTAAGTTGACAATCCAATTTTGTTTTTCTAATGTTTAGCAAACCGTTTTACCGTATGAATGATTAGCTGTTCCTATACCTGTCATGTCTCTCTCTCTCTCTCTTGCTGGCTGCAAATAACACACTGTTGTTGATTTTTGCCCATTAGTCACGCCATAATTTGTTGGCGCATCACAAACGGTACACGGCAGAAGAGCCCGCAGCGATATGTACAAGAGATCACGGGGCGCGCATCTCCACACCTGTCTGGTGGTCTGTTTGCCAAACTGTTTCTCCAGTTTTGATGCTACCAGCTACGTGCTGCCAGGTTTCAAATCATAAATATGCATGAGATGACACCGGCACCATCCATATGGCATGTGTGTGTGTGTGTGTATTTCACAGACGGGGCAGGAAACTCACTCGGGGGTTTTATTTGTCCGCGCTTCGGCACGATCACCGACCGCTGCCACGCTCATCATCGATCGACACCTGATGAGGATGCAATCAATAGCGCTCTTAATGAGCCTACATTAAACAAACAAACCGGTGAATGAACGAATAAAAACACGAGGGAAGATGCTTCAAAGTTAAACGCATTAACGCTCTTCTTTAGCGCTTCCTGCCTCTTCACAGTGCATCTAAAGTACAGTTCTTGCTCACCATTCCTCTGTCTCACTTTCCATCCCTTGCAAGGAATTCTACGGCTGGTGCTGTTTTATCCCAACAAACGTACCAATTCCCCTCAATCAGTAACGGTTCTTTTCACCCAGCAAACGCATGCGTGCTTGCTCGAGGGACCGCTGGACGCTAAAATGGACGCCCTTGCACACCTTGGGCCACAAATTCCATTCCATGTCCAGTAAAAACAAACAAAAAAAAAACACCTAGACACTCTTCCAAGCATCCCCCCCGGAGCTGAATATGTTCATCAACACAGCATCGATTCCTTTCCATTACGCTTGCCGCTCCATACAAAATCCGCACATGTTCTGAGCGTTCGTCGTCTGCGTGCAGACGTTAAAAGAAACAGGTTCCGCAAACGACTTTCCGAGTCGCGCGTCTCTGCCGCTCGAAATATGGACCGAAACAGACACCGACTAACACGGCCCAAAACGTTAATTGTGTCAGTGGGACTTTTCCAGCATTCCTTCTACTCCCGCTGGTTCTACGTGGTGAGTGTGGCGTCGCAGCAGCATTCGCCCACCACAACACCTGCTGGAACGCGCCGAGGAACACAGACGAGCAGCTGACATTTGACGGGCGCGAGCGCCCGTGGAATTTATTTCATTTAGACGTTCCCCGTGTTTGTCAACCCGGCCGTTATTGAGTTAGGTCAAAAAAGGAACAGTCCGCGCCCGGCTCTACAGAAGCCGACGTCCCGTTCGGCTGCAGTTCTGACGAACGCCTGACATTGGTAAAAGGGAAAAGAAAAACGAGCCTCTCGCCTGTGTATCCATCACTTTTTGACGTGGTTAAGCACGCCATCAAAATGGAATCACCGCCATTTCGGAGCGTGAAAAGCGTGTCCCTAACGTAGTTCTCCTCTTCTTGCTCGGATGTCAAATTCTAACTGTATACGGTCGATGTAGTACGTTCACGTTTCCCGAAAAGTGTGCTCTCTCTCGCTGACACGCTGTTTGTTCCTGGTTCAGGCTCTGCGGGTCGTCGTCATACGGGTAGTCAGGTTCAGGTTCCCAGCATGGCGTGCTGTCACGACGCGAAGCCGTTGCCGTTGAACTTGACCGGTTTTTTTTCAAAACGGAACGAGTCAAAGAAAAAAGACATGCAAAATCCCGTACTTCAACCTAGTCAGAGTCTGGGGTGGTGCCAAGAATCTGGACTGACTTGCTGGATGAAATATTTGCACCGGACTGCAACAATGTATGTCCTACAATGTATTCCAATTGTTTGCGGAGTCTGATCGGGAAGGAACTTGAGAATAATATCCGGGCGTGGGTGAGTGGTATCAGGAATGTGTGCTAGTGCCAACTGAAGTCGACAATTGATTTACTATGCCTCGTGCATATCCGGCAGGGCCTTTGAAGTTCGCACCCAATTAGCCTTGGCCAGCTTAGCAGAACCGAGTCCCCCGTCTGGACTGTAAAATGTAGCACAACAAATAGAGCGTATGAACTGATTGCTTAATTTCAGACTCGGCCTGCTGAATTAAGTCATCTTCTTCCCATTGCGCACTGCTTTCCGTACAATCACACCGCCATAAATCAGGGTACGCACATGGGATCGACTTCTGCTTTCTTCGCTGCTCTCGCTGTTTGCTTCTTCTCCCGTCATGAGCATGATTTTCGCTAGTCACCCGAGACCCGAAACCGAGACTTTGCCCTCGCGTACTGGGGCATTTTTTTCCCCCGTTTGCCATAGCACTCTTTCTAGGCCATCCGATTTATGAGGCTTTCCCCTCCGGGTCTTTCTGTGCTTCCCTGCACTGCTCCGAACCGAAACCGTCCACACCAAGGTCCATTACACATCGGCCCAGGTATTCGGAGGTGAGCATCGGAGGCAAACATGGGGGAAAAAAGTAACAACATAAAACACACACAGGCTGTGTACAAAAGCCTAAAAACCGGCACATACACACACACATGCGAAACAAATTGGCAGTGTTGTTTTCCTTGTGGCGAACCAGTTCGCACTGCCCATCGAACAGTCATTAAAAAGTAGCTCCAGTTTTATCATGCCCGGTGTGTTCGTAAACGGCCAGCGGCGGTATTATCTTTTTTTATCGGGAGAAGCCGAATCTGTAAAGTCCTTGTGCCGCCCTGTTCGTTTTTTGTCTTGAAACCTATATGAATACGCAGACAAGTTGAGATTTCTCACACGGTAATGGGTCCAGAAAGAGAAAATAAAAGCTTCAGGCGTATCTGGACTTAGAGTGTCATGAATTTTACAATCGTTCACCGGGTGTACAGTTAAGTGGGCAGTTACGAGGAGAAACGAATGTTTTCAGACGCCTAATTGCTCCACTGTCTGTGGACTATGAAAGTAAGGGGATGGGGGACACTAGCACCCGTACCAAGTTCCATTTTTGTTGGTCCATTTATTAGATTAGCTGGACCGTTGTAAGGCACACGCACTCAGGGATGGAAAGGAACTGTAAATGTTCAGCGTGTGTGTGTGCATTAGTGCAGGGTTCGAGTGAAACTGGGCACTCCGGTTCCGCATCGATTCCCTGATTGCTGGCCAGCAACGACACAGTCGCTCCAGCAAACTAGATCCATCACAAAACCACTCTCCATGGCGCGCGCGCGTGTTTGTGCGCTGCAATCGATGTGTGCAGTGGCAACATCCGGTTCGATCGAAATTATGCTACACGGTTGACCACCAACAGCGCTAAGCAGCCACCGATCGTTAATTGACTACATCCGACGCATATTTGCCTACAAGTCCCTGCCTCCAGCGCTGTACGGTTCGATCACCCCATCAAGTTTATCAAGCAAATGTGCCTAAGCAGAAGTACCTAATCCTGGTGGTGTAAAACATGCAATGTCTTTGCGAAAAGCCGTTAATGTAACGTTGTTTGCACTCATCACGACTGGATTAGGACACGTGGAAATGGAATCTAAAAGCAAATTGTTGGTAATTTTCAATAAACTCTTAATTTGAACTCCACAACTCTCTTGAGTGTGTCGTGAGCTCCAAAAACCTACTGCATCTTCAAAAACTAATTAAACTTGAATGCATCTGAAGCAACCAAATAACCAAAAAATTAAGAACCAAACTCACTAAACACTGTTATTATGCCCCGAAAAAAAAGATGTTCATTATTGCACAATTTACTATAAGTAACATTTGGCAGGGTTTTTGTGCACCCAAATAAATTGTGAAACATTTGCCACCCATTAGCGGGCTATTAGTTTTGCATCAACTTTTTCCGACCCGTTCGACCCATGCGCTCCATTATTAGTCGTGCCAAAACGTGCACACACACGGGGCAGTTGCGCTTATGCGCATTTAAATTGCCTAAATTGTTTCCAAACAGCCTTCGTTTGTCATTTGTGCGGGTTGCAAATTTCGCTCACACCTAACCATTAACTGCTAAATTGCGGCAGAGACATTAAGAACGGTTTAAAAACAAAGCAATCACAGCATTACTTACCTGACATTGGGGTTTGGCGCATGAAGCATCATCTTCACGTACAAACGTAACAGATCCTCACTATTACGCCAACACCCCGTGCTCTGGCGTAATGAATTTCTCTTCATCGCTAACATTTAATTGCTCTTAACACCCCATTAGCGAACCTGGCGGCACAAATTGATCTCTTCCAATCTCGTGCGGTGTTAGCAGCAGCTGCTAAACTATTACCCCACGCTAATCATAATCACCCAGCGGCGACCCACACGGAGTGGGTCATAAAAAGCTTTCCCGAAAAAACCTCATCTGCTCGCATTTGCATAACGACGGCAACGATGAACTGCATTTCCACCCGCGCACACACACACACACACCCACACACACACTACCACCAATTTAGCCATTGTTATGCGCACGAAATTTGAGCAGTAATCGATTAAGCTTGAATCGCTGCTCTCTAATTCGTGCGGTTGCCCCTTAGGAACAAACCAGTTTAACCAGCACCTTCCGTGGTCGAATTAACGAGATTTTATTGGTTTTAGGGTGTGAAATTTATGAACGATTCCGCTGAACCCGCTGTTCGGTACAATCGCGTTCGATTGTTTCAACTGCAGCATGATTGTGCTTGCATTCCATTCACGGGAACATGCAAAGCAACTTAAAATGAAAGTTTAACGGGACCGATGGTGTTATGAAATATTTCACCTGCACTTTATGATACCCAGCCGCATGGTAAATGCTCGCCCTATCGTTTATTGCATGCTGACAATAAGAATTCCACACCACGCTCGGCTCCATTTGGCGGCGTTCTTTTGCGCTGCCCACCAAACCCCAGCAAGTCGTGCCAGTAATGCCCTAAAGTTAACGATTAAATCAAATCTAACATGCTCAATGAATCGCGTGCCAAAGCGTTTTTCTTTAAGCGACGTGTGTGTGTTTTTGTGCACACACCCGCTCTAAACGAACCATTAATGTCTGGGGGCCCTTGGTAGAAGCGCAGGAAAGGCTCGCGCTTATTACCCTTTGGCCTGTGCTGGTTGCCCCACTGCCTCGCCTGTCGCATTGATCTGTCGGTTGGCCGTTACTGTTACTTAACCGTAGCGCGAACACGACCCAGGACCTCGCCGCACCGTGGCGTATCACCACGTCCGTAAGGCTCGCGGGGACAACTTTCACGCTCCAGCTGCCACATACTGCTGCTGGTTTGTGGCCGCGCGTTTACACTACACGGCGTGCAACCTTGAACCAGATTCGAGTGCCGATTCGAGGGTTTCGATTCCAGCCCGCTGTAGGACTCTGTGGCCGTTGTAATCAACCGTCACTCGGGTTGTGTTGTTCGATTGCGCCATGGACCATATTCCGGCTGGCGTTCCAGCTACCATTTTCCATTTGCTGCAGTGATTGTGTGCTGACTCGTGGGTACTCACGCAGCATGGTAGAATTGCTGCGGGCATCCTAGAACACGAACAGGTTGCCGTAGGTTGTCATCGGTGAAATCAAGGAAATTCCTTGTACATTCAATCTACACCAACGATCGCGCACTTTCAAATGAGATCAACAGCCAACTCACCCCCCCCCCCCTCCCGAGAGCACACTGACATTAAAACCGAGCAAACGGGCAGCGCAAAGAATGCTAGTTCCTGCAGCAACTCCAACATCTTCTAGAGACGCTGGGAGTCATGCGGAGGTTTGTCGTGTCCTCCAAAGGCCACACTTCCATATGCGCGCGTGTTGGGAATTCCTGCCACGGCGTGGAATACATCTCGACCCCGGGCTCGGGCACATGCCTGCAGGGATTCGATTTCCTTTAACGGTTCCTCGGTGAGCGCACAACGGCAAGTGTGTGTGTGTGTTTGTTTATGTGCACCCAGTTGCACAATCTCATTTAAATTCAATAACTATTTCGCAATGCCTGTGTGTAGAAGCAAACAAACACACACGGCTTGGCGTTACTCGCGTGTGCGGTGTTTTGTTTGTTCGCTCGCCGTTGGTTCACCTTTGGGGGTGAACCTGTGTTCCACCGCTACTCACCTGCAGGGACTTCCCAGTGCATACCGCGAACAAGCGTTTTGCGAAACGCAAAATGACATTAAACAAGCGAAAAAAAAGTCTGTTTGAAATAAAAACGCACACTTTGAAAACGAACCCAGCGATTGAATTACATTTCGGGTAGAAAAGGTATACAAAAAATCGTAACAAGCTTCGAGCCGACCAAGAAGGAGTTATCGATGTTTGACATCGATTGTATCTCCCTTTTTTCCTGCACCGTATGCGATCGTTAACGAAACAAGCAAGATACATGGAATAGGGAGGAGGTGCATGTGCTCAGCTTGTAATAAGCGGGAAATCGTATATTTAATGTCTATGAAAGCTATTTTTTTTTGGGGGGATGCAGACATGCCATTGAGCAAGTCGGCAAAAAGATTTTGGCTTTAAAGGCATTTGCAAATCCACAAAACAGCTTGCAGGCCTGTTCATAATCATTACATTAACAACCATTAACCTCTTTGTAAACGCAAGTTTTGTCGAGTATTTTTAGCTACCAAGAACGTACTCTAGAGCGTTACCATTCGGATGAATTATAAATCGCACCAGCTAAAGCACTTACATTTAGAATTACGGCGCGCGAAGGATAAAGCCGGCAATTTATATTGCAATTCATTTTCACTCATCTTAATATCGCTCCCACCGCTGTAGAGTGGGCTCGCTGAGCTCCCTGCTTCACGCCTCGAGCAGCAGCAGCAGCCTTTGATAAGGCCCGCTGCAGCTTTGCTATCTTTTGAATGGCCGCTGGCATGAAATTGTAACAAGCTTCCCGGTCAAGTTACGAAACAGAAGCTCGAAAAAGCAGTTACCGGCAGCAGTTTTGGGATAATGCTACGGTGTGCTTTTTAACACACAACATCATCATTATCGGTCGGTGTGCGTACCAGCCAGAACACGACTTGCCAGCTTCTCGTAGTAGTAGCACCACCACCACCACCCACCAACGCTGTCTGCTCATTTCACTCACATTGAGTTTATTTAAATGATGATTATTATGATTATTACCCGGTGGTGCGGCCGGTGGAAGGCACCGACAAGCTCTCGGCCAGATATTTCCCCGGGGGCGGTTTTGAGACACGGTGCGCACACACGTCGTTTGCCGTGAGACGGCGCAAAAGGTAAAGCTACCCGAGAGCTGGTGGTAGCGAATGGTAGCGAAGATTAAAGCTCAATCGCACGCTGCCCTCCTCCCATGCTAGCTGCATAATCACCATTACGGTAGAATTTGCACGTCCCACCACCCCCCCGGGTGGCTTTTGTGCTTCGCCAATGCTGACCATGAATGTGTGCGGTGGGCTGGGGAGCGTTCGGACAGAGGCCGTCGGGAGGCTGGACCGGCGAGAGCATAAATATTTATTAATGCAACCAGCCGCAATCGTGCGTTGCTGCTGGTTAAGCTAACACACACACACAATCTAAGTCGCCCACAGACCCCGGAGTGCGGCTCGGCTTGGCCTAGGTTAGGGAAATCGGAAGGTTAATTGCCGGGTCTAATCGCACCTTCGCGCCACGTCGAACACCACGTGTACCTACCCAGAGCAGCCAGTGTTGTGTACCTTTGTTGCTCGGCATCTATACCGTGTTGGGATTGGAGGAACTGTTGTTCGATCGATTTTCGGTAGTTTTGGTTAAATAATTTCACTAATAGCACTCTGGGCGGGAGAAATAGGCTTGCGAACCCGGATGGCACTAGTGAAACATAACGACCGTTCGGTACTGCCCCATGCATCTATGTCCAGATCCAGTCTCACAGGTTGCTCTCCCCACAACTAACGGGTCAACTTGATGACGAGTTGTTGATGGCAGATGTCGCCAGTGATAGCATCGGACCACACTTTGGAAGTACTTCGCAAGCTATCACGCCATCAATCGGTGGGCAAACGGCTCTCCATCTCTTCCCAACACCCACTGAAAGTAGGCACAACGGACACGACCTCGAACCTTTTTGATCTCTGGTGAAGTTCCCGCATTTCAACCAACCGGGTCAACAAAGCCCATAACCGAAAAGCTCAAACATACGCGATAGACGCGCACTGCTCCGTTCGTGTCATTGATTTCGTGGGTGTGACTGACGTCGCATTGGACGGAACCGCTTTGCACCAAACCGACGCACTTGAGGGCGGCATCGGTTTTGTGGTTGCAGTGCACAAACCTCCGTAAACCATGTAAGCGAACGCGCACACTCTCCCTTAGAAGGCGAATGTACACCTCCCCCATTTGTGTCCTATTCGGGGAGAGGGTGGGCTGAATTTATTGCACACGATTCCCGAGCTAGCGTGAGCGATTCAGGACCCAGTTTCGCCTGTGGATGACTGTGTTAGGGGTTGGAACATTGCACAGACTGCTGGAAATAGACCCAGAAGTGAAAGATTTAACGTTCTTCGAATGTACGATAGTGGTTCTGCACACAGAATCTATGACTTTATATTCTCCGTGGAAAGAGTTTGCGATTTCAATCACGCCAGAGATTGGACCTAGTTGTCACTACACATTCACTTTCAGCAAGGATAAGCTCCATCTCCAAAGTAAGCGACCAGAATGATCCCCCACGAACCCTCAAACTCCGGCAGCACCAATGGAATTTGCTTCCAACCGGCTACTCCCCAAGAGCGTCACGGAACTCGCCCAAAACAATAAACAGTTGTCACACTGCTGACATAACACCAACTCACGGTCCATTGATTCTCCCACGTCGCTGGGTCCGGTCGAATGGCTGTTCAAAAAGAATACTTTCGCTTTTTTCTTCTCTCTCTCTCTCTCTGTCTCTCTCTCTCTCTCGGTCTTCCTTTCACTCCTCCGCATGATGGAGTCATCAGTGTGCTGCGCTTGTTGGGAACTCATCGAGCGGAACTGACCGAATTTTTTCGACTGCTACCCCCGTGTAGCCAAATCTGTATCGATTCATCGACTCCAGTGAGTCGTGTCTTACATGTGTTTGTTGACTACTTTACGACCCACCAGTTTTGGGGCTCGTTCCACATTGAACTGGAGCAGGTTTCTTCAGACAGCAATTGTCAACTTCAATTCCAATGTCGCAACATTGAATCGAGCGATTATGGTTATGTGCATTTAGAGAACTTCAACTTTTGCAGTATGCTTCAGACGAGCTGCTGGGTTGCATTTACTGAATTCTTCACGTTATAAAACCAAAATTAACAAAAATTTTAATCTCATCTTCTTCTTTTTGTTTCAATTTCAGGTATGAAGAGTATACTCATCTGGCGCGTTTTAAACCTTAAATCACAAAACCCGCGCGATGCTTTGATTTCACTTCTCGGTGCGGTTTTGTTTGACGACGGTAAACAAATCGTCATCAGCGTACCGAGAGGAGGGAAAAAATGTGTAAGTAAACTTCCCGAAACAACTCTACTGCGCGAAAACTTTGAAACAACCGTAGGCATTTTCTGCGTCGGTGACTTCTACCGCCCTAAATGTCACACTGAAAGCGTATGTTCCGGATAGGGGGAGGACATTTTCAATCAAAACTTCCAATTGTGTCGCCTCCACAATTGCGTGTTGCTGTTGCTTATCACGGGAGCCATTTTTACGCATGCCTGTTTCAATTGCGAGACTTTGAGTCTTTACTATGGTTTGAGAAGGATATAATTCCTGATGGGTTTATTGTTGTCAAAAAGAAAAAAAAGTAAACCACTAAATACCTTCACTTTCTTGAAAATTCTAGACACTTTTTCACACTACAATCAAGATCAGATAAAAACTGTTCCAATTTTGGTGCCATAATAAAGAATCAAGTTTCCGTCCGGCACTAAATAACGCATACCTGCTCGTGAGAGTCAACTCACTTAGCAAAATCCTTCGAATTCATTCACACCCGCCCAAAAAGACCAAACACATGCTCTACAATCACCACAAGGTTTAAGCTTCAAAAGAAGGATTGACAACAATACCAAAAAAATAAATCCAACAAGCTAATACACACTTTCCGTAGCTCGATCGGTGCTTTCCACCGTTTCGATTTTCGAAAGTAGCCGCCTGTTTTTTTCGGCCTGCAGGGCGCTCGAAAGCGGCTGTCGCTGATATCCATTGGCAAGGACACACGAACGTCGTCCGCTGCCGTGGCGGCAATCAAACTCTCCATTCCAACAGCAACCGCCCGGGGTCCGGGGAATCGAAGGGATAAGCGAACGGTTGTTTATGCCAGAACAAACCGCGACCGTTTCAGGGCGAAGGGGTCAACGAAATCGGTTCGTGCTTTGCGTAATAATTGCGCAACGCAAATGAGTGCAAATTTTTACACCATAACGTGCACATACACACACACACACACACACATAATTCATGCATTTAATGCCACGTGGTCACGTTTCACAGGCCGCCACAGTTCACGGGTCGGGCACGCTTTTCTGTTCAAAAGGAATTAAAAAAAAAACCCTCGCACAAACGTACACAAAGGCACGCCACGGTACTGAATGTGGGACGTTTGGCCAATGGAAAGACCGGCACAACGACGTCGAAACTTCATTAGCGAGTTCAATACCATTTTTGGCCAATCACGGAACCTGCCGGGGTTCTTCAGTGACAGCGGCATTGCGTTGATGTCCGAGTGGATCTTATTCTTTCCCTACAAAGACCCTACGACCAACTGGCAACTGGCGAATGAAATGCCAAGCGCGATCTCTTTAAAGGTAGACTCAGCCATAGTACCGCGAACGCTCCCAGTGATCCTTCCGGTCATTACTGGAAGAAAGAACTCAAGACGGTGGGCTAATGTAAGTACACCAGCTTCAACTGCACCAGTTACAACACTCCCATAATGTCACGAGATGACGCGGAACCTCCAGAAACTTTCACTTTTCCACCGACACAGAAACTGATTGATTGGAGAGAAGAGAGTGAAGACAAAAAAAAAGCTTGGACCGATTACATCATTTACTCTACCAGCTAAATGCTAAAGCGGGTGTAAGCACTTCGCAGCAGTTCTCCACTGTAACAACTACAACAACAAAAAACGGTGAGGCATAAAATAAACCAAATACCCCATCTCAAGTAGTAGTAAACTTTACATGCTTCTTCGCTGCCGTTTGATGAAGCTTTCCAACCCAGCGAGAGTTTCACTCTAGCCGGGTTAGAAATTTGGTGGTCGTTTCGGTTCCGATTCGGCAGTATCAAGCATTCAAGCTATGATCGTCTGAACGCAAGATCTGAGCACCGTCCCGCACCAAGACGTTGGCGATGCGAATATCTCCGACAGCACTTACCGAGTCAATAAAGCTTTCCTCTCGCGTTACCCAGTGACCCATCGGACCGTGAAATCGCTTCGTTAGTGAATTTATTTAAAACAATGTTCCACCCGCACTTTGGAACGCATCGCCGACCCCGCCAAGATACTGATCGCGCAAGATGCGGGAGATCCGGAATACTTCCTCCAGTGCAGCAGAGCACACTGCACCGCGGCGGAAGAAAGTGTGCGCGCAGATGAAGTTAACAATTTTTCAGCAAATCCCCCCAGGGAGTATCTCGCTAGACATCTACCTCCATCGCCCCTCAAATCAAAACTCCAGCGCACACACGAAGAATGTGGAGAAGAATTTCGGGTGAAATTCGATTAAGTTCCCCTCTGCTCTACTGCACTATTCGGGCGAAGCGTTTCTTCTCCGAGTCGAGTCGGGTTGTATAAGTAAAAGAGAACTTAATTAACCCACCAACGAACCGCAAAACGACCCTCGTGCTGGTGTTTGCTGACAGCGATCGGCCGGGTGGAATTTGAAAACGGAAGAAACCGCTCACCGTACCACTCACCGGTTCCGAACGCATATTTATTATGCTGGTGTTTTTGAAATTCTATGAGGTGAATGTTGGACAGCTACAGTTTGTGGCAAGGGGAGTGAGTTATTTTTTTTATTTCTTTTGGAGAAATTACATTTTAAATCACATAACTGGCGCTGCATAATTCATATATTAAAGGAAAAAAGAAATGCTGTTACGCTGTTATTTGTGATCCGACAACGTGATGATATCTTGCATCATCTTTCTTTTACACTGGAGGTCGTGTTATCGCAATACGAACGGAACAAATCTTAAAAAACAGGGCTCAAACAAATCTGTCAGCTGAGATGTATCTATTTTGCGGGATTCAGTAGTCTTATGGCAATTTTTGAAAATCTCTTCAAACCGCAATTACTCCTGGTAAATCTCCAAAGAAAAACACGCAGTTGGTCAACTTCAATGAAATCTTTTAATCTCTCAGTGCGATATAAACGTCCACCGAGATAGATTCAACGCCACGCTTCGGAAGCAAAACGCCACGGCCGATGAAATAAATTATATCTTACCCCGGGCACCACGGACCGGGGGAGATTAAACGGCTGCTGCTAAATAGCTTTTTAATCGCTTGTCAGCTTCATAATGGAGACACTCGATTTATGGGTTCTCCTGCACGCGGGTGCGATTTCTTTAAACAGTTTCGCCAGTCATCGGTTAGCGCGAACAGTAGTAGCGCGAGCACGAGTAATGAGCTCAGCAAATACTGTTGCCAGCCGGCTTCAAGAACGCTCAACACCGCTCGGACGGATTTGGTGGACCTAGCGCGGTTTTTAGGTCAAACCATTCTCAGCCTCAGAAGGCACCCTTGCGAGTGTTGTCTGTGCTTTTTTTCCCCCTCGCCGGAAATACAAACTGCAAACTCTCACGAATCGGCCGTTAAGCAATGGACATCTGGGGACACGCGAATTTAAGATCAAGCAATGCGGGAGTAATTACTTCATTTCAACACCACGGACAAAGCCACCTGGACGTCACTAGTTAGCGAGGTGTCTCTCCTTCGCTCGTATTCTTTCCGTCCCATGCACCAAAGTTCATTTTCCAATGATTGTCTGAGGTCGTGCGAACAGAGCATTGAAGGACTCGTGCGTGTGTGTTTGTGTGATGCAAATTGTGCTTTGTGTGCGGGTCGTAAGATTTGGTGAGGGCGATAAGAAATAGAAGAGACCCATTTTTTGTGAGCCCTCACTGATCTAGCTGATCAGTGAACAAACCAAATGATCCAATTCTTTCGCAGCACAAACAGACAAACCTATTTACCTTTGAGAGCAGCCCCCTTGGCAACACACAGGGGAGGCTGTGGTGCCAACCTCCGCTGTAAAATGGCATTGAAACTTAACGGATCCGTTCGAGGCAACAGCAAAACATTCGAGCACTTGAGACATGGAAAGAAAAATGAAAGTACTTGATTTGTGTACGATTCCACGGTTCCACTGGCGTTGATGGTCAATGGCTTTGGCAGGCATCCGCATCTCACGGGGAGAAGCGAGATAGCGAGAGAGAGAGAGAGAGCTAGATGTGCGACCAGATTGCAGCAACACCCTGAAGGCTAGTGACCGCAGCCCAACCGCCACCGACAGTTCCAAGAGTCTCTGGCCAGCCTGCAAGAACGGACCCAGGGCGGACGGATACACGCGTGCAGGCTTCGGCTGTGATCATTAAAGCCCACCAAATGGGTGAACGAAGCGGTGAACCGGTTTTTATTGCCTGAACTTCAGCGCCATATTCGTAGAATTAGTTCAGCACGATCCAGCACAGCCAACTCCGGAGCCAGGTCCTAATGTTACGGAATGGTGGAGACGAAAAAAACAACGGTGCCGGAGCTTTTAATTGGTACTGTAATGTCCGATTCGTCGCCTGAACGCGCGCCGAATGGCCGGCGATGATGATGATGATGATGTCCCCATACACCAATTGTCCCTCGATTGGAGCTGTAACTAACGACGACGACGACCTGCCTACCGGAGATTCGATTCTACATTTATCAATTAATTGGACATAACGAATCGCGAATGGACCGGACCGGCACCACACCCGCTGACTCTGGGTGTAACAATAGTACACAACAGGACCCTCATGTAGCGGATGCTATAAATTATCGCATCGAAGGGTGGGCAAATATTACAGTCGAGAAGTCACACAACAAAACCCATTACCCGCACAACGCTGGAGCCCCGCGGGGACAATTTCTAAATCCGGCATCAATGGCATTCAAACGGTTCATTTGACAGGAACAATCACCATTCACTTCTAAACTGCCGGTTGCGCTTTTTTGTTTTTGCTCCACTGGAATTGTTTTGCGAATAGTGGCGCTGCAGTGGCTATAGTAATTATATTATAGCACAACCTTCCACGCCGCTGTTCCGCAACACCTACTCGAGAATTGATATCTTTAAACGCCATCAGGTTTGTTTTTTTTTATTGAATTTGCTGCAGGTTGGCGCGTTGAAGAGAGAAGGTCTTTTCACTTCCGCTAGTGTGCGAAACTTATTCGCCACCCATAGCCTTCAACTTGAGCGATTGGTGCTGCGTGTGGTTTCGAATGGGTCCCGGGTGCAAAGAACATCAGTCAACCAAAACCTCTTAAATCACTGTAAATTACAATTTAATCTGGTTTGTTTGAGCGATGTCTTGATGTGTTTGCTTTACCTTGGGCATTCATAGCGATACCTCCGGACATAAAATTCACGCAACAGTTTCCGCCTTCTAAGGAAATAAAGTGTCACAAATAGAAGACAACTCATTGGAATTCTTGCAGCGCAACTCCAATTCACTTGAAGTGGTTGTTAATTTTGAAAGGTATCCATAAGCCTGATTAAATAACTCTTCTGGAATTCTTCAGACTTTTTTGTTGCTCCAACCCGAACCTTGTTTTTACATTCCGCAGGCCTGTCTGTTTTTTTTTTTCTTAGGAACTGCTCAAAACCAAAAACCCTAATCAGCTGACGACCAACCCAACTTCATCGCGTACTCCACTCTCATCTTACCAGAGCACCTTATTACGTCGACCTGTCGACCGCTCTTTACCTTTATAAACCTGCAGAAGTGCCAATCCCGCCCCAAAAATATGCCCTCCGGGGAAAGGTGTCGAGAGTTCGCCTTTTTTTCGGTCTCACTCCCCAATCCACCGATCCGGCGAAAGGCTGCTGCTCTTTCTCCAAGCATTATTATGTTTTATTTATGAGCCCATAATTGGGTAACGCGATGTGCAGTCAAATCAATCGTTCTCCATTGCGGTTTGCGGCTCATTTGTCTGTCTGGGGTCCGAAACCGGCGGGCTCAGAATTCGTTACCCAAGGAAGGAGGAGTGCCTAGGACACCTACCTCCTTCTATTTATTCCTGTAGCTTCCGCCTGTGTGGACTGTTGATTTATTGCGTAATGGTTATGTTTCTCCCTATGAGTCCTACACGACTTGGTAGCCTCAACTGGATGCAAAGTACACACGAAGAAGAAGCAAACTGTATCACCCAACGAAGGGAAAAGATCTACAAATGGAGCTAATATTATGCTGTCGATCAGTCGCCCATCAGCCCCAGCCGTATTCGCGGCGTAATGAGCAGGAGGTAACCTGCCAATCTCGTCGCTAGATAGAGTCGACAATGCACGAGCCCCAACTACTGCTGGGTCTCACGATGGGTTACAGCCGGGGGCAGCAAAGATGGCACGAACTTGCAGACGATTTAGGTCAGTGTGTGTATGTGATGCCGCAATAGCGCTACCCTTCTCACAGCGGTCGTCTACTCTCCAGCTGTGTATCAAGCTGCTCCGATCTCTAGTTCTTCTGTCTCTATCCAATGCTTCAACCTGACGGAATCACTCCTTCCGAGTATCCAACATACTTCAGATCAGCACGAATCAGAGTTTTATGACCAAAGTCAGACTAAACTAACCGTTCGTGCTCACTCGGCATTGACATCAGGGGTGTTTTGAGACCGGAGAAACACTACCGAAGGTGCTGTACTTCAACCCCACAACTTTGACACGACACACGTCTGCGTCCAGCGAGCTTCCAGATGGAGGCCAAGCTAAGGTGGTTGGCAGGCTAAGGTGGTTGGCAAATAATTGGCAGCAACCCGAGTGTGATTTGATTGATTTTTATCGGTTTGCCCAGGTCGCGACACGTCGCAACCCATACGAATGCCGCCATGCCGCACACCAACCTGTCGACAAACCAGGGCTGCTCTCTTTCCCCTTTTTAACAGCCTGTTTCACCTGAGTCTGACTCCAACTCAACTTTGCAAAATCGATTTTTACTCATTATTTTAACGCCCCCAGGGCACACAGTGCTACACAGGGGCGTCGATGGAACGGCTGCCCCTTGTTTGTGCTTTGCGACCGACCCCGCGGATTTAACAGATCGCTGATTCACAGGTGATCGGTAATGCCGAAATTGGACTCGACGTACGTCAAACTCCTGAAGCCCCCGGTTCTCCCCGCGCTCGAATCGATCGAATTGAGATCAAAACTCGAAGGTGCGCCGTCCCGCGCCTGTGCGACATGGGGGCACATCCGCCACCATTCTTGCACACCATTTTACCATTCCCAAATCGAGCGGAATCGATCGCGGGCTGCATAAACTCCTCTCCATTGCATAAGCGGTGGCGTTGCTTTGCGAAAACTTTCACCCGAATTGCTGAGAGGAGGAAGGCCTTTGTGTCCACGGTCATCATCTTTCACCGGCAGGCAAGTAGAGCAGGATCAGCACCATCTCATATACACTACACACGGTGTTATGTGCGAAACAATTCCTTTTATTTATCTATTTTTTTGTACCCGGTACCTTCTCAATTAAACGCCGAGCCCATTAATTGCCGTACGCACTGGGCTATTGTTTTAAATTTATTCATCCCAGCTCGTATACAAGTTTGAGTTTGGTGTTTTGTTTTTGGAAGCCCACTTCCGTCAATTCCGGCACGGTTTGGGCAGGCTGGGCGAAAGGTTGTACCCTTTCTTTCTTTCCTCCATTTCTGACACTTTCACGAATATCAATTATGCGATGAAAATCGTTCACTCAACCAAAGCGCCCCCCGCCTCTTTTTGTGTGCTGATTCATTTTCTTTTATTTATTTCTTATGTAAATAAAGGAAAGGTTAACTTTGCTGTACTTTATTTCGTTTTCTCTCTCGTGAACTGGGCGCGCCATCACCACGTAGGTAAACGTCAGCTTCATTATTTGATACTCCAGGGCGTAGACATAAATATTGATGATAATAATTTTAAAACCAAAAAATATATGAATACAAATTTCCATTTACTTCCATTTTCCGACCGAAAAGCAAGCACACGTGCGTGACTCCCGGAGCGAATTAATCATCATTTTCCGCGGTGTGTGTGTCTCCGTTACGGATCGAAGTTGCCCTTCAAATGACAGGTTTGTTTGAGCAAAGCCACCCTCCTCTCTCCTGTCAATCAGTATCGTGTACCGTCCTCCATCGTCCTCATATTCACAGAGTACAGACAAAATCGTGCACGCGGTTATCGACACCTTTTCCCTCCGGGGCGGGCATTTATTGTCAAATTACAATGTCAACCTTTTGATTGAAGCACACCAAACGTCGGGACGAATAAAGCGCCCACCTGGGATGGCTAATTTGCTTAGCAAAGTATGTGGCCGTGTACTTTCGTTTCGTGCTGACCGAAATATTCCACCTTTTTTTTTTAAAAGAAACGACTCAGCACATTTGATTCGTGAAGCAATTTTGCAGCATTGAAAATGATTGTCCCACCATCGATGATGCTTCAAAACACCATCCCAGCCGTCCCGAAAGGAAAGTAAGCTGGAAGAAAACGGCGTCCTACAATGAATGTCATTAACGTTTGCATTTTCCGCCCAACGAGCTGAGGAAAAAGGTCACCTCGGAATGGGGCGCATTGGAGATCGCAAAAATAAAAAAAAATGGCACAAACTGCTTCTCCCCATTGGCAATGTCAGCTCCGCAGTGCTGAAGGAGGTGTTGTCAAATGAAATGTCGAATGAAAGCCCTTTTTCCAACATCATTCGAAAGCCATTTTCACTCCCAAAATCGATCTTAATTCGGTTCTAAGCGATTGCAATGGACACAGAGGAGGAAAAAAGAGCAAATTCCACAGCAAAGCAACCCTTTATTTCCCTTGCGTCCCACAGCGAAACCAGCACCGGGCACAAAAGGGTCACCCCGATAGCCCCGAGCGAGGAGGCCGAGCAGGCCGAGACCGGGCTGAAAAGTGCCCACAGATGCCGCCATCACCATTAACAGGGACGACAAACAACAAACCGCACACTCGGCACTAACATTGCACACCATTGTTTTTGAGCCGTGCGGGGGAACGGGGAACAGGGGAAGGGACCACATTTTATGCTCTCTTGCTGCGGGGCTGTGGGTGGATGGCTGAAGCAATACGGCCGAACGATTTATTACGGTTTTTATTTCGTTTTAATCGTACCAAACAATCGAAAGGCTGCGAGGATCAGGTGGTTTTCGACTGCGGCTTACCGGGCGGGCTTAAGGGCTCTCTCTCCCTCCCTCTCTCTTTTCACCCTCCGTTCTCACTCGCCTGAGACATGTACACATTGTTGGCGTAAATGACCCAACATAAACAGTCCCCGCCGGTTGGGGTTTTCCTTCCCCAAAACCCTTCGCGCCCTACACGATGATTCGATTCAATGCTCTCTCGGGTATGTCACCCATTGGACCCCTCTCCACGGACTCCTCCACCGGCCCATAGGGGTTCGATTGTGATTTGAATCGCGTTTGAATCGCGCAGCACTCCACCGCATAACGGTGCGACCGCACAACACCGAAGAAAGGTAATAGTTGTTGACGACGGTGTACAGAACTTGTTGTCGTGCGGTACACCCCATTGTCACACAGGCCTAGAGATACGGGGCGAGGGCCACATTACGCAATCGCAAAGTAGCGTGTGGCGTGTGGCTCACTTACAGCAGCACCACAATGCAGGACAATTTTTGAGCCTTGTTTGTGCAGCCGATTGCAGGCGGCAAGTAGTGCTTTCCTTTTTGCAAAGCCCCACAATGGGAAACACACAATGTGCGACAAACTAGGGCAGCAGCAGCAGCACGGCAAATTCCACGTGTCACCGGGCTTATGATGGTAACACGGTATTAATGGGCCACCCTACTAGCAATTGGACTCGGTTGCCTTTGGTAGATACTGCAAGATGGGTGTGCAATCTTATCGCGGAGTGGTGATATGAATCGATTGTTACGTATTGGAGCCTGTTTGTAGAATACATTGTTCCAACATGATTGATGCTTTTATAAATAAGTAAATATAGAAAATTACATAAACAATACATCCCAACTCGAAAAATAGCAGCTATAAAGCGATAAAAGTGTTTGAAAATGGTCATGCTCCATGTTGAAGCAACAGTATTTAGTTTATTTGACCTTACCCAACGATCGCCTTGCCTTACGAGATTGATATACGACTCCGATTTTCATCCGAACTTCAACTGGCACTGTAAGCTTTGGTTGTTTCTCTCTCACTCTCCCGTCCGATAAAAATCCATTACCCACAAAGCCGCCCCACACAGAAGAGAGCTAATTGGTGCACAATCAGGTGCAATTGATTTCAAATACAATGTTTACACCGTTTCCCACAAAACAATAAACTCCGTCAGCATTTTTTTTTTGTCTTCTATTCATCGCCTGCTCATAACCGTCTCGGGCTCCCCAATTATGGCCCACAACGAGCTGGTGGTGGGAAATGATATGGGAAGCATTATACAATTACAAAAACCGCGTACGCAATCGAAAATTTCTGTGCGATGCACAAGTGGATTAGATTACGCATGGCCCAACGCAGCGAGGGCCAAAGGCGAAAACTGTTTTTCCACCGCCAAATCACCAAAAATCTCATCATGCTCACGCGAGCCCTATCGGGTTCCGCCCACGAAAACAAGAAAATAAGTTTTTCCACCACTTTCCACGTTATGAAATTGAACACGACACCAACCTGTAACCGGAAAAGACCGGCAAATAATCGCTATGACTTTTAGGCTTTGGCCCTTAACCGCCTGCCCCTCTGCGCACGGAAAAGACGGGACGGGATTTTTGTGTTTAATCATACTTTTTGCATCACATCAGCTACTCGCCCAGTGGTGAAAATGTAGGGCAAAAAAGAAACGCTTGCCACACTCGAGCACAATATCGTAGACGATACAATCGCACAGTGCGATGAGCAATTTCAGCTGTCATTCTCACCCAGGTCCATGCGCAACTGTTGTGCGTGCGGCTCGAGCCACAACAATCCTGAGCGAAAACCGAATCGCGCACCACCGCGTGTGTACCTATAGAAGGGATAACCTTATGCAAACGGTACGGAACTGTCCTCCCTCTGCGGTCTGCGGTAGAGAGCCCCTACAGCACCACCGATGCCGTTTTGATCGAGTGGCTAGACAAAAGTCAATATTAGCATTCATTTCAAACGGTAGTTAAGCACGCGGAATGTTTGTGGAAAATGTGAACCGACAAGCCGTGACGAGTGAACGAGTGTGTTGCAGCGCAGGGATTTGTGCTGCCGCAGTGCGCCTACACACGTTTGTATAATGGAAAAGTGTATAATTGTGCTCATAAGTTTCGATTTCTGTTTGTGTAGAGCACGCCCAAAGGAAACGCTATAATTCATTCCTAACTGTGTCTATGGTGTGCTACGAAAAGTTGCCATTAAAGCCATGACGGAGCTTTATCTTAAACGATTTCCTGCCATTAAAGAGTCCTTTACTTCTACTGCCACCTAAAACTGCACACACGCACAAACTTCCCTTTTGAAAACGATAAGAGGAGATCGGCGGAAAAACAAATCAATTTAATTACATCACAACGGCACACAGGGAAACAGAGCGCCGGAGTGCTGACATTTGTCTTCCCTCGTTTGCTAATTAATGTTCTCCCTCACGGAGCGCCTTTCTCCGTTCACCGACGACGCCCCAACAAAGATTTTTCGAAGCGGTAGTAGGTTTTGGCAGATTAGAGTGGCCCTCTCCGCACTAATACCTGACTTTAGCCTCTGACTCTTGAGCTCAAAAACGAAACAAAAAACTCAATAAAAAACAACTTAGCAAAGAAATCCCGACCACCCGCGGTGTGTGTTGTGCATTGGCATCTGGAACATAATTTACCAACTGCGTCCCCCGCAGGAGAGGAAGGAGCAGAAAACAACGCGATCGGCCATTCCATTATGAGCTCCCGCATTTTAATTTGTCAAAAAAAAAATCAGGAATAGAAGCCGCAACAACAACACTGGCAACAAAATCATTAAATACACTCTCTCCACGGGAAAGATTACCGCATCAACGTTCCCCCCGTCGTTTGAATAGGAGAGCTTTTTAGGTAAATTATTTATTTACGAGTGCTGTGCCCACTGTTCTTTGGCCCACAACAATCGCCTCCCGCACGAGGACGCGTGTTGGAGCGTCGTTCAGGTGGTTTATTTCTTGTAAATTTCACTCACCGTATAAATCTTCCATTCCCCCGGGGACAACAGCTACGTCCTTGTGGGTGTGTGTGTGTATGTGTATGTGTGTGTTTCTGTGCGTAATGTGATGGATTGTGCTTGAATTTTAATTAAAGTTAACTCCCTGGGACAATGATTTGTAGTCGTTCATGCAAAGGGACACACAATCTCGCCAGCCGAAAGTAGCCGAAAGAAGCGAAATAAATCCCCTCCGGAGTGACCTTCAGATGATGCTGATGCAATACACGATCATCAGGACAGGAGGCGAGCATGTGTGTGTGCGTATGTGTAAGAGAGGGAAAGAGAAAGGACCTCCACAACCACATCCTGGTGGATGTGAAATCAAACAACCCGCAGACACCCCAAAAAAAAGCGAAAGTACAGCAGCAGTAGCAGCAGCAGTCCCACACCCCGGGACTTTTTACATAACTTGTTGGACCAGTTGTTTTTGGTCGATTTTATGCCCACACACACACACGCCAGAGTCCCTTTTGTGTACCCTTTTCCGCATCAAGTTCTGGGCCGGGAGTTTTTGCTTGTGGCACCACGCCGAAACACAGAAGTAAGTGACCGGGTGAGCGAAAGAGTTGCCTTTTTTGCCTCTCCAATGTCTATGTGTGTGTACAGAGAATGGGACTGAGCAACAGAAAATGGACGACAATAAACAGAACAAAAAAAAACGAGAGAGCTGCCAACCAACCCGAAAGACTCTGAAGTTGCACTGAATTTACGTTCCATTCACCGAACCACTCGAAAGTCCCTCGAGGGCTTTGTGCAGACTGGCCCCGGGACCAGGAGAAACAGGGGGAAAAAAAACCTAATGAGAAGTGTTTTCTCTGCTGGCGGAAACGTTGAAAACTT
This sequence comes from Anopheles arabiensis, assembly GCF_016920715.1. NCBI lineage: Eukaryota > Metazoa > Arthropoda > Insecta > Diptera > Culicidae > Anopheles > Anopheles arabiensis. Next base: position 97,978,038 of record NC_053517.1, read on the forward strand.
TGCAACCAGTAGCTCCAGGAACAAGAACGGGTGCGCCTTCTGACGACTATCCCGGCGGAAGGCCTGTTAACTAACACATCAGAGCGTTGTGTTCAATGGTTTTTATCACAATTTTGTGTCACGCTCCTGTGTCCGTCCTATGGCTATGTGCCAGAACGTCCAACCGTATCACATTTCATCAAGTCAAAGGGGAAGTGGTTTTCACGTGTCCGTCTGCTCTTAACGGCTAACAAGGTGCAGACATTTTGAGGATTGAATTTTCCATTTAAAAAAAACATGGAAAAGAAAGGACTCAAAAAGGTGTCATCAACACGAGCACGTTGGGTGCCGGAAACCCCCATTCCCACTTTAAAGCGCATTTCTCCGGTGGAAATGAGCTTCGGCAGCACAGGATTCACAACTGAAAGCTTATAAGCTGCTTAAAAGAAAGGCTTATAGCTGCTTCATGTTTAAATCACTTGCTGCTGAAGCTTGCTCGTTGATTCTCACCGAAAGAAAAACGATTTATTTTGCAGCGAATTAAAAAAACAATTGCGCTGTTCATTTTAACATATTTTCAGTGTGTCCATGTTCTCCGCGATGCGAACATCATGTATGTGACCTTATCGTTTCAAATCTCCACGCTTGGGGATCTGCAGCAATAAAGTGAAGGGAAAGTTAAGTGGAATAATTTAAAAAAAATCAACGAAACCTACGCGACCAACTGGAAACACATTTTATGTGTATTACGTTTCAAGCGAGAGAGTATTTTTTTGGTAAAAAGTAACTTTTTGATATTGCATAAGCCATCCGTGCACCTTTCTCCAAGTGCTTTTGGTAACTGGATTGAACTGCCGTCATGTGCGATCAAAACTCCGCCATGATGATTCGTGTTAATCCGACCACGAGAAAAGCTTACAAATTACCGAGCCGATAGCTTCATTTGGAGAAGTGATTTAAAATGTTGCACAAACATTATTGTTAGCGTTTATCTTATTTCCATGGTTTGACAGCTTTCTTCATAGCTTAATAAAACGACTTTGAATTTATGTCTCGCAATTCTCCTTGGGGCTATCATTAAAATTGAATCGCTTGTTTAAGGGTTCTGTTTTCGCAAAAACACTCTATTTCGGTTGCTCGATATTCTTCCCCAGCGTCCAGCGAGTAATCAAATCGAAAAGCTTTCTCTGGTGTATCTATATTTACATCATTAGCCACGGTAGGATAGCGAAAGCGCCGCAGCCCTATAAGTACCGCCGAGAGAATCCCTTCCTGCTCTCCGTTTAACCATCTGTGTTAATATCGTTTGGACGAGGCAATAGAAGAAAAAAAATACACACACACAAAAATACCAACCGTAAAACAGCTTCGACCGGTACTACCTTTAACCGCTATCATGATTAATTGCTACAATTTAACACTCAATACGACGAAAGTTTTCTCCCCGTTAGCGCCAATGCACATTACCCGCGAGGCGCGACCGTTTCCCGATTGAAGTCTTCCTGCCCCGGGCAGCGGGGGCAATGGTGGTGGGTTCGATGTCATTAGTAAAAGGGTTTACGATCATTGGTGCGGCTCGGTGCGATCCCACCGGTCGGGACCAAAGACCAGTAGAAAACAGACGAAATTCAACCCAGGGCATTCCGCGAAATTGTGTAAAACAGCACAAAAACAAACCCCAGAAAGCGGGTTGTTTAGCTTCCGAGATCTTTTCGATTTCGATGCCTTTGAAACTGGTCGGACATTGACCATCAAATTATTTCGAAAACCGAGAAACAAACAATCTCCCATTCCAGCCGTTTTTTGGTACAAACCATCCGATTAGATCGAGGCGAAGCGAACGATGCTCCGATTATCACCCAAGTTGTGTGACTTCGTTTTGCTCCCGAGATACACACACACACTCGTAAATCTCGCGTTCCGTTTTTTGTGTTCGACGGAAGACAATTCCGTCCGCCGGACTACAATAGCGGATGGTGACTTGATGCTGTCTTCGAGAAAGCTTGTCATCGCCGGAACGTGCGCACTTTGCGTCGCAGGGAAGCAAAGCGAACCCCTTTTTTCCACCTGCGGACGGATTTCCGCATTAAACGGACCACCTGTTTGTGTGTGTGTGTGTGAGTCCTCCTTGGTCATATGCCGGAGGTTTATGGTGGGATTGAATTATATTGTTTGGAGCATAATTGAAAATAGATTAAATTTCTCTACCGTTCGCGCGGCTGTCAGCGGACCAGCGGGACATAGAAACGAGCCCGAAGCAGCCCCGAGAATTGGACGTGTGACAGGCGTGGGACGCTTATTATTGTCATTAATGCTGATAATTGAATTAGCAACACGGGGTGGAAAGAAAATTCCCTTTCACCTGCCTGGCAAGAGGCAAGAAAACATGGCTTCAAAGTTTATTGTTATAGTTTTAAAAGACGATTTAGACTATTTTATCTTTACAATAATACGATGGCACTCTCTCAATCAGAACAGTTCACCAGTTCATTATTACCACAAGAGCTTAAAGAAAGTCGATGATTGCTCTTGATCGTTCGTCCAAAGTGAAGGAAGAGTTAAAAAAAACATTCAATCTTCACTATTTAACAGATTATTTGCAAAGATTATTTCCACTAAACTCATGATTTCTTTCTTTCATTCCAGGTATGCATCGGAAGACCTAAACTCAAACTTCGTTGGCATAAATCATATCAATCAGTAAGATCTTTTTATTTTTGCTGAATTCCGAGACGAGTGGAGCAAAAAATAGAAGAAATCATTAAACTAGTTCTTAAACTCGAGCAGACATTTACTGCTACATCCCATCTGTTGGGTGTTTCTCCTGTTGCATAACGTTCCACACCTCCAGCGCAAATAGTTTTCAACGTTTTCCCTTCTTTCATTGGGCTTACACACCAGGAAAAAAAGAAATCATGACAGCTGCCCAGCACACCAGTAGGAAAGTGAAAAACTTTTGCAATTTTCATTCCATCCAAGCTCCCCCACCCGGAATGGCCAACTACAGCGGCTCCCGGCCGGCCACAGCCAGAAGAAAAGCCACATTTCCATAATAATTTCTTACACGAACCACCCGTGACGGCCACGGGCTAAGACTCTAGACGACCGCCCCGAAAAAGAAAAAACGCAACAAGTTAACCCAACCGCGCGTTCGGGGTAGGAGGACACGTTGCTCATTTTTCTGCGGCACAGCAAGTGCTACCGAAACGGAAAAGTTGCCTAGAACACACAACACTGGGCTTGCGAACAGAGCTTCTTGAAGTCGTTCTTGCCTGCTGCTACTGCTGCCCATCCAAGTGACCCAGTTTTCCACACTCACTATTAATTCAATTGCACCGCAATTAATACGCCACTATCGCGCGGGAAACGGCATAGTGAGCGGGGTGCTTGCAAAAACCACCAAGACGACTTCACGCTTTACACCTTGTGAAAGCAAATACCTCTCCCATGGAAGGAACGGGTTTTTTTTTCTACTGGGAGTATCAACCAGAGCAACCAGGCACTGCGAAACCTTCTAAATACCGTCGGTAATGCCCACAGAAACATTCTGGCTAGCGAGCTCAGACACCGGAGTAATGGTGTTTACATACGGACGGCAACCATTTTGCTGGTGAAGAGGTACACTTCCCACCCCGAAACACAGCCGTAGGCAGTGTTTTCTTACCAGGTGGCAGGTGCGAGTGCGATATCTTCCACCGTGTGTACCAAGGCGATAACGTGCGGTTTGTGCTGTAATGAAGTTAGCACTCCTTTGCTCAAATGTTTTTCACACTTACCACCTTCGTGGTGTTTTGTGCGGGAAGGGAGGAAGAGCCTGAGACATATGAACATCGCAAACAACAATGGAAGCCTGAGTTAGGTTTTCAACAGCTTGGTTTTAGTGTAACCACCCATTCCATGTTGCTTTGTGCTGCGCAGCTTCTCTTATCGGCGATGAAAACACCTTCGCACACGGGCTGTAGACAACACAGCTGGTAAACTCGATTTCCGAGGCACAAAGGCCGCTTCTGGAACAGCTTTCAGACTTATTTCTCATAATTACATTAAATCGATATCTCTCTCTCCTTCTCTAACGGGATGTGCATAATTAAGGTAAACCAGATTGTGGCATACTGCCAGGCCGAATGTTTCTTACTCACACCAATTGATACAAAATTGGTAACCAGTTCCGGCGAGCGCTCCTACCAGCTGCAACCAGCTTGAGCGCAACGGCAGTCGGGAAGCAGTCGAGTTTCGGAAAACAAGATTTAGCAATGGGAAAGTTTGGAGTATCCGTTGCCGACATCCGTAGCACACGTCATCGGTGCCGCAGACTCTCACAAATGTTGGTTGCACTGCCAACCCACCTTGACAAGTTGTCCGAAATTCGGACGATGACTCACTGATGACCAAAACCTTGACAGCATTAGACGAAGGTCTTTGCGTCGCCAAGATTCCATCGAAGAGCATCCGTACTGTGAATATCTGTAAATTATTGATTAATCTACCAGCGCAAGCATTATGCAAATACGAACGCAAGCGCACGAGCAAAACGACCATCAATAGTGGCCAAAGAAAACAGGATCACCATCTCGCGCAATTATCGAGCAAACAGCAGCAGCAGAACTGCCTGCAGGCAACAAGGTGAGATGAAAACCATCCTCAAGGCACCGGAGCCGATCGGCCATCAGCCATCGGCTGGGCGGAGAATGGGAGGAAAACACTTTCTTTCTGCACTCTAATGAGATGAGAAAGTTTATAATTTCCAAAGTCGCGCTCGCGGTGCAAAAAACAAACGGTACCAGCGTTGACCACGGACCACTGCATAATCATCCTGGTGTGTTCCATCGCCTTCCATTTCCATCTCAGTCCGGTATGTGTCTGTGACCCTGGATGTTTGCAAATGCACTCTCCCATTGGGGGGGAAGTCATGATGCCATCCGTAGAGATGATGTCACATGCAACGCCACTTAAAAGCCATCGTTTGAAACCACGTCCGACACCACCGTCCGATGATCGAACGCACCTTGTACTCCGCGACGACGACCACAACTCTTTACTGTTTGGACTCTTGAGCATCATTTACCGCGTTGCGTGTCTGCAATGTGGTGCGAGGTAAAAGCGGTCGCATCGCACCGCCACCAATTGGAAAACTCGCCAAACTTGATCTTGGGCCGTTATGTTAACGGCTGTCGCGGTTAGGCGACTCGATGGAAAACGGTTGTATCCGCAAAGCCCAATGCGCATATGCATATCTACCGAGCACCCCGAGAGGCCACTATCAATACCTACTACCCAACACCTGACCAGGGAGAGAGATCATGGTTGTAAAAAGTAAATTATCACGATACTTTACACCGGAGGAGAAACTCGACCACAAACGCGTCTCCAACGCGTTGGTGGTCTCCAGTGATAACTGACGGTAACGGTGAAGTGCATGGTTTCTGTGTGTGTTTTTGCACTATCCACGCAAACATCAACCTGCTCTTACCAGGACAGAGTGCATTAGAAGTACGCACAAACTTGTTCCCTTTCGAATAAAAAAAAAATCCACCAGGGTACAATTATGTCTGTGGATATGTGGATAAACCGCACGCAAAATGATGCCAATTTCAAGCTTACGTAAAGCTTTCCTGTGTACTTTGCAGACGGAAATTGCTTCGAGACGCTTATTGCGGTGCTTTCCTGTCAATGCATGTAGCCCGTGAAATGGCTTTCCCTCGACTGGCTCGACAGACAACCTCTCACCCCTTTGGGCGAATGACATCCTATGCACTGCGCTGAAGCTTCAAGGACAAGTTCACGCCCATAACCTTACCTCACACGGTTACTCTAACGCTCTCGCATGGGCCTAAGCCACTCACCGTCGTTGGGCTTCTTCACCGTTTGTGCCATTGACTTTGAGCTTGATTTCGGTGGAGGATAAACGTCTGTTTCGCGAAGGTTTTCCCAGGCCATTTCATGCAGCCACCGCTGTCGTCACACCAATTGAAACACCGTGGCCAAAATTACTCGAGCTCAAGCGAGAAACTCAAGAGAAGCATGAAGTAAACGCGCATTTACCACAGCCGCAAGACCTAGGCGGAATTATGCCGTGGAATGCGAACAACACATTTAGGCTACAACGTCACCACCATCACCACCACCCCATTGCCCCGTAAACTATCGGACGCAGGCAATCGATTGAACCTAAATCGATAGCCATTGGCGAGTACGTAGAGTGCCTTGCCGAACAAAAAAGAGACCAATTTTCTGGGCCACTCTGAGACACAACTAATCAACAAAAGTGCAACCCGCTCGTTTCATTCAGGTTCTTTATCCTGAAAGGTGCTGTGCGACCTTAGCTTGCACCGTCGTTGTCATCGTCGATTCTTGAGCGAAATCCCCTACACACTACTGTTGCTGCTTCCGATCCAGGGTCAACTTACTGAAGAGCCTTCACCCAACTGTCTGGCGGGTGCTGGGTGCCCTGCTTGTCAATCGCTGGACAGCTTTTTAAACCGTTCTCAGCCGGCTCAAAAGTGAGCTGACACCCGACGTCACACATACGGTGGGAGACACGATGACGGGGCCCGGCATATCACGCGAATGCCAGAGTTAATGAGGTGCGAGACACCAATCTGGCGGTCTTTTAGCGGCAGATCTAGCCCCTGATCGGATCGAAAAGCCCACGATTGAACCAGATGGTGGCCTTAAGATTGCTAATTGGTACGATTTGAATTTGGAGATTGGTCTGACGTGATAAGTCGTGCGAACACTCACAATCCTACTTGAAAGCCTCCATTCGATCACCATCGTAATAGGCTATTACAGCGAGTAGAGCACATTTTGGCAAAGTAATTGCCATCACATTCGACCAACGGCTACTGGGAGTTCGATGAATGATTAGACACACTCTATGTGAAAAACATTCCTTCGCTTCTCGAATGCCGGTATAGTGCATTAGGTTTTATCGGGCAGGATCTTAAATGCCTTAAATGGTTCGGATTAGAAATAAGCCTCTCTGCCAAATGATTCAGATCTCATGATTACTTCGTACGTACTATGATCGATCTGTTTTGCATGGTGGACACTTCAGAAACTTCCTTGCTTCTCTAGTTTTGAAGGACTGCATATGGAGTTCTGGTGTCACTAAATGGAACGAATCTCATGATTTCTTGTTGACTTTGATCGATCTGTCTGGAGTGCAGACACACATTCCTATAAATTATGTCCCTATTCTAGTACTCTAACTTCAAGCAATGTCTTAAAATTCCAACGCAATTGGAGCTATAAATCTTCATATTTTTGTTTTACTAGGAAACATAAACAAACTGCTTCAAGCCGTGAACATTAAAAACTTTCTTCCGGGGTGTCTTATGCGACGCGATGACTTCTGTACCGGTAGCATTATTTGTATACCCGCGCTCCCATCTCATAATAGGCTCGCGTACTTGGGCATTACACAGACACCCGGGCAGGGTTAGAAAATGAGCCCTTCACAAGGTGCATAAACATCACTCAGCCTGTAATTTATCTTCCACTAGCGAAGGAACCTCATCCGGAATCGTGAGATTAGTCCGCAGCGGCCCACGGTTACCAACGAGCTGCAGTTTACGAAGCCATCAAAACCCCATCATCAATAGCGATAAAGTTGAAGTGCTTAGAGCAGTGAGAGGAGAAGAAGCAGAAGCGAACGAAAACCCACTAGCGTCAGCAAGCTGGCGGTGGAACGGTACTGGGATGCTTGCTCTATTGAGTCGATAGCACCATCTTAGCCGACAAGCCACCTTTATGATCGCGGGAGATACAAACAACGCGGGAGAGGGAAACTCACGCATCCACCCCGCGCTGACAGTTCGCTGATATCGATCGGGTGAAATTTCGCTACCGTCAGGGAACCGTGTGGACGTAACCGGTTCGGCCGCGCCATTAAACTAACATGCTAATCTTATCAATTTTCCACTCCGATCAGCACCTGAAGACATGGGGGTAAGGCCTCTTGGCATCCCTCCTTCTTCGCTGGAGCTCTTGCAACTGACACCCCGTATGGCGGGTACACCTATCAAAATGGATGAAAGATTGGATAAAAAGAAAACCATACGGACAATTTCGATCGACGACGAGAAAAGCGTCGCCCAGAAGGGCGTACCGTGTGGGACGTCGTCGTTGTCGTGTCATGTCTTCGCCTACAACCACCGGGTGTATCGATGGGTTTGAATAACTTCATTAAACCAGGAGTGGCGCCGGTATGCAAATTAGGCCGAAAGGATCTCCTTTCTTGTTGCTAGATCGCATAGAAAGCCCTGCCCTGTCTGGACATGCGGGAAAAGAGCTTTGGACGTAGGCTGCTGGTAACATGGCCGAAAACACAATTGGCCATAATGAACACCACATCGCTTTCCAGTTATGGCTTTGGCGATAGTCGATGTTTTCGATTTCTGCATCTCATGTCCACTCAACACACCACATGTCCATGCCAATAATTTGAGCGCACATCGTTAGGGACAGCGCCTGGAACAGGGAATGGAATTGCAAATCAAAGCACACCACAATAACTGGCCCTGTTTATTCGATATCTGGCTGGCATGTAAACAAATATTGACGCAGGCACGGTTAATTGAAAATAGTAAGCTCCAATTCGATTCCAGCCGTAAACAAACATTCGCTTGACGTTTGCTTTTGTGTTGCGTGACAGTATACTAACGAGACGACAACAAATTACGTCATGTCGGCTACGAATTGCTCGCAAAAACATCAAAAGTTGGTTTAACAAATAAACAAATGCAAACTATCACAACTATTTGTCCTGTGAGTGGTAGGGGAGTCCCTAAAGTGCTGAAACCCCCAAAAAAAAGCAAACATCAAACTGATAACATCAGGCAACAAATATTACTTTCCATCGCCTGCCAACTCTCCCCAGCCCTGTCAACCGATCAGAGAACTCAATTTACGGCTTCTTACCCTGCCTGCATCCCGTAGACACCTCGACTACCTCGGGGGCCCAACGTAACACCCGTCGACATAGACGCGTAACACGTGGCAGAAGCGTTCTTGTTTTACTTTTTTTTCCCTCTATCACACTTCAGAGAGCTTTTTTCGTGTTGCGTTTCTTTCGCCTTTCTCGCCAATGCCAAAGATGCTTCGGCGAGCGTCAAAAGCATCGTGTCGTGTTCCAAGCAGCAGTAGCGGCAACAGCACTTGCGTTTCTTTTCTTGTTGCCTTCCTGCAACGAAATCAATCTTCATCAACACGCTCTACCGTACTCCCCCCTCCCCCTCCAGCATGGCACACGACCAGCAAGAAGCGGTCCTCAGCGCTAGGAGGCCAATGCGGGTCGCGTCGCTATTTTCCCACCCCGGCCAGCCGGCTAACCTTTCTTCGATCGGTGACTCTGCCGAACCGCAAGCTTCACCAGGCAGAAGAGCAGCGGCAGCTCGGTTCAGAGCCGTCGCATTACAGCATGAGCTGTCCCCCACACGTCTGGTTTGGCTCTCCTCTTCCCCCCGCTCCTGCACGATGTGGCTTTCGGGGCTGACGTTTGGGTCTGACAAAATGATACAACTGTTGATATTATTTCGATAGCAAAACATCAAACCCCCTCGTGCGGGCCCGCGCACAGTGCAACAGGGTGGGTGGGCCCGAAAGAAGTGGAAAGGCGAGAGATCAATGGAAAGATTGATGGCTTTGGTGTGATGGAGAGCTTTGGGAGCACAAAAAGCAAGCACACGATCAGGACATGAAAAGCGCCCCATTTCCACGCTACAAAATACGAAAATTTATTTCCCAGCAGGAAAGCAACAACGCGGTGGTCGGTGGTTGGGATGTGGTCTGCCTTTTGTTTACATTCTTCATCGTTCGTCCCGTGACCGGGGTGGAAACGGTGAACCTGACTTTGTGCCGGGCAGAAAGGCGCTTTGGATGTTTGTTGTGTGCAGCCGCGCGCGTTGCTTATCTTTTTTTCCTTCAATACCTCTCCCTGGTGCAAGCATCAAATGCTTTTGCCACAGTTTCGCTTTCACTGGAAGATTGTTCTAATTTTATTCATTCCATTATTTTGCATGCCATCTCCAGCCGTGATCACAAGCCGATGGAAAATGCAATCAAGGGTATCGGGGGGTTCGTCGTGTGCTAGGCTTGGAAAATGCACTCAATGCAGTGTGGCTTTCGCTCTCGTTTCAACTGCATCCATGCAGTTACTCATACTTGGAGAGGGCAACCGAGGGCAGGTGGGTCATGCTAATTAACTGCCGAACGTGGAAGGGATGATGAGACGCCTCCGGCACCTAGTGAAGACTAAAAGCTGGGAGGTGCGATTAGTGCGTGGAGGAGGCTAGAGATGCAGCCTTTTGCCGACGGTGGTACTCGGGGAGACGGGGAGAAAATTGGCCGAGGAAAAAAAGGTGTCAAACGATTGAGTGGTGATTATTTTCCCTTCTCAACCTGTTCACACAAGTGCACTCAATCATTGTTGTGTGGTGGTGTAGTGTGAACCCTTCTCTGCCCTGGAGCACATTGTTGATGGTTGCCACAGTGCGTCAGGACCAATCACCTGTGGTTTAGGGTAGGTAGACATGATTAATTGGATTTTATGCGATAATTTTAACAAGTTCGCAATAGAAAATAGTAAACCAAGCCCTCCACTTGACAGTAGTTGCGGGATTAAAGCTACATTTTCTAAAATCCACTCATGATTTATAACAGCACATTTAAAACACCTAACACCTTATTACTTAAAAAATGTCTGCAATATTGCCTGCCAACAAAATGACCCTGCTTAGAATCGAACCATCAATCGGCAGTTCGTGATGCTGCGCTCTTACCGAATGATCTATATACCGCGTCCAATGTGCAACGGTAAGAATACCAATTTAAACTCCAGCATGCGTTTGTATGAAGCGCCGATGTATATCGTTTCAAAAGCCCCAATTTAAATTAGAGCACTTAAATTCTGCCATTTTCAGCGGGGAAAAGCATTCTTTTGCACTTTCATACCCCATATCGTAAATAATTGGAACCGCAACCCAAATTGGGCAATTGTCTAGCAATAATACTAAATGATCCATACAGGACAGAGAGAGAGAGAGCAAAGGAGAGCAAAATATAAAACTGGCACAGCAAAAACCGTTCCGTAAAACATATCAGTAAAATATTAATGCCAAAATTGTACCCACTAGAAAGTTACACAAACGCGTGGTGGTTTGTGCAACCATTTGCTAACCATTCGCGACGAAACACAAGCGCGCGTTCGGAAACGCGTTCATCAGACGTGCGAAGCACGTCGAATAACCGTACCGAAAACCCGTGTGCGCGTACCCATAATTGAGTTACTTTAGCGCGAAACGCAATTTTTATGATGACGTACGGACGTACACGCAGGAAAGCGCACCGCGAAGGTTGTACACTTGTTCATAGCGCAAGGAGAGTAGAGCGAAAACACGGGCCCCATTTCTTCCGACCACAATTGTGTAGCAGCTAGGAAGGAGGTTCTCCTCCACTCATCATCATCATCATCCACTTTTCACGGTCCGCGCGGGTGAACAGGTTATTATTTTGCCTTCTGCCGATATGATCCCAAACACCAAACAGGGAGAGTGCTTTCTGCCGTGTCTTGTTGTTTTCAATTTCAAACCACACACACACACACACACACACGCTTTTTTATGAGCACGTGGGCAGCAGTACATCGCCCCGGAGACAAGATAATGTCTCGCGAGCAATTTTTCCCGCACTTTTCGTGTACACGCAAGCCCACTTAATCTGTCACCGCGCGCTTGGCAAAAGCCGAAGCCGTGTCGGTTCGGAGTGCATCTTTGCTCAGTTGGCGCGAGACAGCGGCAACCCCCGTCGCAAAAGGGAAGGAGCAAAGGAAGATTTCGAAATTGAAGCCTACAACAACCCCCCGCGCTCCATCTATTCACACGTCATCTAATGCGTCAGTTTTCGTAGGAGGTCTGTTAGATAATCACAGTTGTCGAACGAAATGAATGCGTTTCTTTCTCTTTTTTTCAATTTCTAGCACCTGCTGCTAGAAATTATGAATCGAACGCGGGCTGGGGAACTGGGTCAACCTGGGAGTGCCCCCTCCAGTTGGTACGGCGGTTAGGCGCAGAAGGAACATTCCTTCGAAACATTGCCGGCCACTAATCAGTCAGCCAGCGATCAGTTCAGGTGTCCACCTTTCGTCTCTCCTCTGCAACGATGTTGACACCACGCGTGATCGCGTGTCCTCGAAAGGAAAGTGAAGGTGAGGAGAGAGAGAGAGAGAGAGAGAGAGAGAGAGAGAGAGAGAGAGAGAGGGAGAGAAAAAAACCACTCAACGGTCCATTATGAGCCACAAACACAGTGGTGGTGGTATGATTTACATTTTGATCGAGAAGTCGATTTCTGCCGGCCGCGTTTGGATTGTTTCGCGCAATTAAAACTTTTACCACATCGGTCTAGTACACACACACACGACAGAGCGTGTTGTCCCTTGTTTCTCATAATTGAAAGAGCATACTTGCCGTCACCTGCGTGGTATTTGTAGTGATCTCCGAAACGAGTAGGAGCGAAGGAGAGAAGCAATGTATGGGTATAACAAGGGTGTGTTAAAAGCCTCAGTGATCAGGCTGGTTTGTTTGTGAATGAGCTTCTTTTTTTCGAGAAAGGAGAACATACCACAACACGCAACCGGTTTACTTTTAGGTCAATAAACGGTTTTAACCTCATTGTTGACCTAATTATAAGCGTATATTATTACATTGTGTCGAGATAAAAATAAAATTCGGCAAAGATCGCCTAAAGATAATGCACAATAATTTATGAAACGATGACATATAAACAATCAACCCAAATAAACATAAAATGAACTTACCGCTGCTTTCAGTGCCTTTCAATTCTCTCTTCATTCATTCCAACTGGTCAAAATGTTCCATTTTTCATTGCGTCCTCCGAGCTCTGCACCAGATTGCATTCTTGTCGGCCAAGCCTGCTCGCGCGTGACGCTCCTGCGTGCGTGAATCAATGATGCAACTCACTCATTTTGTCAACAACGCACAAATCAATGAACACTTGTTGTGTTTGCACTGCATTCGCGACTGCTTGTGCAACTGTGCTGGTCACGCGTTTTTGCACGTTGTCCTCATGGTCCCACCAGTCGTCCAGACGCGCCAGAATTGAAACAGCGCGAGCTCGCGGCTTGAACTGCTATTCTCCAAATGCACAACAAAAAATAAACCTCCTGAACTCGAACGCGCGCGTGTTTGTTTTAGTTTTTATCCGCCCGATACACTCAGCTGGCACGTGGAATTTGCCACCCAACCGCGTACGGGTGGGCGAACAAATTTTGCCTCCACTGTTGGATTTATTTCAATCACGTATTCGATTCACATGTGGCTCGATGCGGTGATGCGGTTTCGAATCGAAGCGTCTACGGGGATGAAAACTGCATTCTCTACGTGTGAGGATCGGTAAAGTCAATGGGGGCAGAGTGTTATGCAAGAATAAGGGCATCGTAGCAGAGCTACAAGTGAATGATTGATGAATAAACTTGAACCGAACCAGATCGCATGGCAGCAAATGTTGGAGAAAATTTCCCAACACCGTCGCAAAAGCCAAAAGAACATTTTTCATTCTACGTTTCAGCTGCCGCTAAATGGCCATTTCACTCCATTTTTCCGTCAAATTCCCAAACAATCTATTCTTTTAGCTCCAGCAAACCGAAAATACAGTGAAAACAATTACATCAGAGAAATGGTTCAAACATTGCTCAATCAACTACATAATCATCCTTCCCCTAGAGCGTGCTGAACCTTCCGCTAATTGCACCTACCGACGAGTTTGTCACGATTCATCAAGACTTCATCAATGAAAATCGTGGCCTCCAGAGAAAGAGAAAAAGAGAGAGAGAGTTTTTTGTTTGCCCATTTCGTGGCCAAACGGGCTCGCTTTTTGTGTTTAGGAAAACCTCTGCCCTAAAAAACCCATTCATCCCGGCGGCACAAAAACCCAGCTCGGAGCCAGGAAACTCGGTGGTTCACAGTTCTCAAGCCCCATCAACACACCAAGCATCTCCTCTAGCAACGCGCCACGGAAAAGCGTCTAGAATCACCTCAGAGCAACGTGATCGGAAAGTCTGAAGCAACATTGAGCTTTTGTTTTTTTTTTTTTGTATTATTTTGCACTTTCCGTTCCCTTATCCCTTTTTCCTCCTCCCATTCACTCACACCACAAGGGTCCCGGGGAGTCTCCGGGCTGTTTTAGCGCGGGCAGCAGGGGAGAAAATGCCGCTCTCGTGCCGGTGGTCACGGTCACGAACGAAATGCGCTGGGAATTGTGTATTAAAATGCAGATTTTTCCCTGCCCACGGTGCGAACCCCGTTGCCTCGGCTGCCACGGGGGCTGTTGCCGCACGTTTTCATTAGATTTACTATGTGGACAGAGTTTTAATGGGATTCCCCAACGGCCACCGCTCGGACCGCATGGTGCCCTTTCCTCCATTGTATACATTGATACGAATTATGTTTTCAATCAAAGTAGAAAGAGACGGAGCAGAAAAGGAGCAAAAGGAAACACTTTCCCATGGATAGAAAAGGGAAAACAGTGTTGCAATTCATGCGTCATTATGGTGGCGATGGGGTTGTTAGAGTTTGACGACCTGTCGTTTGCTGGAAAATTGGACCCGAAATAATGTTTAAATAAGTACGATTCGAGCTACAGGTCACATCAATTCAAAAACAAGTTAGAGTGTCTATGTTTATTAAGGACACAACAATTTCAAAATTTCTAGAAACCACAATCTTGTCTCTGTTATGACGAATATTGCACGGCCATCATGCAAGCAATATATAAAAAACACATGTAATAAATGTCACAGACACAGCAAGAAAAGAAGCCCACAATGTTGGTCGCTGATACGACTGATTAAATAATGAACCCTTTCCTGCTGTTTGCCTCGGGGTCATTAATAACTCTGTTTAAACACGCGTAAAATGCTGTGCGTCGCGTGCATTACATGATAAACACGCATTAAGGAGCCAGGCCGGTTGACGAAGATAAATGACACCACCGAAAAACCGAAACCACCTCAGTTCGCTCTTGCCCCGCGGGACACTTCGATTATGCGCGTCGAACACAAACCACCACAATCTTTCTCACTGCAAACAAAGCAGCTCTAATCAACCCCCCATCAAGAGCAACAGCAGCACCAGCAGATAAATGCAAAACTTTCGCTTTCATTCTCGCTTTCCCACACCAACACGCTGCTGGGACACGCCAGACAAACGTCCAATATTTCCCATTCGACATGCAGGCAAGCGACACACATCGCGGCCACGTAGCGGGAGAGAAAGAAAACCTCCTATTTTCTGCCAGATTATAGCAAATTAAAATCGCTTTCACGACAAATCGCTGCACCGCTGGTTGCTTTCCCACCTACCGACACACGTGTGGTAAAGCCGCTTTACAAAATAAATATCTGTCCACTTAGCTCTTTACGGTCAAAATTTTCAAATAAGTCTAATTTGTTCTCCCATCCTATTTAAAGCCCACGGTGCAACGGTTCTCACGAAGGTGGTGGTCGTGAACCCGCAGGTTCCTCGGCTAAGCAGCTATCTTGCTCTCTCTCTCTCTCTCTCTCTGTCTTGACCACAAACACTCCGGGGCACTGGTCTGATTAATCAGATCACTTCCTGTCACGAGGGACTTGCCGGCGTGGTCACTGCACATCAACGGCTTTTGGGCTCGGAGTGCTGCATCCCGAGCCGGCCCTAGGTGATTAGTTCACGCTTTGGACGCCCACCACCACCCATTTCCCAGGAGTGCGCCCACCCACCCAACGCTTAATGATTTCACCGGAATTGTTCGGCCCTTTCATTCTGGACACACCAACGACCCCGCAGGGCGGTTTGGAACACGCGCCGACATACAAACGGGCCGCGTGCAATCGCTTTCCGCGGGCAGGTGGTGACAACATCCATTGGTCGTGACCCACGCAGGGCTGTGCTGCTTTCCCTGGGACACCCACCTTTCCACCACCCACGGGTGTGCACGTAACGGACGGGCAAAAGTGATTTATAATTACGTTATTGTTTGGAAAACAAACAGCACGAGCAGCATGGGACATGATGATCCGCCCTTTGCGCGGTGGGAAGCGAGTGCGTAAATGTGAAACGATTTGCAGCAGAGGTCATTTCCTTAAAACAAACACCAAATAACTGCTGCTTGTCTTTCTTAGTACACACACAAAAAAAACAATCACATCCAAAATAACAAACATAAGGAGTCTTCTCTTCCTTGACCCGAAGAGGAAGGTTCATGCACTGTAGGACGCTCTTTGGAAGCGGCACAAGAAGCAAAAAAAAAACTTTGTCCTGCTTGCGACCATAGACACACAACACATTTGGTTGATTGATTTATGTCCATGGCCTTCTCTCGCTCTCTCTCTCTCCCTTCCTTACATTGTTTAGCAATATCCGCATTGCTGGGAAAGGAAGCGAATGAGCGATGTAATAGCGTTAGCGTGTTTTTGTGCGTTCCAATCTCGGCTTTAGCAAGATAAATTGTTCTGTCTGGTGTTTATTTTTTGTCCACTTTCATCTAATTTTGTTTTTCTTCTCTTCTACTCGGCAGGTAAAACATAAATAAATATTTACTTTGATTGGATGATCGTGTTGCCCTGGTTGGAAGCAACAGGACCAGGAAGTGCAAGTATAAAATGAGCTTATCCATCTCACACTTTCTCGTTCAATATTGTCTTTCAGTTTCAAGACTATTTAGGTCCTTCTAGGAAGATATAAAAATTGTATTAAAACCCATAAGATAGCAGAATCGTAATTTAAAATTAAAAATCAAAATAAAAACATAATGTAGCATGATAAATAATTACAATTCTTTGAAAAGAAAATATTAAATCATTCTTGCAAAAACAAATCTACGGCCTTGTGAGTTGCCTTCCGGAAGTTATTAAAGATCTACCTTTAATGTTTAACAATTTTTCCTCAGTTTTCGTGACGAAATTGGTGGAGAAGATCTTTTTCGTAATTTTGATCCAGAAAAATTTCGATGTGATGTCCACACTAGAAGATGTTGGATCGGTTTGCGGACTTGGGAACTCTGCCGAAGTTCGCCTGATATAGTTGCATTGGTGTTATTGCTTCATTTTCAGCATCGTTTGGAGCTTCTTGAGGCTCAGGGTCGTCGGCCATTTGAAACTTAGTTTTCTTTCGATGCTCAAATTGTCGTCTAATATTGTCAAGATGTTGTAGATGCCGGAACAGGCTTATACGACGTCCACAAACTACCGCACGAAGTCCGTTTTAGACGCTACAGAATTCTGTTCTTTGATCTTGCACACTTCTAAAAGAAGTTACTTCACTTTTTTGGCCATCATGGTTAGGATATGACTGATAGAGATGTTAAATTGGGCGTACTGACTCATGATATACTCAGGTAAAGAAAAACACTCAAAAAATAGACAAGTTTTAGCAATATTTTTAATGCAATCGTTATACTTTAAATTTCCCTAAATCCTGTAACTTTGAAATGCAACGTGGCAGAGCTCACAATATCATAGCTTGCGTAATGCACACCACAGAAACGCTCAACAAGTTGCGCCGCTTAGTTCCAACGTGGACATAAAACCACTTCTACCACGATCGCGCTTATCACTTGCATCGGTTAAATGACACATTCTCACAAATGGTCATATTTCTCCCTAAACGCGTAGTTAGCGGGCTATTGAGGTGCGATAAACATAACACGTCTATCATTACCCAAAGATCAGACCGATCGTTCAACGCTTTGGTGGAGCACACGTTTCCTCCTGCTCTCCGGTTGCCGGTAGAGCTGGCGGTATCGACCCACCAATCGAACCACCGTGAAATGAAATAAATCCTGCTAGATCTTTTCTTCGTGTCTTTGGGAAAAAAATGTAGCAGAAAAAACGGCCCTTTTGAACAGCATACCCCAGCAGGGCGACAACTATGCTGCAACGATTATGCTCCCTCTTTCTGACAGGTGATAATCAACATGTTGGCGACTAAAGGCGACAGCAGCATTTGCCGTGGGAGTGATTGAAAATTTATGGACCTCAACCGTGTTTTTTTTTTCTTTTTTCTCGGTTAGTAGCGGGTGGTGGGGTGCAAAAGAACTGTCCCTTTCACCACACCGACGTGGCGGTAGGGAAGGAGAACGATGGCCGCATGTCATCGATGCCAAAGCGACAGTTAATAAACTTTAATTGATGGATAAATTTGTGCCATTTTTGTGGTTATCATTTCACAATCAAGCACGAACTACCCTTCAGACAGTGTGTGTCGGTGTGTGCATAAGGTGAGAGAAAAAATCCAGCATGATTGCGCACCAGCGTTTCGATTTCGTGGTACGCAAAGCTACGAATCGAACACTTGAATGGCATCTTGGCAACACCTCAATTACACCCCTTTGGCAGCGGTCCTTTCGTAGCCGGGTTGAAATAAGTACGACCAAGCAGTGGGTGAGGGGCGGGAAGCACGATTTACTATTTCGGTGCTAACATGAAAATGTCACCAGCATGCAGGAATGCATTTTTTTTCTTCTCATGTCTCTTTGATTAATTAAAATGTCTGCAACTAATGAGAATTGGCTCAATTAGCCAGGGTGGCTGCGACGACGTGCGACTCCTTTTCCACGAGCTCGTCTAAGTCTTGTGAAAGTGACTATGTGTGTGCGTGTGTGTGTGTATCTTTGCAGCTGTCACAAGACACCCTTGTACCGAGCACTGCAGCCATTATTATTGAGTTGCAATTTTGAGCTGCAACATTCCTGCTAATCATTTAATGCGCCTTTCCTGCGGACAACTGCGCTTAAACAGCTCTGCGTACATTCTACATGTGTGTGAGCTTTTTTGCTTAATTTTCTTACAAAATCTACGAACGGAACCGTTCGGTTGACTAAACGGCTTGTGCAGGCCTCGTTAGCCATTTGTTTCTTTGCGCGGGCGACAAACGGGCTGCAACAACGAGCTCACAAGTCACAAAAACACACGCGCAAACGGCCAATTTAACTTAACCTCGCTTAAATCAAAACGAAACGCTCACTCAGTGTGCGTGTGTGTGTATGCGTGTATGTTTGTACTATGCAATTTCTTGTGCACACACACAGCTTTCCAAAAGCGAACTTTAATTGGTTTCCAATTGCACGCCGCCCCGCGAATGGCTTTATTTGTCCGGCGTGCCTTATTATTAGTACACGCACCAGAGCACGCGTTTAAGGTCGTTCTCTTTCCCTAAATCAATGGGCGCGCACGTGTTTGTATAGAACCTTACGACAGTGTTCACTGCACCGGGTTCTCGAGGTATTGTTTTTAACTACAGACATTACATTTTATATGCTTCATAATGTCTGCTCCCTCGGGGAAACAAAATAGCACATTCGAGCGGCAACTATGATAAGCCAAAATTATAGGTCTCAGATACTAAAACAGTCTTCACCATCGCCGCACATCACAATCGTCCAGCGGACGAGAATAGAACGTCATTTGCACGCAAAAACCGTGCCGTGCTGCGGAGAAAAATGCCTGTCCCGGTGGGTAAAGTATTTCCAGGCACGAACACCACCAGAGCAATTTTCCCCTGAACGCTTATTGAGCCGCCCTAAATTGACCCACTTTGGGGCCACTCGGGTCGTACCTACATTGTACTAATCGATCAGTAATTAGAATACACTCGAGTTCCTTCTTTCCCATTTGCTGCTGCTGCCGCCTGCTGCAAAGAAACTCGAACCGATTTACGCTCTAGATAGAGTGTTTAAAGTGCTATTTTGCCCTTCGCCTCTTCCCTGCTTTGTTTGCTGTTCGCTCCACCCGGGAGCGGGCGCTTCGATTACCGGACGAGTGAGGTATTTTTACTCCGCCATTTAATCGAGAAGTTATTTAAGGATATATTTTTTTTCTCTTCCTTATGCAATATCTAGAATCGACGATTACGTTTGACGTTACAACGCCCCAACCCGTTGCCCATCATGAATCATTACTAGTGAGGTGGGAACACGGGCAGTTCCCCTTCGATTTGCTCACGGCGAACGGTTGACTGAACGATTCGAAAACCGGTCCGCAAACCGTTACACACTACATCGATTTGCATGTGCGATTCCCTTTCGTTTCGGTAAGGGTGTCTTTTAACACCAAAGGGGCGGTGTGGTTATGGTGGTCCTTCAAGGACGTCCGAATGGGAAGCGAATTGCATTCAGCATTCCTAATTGATACTGTTTCTTGCTGCGTGTTTTTTGTTTGCTGTTATACGCAATAAACCACCGCCCCAGCGAGGAAGCAAAAGGTTGTCCGATTAGTTATTCCACCTTCCGGCCTCGATGGGGAAGGGTGTTGTGGACATGTTGGACCCACAATTAAAAGCCACCGCGCGATGCTTAGATAGTGTCCCAACGACCGATGAAGGGGTTTGGTTAAAGAGCCTGATTTCCTCAGCCAGTCAAGCAGTCTCTGTGTGTGTCCCAAGATACTAAGCGAAAGGGGACGTTACTCTGTTTGCTGCAATGCGGGCAGTAGAATAACGCTCGCGGGGCCGTAGAACTGTCATGTCACACGAAACCGACGTTGACGGACAAGCAATTCCCCCTTCGACTGTTAAAGGGAAGTTGCGTGAAAAGCGCTCATTTACCTTGGGAAACCACTTTCCGCGTTTAGCTCCGGCTAAAGAATGTTGATCGGTCCTCTTTTGGTTCTATGTCGTCTGAGTGTCGCACGCCGAGCGTCTGTGTCTGGGCCGGCTGATAAGCACAGGCTTCGTTTGATTTTTTTCCCATACATTCTTGACATGCTGGAGCTCTGCCGGAACGTTGACAAGACAAGAAGAATGTTACACACGAGCGCGGCATCGGTTGAGAAGGTTTGTCGTTAATGAGAATTCTTGGTCGTCGTCGTTAGCTGTATTAATTTCCTCTTAAATACATACACACGTACGGAGGGTTGCCTAACGGAAGCCCAACAGCCCCTGCGAACGTTACATTATCTCGTGCGTTACGTTAATAAGTTGCGGCCGCTTTTTATTTCTTTTTTGCCAGCTTTTTTGCCCAAGAGACTTACATCACACATAGCGCACGGATCCATAATACAACACACAACACGTGTTAAAGCAAAATTCAGTGTACCACAAACAAAAAAACCTGAAACATCTCCAGCAATGTTCATCCGCCACACATTGATGGAATGTAACGGACCAACCAAACATCCTTCTTCCTGCACCAAGTTTCATGCCGGATCGATTCGATCGGCTCAACTTGAATATGATCTAAAAAAAACCGCACAGACATAGATAGGAAAAAAGATCGAGTCACCACGTCAATCTTCGGCATCACCGCTATATAGCTGTGTGGTGTCGATCGGTCATCCAGCCCGGCACACAAAACGGAACAGAGTTTTTTTCCGTTCCTCCCCCCAACGCATTACTCCTTTACGCTGTGAAACTCTCATCGGCGCTGGTAATTAGTAGCGGCAACGACCAAAAGCGTACAGCGCAAGCGCAATCCGGCGCAGTATCAGGGACAGTTTTGGAGCACGATTGCACATTATGGGGATGCTGCCAAAATGATTCGTTGCGTCGAGCACACTTGCCCATGCCCATCTGTGGAGCTTTACAGATTTCTTTCTTCACCTCCTGGCCGGCTCGTTATGAGAACATGCTTTTACAGTTAATTAACCGTTAAGCCTAGACTAGACCCGACCCGAGCCAATGCCAATCAACGAACGTGGTCCGTGTCTCGTCTCGGGGCGGTTTTTTTGGCGTCCCAACGCGATGCGGACAATTATTGAAAAATAGTGTTAATTATTGTATGTGAAGTTGATTGGTGCGCAAGCGACCCGATGTTATTAATAATTTATGTTATTTCATTAGTTTTAGTTTTTGGGCAAACAGGCATGCTTTCTGAAACACATGTCACGTGACAACCAGTAGTTGATTTTCTGCACAAATAATGACTATAATTCAACCAATAAACAGGTTATAAGGCAAATTTTATTTAAATTTGAAAATTACACTTCAATTTTCTAAAGCGTTATGGCACGTACAAGCGCACCAGCCCACGCTTGCTTTTAAAAGAGGTCATTCTCGACAGGAAGATTCAATACAATCCCACCCCAGGCTGGACCGAATTTGCAAGCAAAAAGCTTCACGCACACGTCAACGCTGCTAGCGACTACCACCCCGAATCGATCAATCACACACACCCAAGAAAAGTCGTGCGCGTAACTATTTAGTTTGCCACCCCGCCGTAGCGGCCTTGCGTGAGCGAAAGCAAGCAAAACGAAAGCCGCATGGCGTGGAAATCGATGCAAAGCGGGCAAAGCACAAACAATCTTTAGTGTGTACAGCCGGTTGGAAAGAAAATTCGCCCGAGAAGCAACACCCCGTGAGTGTGTGAAGTGCATAAAAATAAGGCCATAAATTAATGGAAGAATGTTGGGCGGTGGGTAAGGGTGGGTGGAGGCTTGGTGGCGAAGGCGACGACAGTGGCGGCGAATGCGGTTGCAAATGAGCTGCATAGAAAGCATCGAGCGCTGTGATGCATATTTGCGTTTCAAGCTTGTTGCATGAGAAATTTGTTTTGCTTTTTTCTCTCTCTCTCTCTTTGATGCTCGTGCGTGATGATATTTGCCTTCCAACGAGGAAGGATCGCGAGAGCTGCTACAAAGCGAGTCGAAGCACACGATTGTACACGCACAGCAACATTGAAAACGAATTTTGCATTGAAATCGTTAATTCAAGGTGTAGGTCAGTGAAACAAGCAGCCGAAGCAGCCTCCAGCGCCCGCCCGTAAAAGCCGCGAAGGCCTGTCGGGTGGGTTTTGTGTTATTAACATTAAAATTGTGTGTGCCGATCCGTTCGAATGGCGCCCAAAGCAACAGGCCCCGGCAGTGAAGCAGGCAAAAAAGGGCTTCTCCACCACGGGGTGCGGATAGATAACAGCTGGTCAATGAGCACACACACCCAATGGAAGGCCAATGGTGTTTTGCCTGAGAGCGGTGGAAAACATGGCAGCAAGAAAGAATGACAGACGTATCGAAATGGCCAACCCAGAGTCAGATTCAGCGCAACGAATCAAAGACACACACACACACAGAAAATGAAGAAAATATCGCTTTTCATGGTTAAGGATAAGCCGGATCGCTGCAGGTTTGCTGAGCGATTACACTCTCCTCGCGATGGGTGGGGTGGGTGTAAGCCGGTTTTATGTTGCCAGTCAGCCAAGCTGCTTAATTGATGATGGGGTACAAGTGTAGTGTACTGCGGGAAAAAAACCATTGGAGAAAACCAGCGAACCAGCGTGTTGTGGACGAAGCTGCATTCTGCTTTCTTTTCGACCAGCTAAAGTACACGCCTTAATCTGATCACTTAGTCCGGTAATTGGATGAGTTATGTTAGAGACTTTGCGTTTGCGTGCGTTGTTTTTTTCTTGTTTTTCTGTTGCCATTTGTTGATTTGCTTTTGGTTTAGCGATCTAGCGGGAGAAAATTGGCAATAGAAAAGGGGGTTTTAAATTAATCGGATTCTGCTCTCCACTTCAGCTAGCGCTTACGTATCGACAAATTGATGTAAAGAAAGAGAAAATGCATTAAAATTAAAAATTTAAAAAAAATCACAAGTAGCCAATAAAACTTTTGAATCTGCTCTATGTGCTTTAAGGTAGTTTTGATTTGCTTCTTCTTATGATCATTGTACGAGCTGACGTCAAGCAATTGTCTATCAACTTCTCAATGATGGTTTTAACCATAAGACTTTATTGCAGAATATTTTCTATGCTGGTCTCCTGATTTCTAAATCTCATCTACGTTGTAGTATTTTTTGTTATCGTTGTAGCTTCATTTGTTTGTTTTTCCTAAATCAATATCTTCAAACAATAACCACATTTTTACCTATTCCTCAAACTCAACACACACAAAAACATCAGCAAAGCAAACCGATTCCATGATGTTCAACATTAATTGATTACAAAGCTCATTCTATTGAAGCTGCAGAAATAATTGATTTTCCCACCCCCAAAACGGGCTACAACAGCGGGTTGGGTTCGAAGCACACGCAGCGAGCAAAAAAGAACTAAAAGGTTGTTGCTGCTGCTGCTGCAAGGCACCAAACGCACATCAACACTGTCAATCAATCCGGGTCTCGAAACAAATGGGAAGCAATTAGTCAGTGCGCGAACGCCTCTCGACGCCGGACAGATGAGTGATTGAAAATTTCCGCCTGCTCTCGACCTCCAACCCGTATCATTCAGCGCACAAACACACTCACAAAAAAGGGGAGTTTCAACTTTATAACAAATCATCACCCGCTCTTCGGCAAACCGCACCCGTCGCTGCCGTGTATCCCCCCCTTCATTCCATACGACACTGAGACACTCCGGAGACACTATCCCCGACACGACTGTCACTCACGGGGATCTCGCATTGGATGGATGGTTCGGTTTTGTTGTGATACCGGTACGGTTTCACAGCAGCAGAACGATTCAGCTGGCGAAAGGGAAACCCACTTATCGTGTTATCCATCATGTCGCCATTACTCATCTTAAGCAGGCAGCACCACCCCTTCCAGTACCGATGCGCGCAATTGACTCTCGGGGTTGTGATTTATCAATTAAATTCCGATTTGCGGGTCTCGAGAATGTCATCTGGGGTGCAGGAAATGTGCAATGGGCAAGAAATTACATAGCAATTGCATACACACATATTGCTGCATTATCGAGTCTAGCTACTACTACAATTCAATTAACATTAGCTTGGTGGCTTGGATGACCGCTTAGCGGAGAACGATGAAGCGAGGGGTGGGCATAAACGATCGTTCAGAAGGAGCTTATGTTCGACATTAATTGCCCCATTGCCGGAGCATTGGGTCGATGACGTGTTGTGCATGTTTTGTAAAAATGTCAATCATTTACTCAGAACTAAGAGAGATAGAATGAAAAAAGTTCACCACAGCAGTCAGAGTTGTCCGATGGTCGTTCTAGAAGAAAATCTCCATCACGTTTCGTGTATACCAACTTCACTTTAAACTTCCAACGTATTAAGGCAATATTTTGACTAATTTAAGTAGCTTTAATTACGAAATGAAACAACAAAACCAAACACACACAAAAAAACACTCTGCCCTGCTCTAGCTTCACAACACAAGCACTGAAAATCGTCGCACCGTGCAATGTGCTCATTTGCGGTAATTAGTGCACCCGTACAACCGAATCTCCACGCTTGCAAGAGCCCTTTCCACTGGAGCCGAGGCTTGTGGCCTCATTCCGCGAACTAGGCAAGCGGGAGAAGCAAGCATTGGGCATCAACACCTTTGTCTTTCAATGATCCTAAAACGTACGCCCCGACACGCGCTGGCCTGGCGCATGGCGTGCAGTAATAGTGGTGCATTTTGCATTTAAGGACAGGAAGGAGCATATGCAGCATGGTTCGCGGCTGTGAAATGTTTTGGCTCGACAGAAATTGCACCCAAAAAGGAAGCCAAAAACATCAACCACAACAACACGCCTTTGGTTGTTGTTCGGCCGTTCGTTGGCGACAGGGACTGGTTGGCAGTAATGGGCTAAAGAGACCTTCTTTACAAACATGGCGAAATAATCCGCCAAGTGGTCATGTTCTGGCTGGCGGTGTTTTGTTTTTTTTTTTTACAACAACGTCTTTTTCATTCGGTCAAAAATGTTGATTATATAAGCCGTTTTTGAGCGTAGATGAAAAATACAGCGATCAATGATTTACCATCAAATCACAAATTAAGAAACCATCAACAGTTCATGTATCAAAAGCTTTAATATCTTATCGGACCCGTTTTTGTACCCATGATTGAGGAAAAAACTATGTTTCCGGTCGTAAATACCTTTTTTTGCCGCTCAACTCAATGTTGAATATGCCTACGCTCTTAGCATTACAGATGAAAGAGCACCAATGCTCAAAAACTTAACTTCACACCAAACATGAAAAACCATTTTTATCTAATTTTCCATCCCATAAAACACATTTTTTTCAAGTTCGACACATCTTTCAACAGCTCTCGAGACTTGTTAATTTATATGGAGATCTAATCTAGACCTATTTTGCTTTTCTTTACAGGTGAGACCAACGTTCCGATGGCTTCCGGTAGCAACCGTAAGAAAAACTTGCAGCACCGCTCCGACACAAACTGGCAACAGCCGACAAAAGAAATACGCATAAATTATTCTACCACCCGCTTCTTCTCGCTCTCTGCCGGGCTGCCACTCTCTCGGTAGACCATAAATCATCATTAAGCATCGTGTAATGTGATTTAAACATTACATTAAAACTGTCCAGCGGCAAAGTGGCGGAAGGGCATAAACGCGTTCTACGCGTAAAAATGATATGTGTGTGAATTGATTCAGTTCGAGGGGTTGATTCAGTGCGCAACACTACTGCAACTTCGAGCTTTTTTCATATTCATGAAGGCATACGGAGAGAACTTTTTATGTGTCGGAAATTCTATTTGAAATATTTCGAACACGTTTATGGCATTTTTGTTAATGCTCGTTTAGTGTGAAATTTTATACACAGACACCCTGGATTCGAAACGATTTTTTTTTGTAACAAAACACAAATAACAAACGTATTCATTATTTATGCAACACACACGAAAAATAGTCGTAATAAAAGCAATGCATCAACAAACAACACACTAAAGAGACTGTTCCGTGTTGTTGCCTCAATCGTGACTTCCTGGCGCAGATTGAATATGGAACCTCATCCGTAATGCGATTTGGGGCTTTCCGTGCACACATAAAGCTTTCGTTAAGCCTTTTCTTCACCTCAAGCAATCATATCTCAGCGCTGTAATCGGCCCAAAGCCTCTGCCTCATTAGCGAGAAGCTTATCATTTTACACGTGTGCGTGCGAAAGGGTCCATGTATTATGTAGAGTGCGTGGCAGCCGAAACTCAACGTGATAATTCTCCAACAATAAATCCTACCCTCAAACAACATTTATGAGACTTTACTCAGCATGAGATTTCCAATCAAATCCAAGACCAAGAAATTAAATTACTACTTTATATGACAGAGTAAGAGCTCACACGCACTCCCCCATTACTGCGTTACATGAGCTCACACATCATCGTGTGCTCACACAGCCGCAGTATGCGTGTGGCGCTAAATGAAGCCAACGAAAGGAGGAAAAAACCAACCACCGATTTCAAAACCAAGCCTCCCCCCGTTCACTAAGTAGGTAATTATGCACACTCGTTAAACTGGCGCAACACATTCACACACTATTGCTCCAGTTTTTCTCTCTCCCGCTCTCTGTTTGGCTTTGTTAGTGCACACATAAAACCATTTACTACAGCACCACTAAGCCACCATACCACTGGGAGGTGCACACGGCCATTAGGTGCATGAGGTGCAGAGAAAAAGAAGAAAAAAAAAACAACAACAGTAGTGCACTTACCTACGCAACCGGAGCGGGAATAGTTGTTTGGGAAGAAATGAAAACGTCCCATAGACAACACTTGACGTTTGCCACACATCTCGCTTAGTGGCGAGCATGAGTATGTATGGAAGCAATAAACAGAAAAAAAACAACGAAAAACCCTTTTCACTGTGAATGTTTGTGTTTTTTATTTATTTTCATTGTAGCCTATATCTTAGCTACCTACTAATGGCATACGATGCTTACCACCGAAGCACGCTAATTGACCGATACTAATAAACAGCACCACACGCGAGTCCTCCCTCCCTCTAGCGGGAAAAGCGTGGAAGCTTTCGCTTGACAATTGATCGCAGTGTCAAAATCGAGGCGACGCCATTAGGCAGTCACGAGCCTGACCGATGCTGTGGAATGTGGAACAAACGCCACCCAGAGCACACCACTCCGTGTTTGTAGTTTTTTTTTTTATGTTCATCCATGCAAACATTGGAATGTTTTACCTCTTTTTGCGAATTTACCGTCGCTGTACACCCTTCCCTACACAGTCATACCCACCGAGTGGAGGCTGGGCCGCATGGGACGCGCGTTTAATTACATCAATCATCGTCGTCAAGGACCCCCCGGCCGGGTGCTGCTGACAAGCGCACCCAGCCGGGTGCATACTGACAGCAAGCAATTAAATAAAAAGCACTGCAGCAGCTCCCTCTGTCGCTCGCTATCTATTTTCCGTCGCTGGAGCTGCACCTGAACGGGCAAACATAAACCAAAATTAACGAAGTTTAGGCCGCACGCTGGTGGGAGTTTGTCTCACGTAGCGTGTATGAATTATGTTTTTGGCTGTTTAGCAACCCGCTTTCAGTTTAATTTAATCGTGGAACGATGTGCCAGTTCAATCAAACACTTTATTTTGTAAGTATTGAAAAGAATTTAAATTAAATTGCGTTTTGTGATTTTGATTCAAACAACGCTTTGGCAAAATATTAAAACGAGCGAGAATTAAGTGAGAATGAAAACCATAAACAAAATACTTCCGCAGGTCGATTTCTCTCCAATTATTATCTTCAAAAAAGAAGAAAAGCAAGCAAAACGATAGCGTATTCATTACATTTCCCAATTTGGAAAGTTCAGCATATAAACCAATATGCAAATCAATTGCAATGAATCTTATTGTGCAAACGATCGGTTTCGTTTTACAACTTTATTTGGTTGTCAATGCAAGAAGCAAAGAATGTCTGAATATTATTCCATCATTCCAGTTTTTATTGTTCAATTTTCCAATGCACCACGCAATTTTCATTGATTGCAAATACACACCTGCCAAAATCGTAATAAACACAACCGTGTTCACACGGTCGTAATCCCCCTTGCTCTTACAACCTCTCCTGTGCCTCACCTAACACAAGCCCCTCATCACTCGGCGCGAATCCATAAATAAATTTAATTTTCCAACACGAAATTTTTTCCATTTTTTCAACCCACTCGATGGCCCACGGCACACGGTGGGAGTGGCACGCAATTTCACTCAATCGAATCCATTGCCATTAGTCGATGGACTCGGGGGGATGTGATGATGGTAGAAATGGCGCTGTTTGGAAAGCGATGGAAACGCAATCCTTGACAAAAGGACACTTTTCCATTGCTGCCCACACCGACACATACACACACACACACACTGAGCTACAAACATACATATAAAAAAGCACATTTGTTCCAGCGGGATGAGTGGCAGTGGTTCTTGTTGCAATAATTTTGATGGGCCCATCGGTGAGGGTCACCATAACAGCCATAACTCTCTCTCTCTCTCTGCCGCTCGTTGGCCGTCTCCATTTACCAAACGGAAATGCGGTCAGCGGCATCATCACATGGTTGAGGTGATTTTTTTTTTGTTACCATATTTCATTTGCGGTCAGATTGGTTATGATTGAGAGGTGCTATTTCTGCGAATCGTTCAGGTTTTCCGATACCGAGCCGATCCAATTTCCAATACCGAACACCACACGACTCTTCCTCGCAAATATGCATGTTACGAGGTGTGTTTTGGTAATCTTTTTTCTTCTATTTTTTGTGCACACAACCACGACACCGGGATTATTCAACACGGTCGGTTTGCCAATCATCCGGGCGGGTCGGTCATAACATCAAATGTAGATCGAAATTTAATTACGGCGTTCGACCGCGAATCTCATTAATTACTACACGAGCGCTCGCGGGTGGGCAGTTTTGGTGTGCGAAATGCCCAATTTTAACCACCAGCGCCAAAAAAACTCATTAATTAAACAAGCACTCCGCACCATTACTTGCTGTAGTTTAAGTAGTGTTTGCACAGCGATTGAAATCATTCGCACAAGACGTCAGCAACAAAAAACACGATCTTTTTTTAACACACACTTAAGAGCACTCCATCCTCCACCGTGTAATTCGACTGCAGCATCGAATCCGTTTCGCAAACAACGCCAACTACAATGTGTGCAAATTGTTGCCCGATGCCCTCTGCTGCTGCTGCTGCTGCTGTGCTCGGTTAATCCTGCCCACTTTCCGGGGGCTTTGCACAGCTTTACATAACCTCTCCTTTCTTCTCTGATCCGAGCACACCATTGTGGAGGTCGTGCACATGTAGCGCTCTAGATTTTTTCTCCTCCAGCCGGAAGACTTACGGAGCAAAACTTTATCCTTTCTGCATCCATCACGCCCTGTGTGCGGCACTCAATCACTCTCAATTAGTGCAGCGCACCAGCAGGAAACTGAAACCACTTGCACCTGAGCGACCCCAGTGACCCTGGGCGCCACCAGGAAGAAATCTATTCAGACACTCTCACACGCTCGGAGCGCATAGCTCTAATTAGGAGACAACCCTTTGAAGACATCCCCCGTTCGGCAGGCTGTTTTCCGGTGCAACCGACCTGGCGCAAGGCAATGATCGAGTGCACTTGAGACGGGACAGTTCGACGTACTTCTCGATCAAAATCTGCGCGGCTGGATTGGATTGATTTACGTTTGACAGCGAGGCTTAGTGACTTCTTGCTCGGTACACTTTGAAAGAAAAGAAAAAAAAATCGTGCCAATGAATGACGTACGTACCCCCCCGTCAGGGCAGCAGCGTCATAAGGGGTGTTGGGCTGATAGGTGATTGTACCGTGCCTCTGCCCTCTCTTCCGGCACAGACACACACCGTATAGACATATTTCATTTTTCAGCTCACTCACGGGGGCACCCGATGTATGTTATTTTTGCCCCATCGTCCTCCACGGCGCTGGATTCTATTCACCCGCGCATAATTTAACCCGACACTCACACGACGCGCCTGCGCCAGCTGGAACGGGCTGCGCCATGTGGGCAATTTGTGTCCGAACTGGCGCGGGCCGCAAAAAGGAATTCAATTTATGACCTCAAATTGGATCATTTCCAATTCGTACGTATCAATTACGGGGCGCGCGGCTTCTTGCCTTCCGTTGCACGATTCCGCGTTCGATTATTCAAATCAATTGCGAATGGGGGAGGGGAGGCAAACAAATACAAGAAAATAATGACACAAAAAAAAATGTGCTGCAGTTGCATCGTTGACTGCGATCACGAAAAAAAAACATCACCCGGATGTGGGGAATAGAAAATAAAAAGCCAAGCGAGCTTTGAGTTGAAGCGCCTTCCTCCCTTTCATTCCGGGGCGGGTAATGATGGTATATGAGGACAAAAAAGGGACATGCCGTGCGCATAAACAGCTGACCCACAGACACAAACGCCACATGATGACGATGCAGTGTACACTGGCGCGAACACATTCAATCGTACCAGCGCTGGTCGGGCGACCAATTAATTCAATTTCCTGTAATTACCGTCCGATTACTTCACCTCAACACACTGGAGGTGCTCTGGCGGCTTTGATGTTTGAGCACCGCGCGCAGAGGACGAACCGGGGAAGGAATGTGATATTTCTATATTTTACCCCTTTTTCCCCTCCTGTTGACGAGATGTATTAAGCCTGGGTGAGTTTTGTTCGGTGTGAGCGTTTGGTGACGCGATGCGATCACTAAACAGACCTAGCTCACCGTTGCCTTTACCGGTGCATTTGGTGGCCCATGGAGTGGATCGATTTCACTTGAAAGAGTAGCCAGTGCCGTTGCAAAGGTGTTTAATTTACTTCCAGCTGGTTTGATGTGCTGTGTGCATCCGACTCGTTCCATACACAATTAGCGCTGGACGGAGTGTCAACGTACCTTACGATGAGCTGTTTACAAAATAATGGACATTTTATTTGTAAAGAAACACACTTTTGAAGACTAAATTGTTATGACGATGAAACGCAAACTTAATGTTTGCATTTTGCATGTCAACATTTTTGTTATTTAAGCCAAATGTGTACTTGATGTTAAGCAAAGGCGTAGTAGCAAATAAAGCATTTTGTTTTAAATTTATGCTTACATTTGGCGAGAAAACAGTTTATCCCTTCTTGCTTTGTTGTTTAATACACATAATTGGCTTGGATAAACATTTATTTTGTTTTTTAGACTGAAAAATAACTTGATTTCAACTCAAATCGAAACTGACAACAACTGCAAATTCGTAACAAATTCGTTCATTATCGATCACAAATTCGAAGGGAAATAAATAATTAGCTTGGAAATGAACTTGTACCCAGAACTAACCAATCAACTCCAAAAATGGTTGGATGAACAGTTTTTTTTTCAATTAGCTTGTATTGGACACGCCCAACAATGTCATCAAAATTCTCAACAAAAAAATCTATTTTGCATACACTTCAGCAACTTTAAAATGTTCCAGTGCCGGCACACAAATGCATCATGAAATAGAGTGCCTACCGCTTAGAACCGCTCATGCGAAGGAACCATTTGCAAGTTGGCACATTTGCGTCGGTCACGCACGCATTAACTGGGGGAGACTGCCCCTCACAAACTCTCCCCATCCCCCCTCAACATTTATGATAAATAAATGCTCGCTGACTCGATTGACGACTATCCGCATACAAAAGGGTCGTAAATCAGCACTTCTTGGAGCTTCCTAACCTAACGACCCACAGAGCACCGAGAGCCAGTTCGTGTCCCGGGGAACCCATTTCGGACCAAACTTTATCGTCGCAGCGCTCAAAGCAGGGAGAGAGAGAGAGAGAGTTAAAGTTTCACTATCAGAGTGGTAAAACTTTTGCAGCAAAATGCGCAAACAACTAACCGGGGTAATAACTGCTACCGGGAAGTTATCCTCTGGGTAAATGGTTCTCACTCCGGCTACGGTGTACCGGGAATGTCAATTTATCTTCCGGGAGATTGGGGTGGTGTCTGCTTCGCAAAAATCAATCTCAACTCACAAAGCATCCATCCATTGTGTGATTGCGCCTGACCTTTGCTTCCGGGGCAGGAAACGATGACGAAGCCGTCGTCTATGGGTTGAAGCGAGCTCTGAATTTGAATCCACGCGCAACTTCGGCAAAGTTCTGCAGCACGATGAAATGGCTGCCAAAAAGTTGCATCTGTTGCATGCTGGAAATGGAGCAAGAGCAGGCAACAGAGCAGAGCTTTGCAGCTGAAATATTGATCAGCTCTGCAACGAAAAGTTCTCTCGCTGCGGGTGCGCTCGTACACATACAGATTTGGTGTGCAAACTTCATCGAAGGGATTGTACAGATTTTGGGTGAAAAAAAAAATGAACGCTTTCCATATTGGTAAACCAAAACTAAGCTGATTAGTACCGACTGGTTGGTGCTGTCGTGTTCCCTTAGAATCCACAAATTTGATTGCATAGATCCTACGCATCTTGCGAATTGAAAAAAAAAACAGACCAAGAATCGTTAGCATAAATAATATCGGGAACTGGTGTGTGAACGTGATCTAGTATAGAATCAATGCAACGAAAAAAGATCATGACAACCCACCCTAAAAACAGCGGCGGTCTCTCTCTCTCTCCGAGCTGAAAAGGTATCACTTACGTCAACAAAGCGGAGGTCCCGCCGCCCGAACGGTTTGTGTCCCAGAAAAGGTCGTGCATATTGTGCAATTTGTTTTGTGCGGGAATGACACCCGAACCGGTGCCATATCACCGCCCATATCGAGCCAGTTCCGTCAGCAAAACGCCAACGTTGCGTGTTGACTGTGTTGTTCACCGTTGCCTCGCAGTACCAGGTGTACCGGTGCCACCAACCAACCGGGCGTTGTTGCGCACTTTTGGCCCCGTTTTGCCAAACGTTTGAAATTTCATCAATTCTACCCCTGCTTCTGCCATTTTCACAACCAACTCGTTCGGGTTTGGACAGCCAATGTAACATTCCGGGGTGGCCAAAAGGCACGCCCGGGACGCCTGGCTGGCGGTTGCTATTTCAATGGCAAACATTGACATTTTCCAACCCGTGCTGCTGCTGGCTCGATTTCCTTCCATTCCCTTTTTTTTTAAATGGATATCGTGCATTCCGCCCGTTTGCGTTGATCCGGACCGATTTTGCGCGTACGCCAACACCTAAGCCCATTTCTGCACCGCACTTCTTCCACCTCTCGATCCGTGTGCGCCCTTGAAACACCAGTTGGGGCTGGCAGGGCAAACAGTATAATTTATCGTCTCCTAACGCTGGATTTGCCAAAACCTTTGGTACACCTTTGGGCGCCATGTAGCGCGCACAGGAACCACGGCTACGACGACTACGGCGGGTATCCGTAATCGAATCGAATTCATTTGGAGGAACTTTTTACGGTTACTGCCCGGTTGTGTTACACCTTTTTTTTTTGCTGTAGCTGTTGGGTTCAGGGATTCACGCTGACGGGGCACGGGAAATTCGCTCAAACGTTGACCATTGATTGGATGAAAAATGAATCCCACCATCCAGCAGCATTCGATCGTTACCGGGATCTGACCTTTCGCGTGCTGGCGAGTTCCGTTGCCTTTTTTGGGGTTGTTTCTTAGGGGGCTTTTGGGAAGTTCGGGGGGAGAGGTTTGCTCTTTTGAACGCTTTGTAACATCACTGTTGCTACACGAAAATGGGCAATTGCTTTAATAGGACCGAAGGGTGATTATGCTGTCGTTTGATCAAAAAGTATTGTTGGCGTTGTTTTGTATATTGTTTTTAAGTCGTCATGTCGAATGTGTGTAAGAATGTGAAGAATTTAGGTAAACAGTTTTCTGAAGTTGTTCTATGTTATATTATGGACCATATCGGTTTCTATTTTGACGTTTAGATATGTTAAGTATAGAGAAGCAACACTTAAATGATTAGAATACGAGTAAATATTGAAGCCTAAAATATAAAGGTACAACGAGGACATTGATATTTTGGTCACAACAACAAGACAAAACAGTCACAAGACTCTAACAAGTCCTCTTCACCAAAAAAAAACAGAAGAAAATTACTCAATCTCACGACCAGGAAATGATTGCATCCTTTGCAGAAAAAACGCACACGCATTCAATTCGTTATGTGCTTCTTCAAAACGAACTCACGAAACACAGGAGGATTTCGCAATGTCAAGGCCTTCACACAGCAGCAACACACAACACAGCGTTGCCACGGTGATGAATTGGCCCAGACGCGCACAAATGGCACTCCCAGACAAAATGTCAATTTCAATCGGTGCTGCCGGCTGCTTGTTGCATCTGAGGCACACACAACAACCGAGTGGCAGAGAACAAACACACACACACACAGACAGCCACATATAAGGTACTACAATTTCTAGAGCTTGCATGAGCTTGTCTGTTCCCAATTCCCACCCGGCAATGGAGATGGTTTGTTGTTATGCAGATGGCAAACGTTCAATACGGTGGATTTGTGTTTCCATTCAGCAAGTATTACGCCTGGGAATCTCTTTAGCCACACATACACGGAACTGCAACAGTGCAACGAGTGCAACGTGTGGAGGGAGGGAAAGGGAGAAGCCGGCGTTATGCATACGAATTGCAGTTTATGCGAGTGCTTTTACGGGCTAAGATGTACGTGGGAACTTCACATCTTTCATCGGTGTACCAGCCCGGACGGCGCTGCACTGTGTGTGGGATGCAGGTCTCCCCCGGTACATACGAACATATTGATCAATAAATTCACATGCACCCAAGCGACCGACCGACCGACCGGGTGTGAAAGGAGTCACTTTTGTTGGGTCACAAAACCGACTCCAAAGTTGGATTTGTGTTGTGGAATTTAAATGCAACGGTGCTGCAACGCTACAGTTACGAAATTGAAGGAACTGTCATGTCATCTAGCCCATATGTGTACTCCATTACTAAACATACTTCTTCTTCTTCTTCTTCTTCTTTTTCTTCTTCTTCTTCTGCAATTCAGATGAATCCTTCGGACACGATCAGACACCGGCCGGCTCCTGGTGGAGCTCACACCTGACCGAGCCGCCGAGCAAGAACTTCTACCAGGCGACGCACGGACTGCTGCAGACACACCCGTCCGTGCCGAGCCTGAAGCCGGTTGCGGGAGCGCCTGCCGCCCCGGGCCCATCCGCCCTGCCGCTCAGCTCGCGCAAAGCACCGACCGTGTCGTCGGCGGCCGCCCTCAACAGTGGCTTTCCGTCGATCGCCAACCCGAACCCGCGGTCGCCGTTTCGCCATCTCGACTTCAGCACCAGCGCGACGGCCGAACTTCGGCGCAATCCCAGTCTCTCGGCCCCGGATGAGTGTGCGCGCGCGTGCCGCGAGGGCGAGCCGCCAAGGATTTGCTACTACCACTTCACCGTTGAGTACTACACCGTACTGGGAGCGTAAGTATTTGCCCTTAGACAAACCCAGCAATGTGACATCAATGGGTAGCTCCAACAACTCATCTTCATCTTTCAAATGCTCCACAGCGCTTGCCAAGTATGCACACCGAACGCTACCAACACCGTCTGGAGCCACTGTCAGTGCGTACTGGCCGATGGTGTCGAGCGCGGTATCCTCACGGTGAACCGTATGATCCCCGGACCGTCCATCCAGGTGTGCGAGAACGATCGCGTCGTGATTGACGTGGAGAACCACATGGAGGGTATGGAGTTGACGATCCACTGGCACGGTATCTGGCAGCGCGGCACACAGTACTACGACGGCGTACCGTTCGTCACGCAGTGTCCGATTCAGCAGGGCAACACCTTCCGGTAAGCATCATCAAAACAGGCTCCTTACAGTGCCACGACTCTATGAAACCCTTTCTCCGTCTTTGCAAAACAGTTACCAATGGACTGGAAATGCGGGAACACACTTCTGGCACGCCCATACCGGTCTGCAGAAGCTGGACGGTCTGTACGGCAGCATCGTCGTTCGGCAGCCACCGTCGCGCGACCCTAACTCGCACCTGTACGACTTCGATCTGACCACGCACATCATGCTGGTGAGTGACTGGCTGCACGAGGACGCCGCTGAGCGCTACCCGGGCCGTCTGGCGGTGAACACCGGTCAGGATCCCGAATCGCTGCTGATCAACGGCAAGGGCCAGTTCCGTGACCCGAACACCGGCTTCATGACCAACACGCCGCTGGAGATCTTCACCATTACGCCTGGGCGCCGCTATCGGTTCCGCATGATCAACGCGTTCGCTTCCGTCTGCCCGGCCCAGGTTACGATCGAGGGACATGCGCTGACGGTGATTGCGACCGACGGCGAGCCGGTGCATCCGGTGCAAGTCAACACCATCATCTCGTTCTCAGGTAAGTCACGATTTTGAAAAGGAGGTTGTAGAAAACGAATGTCTTGAGTACTCAAACCGATTAAGTATACGCCATGGGTTGAGCAGTTTACTACTAGATGGCGCCAGTTGGAAAAAGAATTTCGAATCTCATTGGATCTCGTTCCTTTTGATCTGTCACGCAAACTTGCTAATTAAATTACGCGTGTCTTGGAACTATATCATCGTCAAAGCCCCATGGGAATGTTTTTCTTGGCTAATTGAATTTCACAACCCCTCACACAGAGGGTGTGTGTTAAACCCTCCCTTAGCGTCCGCAGCGTAATTTACACGTCATTCACTACTAACAATGACTAGCCCGGGGTTTCAATGATTCCTCACTGGTGCTTTGTTTGTAATCAATTACCGTTGCCGCGCCCGGTCAAATTTTACTCCCACTGTACGTGTGGGTCGCCACTTCCCCATTTTTATGGACAAAAGGCCAGTGGGTCATGGGGCGTATCATATTAGTCTTCTTCCGTGTGTGTGTTTTTTATTAAAACCATACCATGAACACATTGATACTTTACTTGTTTTTCTCCCTTTTACACATCGAAGTGTGTGCGTGATTGCTTTACGGACCTTTCGAAGCGCCCATTCACAGGCCTCGAATTTTTCATTGAGTCACTGTCAAGGCAACAGACATGAGAACGCGTCTTGACCTTTACAACAACCACACGACGCCGCCGCCGCCGCCGCCGCCGCAAAGTGGGTGCGTTACGAATTGAACACAAGCGCCTGCTATTGGTGCTGATTGAGAGATTTTACTCCTACTTTTGCCCTTTTTTCTGTCTCATTTTTTTGTTTCTTGAGTGAGTCACGGAATTTTCGCAAAATCAACCCGAACGATCGAAATCAATTCGATGCGTATAAATAAACTCCCACATTGGTTGTACGGTGTTGGTGTGTCTGTTGTGTGCGGAATACAAAATCAGGCACACGGATCGGATTCAATTTGGTCGCCTCTTTCGATGCACAACTGCAACAGCACAATTGCACTGCTGCACAACAAAGTGATGCATTTAGAAACTCGAAAACGAAAGGGAAACTAGTCGGGTTGTCCGATGCATCGCAACGCACCGCATTGGAAAAACTAAACCACCACCATCATCAAGGTCTCATTGGCATGCAGAACGAGACGCCCGTAACCGGACCAAGGATGCCAAGGTGTGCGGCGAGCAGAGTAGTGTCTTCTTGCACCCAGCTCCAAGTGCAGTCCACCCAATGTCCGGTTTTCGTTTGATGTACCCCAAGAGTACCGAGAAGCTCCCTGCCGATCCTATTTGTTAGGGGAGTGGAGAAATTATTTCTATTACGGGGTGCAACAAACCAACCAGCACAACCCACAGAGAGCAGGTGAAAGGGAGTCTTTTTTGCGCACCACGTCTGGAAAGTTTTTGATATCGGATTGTTTTACAGCGTGCGGTTGTAATCACAAAACAACGCAGGCAGAAGCAGCTTTTCCTTTGGTCTTTTATTTGATTACAGTGCACTAGGAGTCCCTATCCCACCCGCTCGGTGTTGGTTTGAGGATGGTAAAACGAAGACGTCAATCGACAGACGTGATGCAATTTAATAAAAGCCAATAAATAGTTTCACCTGCTTTATGTAGGTGGAAGATACCATTGCGTTCTGCTAGCAACAAATGTGGTATGGAGTTTTGTTTTGCTTGATAGCAGTTTGAAATGAGCCAACGATAGTCATTGAACTTGTGTACGTTAATCAAAGATAATAGATTGATATTGAAAACAAGTATTTGATTTTTGAGTTGAAATTGCTAAATGTGGATAAAATTCCGTGTTATACTTCAAACAATAGGTAATGGAATTCACCAAAAGATAAATATGATTAGAAGTGAAATAATACTCTCTCATTTTGTTTTTTTTTAATTCATACAATTTCACATGATGGTTTGTGTGAAAACATCGAAGTCAATGTAAATGTTGACGTCATAAACAGAGTTTATTTTGATCTTAAATTATATTGATGCGTAGGCAAATTCAATTACCCAATGTTTGAAGCATATAACTTCTAATTTAAACAAGAATTTCAACTACTGATTTGGCAGACACGATTGCTGCCACGAGTCCTTGAGGGACAATTTACAGAATTATTGTATTCTTCAGTCAAAGAAGAACTTAAATGTTCGGTTCCTTGAATCACACTTAGTTTGTTTTTCAAAGTTGAATATCTTCGGTACCCTTCGAAGTTCACCTTATGAAGATTTGAGCACTTCACTGTAGAGAACAATGATCCTAAATTCCCACATTTAAAGGCTTAACATATTCCACGCAGCAATCAAATAGAAATAGATATGAGCTTGTTTACTAAGCGATTATAGTTTCATAAAAGACGTCATCCGTCACATTAAATGCGAGCAACAAATAGCTCAACACTCACACGTAAGCAAATCAGAGTAACTGGGCCACTTATCGGGAAGAGATCTCAAGTCATCGCGTTGTCATGCCGCTTTTGATTTAATCTCGCACCTACACACCGTGCTGTGTTGTGCACACATACAGTGCCCTAATGCATTCTCCCCCGCCCTATTTACTCCCAAAACTTTAGGCGAACGTTACGATTTCGTCATCACCGCTGACCAGCCGGTCGGTGCGTACTGGATCCAGCTGCGAGGACTCGGCGAGTGCGGCATCAAGCGTGCCCAGCAGCTGGCCATCCTGCGCTATGCTCGCGGCCCCTACCAACCAGCCTCGCCGCCCCCAACCTACGATGTCGGACTTCCGCAGGGCGTTGTAAGTAGCCACACACCATCAATCACCATAAAAACTGCCTCAACACGCACACACCCACATCCCTCTCACTGTTCGTCCCCAAGTATCTTGCCGTCCCGGTAAGTCCGTAGGGACTTATCACGCACAATGCCATATCACGATTGGGGTAAGATGGGGAAAGATATATCCTCTCATTCATCCATCTTCCTTCGCGATATGTGTGTTATGTGTGCCTATATGCGTGTGCGTGTGTGTTTTATTGTACACTTTTTCACCCATCTTTTCACTTTCCCAACCCAAAAAAAAAGGAAACCCTCTTTCCCGTACCATAAAACCACCACACGCCGCCGCTAGCAATGGGGGCTTGACCTTTTGTGTTTCTCCTGTAAATATTTCACTGTTTGTACAGAACCGAGCCAAGTGTTTGTTTCGCTACCACTATCCCCTTCTTTTCGCCCCATGTTTCATCATTTGTGTTTCATTTCCCACACACCCTCTCTCTCTTCTTTCGTTCGCGCTGTTTCCTTTGATATCGCTGCCAACCCACTTCTTCTTCTTCCTGGTGTCATTTGTGTTTTGTAAATGTTTTATTACACGACCCGCTTGAGTTGGTGCTATCCCACTCTTTCTCTCTCACTTTCTGCTTTTTTTCGTTGTACAAGATATCCTTATCGTTGTCTATTTGCGTTATCAACCGTCCACCACTTCCCTTCCGCACCCGTAGACAGTCACCAAGCTCTGGCCATCTTTTAAAAGGCAATCTCATCCCCACGGGCGGGAGAAAGATATTGCAGTGCGATCACCGAAAGTGGTTGTAAATAATCCTTTACCACTTAAACCGTCCCTCCAGGGCGCTAAAGTGTCCTCGCTGAGTTTGTCTCGTCTGTCTCCGAGGTGTCGGTTTGTGTATGATATTTGAAACATTTCCCTGGTTCCCCGTCGTTTTTTTGTAGATACATAAACGCGCTTGTAGACAAACCAAAGTGCACTGTTTGTACAAAGAAAACAAATGATCACCTCTTTT
The DNA here is from genome assembly GCF_016920715.1 of Anopheles arabiensis. Lineage (NCBI taxonomy): Eukaryota > Metazoa > Arthropoda > Insecta > Diptera > Culicidae > Anopheles > Anopheles arabiensis. The sequence goes on from NC_053517.1 coordinate 98,018,765, forward strand.
CTTTTCCGTTTTCGTTCATATATCTGTACCATATTGTAGAAAAAAGTATGTAAATTCACTTGTAAAAAAAGCGGAGTAGCTTTTAGTCTGTACAAACCTATAATGATACTTGCTCCAACTCTCCAGCAAACAAAATAATGATTCTAGAGCAGCGACCGTTTCACGGCAGGACCATCAAGCAATGGCAAAAGCCAACGCGTCTTAAGGATATTACGCACCAGTAGCGCCACTTCTTATCCTCTTTGATCTTGAAACAAGAAAACAAAAAACTTCCTGAATACACACTTTTAAGCAAAGAAAGCAGAAGGTTTCCTTATCGAGCAAACAAACGGGCCTTGTTGCACGCGAAAACAAAAAAAAAGCAGCGAGCGAGTCGGTAAGTGATTGTGAATTAATTATTACGTTTGTGCAAAAAGGAAATTCCGTGCTACCCTCGCGCGATTGCCCCAAGGATCGATTTGTTTGTGTCCTGTTTTCGGTTCGCCAAACGCGACTTTGAGCGATCCAGAGATTAACTTCCCTCCGGTGGGCAACACACGACACACCCCAACCTACCAGAGGTTGATCCCCTTTGTTTTCGTACTGGACGGCACCATTTACCTCCAAAGACGGCGCACGGCAGCCAAACACTTCAGTGTGACCAGTTGACAGCTAATTAATCGGTGCCGTTTGTACCACACAACGTCGTTCCATTGTTCCATTAGGCGGTCGTGTGCATGTGAAACGACACCCTAAAAATAAATACACATACTTCCAATTATTAAAGCCGATAGAGCCTCCTCCTTTGTAGGGCCTCTTGCCTGGCATATGGCCCGAGTCCGGTTTCGGTCGAGCAAGCAAACTCCCTAAAGCGGATATATCCGTTAATCCAACACCCCCAGCAGGATCCTTCCCGGAAGCGATACGGGGCGAGAAAATTTCCGACGAAATTTATTATGTGCGCTTGGTGAGGTGAGTGTTTGTTTTTCTGGTTTTTGGATTAAACGAAACGATTGTTGTGTTGCGTGAAGGAAGCATTATAAGCTGTGCTTGATGTTTTGAGAGAGAAAAACACACAATGAACAAGCAATCATTGTTTTAAAACTTCCTTTCTTTGACCCAACGAATATAAACCGGAGCAGAAGGAAAGCTCTTTTGTAGCAAACAAACACGCCCTTCTTGCGTTGGGCTGCTGACCTCGATAGCTTGGGGCTCTAGGCTATCTTCCAATCTTCATCGTTGTCGTCCTTTTTCACCTCGGAACCGTCATTCCAGTCAGTAGTCGTCGTTGTCGCCTCCCCCCAACATTGACCTCATGTCACTCATGCAACAAACAGAACCCCTCTCTAAATCCCGGATCCGTATCTTAATCGACTGGCTTTTCTCTTCCCTTATGTACATAAAACATCACCATACACACAAAAAAAACCGTCTCAAATCCCGCACACTCGTTTGTACAAAATCTCCACCACCCTCTGCTCTGTGTGATCGCAAAATGAAATGAACAAACAAAAAAAACAAACAAATTGCGCACCATCAACAACGTCGTCGTCGTCGTCGTCGGGCAGGTCATGAATCCGCTCGACGCTCAGTGCAACGTCCAGCGGGACGATGCCATCTGTGTGAGCCAGCTGAAGAACGCCAAGGAGATTGACCGGGCGCTGCTGCAGGATAAGCCGGACGTGAAGATTTTCCTGCCGTTCCGCTTCTACCTCTACCGCCCGGAGGAACTGTTCCAGCCGAACACGTACAACCGTTTCCTGGGTGAGTGTTGCAAACGCGCGTTCGCTGTCCAGTCCCTAAAACTGTTACTATAATATCACTCTATTCGTTGCTCCCAACAGTCGCCCCGACCGGAGATCATGTCATTTCGCTGATTGACGAAATTTCGTACCTGTCCGCGCCGGCCCCACTGCTGTCCCAGTACGACGACATTAACCCGGAGCAGTTCTGCAACGGTGACAACCGGCCGGCCGACTGCGGTGCCAACTGCATGTGCACGCACAAGGTCGACATTCCGCTCAATGCCATCGTGGAGGTCGTTCTTGTCGACGAAGGTACGCATTACAAGCACGCACGTACAGCATCATCCCCAGAAACTCATCTGATCTGCTCAATTGCTTTGCCTTTCCAACAGTCCAACAACCGAATCTGAGCCATCCGTTCCATCTGCACGGTTACGCGTACAACGTGATCGGTATTGGCCGCTCACCGGACTCGAACGTCAAGAAGATCAACCTGAAGCACGCGCTCGACCTCGATCGGCGCGGTCTGCTCCACCGGCAGTACAATCTGCCCCCGCTCAAGGACACCATTGCCGTCCCGAACAACGGATACGTCGTGCTGCGATTCCGTGCCGACAATCCAGGTAAGATACAGAGAGAAAGAAGGAGAGAGAGAGAGAGCGAGCGAGAAATAAATGGGTAGATAGATTAATAGAAACATATAGAGTATATAGATAGAGATAAAGAGAAATATAAAGAGATAGTAGATCAAGAGGGATAGAAAGATAGACAGATAGACAGATAGATAGATGGATAGAGAGATAGAGAGATAAAGATATAGAGACATAGAGAGATAGAGAGATAGAGAGATAAAGATATAGAGATATAGAGAGATAGAGAGATAGAGGGATAGAGAGATAGAGAGATAGAGAGAAAGAGAGATAGAGAGATAGAGAGATAGAGAGATAGAGGGATAGAGAGATAGAGAGATAGAGAGATAAAGAGATAAAGAGATAAAGAGATAGAGAGATAGAGAGATAGAGAGAAAGAGAGATAGAGAGATAGAGAGATAGAGAGATAGAGAGATAGAGAGATAGAGAGGTAGAGAGATAGAGAGAGATAGAGAGAGATAGAGAGATAGAGAGATAGAGAGATAGAGAGATAGAGAGATAGCGAGATAGAGAGATAGAGAGATAGAGAGATAGAGAGATAGAGAGATAGAGAGATAGCGAGATAGCGAGATAGAGAGATAGAGATAGAGAGATAGAGGGATAGAGAGATAGAGAGATAGAGAGATAGAGAGATAGAGAGATAGAGGGATAGAGAGATAGAGAGATAGAGAGATAGAGAGATAGAGAGATAGAGAGATAGAGAGATAGAGAGATAGAGAGATAGAGAGATAGAGAGATAGCGAGATAGCGAGATAGAGAGATAGAGAGGTAGAGATAGAGAGATAGAGGGATAGAGAGATAGAGAGATAGAGAGATAGATAGATACAGAGATACAGAGATACAGAGATAGAGAGATAGAGATATAGAGAGATAGAGAGATACAGAGATACAGAGATAGAGAGATAGAGAGATAGAGAGATAGAGAGATAGAGAGATAGAGAGATAGAGAGATAGAGAGATAGAGAGATAGAGAGATAGAGAGATAGAGAGATAGAGAGATAGAGAGATAGAGAGATAGAGAGGTAGAGAGATAGAGAGAGATAGAGAGATAGAGAGATAGAGAGATAGAGAGATAGAGAGATAGAGAGATAGAGAGATAGAGAGATACAGAGATACAGAGATAGAGAGATAGAGAGATAGAGAGATAGAGAGATAGAGAGATAGAGAGATAGAGAGATAGAGAGAGATAGAGAGGTAGAGAGATAGAGAGATAGAGAGAGATGAAGTGAGTGGGTACAGAGAGAAAAAGTGAGAGGGGGAGAGAGAAAGAGAGATAGAGATAGATAGGAAAAAGGATATAGATAGAGATAGAGTGAAATATCTCTTTCTTTTCGCACTTGTACTGTGTACCTTTCTAACCCTGCATTATTCTCTTCTCCATCACTTCCATATTTCCATCTCTCCCCGTGCAGGATTCTGGCTGTTCCACTGTCACTTCCTGTTCCACATCGTGATAGGAATGAACCTGATCCTGCAGGTCGGCACCCATGCCGACCTTCCGCCGGTGCCACCGAACTTCCCCACGTGCGGTGACCATTTACCACCGATCAACTGAGGCCCTCGCCGTCGTCGGCCAGGCGTAGGACAGTAGGAGACGAACCCCTCATGCTCTCTCGCACTGTCTGTCGCAACGAAAGAAATAACCACACACACACACCACAGGGAATCAAACCACGTTAATAAGCTCATATCGTTTTTTTTTTTTTAATTCGCTTTTCGTAAACGCGTGCGAAACGGGGAACTCCCCTGTCCCTCGTTCGACACGACGCGATCGCCTTTCTTTAATATTATTCTCTTCCTTTGTCGTGTACTTGTACGTACAAACCACAACAGGGCATGGTTGTACCTTTTTCCCCCTCCCATTCTAAGCCATTCCATTATCTTGAACAGCTTAACTGCCTCTGGGAGCGGAGAATGGCACAAATTCTTCCGCTTCCTTTGAACAAAACAAAAAACCATGAAAATACTCTCTGTCACCCACAAAACAATGGCGGACACAGGTGGTGGGACACGCGTTGTCTTGCTGCCCCGATCGTCCTACACAAGGTGGGGACAGAATAATTATTATCCCTATGTTTTCTTTTTGAGTACTTCGACTACGTACTTCTTACTTGAATGCGCGCATACTACTTTTTTCACGTACGAGAGTTTTATTTTTCATGTTGTAATTTATAGCGCCAAGCTTTCCAGTGTTTAAGTAAATTAATTGTAGATAGAAATAGAACAGAGAGAGAGAGAGTGAAAGTGAAAACGCGGTGGCCCGCGTGTGTGGGGCGAAGTAAAGAGTGATGAGGTGTAGGCAGAGTTCTCGTGCCCTGCTGCACTCTCATCACTCTGCGCGCTCCTCCGAGGCGCTGGTTCGAAGGAAGTCAAATGGGGCAGAGACAAGTAAGCAAAAACAATGCTAGTTTTTCTGAATGTTTGATTGCATTTCAACATGGTGGTCGGATTGGGAGTCAAGCGCCTTAAAAACATGCAGCGCAACAACACAGCCGACACGTTCAAAAACGGGCAAGCGAGAATTACAGGAAGGAGAAGAAGTAGTAAACAACAACACCAACATTTCCTAGTGCAAAGGATAAGCTTTCGTTTGTTGCCATATTTGTTTGCTATTGTTGATTGTTGTTACCGATTGTTTGTTTCTGTTTTGTTTGTGTATCATCTGTTTTTCTCTTTCTTGTTCAATTTTTACTATTTCTTTATTTTTGTTTGTTTTTTCATCATTTTTGGGTTTCTCTTGTAGTTCTTTTTTACTTTACTTTTTAATATCGTTTTGCAATTGACTTTTCTGTTATACTTTATTACTTTTTCAACAAGATCTGTTTCTTTTTTGCTCTTTCTAAACAATTTTACCATAGCAAATGAAACAAACAAGAGGCTTGCACGGGGAAAATGTTGGTACTTCTTCCTCTCGGCTCCCAAGTAGCATTCGGCCACCAGCCACACGTATCAAGTACCATCAAGTAACATCCCATCATCCGCCCATAGAAGAGTGTGCGGTACAGAGAATGGTTACGAAAAAGAAAGATAAGAACAACACCCCCATACTCCTCCTCTCCTTACCACACCGCGTTCACAAGGATTCGATGGTTAGTTTGTAAATATTTGATAAAACAAAAACAAAAACACAACAAATACTCAGCGGCTCAGAAGCGAACGATAAAGTGCGGTTCGGCCTGCATCATACAATCCCCCCCGTCGTCGTGTATCCACCAAACTCATGCAGTACAACCCGTATTACATTTTCCCCCGTTACAACGAAGCATAATGGCATATACATTCTCCTCCTCGCCCTTTCGCTCCACTCCGAAACAAATAAAGCGGAGGGTAAAGTTTAACATTACATTGTAAATACTCATAGCCTCGGCCTGTTAGCAGACGCTATACGCGCACCCACATACATCATACCACTGCTACACTCCCCCTTGCCGTCGTTACCATCAAAATTTCCCTATGTATTATAAATGTTTTTCTCTTCGGGTTTTCATCCACGTTTTTTGTTTTTTTTTTGTACACATATTCTGATTTGTTTAAACTTTTCGCCTCCCCTCGATCGCCTGTGAGTGAAGAGTGATGAGAAGATCGTCACACTCAATCGCTATGCAAAACCCTCTATTATGGTGAGATTTTCACAGCCCAACACTGGATGCATGCGTGTGTATGCCACCACACACCTCCTATCCTATTTTTCACCATTACTTGAACAGACAAAGCCACAAAAAACGGCAGCCCGCACCCCACACGCTATCGTATACAATGGATTATATATTAAATAAAATAAAATAAATCTACTGTTAATGAAAAGTTCAAACACAATCTGCTACACCATCCAACCCTCCCTCTCCTTAAAGCGCATTTGTGGAAAACACTTCCGGCGCGAGTAAAACCAGCTAAAGCATAGCAAGATCTGCCAACTATTAAAGAAAGTTTTTTTGTAAAAAATATGTGTATATATTTGTGTTTTGTTTGTTATATTTAGCTTTTAAGTTTGCGTGTAGTTTCGTTTGTATTTAGTCCACATACTACTAACACACTCTCTCTTTAATGCTTTTTATACTTCTGTTTCTATCGCGAATGTCCTACTCCTCTTCTCTCGCACGCTCTCTCTGTCGTTCTGCATTTTAAATCCCTAATTGTACAGAGTTGTTTGATGTTCACCTTTAACTTTCAACCTTACCTTTCAGCAGCACACTGATCGCACCGAGAGAAAGAGAGAGAGCGAGACATTAGTAAATAGTTAAGCTACCTACTAACACAGCAGCATAGCAAGCCTCCCCCCTTCTAGTCCGCTGGAACTTTCCTTTACTTTGTTTACTGTCTCTGTCAGTGTCGCTTAGCTGTGTTTTAGCTTTCAACTTGACGCTTTTCCCTGCTGCTGCTGGGTTACCGCATCACCAGCACACAAAAAAAAACCACCAGCACACCGTCATGTTTAAACTTTTGCTATCCACCCCGGTCGCTTTTTTCGCACCTCAGCGCGTGTGTGTGTTCCACCACTCAACGCCTCACTTTGCCAGCACAAGGTAAGTAGAGAAAAAAGCTAACTCCACCAGAAGCAAAGCAAAGGAAAATCAATAATTAAAGCTGATGCAAAACTGCTACCAAAGTGATGCCAAATTAATTAAATATACACGAACGCCCGAGAGAAGGAGAACGAAACACACCCCCCCCCCCCCCCCCGTGCGGAAAATTTTACCTGCTCCTGTGTCCTGCTCCCGGGATACACATTCGAGCTAATTACAGTGCCCGTTAAGCCGTAAGTAGGGTTAAAGAGGAAGAGGTTTATTAACGTGCTCTGTTTTTCATTATTAATTTCTGGTGCCTGTGTAGCACATGCCCGGAAAATGAGAGGAAATTGTAGCTACACCCTCCCACGCAGAGTGAGCTATAAAGAATTAAATTTTTGGTACAAAACGAAAGTTTTAGTTGCGGAGCATCTTTTTTGTGTGCTTTAAGTGGGACTGTCATTTAAAAACACAAAATAAATCGTACATTAGTGTTAGCGATGAAAGTACAGCAAGCACAGCAAAGTGCAGTGTTTGTGCTTTACACGCTTTGCCTTTTCCAAAACAAGCGGACACACAAAAGTTACCAACTAAAAGCAGCAAATTGTTGTTGGAAAAGAAGTTCCTTCACTTTTTTTGCCACAAAGCGGTTTCGTCACGCCAGACACAAAAGAATGCAAGAATAAAGTAGTCAACATTGTTAAAAGTTTTACACGGACAGTACGGGTCCTCGGCGAAAATTCCGCTTGCTCCGGGTGGAATGTCAGAAGAAGCTGTTCATTTTTATGCTTCGTTTTTTTTTATGTTACATTTTGTAGTTTGAAAACAGGGCACAATCTTGCATAAATTCATGTTTGTAAATTACCATCAACTTGTGTCATGTTCCTCCATTCTGTATATATTAAATATCTGTTTTTTCTGTAGCTTATATATGTATCACAATATGCTTCAAACTCATCTGTTCTTTCACGGGTCTATTCCACATCCCGTTTCATTACCTATCATCTTCTTCAAACTCTACTCCCTTCACCACCACCACAGCTACAAAGCACCTTTTAATGTACAGAGCCGTAAGTTCTTCCTCCATCGGAACCATTTTCTTCAACCAACACCGAGAGCATCAGCAGAGCCTGCAACGCCCACCTAAATCCAGTCAATATCGCGACCTGCCATAATACCTTGGACTTTCATTTTTTCAATTCCCAGGTCATGAACCCGCTCGATGCCGTCTGCAACGTGCCGCGGCCGGATGCGGTCTGCGTGAGCAATCTGCGCAACGCCAAGAAGGCGGACAAGGCCGTCCTGTCCGAGCGGCCCGACGTGAAGATTTTCCTTCCCTTCCGGTTCTACTTCTACCGCGTCGAGGAGCTGTTCACGCCGAACACGTACAATAAGTTTTTGGGTAGGTAGCGCGGAAAAGCGTTCAAATGAGGAAATGAAGGGATTCGCTACCGCTGATTTCGACCAATTGACAGAAGGTGTCAATGGAGAAGCTGGTGAAAGTTGTACTAAAAAGGGAGAATGGCTATCGGTGTCAAAAATCCATGTCACTAGTCGAAGGGTTTTCCTTTGTTCTATTAGAAGGAAAAACTGTCCTAGCCATAATTTGCGGTTTGTGAGGATTTATCTTCCATGAACTAAAGACCTATCACGACGGATGGGGAAATGACTTTGACTACTTTGATGTCCTAGCACACGCTTCCGAAACCTATTTTGTGTCATGGCCTTTTGCTTGCAGCTGTCATTAAACCAAGCAAAACGAAAAGCCCAAGCTTGCCATGAAAACTGAACCAGCAGAGAAAGCAAAGCGAGCCAGCCGATAAGGAAAGCATGAGCTATTTTCGCTTTCAAATGAATGAGTAATGATTGCATACACCGGTGCCGTATGGATTTCACAACGTTTTCCAAACCTGCCTCCGTTTCTAGTGACAGTTCTTCCCTCGGCAATGGCTGAGAGGCTGATGAGACAGGTAACAGAGCAGGCAGAGGGAAAAAAAACACTACACAAAATCCTCTTTACACATACATACTCTCGGTCCCAAACGAGAGTGCTAAAAATATCCTCTCATCTTCAATGGTTTTGCCCCACACAGTGCGGGATGAAGTGAATATGGTGAACGATTGTAAAACGCCATTTTCATCGAAAGGCATACAGCGAATAGAGAAATTGCATTTTTATCGCACCACATCCTGTGATACTAAACCGTACCGGTACCCGGAAGGATGGTCAGTTCACTCGCTACTTTGGCGACTGTTGCAGTGCTGCGGAAAGTAAAAACCCATGTATGCTCGTCGGTGTCCAAACGAGAATAAGTGGCTTCTTTCGCTGGATGGAGGGTGGAAAAAGGGAAAAAGAAAATTCGACAAAAATAGACATCAACGGAGCGCACATTTCCACATGCCACCTGTGGTGGAGGACTTCCTCCCGGTTTTTTTTTTTCTTTTTTTGCCCTTCCTTCTACCACAAACAGAGCGAAAGGTTGAAACAATTACCTGGTGCGCTGGTGGATTGTTTTGAAAAGAAGGAAGCCGCCTGTGTTGGAGACGACGCACGGCGAACACAAACATTGGCTTTCCCTTGCGCTGGAGACGGGGCTCCTTCACTGGTTGGTATCACGGTGTTCCCGGGGTGGGAGGTTTTAAAACGTTGTAGCACGGGAAATGAAATAAAATACCACTCACCGGCGGCAACTTCCCTCCCGCCGGATGGCCGGAACGACGATGGCAAGTAAGAGAATGCAGCTTTCCAACACACACTGAGGTTCGCTCCTTTATGATCCGACAACCGACACCGGGGAACTGCACTGCACACTCACCTGCACAAAAGCACAGCACACTGCACAAACCTCGGGCTAAGGATATTACCATTCCAAGGTGTACTATGATGTGGAGGATGATTTTTGGTCTTACGACGAACGGCCAACACAAATGAGGACACGGGCAATGTACAGCCACTGCGGTGCTATTTTCAGCCGACCGTGTTGGCTTTGCAAGCGCACTGTCATTCTTTGGTGGACTTGGGAACGTTTCCGTTGAGCCCGAGTGGGACGCGAGGAAAAATCGAAGATAAAACTTTACTTGTAATGAAAACCGGCTTTATCTGAGCCGGTGGTGCTGCAGCCGGTAGGTAAGAATTCGAGTCTTATTTTCAGTCTGCACATGGTGTCGGTCGCGGGGAGAACCCCTGGGATGCCCCTTCCCTAACGAACTGGTAATTGTTGCCGCTTTACTATCTCTCATACCGGGTTGATTCAGCGGCGACCAGCACTACAATGTTTCGAATGGTTGCTTCAATGTATACTTCAATGCTTTGCTGGTTTGTTGCAAGCAAAGAGGATAGCAGGCCCTCGCTTCCTCGTTGAATGTGGCAATGCGTGGGAACACTGTTGTATTTAGCTTCAAAATGAGATTTGCTGCTCCGAAACCACCGGACTGTCGTTTTACACAATTTATTAGATTACACTAGAATGGTTTATTACAGACTGACTGACTGCACAGAGCAATTCGCTCTTTTATAGTGAGATAATACTGCCAATGTATACTTTGATGAGCAGTGTCCAACATACTATCAATCGGTCTACTTTGATGAGCAGCATTCACCATACATTAAAGTCGGTCTACTTTGATGGCTTGGGACACTTGGGATAGCATTTGATGACACCGGTTGCATGTGGGACAGTGTCGACGAGATTTATGTGTTTCTATGGTTCAGACTTCTGCTAGGTTCAGGATCCGAGTTCCAAGCCGGAGATAGGTTTCAATGCTAGAGCATACGCAGGATCAGTTTGTCGACAGGCAAGCATTAGGTATCAATTCCAGGACCTAAGAATTTCACGATAGGTTAAGATTCCACTTCTGGATCAATCCAGGCTTTGGATCATTTCCGGGAATCGTAAGGAGTAAAGATTTGAGGTCAGTTCCAAACTCATTATTGATTAAGGTTAGTCTCAAAACCGGTATGATGAGCCCAGGACTGATAGGAGTTTGGTTCCAGAATTGGTTTCATATTCGGAATCAGGTTCGGCACAGGTTCAGGTTTGGTTCAAGAACTGATATGTAGGCAGAATCAGTTACTAGAATGCTATAGATTGAAGATCAATTTTAGGATCGAAATCGGCCAGGGATATGTTCCAGATCTGATTACAGTTTGTGGTCAGATTCCGGATCAGAATCAATTCCAAGACCGATGTAGGTTCGAATCAAGCACAGAACCTGTATGAGTTTGATAGCAGTTACAGGTCCGAGATAGGTTCAGGATTTCCAGCTCAAGCTTTCTGTTAGGATCGAACCCAAAACTGGTATGTGTCCGGAATCAGTTACAGAATCGGAACAGGTCCAAAACCTTAATGGCTTCTGAAATAGTTCAAAACCAACTTCAGTTTCAGTATAGTATAGGGCATTGGAGTTAATCCCATCGTCAGAATAAGTCCAGTATCAGCTCCAGGAACAGTTTCCTTTCGCATGCTCCTCGAAGCTGATGGGAAACCTTGGAATCTGCTCTACAATCAAACCCAAATCAAGCGACGTCAATAATAATCTCTCTCCTTTCCCATTCATTCCACTTCACCTTTACACAGTTGCACCCGGTGGAGATCATTTAATTTCGCTCATCGATGAAATCTCGTACGTATCGCCACCGTCCCCAATGCTGTCGCAGATCAACGACATTCCGCCAGAGCAGTTCTGCAACGGTGACAACCGCCCGCCAGACTGTGGCCCGAACTGCATGTGCACGCACAAGGTCGACATTCCGCTCAACGCCATCGTGGAGGTAGTGCTCGTTGATGAAGGTAAGCTTCCGTGCAACAGTCGAATAAGTTTAAGCCTTCACTATCAAACGTTTGCCCCTATTATCCATTTTCCCGCAGTACAACAAGAAAATCTGAGCCATCCGTTCCATCTGCACGGTCATGCCTTCCACGTAATTGGTATGGGCCGCTCGCCGGACAGCACGGTGAAGAAGATCAATCTCCGCCACACACTCGACCTGGATCGACGAGGTCTGCTCAACCGACAGTTCAACCTGCCACCGCTCAAGGACACGATCGCCGTCCCGAACAATGGCTACGTGGTGCTGCGATTCCGGGCAGATAATCCCGGTAAGTAACGGCTAACGCTAACGGTAACGTCTCTCGCTTCAATAGTGTACTAATAAATGCTCTCTCTCTTTTTCTCTCACACAAACTGAAACAGGATACTGGCTGTTCCACTGTCACTTCCAGTTCCACATAGTGATCGGTATGAATCTGGTGGTGCACATCGGTACCCACGCTGACCTACCGCCGGTGCCACCGAACTTCCCCCGATGTGGCAACCACATACCTCCTATAAAGTATAACTAGTAGAGCAAGCTGCGTAGCGTTAGTAGTACATCAACCATTCCTGTGAAGACTCGTATGTGTCGCTGAAGCAACAAAACTGCGTGAAATGTTCCAGCCTTCCAGCCCACCATTGCTACACACGGCGCCCTTCCATCGGTTCGCAGGTTTTAAGGGAAGTCCCTCGTGCGTGCTGCGAGTAAGGAATGTTCATTAGGATAAGGATATAACGAACCCGTATATCGAGTGCATCAGTGATCCATCCCGTACGCTCAGCAGTCTTCCAGGGCCCTTCCCCCTTCTTGAACGATGATAGAGCCATTTCTTGCCACAGTGCGCTGTAGTTAGGATAAATGTACTTTATACTTAGTGTTTTTGCGGTTCATTCCCTCGCTAGAGGCTTCTCCTCCCCCATGACCCATCAGGCCACGCTGCTAAACGCTGGTTCCATCTAAACACATCCTACATTTAAGTCGTGTCTCTCTCTCGTATCTGTCCGAACCTCCCCAAACCCACAAACTATAACCGCGAACGAATCAGTTTTTGTGATTTTATACGCTTACGCTCTCAAACACACTACTCCTCTTCAAGCGGTTCGACATTTGCCCCTCACCACTGCACCACCAAAGAACGCGACCGACTGGAGGGTCGGGAGGAATTCAAAACGGAACTTGTTTTGCTTCCACCTGGCAATCCTCCCACCACCAAAGGTGCTAAAATGTGCTCAATTTAAGCTGGATAAAATATTGCCCCTGGAGCCATATTTCAATTTGGTTTAGCAAGCTCCTCTCTACCTCGTGGCGATACCCGATAGCCCCACCATACCGTACGGGCTGCGTACTTTGCGCTTGGGTCAAAGGTCGTTTCGCTAAGCGAGGAGCTTCCGGCTCGGCTCGACTTTCACAACAATGCTGCTGGATTTCTTTTTCATTTTCGCACTGCTCTAACGGGAAGCGGATGGTACTGTCTGGGCCCGGTACACCTTTTCGCGCATCTACCAATATCTGGTTGTGTATTTATATGCTTTTGACTTTGTTTTGCGCCTCTGTAAGCGCACCACGGAAAAAGATATGCGTTCTTTTCGTATGGCGCTTGTGGGAAAATGCTTCCTTTCCTGTGTAGTTTTGTGTTTTGTTTTTTCGTTTTCTTTTGTGTTTTGTAATGCGTTAGATGTCGTGAATTCAGGTACAGGCAGAGGTATACCGAAAATGGGCAAACTAAGTGGAAGTAACATTTAAAGGAAGGAAGATGGGCAAAACTCGCCCCAAACTCGACACTACTGTACCACACTAGCGTAAGAATGTAAAATGGAGCAAGATAAAGAGAGAAAAAGAAGAGCAAACAAGAAAGAAAAAAAAAACGAAACCATGTTCAGCCAATAAATAAACTCTAATACGAACAGTGAGAAGATAAGAATAAAACTTGTGTTTTCGTGTTTTTTTTTTTTTTGTTGCTTCCATTTGCCTCGATTTAACGAGGTTTTGTGGCGGACGATTTAAGCCATCCGAAATATTGGAATTGTGGTTTTGCGGTTAAGCGGTTATTCTCGGTATTAAGGAACAGCATGAGAAAATTATGGCTGTTATAACTTTCTCCCATGAAAAACATGCCTTCTGGTACGTTACTGACAATAAAATAAATTACAGGGAACCATTTTGTTGTGAAAATGGCATGAAAAGGTATAATTTTTGTCGTTCTTCTCTTATTGCTGCTACTTATTATCTAATTACTTTCATTATACCAGGCGTCTCCATCACCATTAGCGGCAGCAACAGCGTATGCAATCATTTTGTATGCAATGTAATGCAGCGCCACTTTAAATAGTGGTGTCGCTTATTCGAACTACTTTCAAACGATTTCATTTGTGGTACATTTTTCACCGGGCAGGCTTTCATGACAGCAATGGCAAAATTGCACGGCGGGCCGTCATCTCCAATTGTAAACAAACGCGACCGAGGTAAACAAACAGCCGCGCTTCACCGCAAAACTCAGTTTTTCGCGACCAAACATGGGAAAAAGGAGAGATAATAATGTCGAAAAAGATGGTATGTGGCTTTATTAATCAACCCTTCCCGCTTTTATTCATTTTCTGTTCTGTTGTGTTTGTTGGCTTTTTTTTAGTCGAAATTCCCCCCGAACCATCGCACTCGCGGAAGCACAAGAAGCACAAAAAACACAAACGAGCCCGTGCCCAGCCGGAACCCACCTACGAGGTGGTCGAGGAGCAGCAAGCGCTCGACGAAACCATGGAGGTGGTGGAAGAAATCGAATACATGGAAGCCGATCCCGAGCCGGAAATAGTGTCGGAAGTGGAAACGGAACTGCAAACAACAATCGATTCGAACGCCTCCCAGCTCGACCTGCTAAACGATTCGCAACTGTCCCAGCAGCAGAAGGCACTATCGCCCGGCAAATCGCTCGCTGCCATGAACAAAGCGGCACAGAAGAAAGGCCGCAAACGGGGCCGGGAGAGTGGCACCTCCAGCGAGGAGGAGCGCTGGCTCGATGCGATCGAGTCCGGCAAGCTGGAGGAGGTGGACGATGAGCTGAAGAAGATCAAACCAAAGGACCCGCGGCTGATGACGGCCCGCCAGCGGGCAATGTACGAGCGCGGCACGGACAAGGAAGCGGCCCCCGGGGTGGAGCTGCTCATGTCCCTGCCGACCGGGTACAAGGAAAAGGTCATGACGGAGGAAGCCATCCAGAAGGCGCAGCTAAAGTCGCAGAAGCGCAAACAGATGGCGGACGAGAAGCGGGAAAAGGACAAAAAGAAAACGATGGAACGGTTGCTCAAAAAGCAGGACTCGAAATCGGTAAAAGCGATCAAAAACCGGCCGGTGAAGGAGAAGGTACCGATGATCACGTACATTAATAGTGCCGAGGGTGGATCGATCTCGCTACCGCCGGAGGTGGAATTTCCGCTCGCCAAACAGCCACCCCGGGATCCGCCCAAGCCGACGCTGTGTGCCGTACCGAACTGCACCAACATCAAGCGGTACAACTGCTCACGCACCAACATTCCGCTGTGTAGCTTCAAATGTTACAAGGCGAATGTGGAATCAATAAAACGAATCATCTGCTGAGAAGGGCGTAAAAAGGCACACCAGTTGGGAATTTATTTGCAAAAACTTGCCGCTCAAAAATCGACCTGCGGTGAAATGGAAAAAGAGGAAAGAAAATGACCATCAGCGAATGTTTCGATTGCGGAGTTTTTCGGCGAGTGCATAGATAGAGTCGGGAGGTTCGTGCTGGCAGGGAAATGAGGAAGGGCAAAGATAGAGCGACTAGTTGGTGGTGGAAACGGGGCAAATCTTACCAGCAGCTGGTTAAGGTACAGCTCGTACGCAATCTTGTCCGTTGCCATGTCGACGGCCACTGCCATCATCTCTTCCAGCTCTTCCACCGTGAACGGTTCGCCCTCCTCGGTGATCAGTTTGGTCATGTACTCCTTGTCCACGAACCCTTTTCCCTCCTGGTCGAGCACGCGAAACGCTTTGAGCAGCTTTTCCGGTGGTGCCGGTTCCATTCTGTTCGAGAAAGAGGTAACGATAGAGCGCTTTTTCCGATCCGGTCTTCCCACGCCATACTCACTTATGCTCCGCAATCAGCTGACTAACGTAGGGAAGAAATTTGGACAGATGCACTGTGCCGTTCGAATCCTCAAATTCAGTCGCCGAAATGACTTCGTTCACGTCGGCCTCAGTCGGCACACAACCCAGAAAGCGTAGAATGGTTCCAATCTCACGAACGTCTACCGTTTTATTGCCGTGATGGTCAAAAATTAGAAACGCATCCGCAACCCTTTTCTCCAGCTCGTTGGCTGGATTGATGTCTGAATAGGGTGAGATGAAGGAGATTGTTAGTAATTGGAATAAAATAGTTTTATTTTCTACTATAACTTGCCTGAATATTCGAAATCCGCCATAGCTTGTAATGTGGTGTGCGAATGCTATTGATCAAACTGAGCGAAACAAGCTACGTAGTTCGTTACCATAGCCACACAGCAAAAGAACGCGATAATGGATTGTAGAAAAATTATAACAGTTATTTACAGGTAAACTTATTATTTAAATGATTCGAACATTTTAAAGCTTCTATTTAAATACCATTTTTCTAAATTTAGGTAACAAATCAAAGAAAATGGCAAATCTCAACGTATTTTTTGAACGCCCTCGAACGAAGCAGAGTTGACAGCAGCGCGCTTCCCCGAACTGTCAAAGCGCAAAGCGCACTGACGTTTGCCCCTCTTGCCTGTCAGTTTTATCAAAATACACAGCAAACAGCAAGCAAATTTCCAATTTGCACCTCCCAAAATTATTGTTCCTGTGCCTCGCCGTGTGTTTGTTTGCGTGACTCATTTACCGTTACCGTTGGCCTGCCTGTTCCCGACGCTCCACGCGACCCGCCGGTAAAAGGGACCGCCACCAGGTTGCGTCCCCCGGAAACGCTCGCGTTACGCCCACCACCAGCAGCCCGGGAGTTCGGTCCGGGAAGAAGGCCCCCGCCAAGTGGTTTGCCCCTCAGTGTGGTCCCAGCGCTGCGTACGTAGGTTGAGCGTACGCAACAGCACCCAGCGGCCAAGATTGAGCCCGACGGAGCAGCTGCCAGGATGTCGGGTGATCAGAAAACCCTCATCAAGGGCAATCCGTCCCAGTACGTGAAGCTGAACATTGGCGGCTGCCTGCACTACACCACGATCGGGACGCTCTGCAAGCAGGACACGATGCTGCGGGCCATGTTCAGTGGGCGGCTGGAGGTGCTCACCGACTCGGAAGGTACACTGCATCGATTTGTCATAGAAGAACAAGTGCTTTTAACGCTCACTTTCTCACCTCTTCCCATAGGTTGGATTCTGATCGATCGCTGCGGCACACACTTTGGCACGATACTGAACTTCCTGCGGGACGGTAGCGTGGCGCTGCCGGAAACGACCAAAGGCATCGCGGAGCTGCTGGCCGAATCGAAGTACTACTGCATCGAGGAGCTGATCGAGGCGTGCGAGAAGGTGCTGGCGAAGAAGGAGCGCGAATCGGAACCGATCTGCCGGGTGCCGCTGATTACGTCGCAAAAGGAGGAACAGTATCTGATCAGCACGGCCACCAAGCCGGTAGTGAAGCTGCTGATCAACCGGCACAACAACAAGTACTCGTACACGAACACGTCCGACGACAATCTGCTGAAGAACATCGAGCTGTTCGATAAGCTTTCGTTGCGCTTCAGTGGGCGCGTGTTCTTCATCAAGGATGTGATCGGTTCGAGCGAGATCTGCTGCTGGTCGTTCTACGGCAACGGGAAGAAGGTGGCGGAAGTGTGCTGCACCTCGATCGTGTATGCCACGGACAAGAAGCACACGAAGGTGGAGTTCCCGGAGGCGAGGATCTTCGAGGAAACGCTTAACATACTGCTGTACGAGAACAAGAACGCCCCGGACCAGGAGCTGATGCAGGCGACGTCGCTGCGCGGTGCGGTCGGCGGCATCAGCTCGTACACGAGCGACGAGGAGGAGGAGCGGACCGGGCTGGCCAGGTTACGATCGAACAAACAGAACAATCCTACATGATTCACACATCAGCTAGTGCTGAAGCGGAAGCTGTTGCCAAAGAGGAACTGAACCGTTTGCCCCCGGGGGCCCCCGCTCACGTCTAAACCAACCGCACACACACACGGGCCAGCTCGAATCGTTTCCAGTATGTGTGTGTGTGCGGGTGTGTATGCGTGCTCGTGGGCCGTGTGTACATGTGAGCAATGACGCAAAATGAACAAAATGGGAATAGCTATGAGAGAAACAAGTTAAATTTAAGAACGCGTTCACCTCCCTCCTTTCTGGAGGATCAATCCTAAATCGTACCATGAACATTAACCTATCTTCCCCCCTCCCCTCTCCAGTCTGGGAGCAAGCCTGCGCAAACACCAAAGGAAGATTGAGCAATGGATTGAGCATTACGGTGTGGAGAGCCTTTACGCTCCGTGGAAAAAGAAAAAAAAAAGTACGGTAATTCAATTTTACAGTTAATTCTCACTCAGTTCACTTAGAAATTGTAGCGTAGGATTGTAGCGAAAGAAGCAGAAAGTGGCCGAGAAGAAAAGGCATAACTCTATACACACATACACAATATCTCCATGAAGCTCTAAAGGCATTAACTTTAAAACCACGCATAGTAAAAATAATAATAAATAATTTAAAAAGAAACATTCTATTAAATTCAAACTCTGCAAATCACGCCTTTCATTGGTTCTGGTAGAAATTGTCGATCATTTCCTGCTGCTCCGACTCGATCCGCTGCAGATACTGGTACTCGATCTTCAGCTTGTCCAGCTCGACCATTTTCTCGATTATTTCGCTCTGTAAAAAAATAATAAATAAAATAGGTAAATGTTAATTCACGGGAGGAAAAGCTCGTTCCATCGCTTCTCCCTCCTGTAGTCACCTGTATTTGCTGCTGTTCCGATTCGCGCTGCTTGGAGAACGTTTTCAGCATGTTCTGCACGCCCACCGCACGCATCTTCTCCTGGTCGACTTCCGCCGCAAACACCTCGACGATGTTGGCAAACTGATCGATGATCCGGCGAAAATCGGTCAGCTCTGGGTGAAGGACGGATTCCGGCAAGAAAAAGGATTGTTAGTTTGCTGGCCCCGCTCGATCGACACGCGACGCGACTTACTCTCGGTGAACCGTTCACACTCATCCTTCAGCTCGTTCGTTTCGTTCGCTACCTCCGGATCGATCACGCGCAGCGTGTACAGATCGTCAATGTACAGGCCGGATTTACCAAACTCTTCACCCATGCTGTTTTGCGTGCGTTTGCCACGAAGAAATGTACAAAATGTACGCCACGCCACAACATCGACCGAAGCATAACTGTTTGTTTAGCGCAGTTGCCATAGCAACACCGGAGTAACGTCAGGAGTACAGCGTGTCCTCCGAGCGAAACGACATTCGGCAGTTTTTTTTTTGCACAAGTACGCAACTTACCCAGTGGAAGACAGAAACGTGAAAATACACGACTCAAGCTTCCATCTACATGCAAGTAAATACAGTGCCGATTTCGGTTGTGGTTACACTTAAATGGGGTTCATTTATTTCAACAAAAACCCTCTGCTATGGTTTGCCATTGTTTAACTCTGTACTCTGTGTTGGCCATCGTTCTCGTGCCACACTACTAACCTAGCTAGGGCTTGTTGACATTGATCGTACATCGATCGTATTTCTAAAAACACATCCCTCTAGTGGTTGTTACAATCATTTAATGCATTCTCGTTCTCCTTTCGTCCTTATGGTTTTGTTGCTACATGTTCCGTTTTGCTGCTCCATCTCTATCCTCTTCACTCCCCTTCTTCTATATTTCCATTTTTGCACATTACAAACCACTAATGTGTATGTATAGACGATGAAAAAAGTGATAATTAATTTTCACGGCTAAAAATAGTGGGATGGGGAGTGTTGCTTTTCCAGTACTTTCTTTACTTTCGAACCCGTTGGGTTTTACAACTTGCAACTGGTTTCAATGTTTTTTTTTAATCTTTTCTCTCTACTTTGCATTTGCTCTTGGCTTGTTTTCATCTCTTACGGCCGCCCCTCGACAGGAGATATTGGCATATAAAAACAAAAAAAACGGAAAATGATCAATTACAACGGCCTAGCAAACTTTCCTCCTTCTTCGTCCTGGCTCTGCTGGGCTGCCTTTTCCCTCAATTGCTTTCTTTTTGCTGGAAAATACTGTGCTGCGATGGTGCCAATCGTTGGACGAAAAGTACGAAAACGAGTAATTCCTTCTTCTTGAGGTAAAAGCCTGTAATCTCCCTATCTCTGCCTCGCTCTATCTATCTTTCAACTTATCCCCTTCAATAATAAGTGTGATTTAGCTCACCACAAGTGAACGTACTGAACTGGGCCTCTCCGCTAATGCTTGACATCCCAATCTTTGCACACTGGCGAAAACAAAAAAAAAACAACCACACTCATACACAGGGATATTACTTTCAACCAGAGAGATAGAGAGGGAGTGGAAAGATGATGAGTGTATGAAAAATGAATGTATTACAAATTACTATGTACTGGACCAGAACAAACCTTCCCTTAGCGGCTCCGGTACGGATGATGCCCCTTACACTGCGCACTGTCCACCTCTAAACCCCCCCCCCTCCCCTACATCTTTTGGCCATTGGGTGTGGCGTTCTCCCCCCACCGTCCCTCTCATTCCGCGTGTGTGTGTGTGTACCGCGTGGTCCCATGGTGGTTCGCGTTCACGTCGAGGAGGAAGCCGCCTCGGACGAGGCAGCCGCTGCCGTCGACGTCGTCGTGGTGGTGGTGCTGTCCTCGTCCGCAATCGAAGCAACTGCGGCGGCCGCTTCCGTTGCATCCGCCTCCTTTCCCACGCCATTGCTGCCGTCGGTCACTTCCGTGGTGGAGGAAGCAGCATCACCGTCGGTTTTAACCTTTTTCGTGGCGGACGAGACGGCATCCGCATCATCGGTCCCGTCCACCGCGCTCGCCACCGAGTTCGAGGCGGTACGTTTCCGCGACCCGGCACCGGTAAAGTTCGGCTTGAACTGTACGATGATGGCGGTCATGTTGTCGCAACCGGTACCATCGCCCCGGGTGTGTGGCGCTAAGCAGTGATCGAAGAGCTGAGCAAACGGGAGGAAAACAACAAGAGTCAGCGCTTACTAGGATGGACGCAGCGACGCTACCGACAACGATCCGATTACCTCTTCGCAAATTTTGGACAGCTTCATGCCGGGCTTGTTGATCCGCTCCTGCACAAACTGCACGACCTGCTCGCTGGTCATAAAGTTCCAGATGCCGTCGCACGCCAGCACCATAAACTCGTCCTCCGGCCCGACCGTGATCTTCTCGATGTCCGGCAGGGCCGATATCATCTGCTCTTCCGCTGGAAGCGATTTGTTCTGCAAAGGAACAGCGTTTTTTGGGGTTAGCAAAATGAGAAAGAAATACAGTCAACTCTCCCTTCTTTGAGAGGCGATGGGACTGTCGAATAAGAGGGGTTTTCAAATTACAGAGGTTGAAAGTTAATGAAAGATCCATAAAAACAAAAAAGAGACAGAACATTTAGTATGCAGCCTTAATTTGAGCAAACATCATTCAATAACCATGGCAACACCTTACACAAATAAGAGGGATACAGATTTCAGAGGTTTTTTTTCAAATTAAAGGGACAAAAATGCGCTGGCAAGTAAGGGATTTTGGAAAATGTTCAAATAGAATTTTTTTCCAATTGGAGAGGTGTCAAATAAGAGAGGATTCACTGTAATACAGTGCAAGTCATATATACCATTTTGTAACCATGGTCACCGATGGCTCGCGACAGATTCAACCCTCCATTCACCCGACCGTCCAGCGTGACGCGACCGCCCGCCTTCTCTATCCGCTGGTACTCGGCCGTGTCCTCCGGCTTGTGGTCGAAGCTCATCTCGAGCGCCTTCCCATTCCGGCAAACGACGCACCGTGAGTCTCCTGCGCAAAAAAAAAGTGACGCCAATATTATCAGTACCCTTCAGCACACCCTTTTCTCCCTTCCTTCACATACCGGCATTCGCGACGTAAAGATCCTTTCCGTGCAGCAGCGCAACGACCGCCGTACAGCCACTGTCCTTGCCCGGCTCGTCGGTGATGGTTTTCATGAACGCGGCGTCCTCCTCGTTGATGTACTCGCCCATATCGGCATACTCGTCCGGTTCCTCCTCCTCCTCCTCGGCGCTACCTTCCTCCCTGTTGCACAAATCAAACGTTTTTTTTTTTAAATAGTTTTAAAAACAAAGACTGCGAAAATCCACAACACACTTACCCGTACGCATCCTCCTCCCCTTCGTCCGTGCTGGACGTATCGTCGGCCGGTTCTTCCGCGTGCGGGAACTCCTCGTCCGAATCGCTCTCATCATCATCGTCATCGTCGTCGTCCGTGTCGTCCATGCTCATCGACACGTCCGCCGGGGGAGGGCCATTCTTCGGCGACGGTTTGGCCGAGCTGCTGTGTACTTTGGCCGCCGGCGATGCACTGGGGGCGGCAGAAGCAGCAGCAGCACCGCCACTTCCACCACTGCCACTGTCGCAGCTGCCATTCTCTGGACCGGCCGAACCGGACGACGACGAGGACGAGACGGCCCCCGAGGAGCCCACCTTACCAACGTCCCCGTTCAGCTTGCTCGCCTGCTGCTTGCTACCGTCCGACGACGAGCTGTCCGGTGCACAGTTGTCCTTTCCCGGCTCGGCAGCGTCTGTCGATTTGCCAGCCGCCACGTTGCCGGCCGTATCGCTGATCTCGTCGCTCTGTTCCGCCTTCTTGCTGCCCGCTGCGGCAACCTCTCCACCGTCCGCCACCGGTTCACTCTTGCCCGGCGAAACCTTGCCAGCGGACGACGACGAGGACGACGAGGACGGTTCGGGCTGCGGTGTCGCTTCCTTCACCCGCTCGACCGCTTTATTGCTCGAGCTGCTCACGGTGGAGTCGGCCGCACCCGGCACTGTCTCCTCCTCTTCCTCCTTCTGTTGCTCCGGCTGCGGTTGCTGCTTTTTGTCTGCCGGATCGGCCTCCGCATCGGATCCCGCACTGTCGCCGCTGCTGCCACCCTCCATCTTTACCGATCGTTTCTCGCTCGACCCACCGGCCCCGGCATCGTTGCCCGCTGCCGCCGCCCGCCTCTTCCCCTTCAGGTACGGCGAGACCGGTTTCGAGCAGCTGCCCTCCTTGATGGCGGCCACCCGCTGGTTTTTCGCTTCGCCGGGCTTCGTGTCCTTGCGGTACTTCTCCAGCACCTCGTTCAGCGGCATCACCGCCTCCTTGCAAAGATCCTCCACATTGTCGTCCTCCTCCTCCTCCTCCACCTCCTCGTCCGCCTCGTCCTCGCCGTTCGTTTTGTCGGATAGCACCTTCAGCTCCTCGATCACCTTGTCCTGCAGCAGGGTCGCGTCGAAGCCGAGGAACGCTTCCTTCAGCGCCTTTTCGAACTCTTTCCGCCCGTACGCCTCGACTGTCTTGAGAAAGGTGGGCAGATGGAGGCTGCAGTACTGGGCCACCTCCGCCCCGCCGTGCCCATCGTACACGGCGAAGAACGAGCACTGGTCGTCGAAGTTTAGTATGCAGTTGTGTGCATCCTGTGTGCGAAACAAAGAGAGAAAGAGAAGAATTTGAAAATAAAAGCAATGCACACTAGATATGTGGGGGGGGGGGGGTAAACCCGCGCGCGCGTGCACCGTTTAGCCGTGTCAGCAGATTTGCTTTGCGCCCTCCTGCCCCTCGACAATGCAACGTACCTCCTGGCTGATTCGCCAGCCCTGCATCGAGCTGGAACCGGACGCCAAGTACTCGTTCGACTCGTCGCTCGAATCCTTCGTCGTTAATGGTTCGGAAAGGTAGGCGCCCATCGTTGCTGCCTTTTCCGCTGCTGCTGCAAACCGAAGCGCGTGTCCGTCTGTTTATCTGTGTGTGTGTTTGTATGCACACCCAAACGGCAACTTATCGGACACCAGTCGCAATAATGGGATGTTTTGGCGGCGCGCGTACCGTGTTCCTCCAGCAAACAAACACAAATCCCCTTCACACACACACACAAGCCGGCTTTTATTGTTATTATTGTTTGGCACCACGCGCCACTAAAAGGTTGCTGTCACGCCAGAACAACATGTGGGAGGGCCAGCGACAAGGGGGAAGGCAATTCGCTGTTTTCTGTTCTGCCCGCCGGATGCACACACGCAGACACAACACGCACACAAACACACACACGCGCGAAACAGCAATGGTTTCCCCACCCGAAAGACGGTGTTGCCGCCTGGAGCTGGCTGAAGATAAACCGGCCCGTGGCCACTTCCGGCTAGCGAAACGATTTTGTGCACTTCCCCGAAAGCACAACACAGCAGACACGCACGTACAACCGCCCCGAAAGTTATAGGCGTTGCTACACTGCGCTCAGGGCAGCTTGCTTTTTCCAGAGACCGCGTATGCGTATGTGTGTGTGTGCGCGCTGGACACGATTATTCCGGTACGAGCGGATACAATTCCCTCGAAACGAAAAACAAACTCCCGGTCGCTGGACCACTGCACAACTAGACAGGATTTGGCTTCACGACAAGGTGCGCCCGTGTACGGTAGCCACGCGTCCGTGTATTTCGCCGTCCGTTTCTCCGTTTGCGAAGCCAGCAACACACTCGTGCGAAGAAAACGCGGACCACACTTCCCGGCAATTTTTTCAGCTTGCTTTTGCTCTCACACTGGCGCACCGACGCATGTCACACACTGACGCGTTTGAAGGGTAGAGCGCGTTTGACGCATCCCTGCAAGCACGGGCGGCGCTTGTTTTACGTTAGCAGGTAAGTTTAGCGTCGCGAATAGGAAAGGGTGGGTTTTCGGCGAAGGTTTGCTTAGGCGTACACTAATTGCACTAGTTTGCGGGCGAATTTTACAAGCAAAACTGATTAAAATGCGGCTGTTTGCTGGGTGGGTAGCAGGTTGGCCCATCGGCGTGGCAGCTTCGGTTGACAGCTTGACAGCTCGATAGTTTTGACGTATGTGCGCAAGCACTCGAATTTAATTCGACGGGGCCGTTGGAAATGTTGTATCATAAAGTTATGTTGTAGATGATAATTTTATCACATTTTAGATATGAGATTTATTAATTCTTGGATGCTTGGGTAAATTTTCATGCTGAATGTCTATGCCTAATTTTTCACAAACAACTGCTGTCAGGAATACTGCATTGACTACCCATGAGCCACAAATCCACTAAACAACCACTATACGATTTTTTTACCGCTCAAGCTCTCAATCTAAAAGGAATCTGAAAAGACTTCGTTTAGCAGATGGTAAACGACTATATAATGATGAGTTGTAAAACGTCATCTATTGAACAAACCCAGAGATGCTATGGAGTTTTCATTGTTTTCTATGGATATTTGATTTTCCAGTCGTTTTTAATTGAATCTGTGGCGCTTTGGTAATATGATAGCGGAATCAGTTACTGGATCGGAGTAGATAATGTATTGGTCCATGGACCGGGATAGGTATTCGGAATGCAATCTAGAACTGGTACGGACTGATCAGGATCAGTTTCAGGATCGATGTTTAAGTGTGTTTGCATATTAGCTCTTTAAAACTAATCCGATCCGATCCGACTAGTCCGATAGGTTAGGACTGTCTGAATTGTATGGAGTTGATGGTTTGATTGGTTCGATGTATCTGCTTTTCACCACTTGTGGGTATGGAGTTCGAAGGATTCGATGGGTTCAAAAGAGCTAATGTAAACACACGGTATACTTTCTGGATCAATTCCTGATTTAATGGGTATTCAGGGCCGGTTAGTGAGATCGCTATAATCAGTTCATGATCAGTTCAAACATGACCGTTAGAGTATCAGTTTCAAAACAGAAATTGATTCAATATCATTTGCAGGAGCTATGTGAACTCAGGATCAGTTCCGGTGCTGGTAAATGTTTTGTATCGGTATGGATTTAGGATTAGTTACAGGACTGGTATGGTATGCAGGCTTAGTTCCAGGACCAATTAGGGTACATAATTAGTTCCAGATCCGGTATTGGACAGTATCAGTTCCAAAAACAGCGTGAGTTCAGGATCAGTTCTAGGTTTCAGGATGGAATTAGGATCATTTATAGGATTTATAGGATTTATAGGATCATTTACGGAATGGAATCAGCATCAGTTCTCCTCGAACGGTATGAGTTTAGAATCAGTTCTGGAATCAGTACAAGTTCTTTTTAGGCTCCAGATTTTTCTGCGATTCACTATCTCTGCGTTAATAGAGGTCGCAATTTGTAGAAGAAAAATCAAATTTCAATTATTTCTTTCATTAGGCTCTACATACATTAATTAGATTATAACATCAATTAGGTCCAATTTAAATAGCTCAGTATCAAAAGCAAAAACCTTAAGCATGCACAAAATAAATTGTGTAATACTGCATCTTTTTCTTTCTTCCTTTAAGAACAATATCGATGCAAACGTCGATCATGCCCCAAACCAGAGTTGCTTATCACTTCAGTCCGAGAACGTGTAAAGTAAAGTTGTTTACTTCTAGCATCTATCATCCCAGCAGGACCCAGCGTGTTGTACCAATTTAGATTAATTAAATAATTAGTCGTAACAAATCAGTGCATGAGTGAAACATTCCAGCAGAGATAGAACAGTTCTGGTGTATCAGTTTGATCTGTTAGAAGTTTGGTGCAGTGAAACTAATCGAATGTTAAACAGAAAATAACGCAAGCGCTGCTGACACCAAAGCTCAAGATTGATGCTAGGCACGAGCGATTCCAATTGCCGTAAAATATTGATAACGGAAAAGGTCATTCGCGTGCGTAGTTTGTTGAATGTGTGTGACATCATCATGCCCTGAGCAAACCCAGCAAGATCAACAGTGTCTAGGTAAGAGAGCTATTTTGTAATGGTTTAAAACGAAAGTTGTAGACAGTCTCTAACAGTACGAAATTGTCGCTACACTGTTGAGCATCCCCCGTTTGGATTGCCCTAATCTATTATCATTATTAATTCTTCCGATATCCGGCAAGTGCAATGAATCCGGCAAATATCTCCCTAGCGTGCTCAACTCATCCTATTTATGTACGTGCGCTCACACACATACACACACACATACACTTCGTTACGGAGCATTGGTTTCAACGATTGCATGCCATGTGCCGGACTCGTTAATCTAATTTTTTGGACAATTTATTTCATCGTTACATGCCCGCCCATACATCCCCGGTAGCTGTTATCAAAGGGTGGTAGGGCCATGCGCTTACCCAACCACTATCTCACACAACCCTTCTATGGTTACCATTTCCCAAAACAATCGCAGAAAGAACAAATCACAAAAAAAAACCTTAACATGATCGTATAATAAATAAGCTAACGGCCTCGTTTGCATCAGTGCCTGTGCCGTCCTTCCCCGCGGGGCCCCGTACAAATCGGTTCACAAAAGCGGCATTCACCTGGGCATCACCCACACCACTCATCTGTGGGTGGGGACAGCTTCCTCCCCCTCCGAGCTGCAGCTGCCTGTCGCACAAAGTGAAAAACAATGTGTGAAATAAAACTGTTTGCGAAATGATTTAGCCTGTGTGCTCGTGAGACAAGGCAGACCATGCATTACGCCAACGTACGCCTCGTGGTTTATGATTCCCTCGGCGTGAAAGAGAAGAGTCGGAAGAGGCAAGAGGAAGCAAAAGGTACCGATTGTGCATGAGGTTGTGGGACAACACACCAAACGCCTGGCCGCCTGCGAAATCCCCAATATCAGACAAGCAAGCCGAAGCCCGAAAATTACCGCATGACACGAACGAATGGCGCTGGGATCTCGCATCAGATCTGGTAGATTCTCTCCCAGGGCTTTTCAGCAAAGACAAAGCATTCACAGTGTGTGCTTGCAGCGTGACGTCATCATCGGATGGGAAAGGAGTCTCGATTACGATGCCCGTTTGTTACGCTGGCGCGTGGGAGATGTGCTCGAGGACAGGAACTTTCACGCGTACGCCTACGCATCGGCAAAGGCCACCAAACCAAGGGAGGGTTTTTTGCGAGACCTTTTTTTTAGCGGTACCTAGGTATTGGTGGGTCGTTGGGCGGTGGAGGTAAATGAATGAGCGAGTCTACGATGAGCGTTTCCCACGCCCACGCTTACGCCCGTACATGGGTTAAATGTGGGAATGCGGTTCTCGGAAAAGTTCCTCCAGTTCCGGCAGGTGTTCGCTCCACATGATAGCAAGAAGTGACCGGAGGAATGGGACAAAACCGATTGAACAATAAAGAGATCGGGCACTGATTGGTCCCACTCAAGATTAGCTATTAGTTCGTTACAGCAACCACAGCCGCCGAGCTTTGATTGGGCATTGGGGAGGGGAGAACGACCCACACGTGGATAGAAGTTGATGCTAATTCTGTTGCATTCGAGCCGTTGCGATGTGTGGTGTGTGCTAGAAATGTCATGACCTTGCCCACTTGAAAGTCGCGTACCTGGTATACCTCTGGTGGTCCTGTTGCGTTTTGCTATGCAAAAAAGGGGCACAAACCAACCCACACACACATACACACCTAGAGAGAGAGAGAGAGAGAGAGAGATCGGTTGCATCGTGTGCATGTGACGCGTATAAAAACAAGGCCAACCATTTCCCAGGGTCGCAGCGTTAGAGCGTCATCAGCCCCGTTTCCCGATCCTCGATTGGTTGGCTGGTGAGTTCAAAGTGGAGTGGATGGAGGGTGGAGTACTTTCACCATCACCATCACCCCCTCCCTCCGGTATGATGACGTTCGGGATAGTAATCGTAAAATTTACGCTCCGCTACAACGACGGCACGACGAGCACACACACACACCTGGCTTTTGGAAAAGGATAAAGAGTGCAAGCTCCCCCTACACTACTGACTGCTGGACTATTGGAGATGCTCTGCAACTCATATACGGACACACACACACACACACACACACTACTTGGTGCGCGTAAAATGGCACCAACGGTAAAGTGCATTCGTTCCCGCGCATCCCAACAAGGAAAAAAGGGAATGGAGAGAACAAATCGTTTCGTTCGTTCCGCGCCTTTTGGTGCATTTTCCACCCAGCGTCTGAATGACGCTAAGCGCGCGTGTGTGTGTGTGTGTTGGTGCGCCCGAGCATGAGAGCGAGAGAGAGCGAAGCTTTGCTGGAGAACAACGCGTTCCATGCGTCGTGCGCAGCCGTTGGAAAATGGCGACCAATGTGTGTCGTTGTGTCTCGCTGTTCGTGGGGAACAACGGAAAAAAACGTAACATTCTCTAGTGAAAGCGACCGTACGGGAAGGACGCCTAACATCCTTGAACGTGTATTGATTCACTCGTATGAATGTGTTCTCACACACACTCACACGCACTACTTACTCACAGCGCGGATTAGCTTCCTTCCGGCTCAGTAGTTCTTCCGCACGACATGATCGTACAGCACGACCTGCTCGTACAGATCGCTCGCCAGCTCGATCCGGCTCGTGTTGGTGCCGTACGAGCGCGCTACCGGGTCCGGATAGATGTCCTTCCGGTCGTACATGTTGCGAAAGATGATGCCCCGGGCCGGGTCGCACAGGATCTGATAGTTGCGCGTGTTGTTCCGCATGCTGCGGCCCGTCTTCGCGTTGTAGTACAGCAGGTCGGCGGGCGTCGGGTAGAGCACCCTTTCCTCCGCAAAGATCGCGCGCCAATCGTTCGAGTACTGCTGGTCCTGGTGCACCCGGCGCAGCGCCTCCTCGTAGTCAATGTAGCCCGAGATTTCGGTCGCCTTCTTCACGTACCGCATGTAGATGATGGTCTGGTGGCACAAATGGAGGGTGAAAATGGCGCAAAAGAGTAGTAATGCTTGCTTCATTGCCCTACCGAAAGCAAACCCAACCGATTTGGGCGTTCACGTTTGGCGATCTCTTTCAAGAATTGATCCTTCGGGGCAACGTGACGGCTGAACAGTGTGTTCGGGTCCTTCGTCACCTCCAGAAACGTTCGCTGGGCGTCGAACGCTTCCTTCGTGAGTGCTCTGCAAAATAAGAGGTTGTAAACTATTTGGGCCCCTGCCCTTCTCCTGACAGCTTACCTGTAGCCCGTCCGGTAAAGACTGATTAAATTTTCCCGATTACCGAAATATTGGAGACTTTTGCCATCGATCAGCGAGTTGAGGTAGTCGTCGTAGGAAGCGAACTCCAAAAGATGGAGATCCTGTTCCGTTAGCTTCATATTAAGGCCGGAGTTGTAAAAACACACTGAACTGAATTGGTTACTTGGATGGTGTAGTTTTCACCGCGTACAAAACGTTGATTTTTTGGATTTTCCAAAAATCAGCTGATTTTACGAAAGACTAGGCGTCTCCATCAGTTTTGTGAAAAGTTTTATTAATGTATTTTGCAAACAATTTAAGAGAAACTAGCATTTTTATAATACAAAATACAATAGATTTACCCTTTTTCTATTGGTAAATTCTAATCTACAAACATTACTGATAACTTATCCCGCAAAACAACAACAACAAGAAACTCAAAAAAGGAGGAGAAGTTCAACAAATGAATCATGAATCATGACAGCAAGCCGCTCCACGGTGTATCCAACGGGGCTGCCACCGTTTGGGAGCCATCGCCTTAACCTTCACCTCTGCACGCAGCCGCCCTTTTGCCGTCCCGAAGCATGTAAACCCCTGGTTTCATTGTCACCACTACGAGTGAATCGCGTTCGAAACACGCGCACGTAAGGGGCATCCCCCAAAAAACGCCCGCCAAAATCAATCCCGCGCAAATGGGAGCAAAAAAACACATACACACACACACACACACGTAAAATCTTCACCGAAATGTACTTTGCGCATTTTTTGGTGTAGCATTCACGCGCGGTTCATCCTTCCAGTCCAGGCCCGTTCACTGGCGTAGGGTTCCCGTTTCCTAGGAGCCATTCTTTCAGTGTATATGAGAAAGAGAGAGCGAGAGAGAGAGTGTGTGTAAGCACGTGTAGTAGTAGTGGTGATGACCAAAGCTGGCTTCTCTGCAGAGCGATAAAGAAGGCTCAACTTTTGAGCGATTTTTCCACAACCAACACCAAGCTTTTCCCACTGAGAGCGAGACGGTGTGTTTGTGTATTAAAGTGGAGAGTGATGCCTCCAGTCACAGGAGCTTCCCAACAGCTTTTGCGCGCCTGTGCTCTCTCTCTCTCTCTCTGTGTTGTTCTATATTAGACACCTTCCAGTTGGTGGCGTCGCTCAGAAACGGATGAACACTGGCGCTGGCAGGACCACGGCGCCCATTTCCGGTCCCTTATCGTGGCACTCGTGTGCTCGTGTGCTCGTGTGTGAAACGTGCCTCACAGTGAGGAGTGAGACGAAACGGGGGAGGTGGGAAGAGGGGGAGGAGTGAAAACCAAGCAAGCAAGCAAACAAAGGCTGACCCAAGGGCTCAGAAAACGTCAAAACACGGCGACGCGTCACCGCGGCAAACAAGAGCCTGCTTCGATTGCTGCTGTTGGAGCAAAACGCAACAATCCGCGGCACTGAAGATGTGCGAACGACGAGGAGGGTGGTAGTGCGTGCATGACGACGTGTGCCCTGTGTGTGTGTGTGTGACTGTGTGTTACATAAAAAACGTAGTAGGCAGTGGCAATGTGCTCCCACGTTCGGGCCTTCGTTGGGGCGGCGGAAGGCCTACCAGAGCCGTGCCCAGCAGCGTGTGCGTGAATGGCCGTCGCCGTTTTCTTTCTTGTACGGATTTTCACCAGTGAAAAGTGATTGAAGTCAGTCGGCCCCATAAAGAGGTGGCCGCGTGCAAACGAAGCCTCCCTTGCGTCGCCAAACACTGAACGAGTGACAAATGGTGTCCAGTTGTGCGGGTCGGTGTGTTGCTACCTGAAAGGTGACCGTGTTTTTTCACCCCTCTATGGTATTCCATCCTTCTTTCTAAACACAAGAGTGGCCAGGCAGAAGAAAAGTGAAGGGGTAGAAGCGCCCAAAAGCATCCCTTAAAGCGCTTTTGCGGAAAGAAATCGACCAGCCCGCGGCGCCCCAGCAGTGAGCGTGTGTGCGGGAGAGAGAGAGCGAGCGTAGTGCGCGCGTATGTTGCACGAGAGCTGTGGGTGAGCAGAAATCCTTGTTTCCCCTTGCCCTCCACTGTAAAGCCCCAGTTCCACTTGCCAGGCTGGTCGTGATTCCCCCTGCTTCCGTGGAAACATCTTCCTTCCGCGGCGGACATCATCGCTGGCGCTGGCAGCCGTTTTCTGTGGCTGTGGAGGTCGCACAAAAGTCGTCCCCGTTCCGGACGTGTTGAATTGAGCGTCTCGCTCGTGTGTGTATGTGTGTGTTTCCGCTTTCCGTGTCCAGAGTGTGTGGGTGTGTGAGAGTGATTTTTGTTGTTGTTGTTGTTCCGGAAGGGCCCTTTTTCTTGCCCGTCCTTCGAGGCAACTCTTTAAAGCGAAACCAACTTGACGCGCAGCACAACCAATACCATTGCCAAGGAAAGGTACGCCGTTGACCGTGAACCCACACACGCGTTAGGGTGGTGGTGGTGGTGAGCAGTGTTGGTGAAACGGTGACAATTCGCTGGTGAAAGGCAGCCTGTCATCGGAACAGGTCAATCAAGCGCGGCAAGAAAGGAGGGCTGCCGAGTGATACGATGGTGAGATTAGCTCGCACAGAGAAGAGTTTTCGCGGAGATTAATGCTTAGCGTTGGAAAAATCTATGACAAAATGCTTTTTCTGTTTAAACAATATCGCGAGAAGTGTGCTTTCTTACCCCTTTTTATGGTGTGCCGTACATCAAAATAGTGTACAGATAGCGGTTTAAGCATAAATCAACGAAACATATCATGTCGCCGTCAAGCGAGCACCTTTCCAGCATCATTTTGTGCACCGAGCGAAAGGAATCGTCCGTTAGAATAAGATCAAGAAAGCCAAAATGAGCATCAAATAGCACCAGCCGACGATGGCGATGGAATTAAAGCCCCCTAACAAGCATTACAAGGGCTTTTAAAAGAACAAACCGAAGGTAAATATGGTCAACTTTCTCATTAAACTATCCAAAAGGCATTTAAATTTAATGGTTCTGTTACAAAACGATACATAAAGACAATTGTTAGGTGAAAAAAATCTCTAAAAAAGCTACTGGGAAACCCTTTTTTTGCTCACACCCCCTCGTTTCGCTCCAATCTGTGAGGCGTCTCCACCGCTTGGAATAGAAATGTCAAACAGCCGCAGTCTGTGTGTGCTGCTCACGGAACTGTGGCAAAACCCGAACGAATCGTCCCCGTGGCAAGCGGAAGCACTGATAACGAATGAAACCGCTCCTTCCCTGTAACTGTGTAACCGTGCGCTCACGACCTTTTGTCTCTGTGTGTGTGTGTGTCGCGGTGTTAGTGTGAGGGTAAAGTAGCTAAAGTTAGTCCTCGGTGGAGCGGACCTTCGTTCGTTCGTTGCGTGTTGCAAGAATCAGGCGATGAACCGGATTGTTCGGTTACAGCCGTAGCCGTCGCGTGCGTTCGTTGCTTCTCGTCCTTCCTTTCGTTGCTGGATTTCTCTTTCCTAGCAAACTGGTGTTTCGTTTGCGTGTGTGGGAGAGTGTTTTTTTTCCACGGGCATGGAAGCATAGGATTGCGCAAAGCGAAAACGTGTGTGTCTTGTGATTCATTTCGATGGTAGACAATCGTAGGCCTTTACCCGCACCGGTGGTTTGGAGAATGCCATGGAGAAGCAGTTCCCTTCAGGCTGAGGACATACACATTTGTGTGTGTGTGTCTGTGAGCGTAAAGTAGTATTTGGAAAAGCCGTTTACTTGCTCACAAACCGTACGTAGTAGTGGAGTGGATAGTGTAGGAATGGAGCCAAAACGACATAAAAAAAACAGTCATCCGGTAGGCATCGTTAAGGGTATACACGGCACGGTATGATGCAGGAATTTTGAAAAGTGTCCACAAATAGTTTCACTATTGTTAACGGAATAGTAGATAGAGTTTAACCTACTTTGTTGTCCATCGAAAAGCCTTAATTGTATTATTTCTCGTATAATCTTGTTCAGTAATTGCCAACTAATCTAATGTACTATCCATGTCTAATTATTACTATACTTTGCATACATTTAGGCGCTATTAGGATAGTCCTTTAAAAAGTGTTCCATAACGCACTATTTGAACTACCCATTGGCCCCAAATTTAAAGCTGTCGTGGAAAACTATAGTTTTGTTTATCTTTATTTTAGTTAGTTCGTTTAATTTATTTCAATAATACCATTATAGCATAAATTAATATTTAAAAATGTCATTGCATAAATTTAGGCGTAAACGGAGCCCTGCACAGTGGTTTATTGTTGAATTCGTCCCACGTTTGTTGCGACTCTTTCTAATTCATTAAATCCATGCCGTTTCCATGTCTACGAAAGCTTGTGTATGTATTGTTTATAAGTCCTAAAAATATATAAAAAGTGATTTTTAAATCCTTTATTAGTTCAAAATCTTGAATGATTTCATCAGACAACAACGCGCTTCTGTAAACGGTGATTGTTTTTTTTTTGTTTGTTGTCGAGCTAAAATCCCACTGTGTGGTAGTAGCCTTTCCGTTCAACTCACTTCGACCGAACAACCGCAGAGTGTGTGTGTGTGTGCATACAGGCGGGCTGCTTGTGTGTATGTGTGGGTGTGTGGCAAAGAGCAGGCGAGTTCGCGCATATACACATATCCCAACTCACTTCTAGAAGGCAAAGGTGGAAAGTGGACGATGGGGAGTGTTTTTCCCACAAATCGAGAAGTTCTCACGCTTCCCTTCTCGCGGTTTCCGTGTGTCTGTGTGTGTGCGCTTTGCCGTCGCAGAACGCATCGTTCGACTTCTTGCTTTGGTCGTGTTTTCTTCCGCACCACTCTCTTCCCTTCCCTCTCTTTATATGTATATTTCTTTCTCTCTCGCTCTCTCTCTCTCTCTCGCTCGCGTAATTTTTCTCCCTTTGTTTTTGTTTCTCACAATCACCACCCCCACAGCAGGAGCTTTCCGGCGGGGGGTGGGAGAAGTGTTAAGGTTCGCTCGTCGTTTGTCCTTGCGATGACGGCACTGGGAGGTGGGGTGGCAGCCGAGGGCACGCGCGAATGCCAGTAAATCGGTTTTGGCATCCGGAACGTGCGGCTTCCGTCTACGGGGTGGGACTGGCGAGGTCGAAGGGGGAAGAGAAAATTGGACAGCATCGAGAGACAAGCGTATCGCGTACCGATCCTGCCCACTATCCACCCCCCCCCCCCTTTCCAAAGCCCAAATCGTGATTGCACCGCGCTGTGGTGGGAGGGAGTAGGGGCCTGAATCCTTTGTTTGTTTGCCGCCACATTACCGTGCGCGGGTGTGTGTGTTAGTGTGTGGGTTGGTAGGGCGAGAGGGAATAGAAATAGAGTACGCGCAACGTTCGCGGGCGGAATTGGAAAGCGCAATTTGTTCGGCAGGCGTCACAAACGTGAAGGTGTGGAAAAATAATAATCAGCAGTTAGCGTACTGAGGAAAGGCGGCAAAACAAAAAACGCCTCCGACAGGATCAGGCAATCAGACACAACCAACGAGCCAAAGACATTATCCATAAATGAAACGAAGGGGAGCTGCTCGCACAAAAAATGGCGTTTTTGTTTGTGCAAGCGAGGGAAGATTTTTCGATCCATTTGTGGGCAGATTAAAAAGGGGCAAGCCACACTTTCGCTTCCCACCACGACGCCACAAGATGCTTCGGCGATGTGGTGAGGGTGTTGTAAGTGCCAAGAAGCAACGCTGCACGCTTAAGCGATTACAAACAGGAGGTTCTTCTTTGTATTGTAGGAGACGGGATCAGTAAGCCTTTTGTTGGGTTAGCGTGCGGATGAGTTTAAGCTGGATTGGATGGCGTCTGGAAGGGTAGCAGCGCACACATATAATACGCTCAGCAGCGAACAGTGCCAGCAGTGAAAACGGCAAACGTGGTTTATCGTGATACTAACATGGATGATGTTCATGTTACGGTTTTCAATGGGATTTTGACCCAGTTTTACAACGCACATATGATATGGGAGCAAACGTACAGGAACGGCGGTGTTGTGCGCTTGTTGTGATGCTGAAATAGGAGTTTGCAATAAACCTTGCCGGACTGTTCTCATTTGTGCGAGCTACAAGACTGTTAGCTTGTTTTTTGAATTTTTCACATAATATTGCGAAATATCAACAATCAACACAAACGCAATAGGAAGGATTTTAAAGGAGTTTCCAAGAATCAAAAGCTGTTCAGAATTTTGCAATTTCAGTTAAAATCACAATCGTGTCAAGCAATATCACAATTCAGGTTAAACTTATTTAAATTGTATATTTTGACGTTATTTTCTTGATATTATTTTTATTTCAATATTGAAGCATAACTTGTCGTACATTAGATATTTAGCTTTGAAAATTTCTTAAAACAGGTAAAAAGTGTGAAAAGGCTCTATTCAACATGTAACCCATTTACGCCCCCTATCTGTCCGCCATTTGCCGTTTTTAGAAAGGAAGAAGCAACAGGAACGATAGCAAATCCCCGTCTGTGTTTTCTGTTTGTATAGGAACGTCCGCTTTCACCCTTCATTATTGCTTGTCCGCCCCGATTAATAAGCATATGCTGCTGCTAGGTTTCTGCCAACAAGGTTCCGTCAACCCCCCGCCGCCGCCGCACACCGTGGCGAGATGAATTGATAGCTGTCATAAATAAATTGTTGCATTTTATCGTTCCATTTGACGCCGCTCGTGTTGCATGCATTGTGCTCGAAAACACGGAATTGGATCGCATCAGTCACGTGCACAGCGAAAGGAAGGGGGAGGGGAGTGGTATGCAGCCCGATAACAAAGAACTGCACCGCATAACGAATGCAACGACTGGAGCCCGGACCATTTTTCACAAGGTGGTGGTGGCAGCGGTTTGTTCTCCTCGTTGGCAGGAGATGTGCGATTTGTTCGGGCGTTTTGTTTGCGTCATAGAAGCAGGGAATGGAGTGAAATTGATCGTCCGTGTTTGGTTTTGTTGTATGATAAATAGCATCGGTTATGGTACGTTTTATCCGTTTTTTACGTGGTGCAAACAAACGCACACGGATTAATTATTCATGCGAATTATTATAAATATTTGTTCGGCAAGTGCACAAATCCAGGCTCGCCTGTTTTGTATAAAAAAGCTTTTGTTTATAATAATAGCAAAACAAAATCAATACCAGCGGTGCATCAATGGGCAATCAATCGAAGGTTGAACAGGTCTGCCCTACCCTCAGAATGATTGACCACACACACACTCACAGTGACAGACGTTGTGACATGATTGCATTCGATTATTTGCTGCCGCGTCCACTCCATCGCTTTTACGTTTGTTTTTCTTAACCTTACACATTAAAAAAATGCTCCACGATATATATTTCTTGCCTTTGCCCAGTTTGTCCAAGCCGTGTGTGGACACGTGCGCCACATGCAAGCCCAAAGAGAGTGGCCATCAAATGGTCAACCTGTACTGCAAGAGTCAAATGCGCAAAAGGCCAAGCACGGTGCTTGAACTGGTGTGCTGTTGAACGATTGAAATATAAAGGAAGCATTTTATGCTTCGCCTCTCGTTTCGAAAGTTATGTCA
The DNA here is from genome assembly GCF_016920715.1 of Anopheles arabiensis. Taxonomy (NCBI): domain Eukaryota; kingdom Metazoa; phylum Arthropoda; class Insecta; order Diptera; family Culicidae; genus Anopheles; species Anopheles arabiensis. The sequence continues at coordinate 98,056,045 of NC_053517.1, forward strand.
ACGGGCTTTTTTCTCTATGTCAACCATTTCTTCACCATGTGCAATCGATTCGATCAGTGGAAACGGCGTGGGACCCTAACCACACAAAACGCGCGTTTGTTTGCGCTGGCCCTCAAACTCATTCGATGATTGCAAGCGAATGAAACCAAATCATTGCTATTCGCTAGTAGCGTTGAGCTTTTCCTTCTCTTTCCTCACTCCACTCTCCAGCTCAAACCGCGGGCGCCATTGGTAAAGTTGGGCGCCATTGTCCGCCCGAAACAAGTTTCAATAAAATAGCGTCACTTCTTTTTTTTTGCTTTATTCGTCTTCTTCTAATGCGCCTTTCCTCTTTTCTTATCGCTCTCCACGCTCCACCAACGCTTCGTGAGCAGTATCGGCCGGCAATGTCACCTATCTACTTGGCTGACACTTCACAATAGCATCGCCAATGCATCGGTGTGTGACGCTGGAAAGTTGTGAAGAAGAAAGAATGAAAAAAGCGAGTTTACGGGGTAAAAAAACTCTTTCACAAAACGTTCGGGGTTTGACGATGGGGCACAAAAAAGGGGGTTGCAGGAAAGTGGTATACTTTCTGTTGAATAGAAAACGGTTAAACGAATTGTCCGTCATGGTGGTGGTAGTAGGACGCTGGACAGGCGTGCAATGGACAGGCGAGGTTCGCCGCTTGCTGAGATGGAGACGCCTGGTTGACCGGGGTTGGAAAAAAAGCAGTTGACAGTTTACCCCGTTTTGTTCGGTTTCGGAGCGATAAAATGGTCATACCGTCATGCCGAAGGACGGCTCTCTATGGACGGGTTCGTTTTTTATCAGTCCATTAAATTCTCATCGAAACGTTCGATAACGTTCCTCGCACGATTGAGGGTTAGGGTTGCCATTGTACGGCGTTTGGTGCCTTGTGGGGGAACGCTGAATGATACTGGCGTATCGTAACAAGCGATGCAATAGACCACTGATCGCACTGGACGTACTGTACTGTTGCACTATTGTGTACGGTGGATGTATTGTTCCATTTAAATCGTTTGTTTGCGCTACCAAAGAATGAGTTGTTTGTCCTCATTTGAAGTAATAATCGAAGCAAAATCTATAGGTTACCGAATTTTTTTAAAGATAAAGCTGAAAAAAAAACTCTTTATAAAACGATGTAACTGTTCAAGTTGCGTAAGTATACCAATTATGGCTTTAACGAACAATGCTTTCGCTCTAAAACAGTCTAATTGCTTTCTAAAACCACGAATGGATTTTTCATTTCAAATATGAACATTTTGAAACATTTGTGCTTCATTATTTCCGTCCGGGCGACTTGCGTTTGTCAAATATCAACCTTTTAAAATGTGTTTGCAAGATGTTTGGGATCCCTTTCCATTTTGCTAAGAGCATTAGTGTAAGATATCAACGATTTGCAAGCACTTAATTCTATAATTATATGTTACAAACATCGTTATGTTACAAAATGTTAGTTAGTTAATAGTTCGTCATCAAAATTTACTAACATTTCATCGAAAGTATGCCTTTTTTCATACGTCTATGATTGGTACAGCTTAACATCAACTTACCAATTATCACCATATACCATGGATGCCTTAGTATTGTCATTCCGGTTGTTATTTTCGCAATCTAAAGTGTTAATATGGGTTTTAAGCATGAGTTATGTATAAAATGTTATAAAATCGGATCAGTTTCATCGACATCAACACTGTCTTTTATGACTTTCTTTCGTAAATAGTGCTCTATGAAGTGCTAATAACAGTAATAAGCGTAGCTATTAACAAAATCAGTGATAGAAAACGGAGATTTTAAACTATTAATTAAACGAATTTAATTGTCTTCTTCATCTTCTTTGGCTCAACAACCGTTGTCGGTCAAGGCCTGCCTTTACCTGTTGTGGGTTTGGCTTTCAGTGACTAATTGATTTCCCCCCATAGCAGGATAGTCAATCCTACGTATGGCGGCACGGTCTATTTGGGGCTTGAACCCACGACGGGCATGTTGTTAAGTCGTACGAGTTGACGACTGTACTACGAGACCGGCCGGGAATTTAATTGTATTTCTATAATTATTCATCTGCAGTGAACTTATTATTACTATTAAAACAATATCACAAAATAATAATTTGTTTAAACTCTGGCTCTAAATATAAAAAATAGTGTCCTACACAGTTTAGGCTTCACGAAATTATATAGCTTTTTCACATTTAACCCCACAAGTATTTTTACAAGAATAAAATCGGTGTCTTTATAGCAGATTATGGCCACATTACATTTTTTTTGTTTTTGAAAGCATCAAGCGACGAACGGACGCTAGTCTATAATCACCCAAGGACCGTTTCTCCGTAGCGGAGAGCTTACTGTACGGGAAAAAGTCATAAGTCACAAAAGTACCAAAAGTTCACCAATTTGTCTTTCCCAGTAATGTGCTACGAATTGCAATTTCCATTCCCACCTGTGTCCGTCCTGATCCCCGGTGCTTTTCAGCCAGCAAACAGTTCGACCTCAAAGGTTGGCCTTTCTTTTCGATTTGATTTCAATAACTCACCCCCAGCGTCAGAGCGTGGCCCGGGTTCACTTCTGCCCTCTAGCACCGAATGTCAATATCAACTGGCGCAGTGCAGAGATGATAGCACCGAATGCACCGATTTCGCGTGTCCAGCAAATAGGAAGGTGGTGGTGTGCTGCTTTTTTGTCCCTTCTTTCATCGCCACAACCCTTCCCGTAAATGCAATTCCAGCAGAACACAGCAGATGCATAACGGAGCCTCTGCAGGTTTGTCCTGAACCCGACACCGGGCACACCGGGCACAGGTTGATGGGCTGAGCTGCCTAATAATTAATAAACCCAGACCGCACAGCTGGTATTGGTGGCTCCTGCTGGCTGCTCGCAGCCTAACATCAAACAAATCTCGGCGCTCCAAAGTTCAATGTTGACATCAATTTTCGAGCGCGCACACTGAAAGGGACACACTGGGTTTCGTGACTCGTCACGTATGCATTCTGACAGATGTAGACACGGAAATAAGCTTTTACAGGGCAAACAGCCAGGGGCAGACATGGGGCAGTACCGTAATGATCAATTTAATTGCACAGAGCTAACAGAGCTAAGCCCGGCTAAGCTTCACCGGTTAGGGATCGTATCAAACCGGATCAACTCCATTCGATTGGAAACACTGACTCGTTCCGTTTCGCTCTCTCTCTGTCTCTCTCGTTTACGATCCCTTTTTCGTGCAAAGAAAATTGTATTGGGCTCTCTCCCCCGAACTCCGAATTCCAGTCCTTCAAGTAGTACGGATCTTCGCGGAAGGAAAAGATTTGTCCTGATGCTATTTGTAGGAATTGCTTTCACTCTACATTCTTCCTCCCGCCTTCTTTGCCGCAGTGGATTGCAGCGCGTTGTTCCGGGGTGATCCGGCCAGAGCCGTAGATATGATCCTTACTAATTTATGTTAAGACCACCGGACCGGGGGCCATTGCCGGGGCCGATTGAACACTTCTCACGTGTGCCGGACGCACACGGTCGGCTTAGGTCAACTTTGGCTCGATTTATATTCGATGGCAGCACTTCGCCGGTTCCGATTCGATCACATCCTGCTGCCGTTGGGTTCGCATTTTCTTCACCGCTTCAGCTTGCCAAAACTTTATCCCCTTTATCGGTTATACCTTGACGATGTGCCTGGGTGTTTTTTTTTCTTATTTCTTTTGGAGGAGAATGAGAAAGTCTAAAGGCTCGCTTCTCGGCCTCACACGATAACAAGTCGGCCGACCGGAAGGGCAAAAGCTTAATTCAATTAATTAGTTTTTTCTGTTCAACGCTGGCTGTCTTCGTTTCCTTCCACGTTGTACCCCAAACTTTTTTTTTGTTGCAGATTATAAAAGCTAATCCTTCCCTCCCTCTCTCTCATATACATCTATGAGCTAACAAAAAAAATCGCATGATTGCAAGAGCCCGTCACTTTAAGTGGCATATTCATCAGTAGAATCAAGAGAGTTTTTGTTCTTCTTGATGTCCGAAGCCAATCTTTGTTCGCTGTCTATAAAAACGGTCTTTTCTTTACAAATGGGCAGGGAAGGTGTTGACTAAAGCTTTCGCTGTTTCTGCCAAAGCTGGTGCAGGGCTTAAATTTGTGGCTCAAGATGGTGTGAAGAAGGTTGTAGACTCGTTGGACCAGAAAACAATACAAAGAAAAATGCAGAAGAAAGGAATGAGAGAAGCTGGCCCCAGCCTTTAACCCGCTTAATGTTTTGGTGGCTACGTGAAGCGTGTGTTCGCAATGTGTACGAAAAATTCGTGCAAAAATTCGTCCTCTACCGGATCACACGTGTGGGTGATTTAGGTCGGCCCAAAACCTTCCCCGCTGCGAAAGAACGACGAAAGCAACATCAATTGATTTTTGTTTATTTCCTACTCATGCCCACACGCGCACGCACACACACACACGCTGCAGACCGACCGATATTGATTAACCGTGGCCCGGGCCGGGGACCCGGAAAACACAAGGAAAGAAATTGCGAAAAAATAAAATTGCTCCAAGCACTAAACTTTCTTCTATCGCCCTGCCCAACCCTGCCCTGTCCACCTGCCTTTTGCCTGTCACTGCTGCTGTTAAACTTTTTTCGGCTGCCCTATGAAACGCGTACCGAAATACGCTGGTTTTTTTTTTTGGTTTTACGACACCAACGTGTTCCAACTAATTAGTGCGCTTTTTCGCTGGCCATGTGGCTTTTACCCCCGGACCGGCTAAGCGATACGTTTTCCGCACGTACTGTTGTGCCCTATACGTACTCCTGTATTGGTGTGTAGGTACGTGGATGACGCTTTCTCACCTCACCCCAACTGGTATAGTTTTCTATGCTTCAACGACCTCTTGTCGCAGCGAAGGAGATTCAAACTGAAGTAGAAAAAATAAAAACGAGGATAGAAAACGGGTAAAAGCTGGCTCGTACAGACCCTGGGGTAAAGGTACGAATACTTTTCTAGGGGCAATTTTTTCTTCTTTGGTTTGGTTTGGCAAAATGGGCAACAACATCGAAAAGTCACTCGTTTTTTGCCACTCCCGTTTTAAGAGCAGTACGTGCATCGTACGGAACGGGGCAGGCTGCAGTGTGTAAATGTTTTCGAGAAAGACGGAAATTGAAAACACTTCAGACACACACACACACACACACACACACACACACACACACACACACACACACACACACACACACACACACACACACACACAACCGACACGCTCTAATAGATGTTAAAGTCAGGTTTGGTTTTCATGAAAATAGCTCAAATCTGGCAATATGAGGTTTTTCAGATAGGAAGGATTGTTCAAAGAACTGTTTAGGGGGAATAAATTAATATTTGAGTATGTGTAGATTTAAAGATGAGATGTATGTAGCCTTCATTTAGGCATGTGTGATGAAATTACATTGGTGTAAATTTAGAGGTATTAAAGTAAGTTCTTTTTATTTCAAAAGAACATAATTTTTGCTCTATATTCGAATTCTTATAGTAAAAAGCAATGCTGCAAAATCTCATGAGCATCGCGAGATGTTCACCAACGAAAACAATGAACATATTCGTGGTAGCTTGATGCTTACTGCTGATACTCAAATAAAGAGTGTCATGACATGCCGAACGCAACTTGCGAATGCTTGTGTCAAACGCAATACTCTATGCGAGTTTAATGCGCAAGCATCACGTACACAACTGAGATGATCAGTGACGATACTCAAACAGTTGGTGGACCAATCACGTGCTTGGTGACATTTTGTTTAGCACCAAATTTTTGATCACTCGCTTCGTCACGACATTTTCTGTCGGTGATAATCACGACATTATTGGATTTTTTTTTTGTCGCCACAAAAAAATGACTCAAACAGTTGTTGCGAGCATCACATGCTTGGTGACATTTTGTGCAACCACCTCTTGGTTGGTCATTTGGTCGCGACATTTTCTGTTGGTGATCATCACGATAGTCATAAGAAAAATTCGGTGCTTGCGAGTGGTCCCAAGCAGCAAAATGAGCATGTTTTCTTGCTCTGTTTGACCTGACAGACCATCAAAGCAGACAGAGCGAGAAAGAATGCTCATTTTGTTGCTTTAGACCACCACTCGCCAGTGGTGATCACCAACAGAAAATGTCGCGACCAAATGACCAACCAAGAGTTGGGTGCACAAAATGTCACCAAGCATGTGATGCTCGCAACAACTGTTTGAGTCCCACCTCTGATCATCACAGCAGAGCTCGTGTCACTGACATGATTTTGTGCCAGCCGGAATTTGTCATGACCATGTCAGTGACATTTTGCAGAACTGATGACTGATGACAGTAAAAAAGTCATGAGATAGTGACTGATCAAGCGATAGTCGCAAAAGTGTCACGAAGCATATATTGGTCACACCAATCGTTTTGAGTATCACCTCTGATTATTACAATTCGTATTCATTGCGCTGTCATGGATTTTGTTTCGGTCAGATTGTATTATGACATTGACGGTGACATATTGCAGAACTGGTAAAAGGACTTATTTTGCCTAAAAATGTTTATCAATACAGTTGTATTGCACACGGCTATTACTTTTTTTCGTTTCGTCAGTGTTTAGAGGAAGCATGAAACTTATATTAACTAGAAATCAAGTTGAAATTTCTTCCTCGCTTTAGCTGTATTTCCCTCGCTTTATCGGGTCTTTCCCTCGCTTTATCCGTCACTCAAATACTTTTCATCCTAATGGATCTGTACCATCTTTTCGCACTTTATACCTTCTTTTTGCATACAAAACCTTTTTTTTATCAATTTCTTTGTCTTTTGTGGAACCAAAAATTTTCACTAGATTGCTTCGGGATCGGTATTGCCTTAAGCGTTCAAATTTACCAAAAAAGCACCCCCTCGTTTAACAGTTTAACATCGTCCGAATCCGTTTGCTAAAACTGTAAATACCAAAACACCCGTACCTCCCACTCCCACACCAGTAACGGTAAGGCGAGAGCAAAAAAATCCTTCCCCTTCCCCTACAAATGTTTAGATTGGCAGGATTTCGGAATACCGATGTACAGAAGCGCTTTCGTGCCTTCCCATTCCCGGAGGCGACAAATTACATATGGCACATGATACACACACACACAGAGGTTGTACAAACACGCGCGCTCGTTCGCCCACACCGGAAGAAGCATCCGTTCGCTGCTTAGAACGTGCTCGTGCCGGCCAGTCAACCCACGCCCTCCATGCGGCCCCGCGGGAGCGCAAAAGGGAGTCATTCTTTTTGTGGCGCTGTTGGAAAATTTTCAACGCCCGTCGCGCGTCGCAATGCCGGCAAAGCATTCTTTGGAGTGGAGTGGAAAGCTCCCTTCCCACTCCTTGCGAAACGTATTTGGCCAACATCCAATCTACTCCGGATGCCGCTTTTTTATTGGCATTTCGTACGCCAATTCACGCGGCGTGAGCAGTTCAAAAGCTAAAACGCAGGCAGGAGGACGCCGCTTACGAAGATACGAAAGGCAAGCCAGCGGCCGGTACACGTTCTAGCTGCTAGCACATTGGCTCGCCCCTGGTGGGCGCTGCCCCCTCTCCCCTCCTCTCTTTAATCCTAAGCACCGTGCTGCTATTCAGGCAATCCAGCACACCCGTGGTCACACACATACACCCACTCAGCCACAGACACGTTCACTGGGACCTTCCATCCAGCAGCAGTGATGGGCCGTGATGCTATTTTTGAACCAAAACCCCACACGTGCCGGGGTAAAAAATGTGGCACGACGTGGGGGGGCACCTTATTTTTATCCCGAACGCGCGCCAGCACCTGCGCCCGCTCGATCGAAGTCAATCTAGCGACCGTAAATCAAATAATATCTTAATTGAATATTTCACCTCAAACACTTTCCGTGCTTTTGCGACGAGATGCTTTGGGCTTTAGGGGAGGGGCGTTTTGGTGCGAACGAGGCATTCTTTTTTCCCAATGTGCCAGTCGGCCGATGCTCCGGAGAAGAAGATGTGGAGCAATTTGATTTAGGCTTTAAAGTCGATCACTTTTACGCGTCGTTTAGCTTTGGCTGGGCTCGCGCTGCAGAGGAAAGACGAGAAGCAATAGCAGGCAAGATGAAGTGTGGTTTGAGGAGTGGATATGCACGATGCTGGAGGAATCGATCTTGCTATATCGATTTGAGGGAAAATTTTGACTAAAAATATTGACTAGCTGAAGGGGTTTTTTGGAGTTGTGTGTCAAATATACTTTTTTCGGTGTTTCGGGATAGTGCAAGGATCAAATGTGGATGCAAAGAGTAAATCTGTATGATCTCTTGTACAGTTTCTCTTTAGAAATGCACGTTGTTTTCTAACATAAGATTGGGAATATTTAACGATCTCAGTGCATATAAAAATAAATCTACGACCTTGCGAGCTGCTTGTCGTCAGTTATCCAGAATTTACGCCAAAGCGGACGAAGACATGCGCGTAGGGATGTTTTAAGATCTACCTTGGATTTCTATCAATTCCTCCTCAGTTTTTGCGACAAAATTGTTGGAGCAGAGCTTTTGCATCATGTTGGTTCAAAAATCGGTGAATCGCAGCTAGGTCCAACATGCCAACCGGTTCGTGCACTAGGGTGTTATATCAAAATTCAGCCGAAATTTGCCTGAAATGATTGCATTGAGTTTTATCGTCATTTCTTGCCGCTGCGAAGCCAGTGGACACGATTTCTGCTTCCTGATATGTTTGTACATGTTCCTCAGGTACTATTTCACTGCTTAGCCGGTTGCATCGACCTTCCGGCTAACCGAACGCATCTAAGTGGCGACATTTCCCTCGGTCTTCATTTTCAACTTATTTTAGAGGTTCTTGTCGCTCAGGACGTCGGCCATTTGGAAATGGACTTTCTTTCGATGCTCTGATTGTTGTCTAATAGTCCTGTTGCGACGATCGTAAACAAATAGAGTAGAACTGTCATCGAAGCTGACAGCAAAACATTCAGCACTTGCGATCGCGAGAGATTCCTTAATCTCACCTACAGAGGGCACTGTAACGGGTTCGGGTACAGTAGCATCACGACAGCGAGCGAGAATAGTTGAAAAACTTTGTAAAGGTGTTCAAAAACCGCGACAGAATAAAGTTTCCACCCAAAGCAAAACTCGACGATTAAACATTTTTTGACTCTTATGAGAAATAAATTTCTACATCGTTACGCGACTAGTCCGAGAGCTAACAAGTCCCAAGATGTTGTAGATACCGGAACAGGCTTATACGACGTCCACAAGCTGACCCACGGAGTCCGTTTTAGACGCTACGGGATGCAGTTTTTTGATCGCGCATGTTTCGAAACACAGTTGCTTTACTTGTTAGGCCATCACTGTTAGAGTTGAACTGACAGTGGTGTCAAATTTTATCTACTGACTCATGGGATAATATTTTTGGAAGTGCAATTGACGTTTCGTTAACTACCCGGGAGTAGATACACCCATGAAACATTGACTATTTTTGTCCATTTTTTTAAAATGCAAACGTTCATGGGTCGTAGCAAATGCAAGTGAAGTACACAAACTAGAACAAATAATTTATAAAAATTAAACTAATAGTAGAACAGAGAGCAAGCAAAGTCTTATTCCCGGAGCAAGGACTGACTATCCGACTGCATGGTACTGAATTAGTCTTGAATAAGCCGTGTATGGGTTGGCCACATAGGCCGTTAAGCCAAATAGAAGAATTATTCATTTACTAAGGAAAGCAAAGACGCGACTCAGCTATTCCGTCAACCGTTCTTTCTTCTCCCTCTACGATACGAAACGAAAACATAAACATTGTCAAATCATTTACATAAAATAGTCCATCTTGCCCTTTACCTATGTTAAACGTAACAAAATCCATTTGAACACTCATCTACACAATTGAAAATAAAATGTAACAGACGTGCTACAATTCATCCAGGCATGCAATGCATCACAGTTGCTACTAAGTATGGGGAAAAATTTCATTACCCCTACGCCTGTGCACGTTGAAACCTACCTTTAGCAGCGAAAAAAAAGGTCATTGAATTAAAAAGTGGAGCACCACCACCCCAAAGTAAGCAGTAGGAAGAGAATACATAAAAACAAACCACCAATCTACCATCCCATCGTCAACAGCAATTGCCTCATCCTTGCCGCATCCTTGGCATGCACCACCCGCCCGACGGTGGAAGCAAAATGGATATTAATTGTCTCAAATTAGGGAAAAAGTGTAATTTACATTATCATAATTGTACAGGAGGAGCAGGAGGAAGCAGTGGCTCGTGCATTTTCCCGATAAGCAGCCGCCCCTGCGTGCTGATCACTGTCGCTCGAAAAAGGCGCCACAGCACGGGACCCCTCGGCCATCCCGGGGATTGAATAAGCAGCAAGTCCGTCCTCTGATGTATTTCCTCTAATCAACCATCCTCAACAAAACATCCTCTGTCGGGTTGGGTCTATCAGCCGCTCCAGCGCAAGGCCATCGTAAGGCGTCGTACCCTGAGCGGCTCGCTTCGTACTTACTTGTCCGGTCCGGTCAGGTTGTCCTCGCAAAGAAAAGGCGTGGTTGACTCGGGTGACACGCTCGCCACCAGTGTGTGTGTGTTACTGCACTGAGTGAGTGCCAAGGACGTTTTGCATTTGCATTTTTCTCACCGACAACGCGCGGTCCGTTGCCCGGTGTGTCGTGGAGGAAAGAAATAAATGTCATTTACCCGTTAATTACACCTGCTCCTTCACCTGCTCCGTTCGGCGCCTCTGCACAGTGGTGTTCGGGGTGTCCCTGCAAAGTGCTCTCGGTAGCTTTTGTATTATTTACCGACGGGGTGCGGTGAAGCAGGTTGACATTCACCCGAAGCGTAATTTGGTTGGAAATTTTCGGCTTCCTTTCCCGGTTGCCGTCGCGGGGCCAAGGGGGGAAATAGAAACAGCGTAATTTTTCCCTCCATCCGCATTGGGGTAGGTTTTTGTGCTTTGTTGGTGCAACATTCGATTCACACCATTGTGCTGTGAAAAGTGGGGTAAAATATCACAAGAGAGAGAGAGAGAACTTCCGGTGTTGCCAGTGAGGGGTTGTAATGTCCGATTTTAATTCTACACACTATCTGGCACCGTTCTACTTACAATTCGCATTGCAATTGCTTTTAAAGCGTAGAGCTTTCGAGATGATGATGATGATGATGATGGAGCAGGGACGCAGGCTGTGGTAGCTGTAGTGTAGTGATGCCCTTAATGACACCGCATTTAAATGAGCTTCCGCTGAAAACGTTATCAAATAGAGCGAACGGTCAACGAGGCGAGTCGCAGTACCCAGGTGCGGTTTGCAGTAAATTTGTTACCCCGCCAGTTAGTTCCGACTGGTCGGTGTGGTTTTAATGGTGTATTCGTCGGTAACGCTTACATAAGATCGTGCACGTGAGCAGAGGAGCTTACTGTAGCGTTTTGCCTTTCTTTTTTATGTCTGTGTGGTTTTGCAAATTGTACATTTAAATAATTTATTTTAATTTGACTATAAAATGTTAAAACTCGTTTTTTTTCTCTTTCCTCTTTATTTCGCAGGTAGCTTAACCTTCAACGATACATATCATGTAAAAGTCTGAGAATGAAGTGAAGGGTAGTGTGCGCATCATCCGCAACAAATGCATATCAGCAAATTGCCTCGTGGATACCACAGTAAACTGTACACTATAGCGTCGGTAGTGAGCAAATCCGTTTTTTGATAAGTAAATAGTGTACACCCCAAACAAAAAGAAAGCTTTACAAAATATTAGTGTAAGTGAACGGTTATATGAGAGCATGAAAGTAAAGTTCGTAGTAAATCAAAGATCTCATACATATCATAATCAAAGTGAGCGTGAAGCGTTGAAGTGAAAAAAACGATACCAGTTAAGCGTTTATACTCGTTAAACCACCCTGTGCGTATGCAATTTGCACAGCAAAAGGTGTTACTGTGCCACAGGATTTAGTTGCGATACGTGCTTGAAAACCGGACGGCACACGCGGTGAAGCCCCGACACCAACAGCTGAACTACAGCAAACCCGGGGAACAATTTTGGAGTCCTTCCTGCCAGCCAGCACACCCACCAACCCCGGGCAAACCAAACGAACATCCCCTCCCACCCCGGGTCATCCGGGTAGCGGTATCGCGCGATGCCGCTGCACCTCATGCATCACGACGGCAGCAGATGGCACTGTCGGAAACGGAAATAATAGAAGATCGATTTTGCTGTCACCGGGCGGCACCGTCGGGTCGGTGCCGTCGCCGTTCGCACCATCGCCCGCACCGATGCCCACGAAACGGCGCGGCGACCAATTGAGGGATTGTTCCGTCACCTTACCATTGGATATTCTGTAAGTGGTCCTGCCCCACCCGTAACTCAATATTCGTTTCATTAGCTCGATCGGTCGGCTGGATTGGGAAAAATTGGGTGGGAAATGGGCGATATGATGATGATGATGATGATGGTTTATAGTGCAAACCGGAGATGAATGTTGACCCCGGTGCTCATGGCGCAGCTTAGAGTGGCAATAGTGAACTGATACCGGTCGGTGTATCCGATCCGGTGGTGATTGGTTTCGGCATTCCGATGAACGGAGTTGATGGCGAGCAATAATTACTTCATAATTGTGTCAGAATTGAAAATTAAATTGATATGGCCTGTAACTGTATGTTTTAGTTTTGCAAATCACTTGAGTTTTGCTGTGAATTACAGATAAATTCAATATGTTTTTATAATCTTTATGCTATGGTTTATAGAGATGATGATGATGATGATAATGATGATAAAAACTCATAAAATAAAATAAATAGATAGAAAATAGAGATAAAAACTCTATCTCATATTTTTTATTATATTTTCTTACTTACTTTAACTATTCTTGTTGGAGAACATACAATTTGAAAACCATTTTCCAATGGGATTAATGGTAAAACTAATAATCAATGGCCATAGCTCTTTGAAATATTCATTACGGCTTTAGATGAATGAATATGCCCTTGGACTTTGCTGTTTTTGGTAACCGATCCATAGAAAAAGTTAGTATGTTCGTCAAGAGCCAGAAGCGTTCAAATTTGCAACCCAAAATCATTTTCTCTACAGGATTTCTAAGCGATCAAAAGGACCTGTTGGTAAACATATATAGTAGTTTAAAAAGATCTCTCGCTTTAAGTTATAATCATACGTTAGTTCAATTCATTTCAAAAGTATAGCAGCATGGCCTAACTCATCAATAAGTGAATGGAAGCGCCTGAACCGCGCTAGCTGGTACACTGCACAGCAGCACAAGCGATGAGCAGTGACAAGTGGCGCCGGCAAATTCTTTAGCTGAGTGCAATTGGTAACGCCACCAGCCTTGCCTTGCTGCGGCAGCAGATCGAATAGCATCTGAAGCGAAGATAGTAATCAATACACTCATCACATGACTGCGAGTACTATTGCCATCGCCTCGCTCGTCTCCAGCAGCCCTCCTCCAGCCAGCCTTGCAAATGACTGATGTGCAGTGAAAAACGAAAGCATCGTTTATATTCTCAGCCCAGCCCAGCCCACCGGGTTCCATCTGGGGTGTGATGATTCGAATTTCCATTCCCTTCGACGCACCATGGCGCCCTTTCGCCGTTAAGCCGTTGCTCACCTTCTCAAACACACAGACACAGAGCCAGCCATTCGTGTCAGGAAATTGAAATCACGAAATGATAATGGAATTAGGATACCGAATAATTTACAATGGACTGGATGGAGATTGGCAAAAGCGGGAAAATCAATAGCTTGGATCCTTGGAGCTTGGACGAGACCGACCGGGTCGTGGTACAATTGTAGTGTGTCGATGTGTGTGTGTTGGGTCTTTGTATGTGTATATGTGGCTGTGGCGCACAGGTGTGTATAAGGGTTGTCAGAATGTCGACAAACCGGAGCACATGACATGATGATATCCTTGTGTGCTTGTGTGCCTGCCTCCTACCCCCCGTGTGCTCGTGCAACGAAAGATTGATGCTTTCCAGCGAATGAAGCTCTCAATTTAATTATTTGCTGCCGCCTCTGCTCTGCCATTCCGGGAATGCGAGATCTCTTGCGGGCTTTTTTGTTACGGCTTGTGTGTGTGTGTGTGTGTGAGGAAGTTTGTATATCGTAGCTGCCCGGGGGGAAAAAGACGATTTGTTTTTGATGTTGCTGACGTGGCGTAGCAATTTTGCTCTCTTCTTTTCCTGAGGAAGATTTTCAATTTTGCTGAAGAAGTGCTACAATTTGCGCGCTCCTGCCTGAGTTGAGGGGGGGGGGGATTTCAAATACGTTTATTTTGACAGATCTCGTGTGCGGATGCTTTTAGCGCTGCTGGGTTGACATTTTGTACACCGAACACTGGATTGCTTTCCGTTTTGTCCGGGGACAGCTGGCACTCTTGCTCACAGTCACTTTGACGACGCGTCACGACACATCATGGCGTGGCATAAATAGGGCCAGATTATGCGACCCCAGCGCCGTGACAGTGCACTCAAGAAAGTGTGCGGAACCGGGAGAGGTCTAAGGGTAGTGTGGGAAATCCTTTTTTTAAACTGGTGACAGCAGTGAAAAATCTTTGCGAAAAGCGCAACAGTCATGGGATGAGGTACGAACTGACGTTTGCTAACCCATGACTCGCACGACCTGCTTGAGTGGTTCCGAATCATTCCGATACCACACGACCCAGTTGTTTCCGCCCAGTGTCGTAACTAGTGCGCTAATCAAGCAGCTGTCAGAGATTGAGTCTAACATTTGCTAAAGTTTTTTTCTTCTTCTTTGTTGTTTCTGGCGCTCGCCCACAAGCAGCAAAGCACTCCCAAAGGTGCAGTATGGTTCCCTTCCAAGTACCGACAAAGTTTCCAAACCTTGACTGCAAGCAACAATTTACCTACGTTGCGTTGCTAATGCTTCAAGCTAACCCCGAAGCTTGAGGGAACTCTACCTACCTGACACTATAAAAACCAAGCGTGCAGGAAATGAATATCGAAAAGGAAATCTATTCAAGGTGTGCAGCAACATGTGGGCCGTGCTATAGGGCCGCTTTTATAAGCCAGCTACTAAATGCTTACCTTTAGCCTACTTTACACACCGTCCGTCCAATGCACCAATGCATCCGGGGGAGCAACCCTCTTTACACTGGAGAGTGTTTGCCCTACTCTGTGCGTGTGTGTGTTTTTTCTATGATGTGGAACGGTTGGTTTGAATATTTTGGTTTTAAAACCACATACACACACGCATACAGTCACCTTCTCGAGTTTGAAGCAGCTGGCATTAAGTAGAGCCTGCTGGGAGGAAGAATGCGAGGTCAGGCGCAAAGCGTGTACGGTGCACTTGCATCCGGAAGTTGTCATGTTTGTATTCATGCACTCATGCACCACCTTTGGGGTTTTGCTGGACAACCTACCCCATCACTCCCTAATCGTCCCGGAGGGTTTGGGTTAGCATTGATTTCGTGCCCTTAGAAACGCAGTTCCTCGTCTGAAGCCTGTTGAAGTGACTTCCTAGGACCGAGGACGAAACCGGGGCTAAACGCAGCGATACAACTCTTTACCTACTGCAATGAACCTTGCTTTTGTGGTGTGATGTGAGTTCTTTTTCTCCTCCCACTTGGCCTTCCCTGCGCCTGTGTCATTCCAGTAATTTCTTCCAGCCCTTTTTTGTTGGAACCGGGGAAGGTGAGCTAAATTCGTAGCACATTGCGTACTACAAAACAGCAACAATGTTTTGCTGTAGTGAGGCCATTAAATGACCATAGTAATTATATTCCTCCTCTTCCGTATTCCTTCCCTTCTTTTCCTTCCCGAATGTTCCCGATGTTGGAGTGTGTGTTGTGGTTACCTCTGTCTCCCTCTCCCTCTTCCTCTCGTTAGCTCCAAGTCTATCAAGCGGTGTCCTCAGTTCTCAGGAACAACTTTGCCTATTTGCATATGAATGTAGTAATAATCAGCGACATGTGATTGTTGCAGTGTGTCGTGACGGTACGGCATTCCAGCCGTTGTGGTGTGCCCTTCCCCCACCACTCACTTCACGCACCCTTCCGATGCAAGCAGCCGGTACGGAAAGGGACACCCACTTCCGTTCGATTTAAGCCATATTAGCAGCTACTTTCTTTGCCCTCCTTGCCCGTCTCTCCTGGCTCCTGACGCGTCTCACCGCTCGCTCGGTGAACGGCAACGCAAGCAATCTCTCTTCCGAGGCTGTAAACTGACTTCCGGGCGTAACGAGTTTACGAGCGATGTAAAACGCCCATTAAGTAACCTCTGGAACCTCTGGCCAGAGCGGAAGCACATAAATTGAGTGTGGGTGCAAAGGCTTTTTTCTCTCTTGCTTTGCACATAGTAACGATCTCGGTAACACTCCTAGTAGCTCGCCAGTTAAATGGCCCCTTCTTTGCAGCGTACTGGAAAAGCTCCATTGGGCAAGATTTTCGATACGGGCTTGCCACCTGGATGATTGGTTCGTTCGCTACCAACCGCGTTTTTGCGGGCGTTGGAAGCCGTATCATTTGATTGACCTTCATTAAGCGCGTCTGCGGACGGATGACGCCACCGGAAACGTAAGACGCAAGGGCTCCACTTTCGTCCTCAATCAAACGCTGAGCTGATAATTAAATTATAGATGATCGTCATGCGCTACGATACGCTTCCTTGCTTTCTGTCTCGAGGGTCGTTCGAATTGGAATTAGTTCCATAAAATCCCCATTTCCATTGTGTATGTGTGTGTGTGTGTGTTCCGGCATTTCGTGCGAACGAAATCCCAGCAAGAACCTTCCCCCAATATCGATATGCCGCCGTCAACTGGCTTCGGGCCGGAGAAAAACCACTCGCCCAGCAGCAGCAGCAGCTAGGTTTCGTAAATACGTAATGAATTAGTTATTGATCGATATTATTTTGATACGTTTGTCTTCCTTTGAATTGTGTCCGGAACGTTTTGGAGGTCTTTTTGTTATGGAAAAAAAAGGATGCCTGAAACCCGTCCCAATCTCGATCTCCAAACCATTTTGGAGGGTTTCGGAGTTCGAACCCAGGGAAACAATGAACCTCAAACCGCTCCCCGCACACAGTGATAATGAGGGTGGTTTTGTGTTTGTGTGTTTGATGGCTCTCGTATCTTCAAAAGGTGCTTTCCAAATTTCTCAGGAATTGTCATCCAGCAATGAAGCACACTGCCTAAATGTGTGCCTCTTTCCGGGGATTTTGATGATGGCGTTTGTTTGAAAAATGGTGGGTCCGGCTGGCTTGGTGGCATTCCGAAATTGAATTGATTCCGGCTAGCATCGACCTGCCAGTGGATGGCTAATACTTATCACATTATCGAGGATTAAGGTTCCCGGCGGGCACGGTCGACGTAAATGATGAAAAGTGATTCTCTGGACGGTATCAATTGGAGTTTGTCTGGAATCTGGGTGGGCTGCAATTCCCGCAGCACCACAACACACATGTGAGCCACAATTTAACAATGTGTCAGTTCAGCGTAACCAGGGCGGGGGGAGTTTGAATGTGAAACAAATGACCTTTTAGCTCACGACAAGCCATATATTAATCGTGATTTTATTGACAATATGATAACGACGGGGTACGGGAGAAAAACTTCGCAATTCCCCAGACATGGCCGCAACCTACCTACCCGCCGATGTCGCTAGTAAAGGCTGTGTTCTTGTAAAACAAACGGAACGAAACGGAATGCATTCCACACTCTCCGGTGGATCGTACATTTTCATCAAACATCCGACGGGGAAAGGGAAGCTACAACCTTCCACCGAAAATATGACTTTTACGTAGAGCCGTGTACATTTGACAAGGTTTTTCTTCCTCAACCCCCCCCCCTCGGTTATGCTCTCCATCGGTACGTCGTTTAGTGCTCTCTCAAAACACACACACACACACATGTTACTTTCAACAGGTTGCGATTTGGGTGGATTCTTCTGCTGCCCGCGTAAAACAAAAATTGACCACAAAAAGAAATACACGGCGGAGGCAACAAACAGTCAAACGAACATAAAATCCGACCGGTCGTGAAAGACTGAAAGCGTCCGGGACCGTACGTGTGTGTGTGTGTGTGTGTGTGCTCGATTTGGTTTCTCGTAAATCAAATTAAGGGGGCTTTTTCGCTTCTCCGAATTGATCGATATTGCATGTTATGATTTGCCAGTTTTGATTTGTCCAAGAAAGCAGCAGAATCGGTGGAAGGTTTTTTTCCATGTTTCTTTGTTGTTTGCTTTTTTTCACTTGCCCTTTATTTTTTGTTGTTGTTGCAGTGTGTGTTTGTGTGGTTTTTATTGGAACCTATTTTGAAAGCGTAGCCAGGTGACTTTAATGGTGTAACACTGTGCTATTTGCTTTGCGCGTGTTTTAATAGACGTCGCCGGTCGTGGCATTTGAAGTCTTGTCTGATAGAGCCGTGTTTTTCTTTGTTTTCTTCTACGCACCGTGATCATAAAATAAAAAGTTTCCGAACTATATTTGGCATCCCACAAAAGAACGCTAAACGATCGGCGGATCTTGTGCCAGACGTCCGCTCGCGTAACAAACAGCGCAACGGACTGAGAGCGTTTATGCTTATGAATAAATTTATTTTCGAAATAATTATTTTATCACCAGAACCCTCCACCCCCCTTTGATTTCGGCCGCACCACGCGGGGTCAGATCGCTCATAAACGCTAATGCGCGCCGGGGTGAAGCGATTTTATGGTGCCGGTCCTTCCGGTCACGAATTGTTGCACCCACGGCTCCCACGACTGCAAACTTTACCTCCGTTTTGTGGTTACTGGTGGTGGTGGTGGTGGTGGTTGGGGCGCGTTCAAAAAAGGGCTCCGCCAATTAAAGACAATGTTTCGGCTAGATAAATTTCATGGCCAGTTCGCTTCTTTTTTGCTGTTGTTTGTTGTTGTGCGTTTGCTCTAAAGGGGTTTCACCGCTGCCGTGTGCCTGTCGCAGAGCGGCAAATCGTTTTCCGTGCGCAAACTGGTAATAAGACCGAACGAGATAAGCTAATCGTTCGTCACTTTCTCGGAATAGGGAAGGAAATAAAAGGTTCAACACCGTTGATGTGTAAGGATGCGGCGAGACCTCGAAACAACTTACTTTGGGGCAGTTGTTTGTACAAATAATTGGCTGTAAATTCGTGGAAGAAGTACGACAGAGCGATATCTTTTTCGGTTTATGCATAATTATTTATGTACCTTGATGCTTGGGAGCCTTAAAATAGCGACACAAAGTTATTACTTTTTGCCTAACTTCCTCAATTCTCCATGTTCGTGTTGTGGTAGTATTTTTAAAACAAATTTAATTTGTCCTTGTTACTCTTCCAGTAAATCAATCACGTCGAGCGCGCACCAAGAATCTCCAGTACCAATATTTGTTCTCGTACCAACGGGGGCTTTTCTTTTTAATTGATGTGATAAAACCAACGCACACCACCATCGCATCCGTTGCGTTTCGATCGTTGCGTTTCCAAAATTTAATTTCTCCGAAGCTTTTAATACTGCTGCTGCTGCCATCATTTTACTCTCTGTGACTGTTTGCATAAGCGCGAGCGCCCCCAACGACTGATACGGCAATGTTTCGCAGTGTTTCACAATGTAATTGACTACCAGATCAATGCTGTTGCCTTTTTATGTGTGCTGAAAGTTGTGAGGGATGGTTTAAAATAAGTTTTGGTTGTACTGAGGACAGTCGGCCAATCTCAAACCCCAACTTCGCATGTCAATATCAATGCTAATGGGACGGTGGAAATGTTTCCAAAAAGTTGTGTCATATTAATTTTAATATACGTTCTCTCTTTCTCTTTATTTCTCTCTCTCTTTCCTAGATGGTTACCCAAAGCGGCTATGAGGCCCTTCGGGCCAGATTCTTCACACTCCGACTGCGTCCTCGTGGTAGGCGTATCGAGGCCTAAGCTGGCAGCGCTCTTTCTCTCGGTGATGCTGCTGTCGCTCTTTCTCACGTTTCACATCCTGTACGACAGTGCGGTGTACAGCATACAGGTACGGGGGGGCGATTAATAAATATTCATCGAATGCATATTAATAACCCGCTTCGCGTTCACTTCTTCACAGGCGGCCACTGCAATTTCGGAGAACAAAATTTCCATCCTAACAAATCACATACCCAATCCACCGGTGATCAATCAACCCGTCGTGTTTCCGAACCGAATACACTTTCCCAAAACTAGCCGTAGGTTACCACAAGTAAGTCGGCTCGAGCTCCTTTGCCCCTTTTGCTTATTTATATTCATGCATTGCCCAACAATCCTTCACTGCTTGCTCTTTTTTTTTCTCTTCTTCTTGGCTTTCGTTTCCCAGTGTTTAATAATCGGAGTGAGAAAGTGTGGCACACGCGCCCTGCTCGAGATGCTGTACTTGCATCCAAGGATACAGAAGGCCGCCGGCGAGGTGCATTTTTTCGATCGCGACGAAAACTACCTGAGGGGGCTCGAGTGGTACCGGAAGAAGATGCCACACTCCTTCCGTGGCCAGATAACGATCGAGAAGAGCCCCAGCTATTTCGTGACACCCGAGGTAAGTGTGTGCGTGCGTGTATGTCATCACCGGTCTCCATGACCCTGAGAGCTGCTGCTGGATGTGTGCGTGTGCATGTGTGCTTTGGGTGAACCCTCTTTGCACCCCAAAAACGCAAACACACTCGTGCGCGCGTCGTGGTGTTGGTTGGTGTGGTAAATTTTCATAATTTTAATGCAACTGGGGACAAAAAAGTTCCACCGTTTTGAGGGTGACGAACGCATGGCAGAAAGGGGAGAGAGAGAGGACATAAGAATAATTATATCATCGTGGCATCGTGTGCTCCGGCACACTGGCACCATCGTGTGATGCTCATCAGACGAACGCAAACTGTCATGAATTTAATGAAGCATCTGTTTGCATTTCCATTTTCATCCACCGCCACCACGGTGATTGGTAGCGTTAGATGCTTCGCTGTGCGTGTGTTTGTTTTTGTAGAGATAGTGCCAGTGCAACCCTAGTGGCAGATGACACATCAGTGAGGCGATGAATCGATAACGAGTTGCACCAGTTTGGAGCAAAGGATGATAAAGTTGTAACGATGGCAAATAATGAGACGGTATTTATTCTGTCGCTACGGAACGCGCTAATATAAGTTTTGAGGGATTAGTTTTGGATGGAATTGGTTTTAATGCGCAAACCTTAGCTACTACTATAAAGCATGATCCGGACTAGCGCCTAAATGTATGCAAGAACGGCGGTGGTTGAGGGCAAAGTTCTGATGAAAATGGGCAAAATATTAAAGAGCGTTGATTAACATCAGCTAAGGTGATGGAAGAAAATTATAGAGGATTTGGGGTAAGTATTTGATAGAATTGGTTTCAATGCTCAAACCATAACTAAACCCCTAAATCATCAAATATAACACCTAAATGTATGCAAGAAAAAAAATTAAAATAATTAAAGGGCAAAGCTCTGATAAAACATGGGCAAAACAGAAAAGAGCGTTGATTAACACCAGCTAAGATGATGGACAAAAAGTGTGACATGGTATTGAAGATTTTTTTTTCTTTCAAGTTGAAATTACAACATAAATTTGTATAAATAGCTGACACGCAGAATGTTTCTACCACGTTTTTTTATTGCATAACTTTAGGCGTCATGCTAGTGAAGATTCTGCTCCACTTACATTGTATTAATTCATAGTAAATAAATAAGTAAAGTCGCTCTCCAATCGCTTGCATTGCCAACGTAGCACACGGCAATACATTCAAAAGCGTCAGCAATAGATAACGAAAAGGTCAAACACATACACACATACAAAGGCACACAGTACCCGATTAGTGTGTATGGGCGCTGCTACTGTCAATGTAAGAGCTGGGTGGTAAAATAAATTTATCCACTTATATTTATTGCGCGCAACAAACACTTCCCTTGCCGGTCCCTTGGCACGGAGTGAAGCCCTACGCTACACTAGAGCAAGCGGCCAAACAAGGTCGATCCGGCTAATATTTATTTGTTGGTTTGAACGGTTGTAAGCTGCTCTTTCATTTTAAGCGCTCCGCGCGCATCTCCGTGCTGCACAAAGTAGGTTTTGGCAGCCAAAAACCGAAACCAAAAAAAAAAGAGACAAATAATTTATTTCACCCAGATTCACCTCGGGGTAAAACTTGCCGCTAGTTTGTGTTGCTTGCACGTCGGGATGGGTACGAATGAAGCAACCAAAAGCTCAAAGAAACACGAACATCACGAGCTGTCGCAAATTTGCAGTAAACAACATAAATAACATTATTTCGCAGCTGTGTGCCCCCTAAATGAGCCGTGAGAGTGTTGGCGGGCGTTCGCTTTCGCTTCGAGCGACCGGACACTGTGTCAGCTGAAAAGTATGACAACTAACGAACGATAGATAGAAGCACACACACATATACAGATTCATACTCAGAGAGCAGAATACTTGCCCTCGAAAAAGCAACAACTTTGTTAAAAAAAAACCCCACGGTAACCTTGTTTGCGTCGGATCGGAGCGAACTGCTACTTTGTCCCTAACTTTTTCTTTTGCTCTTTCTCGTCCTGCCCCCCTTCGGGCAACTGGCACAAGATTGTCGAACTGCATCGGGAGGCATTCGAAGGTGTGGAGCAAGTGCAAACCACCAGCAGTGGCACACAAACACACACACAGCACAGCCACAGAAGCGATGTAACGAAATGGTATTGCAAAAGTGAAATTTTCATCCACCACAAAGTCAAACCCCCCGAACTGCAAGCGTGGAGTGGAGTGCAGTGGGGTGGTTCTCTCGGGCAAGGCCAACCCGAGGGATGACATCGAAAAGCGCACCGTGCCCTCAAAACCATGCTGCCTGCACGCTAAATAATGGCTGCCCGCGACTGTAGCAGTAAATGAATCAATTTCAAGTGACAAGGTTTAGCGTGAGAAGGCAAGATTACAATCACACACCGACACACACACACAACCACACGAAAGCGAACTGCACACCTGACCCTGTCCAACGTGGTTTCGACGTGTGCAGGATTGGGACGGGACCCTTTGCCAAAGGACATTCGTTTGACCTAGGTCGTTGCCGGTGAACTGAAGCGATCGATCGCTTCGCTGGCAGCGCGAGCGTTGGCTGAGAAAACGGTGCACTGGGAAAGTTCACTGTGATGGACAGCGCTCGGGTAAGCGCTCGTGAAAGCGTTTTAGCTTTGATGGTTTCGGAGTGGATGCGATCTGCTTGCTCAGGATGACGGCGCCGGGGGTTCAACTTCTACTCCAGCCAGTGTTTGGCAGACGATGCACAACGGGGTTTTCGTTGTTTTGGTTCTGCTTAATTAAAGTCGCTGAAAGAAGGGGATGAAAGTACGAACGTCGATGATAATGAACCTGCTTTGTCAGTATGCTTTCTTTGTGATGGTTCAAATGGTTCAATGCACAAGTTCAGTAACCATCCTTTGGGAGTAATTGGGTTTCGTTTGATGTCAGTTTAAATTTTTAAAGCTCAAAATTGTAATTTTAAAGCTAATATGATTGATATATAATTCAAACTTTATTCATTTCTATCGAATAGTTCTTCAACCTGCCAAACAAAATCTTTACTTGTGCCTTAAAAAAGTGTGTTTGTACTTGAAGTTCACAAATAGCCTACCTTTAGGCGCTTTTTTTGCTTCCTGACTAATCTTATAGGTTTTAAGAGTGAAATTTCGATTGACTCTGTTATTAATGTATTGGTTATATAACAATTTAATTGAAGTAAGTATTAATTTGTTTCATTGCCTGGTGCAAAAATGGTGTCTCTTAATTATTGCTTAGGAATTGCCTACCTTTAGGCGTTTTAGATATTGTTTCTCGAGCGAATCTATAATATTTAATAGTTAATTCTGTTTCATTTTCAACAATTTAATATCCCAACGAAACAAAATGTCTACTTTAAACGAGCTGAACAGTTCAGCAAAGCACAGCACATCATCCAGCCGTGGTTTCCGACATTTCAGCGTAATTTTCTTCATCACCGTCACCATACCGCGGCAGTGCCGCTAACGATCGCTCGTGTGCTTAATTATCTGTTGCTCTTCCCTTTCCCTCCCCCAACAGGTTCCGGAGCGGGTCCGAGCGATGAATGCGTCCATCAAGCTGCTGCTAATTGTAAGGGAACCCGTAACGAGAGCAATATCCGATTACACACAGCTTCGAAGTCACGCAGCAACGGCAACACTACCCCAGCAGCAGAGCCTCTCGTCAACTTCGCCTCTGTCGAGGTAAGTGTACGGTGTAAACGAATTTAAAGCGGGCGCCGGAAGACAAACCAAGAAGAAGAAAAAAACGGTCAAAAGAAACTGAAGAAACACAGGGAAAGAATCAATTTTTAATGAGCCGAACCGTGAGACCAGATTTTGATGAATACTTTATCGGTTGGTAAAAGTATGTTGCTTTAATGGTGAATTGAATTAAAAGCGGCTCTTACCTAATACACATACTGCAGCCCCCTCTGATGCATCCCATGCCTACCTACACAACGAACTGCCCCCCTCGAACCTACTTTTCACTTAAACTTTTTTTAACCCATTTCCGATACACCGCAGAGCCGCAGCTCCATCCTCCGGTTGGGGAATTTCATCAGCCCACGACACACATTTGTAACCTGTTGTGGTGACAACACAGAGTAAAACCAGTCTTCCTGCCTCCCATTTCCGAGAGCCTTCCGCATGGCGACTCCTTTCCCGCTTGTATTCCGTACAATAAGGCAAAATACAAAACACACACACACACACACACTCATACCAGGAATGGCTGCGACGGCTGTTGGTTCCGCTGGGACGGACCGGTTGACGTGTTTGTAGCTTCGCAGCTTTCCCTGAGCTGTGGTTTTTCCTGCCCCCCTGCCTAAGCTTGCCGCTCCACGGTAGGTGTGAGTTCAAGACCAGGCAAGCAACAATAAAAAAAAAACAAGTTAGTTGACAGATATGTACAAAGCAACATATAAACAAGTGCTTGCTGCGAATGGAACGGAAACGAAGTGGGAACAAACCCAGTGGTTGGTGGTGTTCGCGTGTTGAGTTTCGGATTACTTCCGAGAAGCGGCAAACGCGAACCGACGCAACCGACCGTCCTTCTTATCCTCTCCGTCTGTGGGAGCATGGTGTAAGAAAACGCCCGCCAGCAGATTGAGCAGAAGAGCCCGTTGCATCGGACAATTTTTGCCCAATCGACCTGAGGTTTTAAGCAGCAGCGGCAGCAGCCCCACCGGCAGCGGTGGTGATGATGGTGAGCAGTATTGAAATGTGTCGAACGCGTTCCGGTGGAAAAGTTTTACCCCGAATGCAAAAACACCGGTCGGTAGCAAGTGTGCAAGTATTTTGATACACTCCGGCTCCGGCGGCAGGAAATGGTATAATGTTAGGGGGAAAAATGCTTAAAAATACCGAAAGCTGCTGCTGTTGGTAAAATAAACAACCGAACACTCACGGCACGGGCACATACGCTCAGCCCACTTCAAAAGAATCGGAAATTCGGAAGAAAATTATTTACAACGCTGAAGAGTATTGGAAGATCTTGCTTGCCTCGTGTAGAAGAATTCTCCACACACACACACGCACGTGTACCATCGGGGCAAGTGTTTTTCCATTTTTCGCTTGAAACCAATCGTTTTGCTTCAGCGGGCGAGAAAAAAGGAAGACAAAACGATAGATGCGGGAACGATTTGTCTGCTTTTTATCTTCTTCTTCTTCTTTTATGCCAAAAAGAAACGTAAGCGCCAACGGAGAAAGTCACTAATCATCGGTCTCACGTGGGTCTAATTTGTTGGTAATTTTGTTTTAATTTTTGTTACCGACTTACTTTTCCACCGAGCGAGCGACCTTAGGAAGGGGAATGGTTTTTCTTGTCTGTTGCTGGTAAGCTGCGTCTTGCGGATGCTTCATCCGAATGGCTCATGCCATTCGGTGCCCCTGTGCCATGGTCACTTTGAACGATGGTAAACTTTTAATGCGAACTGGTATCATCCGGCCCTGTCCTGTTACGCTGCCCATCTGTACGCTCCCTCCTTCACTTCGATTGTTGTTTGAATATTTCTGTCTTTCTTTCTTTTCTTTCTATCGCGCAACGCGTTCTCGCCGTGTTCGTCGCGGTCCCCGGGAGACAGGTCGTTTGAGGAGCTGGCCCTTTTGCCGAACGGTACGGTCAACGAGGCGTACCGACCGCTAGCCATCTCGCAGTATCACGTGCACGTGCACCGGTGGCTGGAGGTGTTCCCCCGCGAGCAATTACTGGTCGTCAACGGTGACCAGCTTATCGACGAACCGGTTTCGCAGCTGCGACGAATAGAGGATTTTTTAGGTAAGTTGATTTCTCCCCCGTTCTTGGATGACTGTGTAAGTACTCTGTGTATGTGTGTGTGTTTGAAAGAGAGAAGGAGAGCGAGTGTCCGTTTGTGCGTTTTTATTCGCTTGCGGGATTAATTGCAACCATTTGCACCGTTTGATGGGGGCACGCCCGGGCAAATGAATACATTAAGAGATTAAGCTTTTTGGAGTTTGTTTGGAATTTTAGGTTCGGTTGAAAACTTGGATGACCGCTTTTGTGTTGTGTTGAGTTTTGCTTTCTTTAAAGGTTGTGTTTTTATTGTTTCTGGGAAATTATTGGATTCTTGGAAGTAGAGTTGGCATTTGGTGTGGCATCTACTACGGTATCAGACAATGTTTCGCTAACAATGGTGCCGTCTGTACACCAGCATCATTTCTAAGTTCAGAGTTCAATAATTCCCAATAATTTACTAACAGCTAATCCCCGAGAGGTTTCACGGAAATTCTTCAAATTCAACAGCGCTACTACGTCTTCAATGTTGTGCTCTAATCCAGGAGCAAGTAACAGAGTAACATTACACTTTAACCTTCAAAATTCGAACGGTGTATTGCCTCTGGCAGTTTCTTCGACCACAACCATACTTAGATTAGGAGGCCAATTTAAAGCCTCCCTTGTTGTGACCCGTTAAACCGGTTTGTTGCGTGTAATATTGAACCTAGCAGGTCAATGCAAAAGTTCATCTTATTAATTTCATTTAAAAATAATTATTTTGTTACTTAGTCATCGACGCTAATACTTCCTTCAACCGAATCATTGGTTGATCCTAATAAAGATCCAATTTTGGAGGAGTTTTGAACTACAATTAATCTGTTTTCAAGTTGGTATTGATATCTTCAGCTTGCTCAGGAGTCTATATCAGACGACCGGTCTCGCGGTACAGTCGTCAACTCGCACGACTTAACAAAAGGCCCATAATGGATTCAACTAAAAGTTCCTGAAGTCCAAGTCCGCTAGTGGTTCAGACAGCAGCCCTTGGCCGACAACAGTTGTTGTGCAAAAGAAGAAATAGAAAAAGAAAATATTAGGAGAATTTCCAGTGCATATCGTAAATCGACTTCTGACTTTATTGACCAATCGTACCAAAATCTCTCAAAAAGCTCGTTATTATGAGCGCCATTTTTAATATCCATTTTGTTGAAAAATTGAGTTTTTCTGATACAAATATTTCAAAAGATACAAGCATTGTAACTCTTTTAAGAACTTGCAGTTGATATCTATCAAACTTTCCCGACCCTGGATGATGATTCTGGCTTTTTACCACCACAGACAATATTTCTAAATGCGCTTAATGATTGCTTCCACCGCTAAGCAATGCATAAATGACATTGAAAACACTAGAAATACCCAAGGCGCCGGTAATTATTTGCCCATGACGCAATTCGAGCCTGATGGAGGCAACAGAGCTAATATTGACCCTTCGCCAAGTAACAGCAGCGAACACATCAATGGAGGGCGTCACGTCTTTGCTTCGTCTACGGTGAAGTTAGTTATTACACCCACCCTTTGCCTATAATTCTCGGACACAAGAGCACACAGTGTAGTGTGCCTCTTGTTATATGAAACTCATCAAATGCTACTATAAAATCCACATCGACGCAAGACTCTCGCGTGCTCTTTCAAGTGCAATTGGAGTTCATTTACAGCGTGCTCTGTCTAATCCATTCGGATCGGAATTGTAATCATCTTTTAATTAACCTCGCGTCGCCACGGCCCGTGGCAGGTGGATTATTTGCCGGTAGTCCCGCTGCTGGATGGTTGCACTGAACGCCCAACGGAACCGACGAGCAATCAATCATTTGCTGTCGATGGCGTATCGGAAGCATCAGTCATTTAAAATTGGTTTCCACAAAAGAAAAGAAATACACTCACACACCATGCTACTATGTGGTGCGCGCTTATACTTGTGCCTATTAGGGAGGTTCACATACAGCCTTTAGAAACACGAGGAGGAGCAGGAACAAAAGAGTGCCAAGACAAGAATAAACAACGGCACCATAGTTGTACAGGGAAATTATGTTGCTTTGCTTTGCTGTTTTTGCTGATCTCGTTTATTAAAAGGCCCATGCACAAAATGAGAAGAAACTACCAGCCAGGACGCAACTCCCGCGTCGAACTGCGTTCCGAAACGGTTGAAAGAGAAAGCGAGCGGCTTTTCAACTTCAACCTCAACCAATATGAACGAAAACAATCACTCTTCGTTTGCTTCACTTGCACGCCGGGACACACACAAACGTTCGGCGGTGTGGCATCCACACGGATGTAATGTTGGCTGGATGTTTGTCTTTTTCTTCTGCCGGGAAACGAAACGCCAGGAAGCTGTGACAGTGTAAAAAGGAAACCCCAGACACATGCCAAACAGACCTGCCATCTTCAGTAATTAGAAAACTTTTCGCTCCGACCGCGCTGATGCTTATTTGAAATTGCATTTATTCTGCCGGCATGTCGGCACAGGAGACATGTATGCTTGGCGTGCGGCGTGAAGTTTTTCGAGGTTTTCGATTGGATGTGGGAAAGATAAATACGTCCCCAAACACAATCACAAGCATAGCGGTTGTGGTGTAGATGGTGTAAGTCATTATTGGGCAGCACAAACCTTTTTCAAAATAGCGCTTTTTCCCCTGCAATCAATTTCAATTGCATTCACTTGCTCACCATATCTTCCCGGCAGCTCGCCCTGTAAAGCTCGGACAGAGATTAGGGACGCACAATAAGTGATTGTAAAGCTCCGTGGAGCCGATCGAAGCACACTCGAGGGAGTTTTGATTTATTTCGGAGCGCATTAGGCTCGGTCTTATCTGGGCAGCCCTGGATGGCTCAACAGCAGCAAACGCGCCGGCCTACGCGTTTGACATTTCACTGTTATTGATTTTCCACCCCAAAGAGCATTACGAGCCGACTAAGTGTGTGTGTGTGGGTGGGCATAATGGGCGATCCGGGTGGGTGATATATTTTTATAACGAGTTGAAGGATAATTAACAGATGCTAGCCCGTCGATAGTGCAACGAATCGTTTCCCGATCCGATTAATAATTCGATACGTACCGTGTCCGGCAGCTGACAGCACGCGTGGGCACCAACGCAAGAGAGAAAGAGAGCTTACAGGGAGAGGCACACTGCACGATGGGTAATCGAGTTGAATAATGAAACTTATCACATTACGGAAAAAAGGTGATTTGATGGGCTTTCTTTTTATTTGATGGCACCAAAAACACAGTTGCGATAGCTACACTCCCAACGCGCTCGCACTCGCAAGTGGGTCAACAAGTTTCCAAAACTGACGCCCAGAAAGCGTACGCCATACGGGTCAAATTGGGAGTGAAAAAAGGCGATGGTAGCTCATCCACAGCCCAAAAAGCGAGCGGAGCAACACACTTCGGAAAAGGAATAATTGTGACAGAAATCGCTGTCGCTTCTTGTTGGCGCTGGGCAAGAGGCCGCCCACTTCAAACGGCTCACAGATAGGAAGGCAGCGTTGAGAGCAGCGCGGTTCCTTCCTTCGCAGCAACCATCGCTGTCCTAATTGACGTTCATTCTGCTTTCCCAGCACAGCAGCCTGGTAGTACAGGAGTGTCTTTTGCAGAAAAGAAAGTGCAGCAATTATTATTGAAATATTTGCCCGTTATTTTAATGAGCTGATGAGTAAAACAGGACAATGATCGAATTATATATGGCTCTTTTGGTAGAAAGAGAGCGAGAGAGAGTGTGGGTGTGTGTAAGTCCCTTTTTCATATAAAAGTAGCATTTGGAAAGCTCTCGAACCATTATTTTTCCATTCCACCTATTAAAAGAGCACCCAGCATGTGAGGAGCATGTTTTTGAAACATTGTCGAGTGTTTGTGAAAGTTTTCCGTAGCGGCATACAACACGCCTTCCCAGGAAACTGCTCTTAACCTACTTTCCCTGGGGGGCTGGACAGAGAGAAAGAGAAAAAGAGAGAATAAGAGAGAGAGAGAGAGTTATCCAGCAAAATTTGTGCTTAATTTTCACCCTTGCGTATTTTGTTGTTGATCATACTTGCTACATTCAGTTTGGTTGCGCGTTTGTGTTCGAGTGTGTACGTGTGTAACAAGTCATACATTGCGCGGTAGTAGTAACGGTGTTGCAGTCCATGGTGCAAGTTGTGTAGCGGTTTTTCCCCATCCCTCTATTTTTTCTACTAACTTCTTTTCTCAATCTCTTTTCCACAGGCATCGAGCCACGGATCGGTAGCAATAACTTTTACTTCAACGAAACGAAGGGCTTCTACTGCCTGCGGAACGAGACGGGCGACAAGTGTCTGCGGGAGACGAAGGGCCGGAAGCACCCGCGCGTCGATCCGGTTGTGATATCGAAGTTGCGTAAGTTCTTCGTGGAACACAATCAAAAATTCTACGAGCTCGTCGGCGAGGATCTCGGCTGGCCGGAAGAGTAGGCCGGCGATGGTGCCGAGTGTGTGTATGTGTGTGCTGGCCGAGAGGATGCACATCCGCTGCAACAGAGTGGAGGCAGGGGAAAAAATCCAATCGGACAAGTGGCTGGGTATACAGCAAACAACAAACACGCATACACAACCAAACATGTGAGACTGAATCGGAGCGGAAGCGGAACACCAGCGGTGGCGGCAGGTAAGCGAAGGATGGATTGGCGAACCGATCGAGGGGGAAAGTTGCGGCCAATTTACTTCGATTTCAACCCATCGCACGGGAAACGGTGCAACGGGAATGCAGCTGTTGGCCGGGGAGAGTGTTATTTGTGTTACTTTTCTGCCGTTCGAAAGGTTCGATCTGCGGCAAAAGTTTGCAACAATGCAATGGTTCGCTGAGATGGGGGGAGGAAAGGCTCGCAAGCAAAGTGAGCGCAAGTTGTTTTGTTGTTGCGTTAGTGTACGGTGGTTTTTGTTCGGTGCTCAAAACATTCTGCAAACACACATTAGATAGGAATTAATTAAAACATTTGCCTCCGTTGTTGCTTGCAGCTAACGAGTGGAGCAGGGTGGAGCTAAAATGCAGTCGATGAGAAGGGAAGGATGATGTGTTTTTTTGGTTTTGATGAACTCTTCATTTCAAATACTTTTTGTTCAATTTAAACACTGTTTCACGGAATTAAATGCCTCTGCAACTGTTTTGACCCAGGAACACGTTGGTTCACAGTCATTGAAAGTTAAATGTGTCTCTAAGTTCCCTATTTTTCTCCCCAAAACACCATATTTTGACACAATCTCTCGAATTTTATCTCCAAAAGAACAAATATTTGCTTAATTTTTATAAATATTTGTCCTTATAGGACGAGTTTTGGCCAATAAATTGTCCTAAAATCAGCTCAAATGCCTATTTAACTTATAAATAAAGTCTAACATTCAGGCCTTTTCTTTCTCCAGCTAACGAGCTGCAATTTCAAGCTGTCAGTGGAACAGTATTCATCATGCGGGTTGCATCCATGTGACAGTTACGGTCCGCGATATTGGATTTCAGCTATTTCTTACAAACAAGGGCGCTTTTAAAAATTGTTTTCTTCTCCTTGTTCCGGTTCGAAATAAGTTATAGTACTTTTATTAAACTTTCAAATAATATAAAACAATTTTTAACCTTTCTTGATACAATATTTATTCTTTAGCAAAAAAAAAATGCAATCCTCCATGAGCTAACACTTGATTCGCGCCAGCGACCAATAGGCGTTTGATTACATATTTTTCAGGCTGAAATAATCTAGGCTGAAAATCTTACGCTACTTTTTTCCTGTGGTTTTGTATGGAGTGTTGATATGATTTTAGCAGCCAAGTTTCAAACTCCATATAAAACAGCTCGCTGATATTTTGAAATCCCCCGTTGATCAATTTTGTTAATTTACAGACATAAAATGGTGCATTAGAAGCAAATAATGAACCTCTTGAATTGAGTCTTAAAAACCAAATTCAATGTAAACTGCGCGAAATTGATGATAAATAGACAAGTTTAGTATAAAGACAGGTATAGAAAAGTATTTCGACATGAGAAACGTTTCAATGCATCTAAATGTTCTAAAGAACAAAGAAGCAATTTCTAAACAGCTCGCTTTGCTTTCGCCTTGTTTACTCTTGCCCAACATAATCAAGAATTCGTATTTATTTAACAACTGCCATCAACCAACCAATCCCCTTGCCAAAAAAACGACCTATCTCGTTCTCGCTCCACCACCAAGGATAAGCGCGTTACTTCCAAATCATTTAATGATATCCGAGCAAAAGGAGGAATCCGTCCGTGTACTGACCAGCTCTGGTACATAATCATACGGTCCCGGTCCCGGTTAAGGTAAGGTCAGTGCTCAGGCGAACCTTACCGTGCTATAAATATTCTTTCCCGAGTCCCTCATCGCGTCGCCCTATCGCAAACACCCGTAAACCCGTGCACGTGCACATGTTGGCAAATGTGGCATGTGGAAATATTTCATGAGTCCCCAATTTTGCTCCGTTTTGGCGGGTCCGAACGTAACGTTCGGACACACTATCCATTTCCCAAGACCTGTGGAGAGATGACGGGTGGGGGCAGTAAACCCATTCACCCAGCAGCCGGGTGTAATGTAATCGCTTTGAAGAGAGAAAGAGCGAGGATGGAGAAAGTGGAAAGCTCACTTGTTCCACCCCATTTCCCGGACCCACTGGCCGTTTGGCTAGGACGGGTTGAAAGTTGAAAATAATCGGTCGTTTGCGCGGGACAAATTGAGCTGAAATGTGTTCGCCTCCGACGGCCATTGCCTGCTCGGCGAATGCACTCTCTGCACACAAGCGATCCCGCTTTCCCATTCGGTCATTCAGGATGCATCTTCCCCAGCCCTAGGGATTCACGTCCAACAAACGGGCTGAGTCATCTTCAGGCGACGCATGTGAACGGCGACATGTGCTGCGGGAGTGAAACGTGCGCCGCTGGTGCGGCTGAGATGTCTGAGGCGTGCCGTTGGCGGTGGTTTCGTCTTTCAACTCGTGAATCGTTGCGCCCGGGGGTTTGGAATCGCCCTGCGGGACGAAAGGCATTCGAACGGAGCCGAAAATCCGAGCTCATCGCAAAGTCCATTCGATGGTGAATTTGCCATTCCTCGCCATTCCATATACACATTCACGCTTGCATTTGCCGTCCCGGCACGGATTTTGCCGTTGCCCGGTTTGCATGAAAAGTGGAGAAGGATGGATTAAGTTTTCGTACCCAAAATTCATCGAGGTCGCACGTGTGTGAGCGCAAGTGTACGTGACTTTTGCGAGTGCCCACCGACCCACCCACCCGCATCGGGTAAGAGCAATTGCGCCGTGGGAAGCGCGCAGGCGAAGGTGGTAAACAAACGCGCACACCGGCCGCGCTTCTCGTTCGTTCACTTTGTGGAACAGAAGAAAGCTCCTGCCGCACGAGCTGATGATGGAATGTGGTGGTACTGCGGGCGAGGTTGCGGTTGTGGTGAGCTATTCCCACTATCAGGCAGTGTGTGGTGTTGGCGATGCAAGCGACGAACAGGCGGGGTGGGAAAAAAACACACACACACACAAAACGAGTTGTGAATCGTGATAAAAACCGGCGGCCATCGTTAGGATCACGTAGCGTATGGTCTAGTTTATTTGGCGAGCAAACAAAGCAAAACAAAAAATCCCATTCTACCGTTTGGGTGTTGCAACAGGGAGGTGGGGGAATGGGGTAGCAGGGGTTTCAAATGGGGTGCGAATTGGGGCATTGCTGGCAATCGAAATCGAAAAACGCACACATCCCCTTTTTTTTGAGGGACGACTTTTCGATTTTGGCGCTCAACCGGGGAGCGTATGTTTTATGTTTGTGGTGAAGAGAGAGAGAGAGAGAGAGAGAAAGAAAGAGATTGATTGGATTGTGAAAGGGAAAGAATGTTAAGTAAACATGGTTTTCATTCATTCGGATGCGTTTATGTTGAGCTGTGTCAAAGCAATACATTTTCACAGATTGTATCGCATAAGTTCAACTTTTCATCGTGTTACATATTTTTGCAATTAGAAGATCAAGTAATACATGAAATAAATAACAAATTTGACCTTACAACTCAAATATTTTAACTTAAAATGTGTACACTAACCTAACAAAATAAACGCAAATAAAAATAACAAATAAAATAATATCAATTATTGGCCACATACCGTCCCCTAAAAAGCTTCTATTCCACTGAACAAAGAACTATGAGTGACACGTAGCTGTTCCAACTGCTTTTTTACTCTCCCCTTTGTTCCGCTCCATCTACGGGTGTGTGTGGGTGTGTGTGAGAGTGAATTAATCCGCAACCCGTACAGGGCACCATGCGTCTCCATCGGCAGGGAGTGCGAAACGCGCACACAAGATGCTGCTGACTGCGCTACCGCTGACTAATCCTATTTGCATCCTTCCTCTCTCTCTCTATCTTCCTCTCTGTTGCAGTGTCATTCTTTCCCATTTTTCAACCGGAGATGGCCACCATCACTGTGTGGCCATGGTCACCCACAACACCCCAACAAGAGGTTGTTTGGGATTAATGAAAAAGATCCCAGGCGCGCTTCCATATGCAGCTGTCACGGCCAAACGACCCAAGCCAATTCGTTAGCGTTTTGTTGACAAATTTTGGCATCCAACATGCAACATGCAAGAAGATTATTGTTTGTTTTGCTTTGTGCACAGTGGAGGGGTTTTTTTTTTCTTCTTTTTTTTAAAGAGAGTTGCAATCGCAAAAAAGAGAGAGTTGCGCGTTTGTTGGACGAGCAATACATCGATTGGCCAAAGAGCTACGCAGCAGATTTTTTTTTTGTAAAAAGCAGATTGTTTGAAAAGGATTGTTTTAAAACAGTTGAATTATTTGCTTTAGAGTGCAGTTTGCAGAAGGAAAGATAATAACCATGCATTCAGAGAAATGGTTCTTTCATTAATATCAAACACAGTTGTACCACGAAAATGGACCTCCGCTTGAAATTAGTTGATGAAACTTCCGGTGAAACACTCCAGGACTTTCCAGCTCGATGAGCGCGGGGTGAAAAATTATCCTACTCCTCGCTGCCAGCGGTCAGAAATTCCCGGCAACAACACCTTCAGAGCTCGGCCACCGTGAGTGGCCTTATCGTGTCTTGTTGCCCGGTGTTCCGACACCGACACGTGAACGTGTACGTGCATAATGAGCCTCAATTCCGGGAGCCACTGTTTCAATGGTTCTTCCACTTCGTGGAACCAAAACCCGCCCGCGTACACGAATGGATGGGTAATGAAAAATCCATTACAACTTCTGCACCAAAAGCGTCCGAGTCCGGCGCTGCTTGAAGCTCTTGAATTTACATCCGCACACCGCAAAGGTCATTTCGATTTCATGTCCACGGGTAGAAGGCCTTCTTCCAACTACTCAGAACACATGTGTGTGTGTGTGTGTGTGGGATGTGGGTATCGCGTGCAGCTAGCCGATAAGTTGACCCCGTTCGGTGTCGGCGGAGGAGCACCGCACGGGTTTTGCCCCATTCCGGGAAGTGATTGAAATCGGAACAAAATTGTTGCATCACGCCACGCGATGTCCAGCTGCACACACACACAACTGGACACAACTGGACACAACCGGAAAAAAGTGCGCTTTCTGGTCTATCTGGCCGAGCCCGAACGACAAAGTACCGAAAGTGTTTCTTTTGCACTCACCAAGTGATCGAATACTATCGTGTAATGGGCGTTGGATTGCATCCACTTTTTTGTCTCTCTCGCCACTTTTCACTTTGATAAGAACCGGGGGTCTTCCGGGACCCGGGTTCATTTTTATCGCCCTTTGCCACTTCGAAGAAAAATGCTGCGAACAAAACCAAAAAAAAAAAACAAACTACAGAACCACTTCACAAAAGTCAACCCGCTGCCCGTCCGCTTCCTGTGTGTTTTTTCGTGTCGCTTTTCCTTTTGCTTCGACTGGCCGAACAACCGAATCACGTAACAGTGAATGGGCACCGGGCCCATCCATCCAGCGTCCTGGAATGCGGGTGGAATAGACGAAAGACGTCCCCCGCCCCTCCCCGGAAGATAGCCCCAAGGTTTTTGGCTAACGGGGAAAGTTTCCTGTTTGGAAATCAAATAATTAGAACCATTTGCATAATGTGCCCCAACGGGGCGGCGGCGGACGGTTCGGTCCAATACCGTCACCAAATCTACAGAGCTTGAGCGCTCCAATGGGATGGTAAAGAGGGGATAAGGGGAGGAAAGAATGGGGCAAAGGGGGGGAAGGTTTTATTCGACATCGATCGGAACACGGAAGCTCGTGTTGCTGTCGCTCTTGTCATGAGTGGTTGATAGGTTGCTTTAGCTGGTTTCGGGGTTTTCATTGCTCCCCCCGTTCCTTTCCCCTTAACACCCCCCATACATCTCACCCCGTAATGTTGAGTGGGGTTTGCTGGCTTGCTGGCATTATCTTGATTTGGAATGTATCCGTTTTTGGGAGGGGCCAAGCTCGATGCTCGGAAGTGAAATCGTTTAATAGAGCGATTTTTACAGAAGGCATGGTTTTCAATATTTGAAGCAGCGCTGAAAGGTCCCTCTTAACAGTGTTTCAGTTATTGATGCAATCGATGCAATTAATCGCCACATCATGTTTATAATTAGCTTCCATTCGGGCGCTTTTTGAATTAGAATTTTAAAGAGTCTTCTCTTTCATTGAACAGAACATCTTTTTTCTTCATCGTTAAGCTGAGTTGCAGTTTAATTGCAATACTTAACCCATTTACTGAAACATCCTTGCTCTGCGGAAATGTACTACCAAAGCTGTTTTGGTCAACCACACAGTCACCAACTGAGCATCTCGCAGATGCAAGATTCAACCACGAGGGACAGCGCAAGTTGACAAGCACCTCCACCGCATTAAAACCCACGACACGACCTCCGACAAAAGACACTTTGCATGTGATGCGTCCATTTTACTTCCTTTCAAAAAGAAAGAGAGAGAGAGAGAAAGAGAGCAGGATGACATTTACGTACAAAAGAAATGAAAGGAAAAAAGCCCTACCTGCATACATTCAGGCGCACAGAGATACAGTTCCCACGTTTCCCATTGCTCCTGTAGCAAGGAAAAGCGAGTAAAAGTTCGTTTTTTTTTCTTCTTCTCTTTTTGTTCCCTTACACCATTCCAGCCGTACGACCGTTTCACCCGTTTACGCTTTAATCTGCTTAACTCGAGCGGCTCAAGCTTTGCTGCCTTTCAGCGTGATGCGTCATAACTGTCACGTGTTTCGTGTTTGCCCATGCACGGAACGGGATTGCAGGCGACATACTGTCAGTGCTTTTCGAATGCTTGTCGTTTGTTTCTCCCTCTTTCTATCTCTTTCTCGCTCTCTCTCTCTCTCTTTGTGAGTATGTTGACGCTGCCTATTTTTACTGTTGCATAAAAAGGGTTTGCTTGTTCTCGCTCGCTCGCTCGCGCAGACGAGTTGCACCAGGTTGAAGTGTACTCGGATTGTGGGATTGTGGCCGGTAACCATATGCGAAAGAGGGCGTTAAATTTTGATGAGAAACACAAGCGCAAGCAACGCTCAGTGCGATGCGAATGGGAAAAGAAACGCGATTTTGTCTCGCTGCATTGGATGATGGTGCTGTTAGTGCATAAATTTAGGCGCTTAAAAACTGTGCAAACTGTGTTATTAGTGCCCATTTTTTTTAATTCGATTTTAAAATTAAACGAAAGAAGCTCAAAAATACACTAACATATATTTGATATCGATTTTTGCTAATAAAAAAAATTGCAAGAAAAACGGACACAGCGATTCCTCTTCTTCCACCAGCCCAACAGCTATTTCCCAGTGGAGCCTAGCCCCGTCCCATACCTACACACACACACAGTGCACCGTCAAATCCCACCTTGCGTGACCGGAACGACATGTGTGAGTCCCACCGCTGTTTGGGGTCGTAAAATACGGCCGTACTCTGCAGAATGTAGCACAGAAGAATTAATAGCAACAAAAAAGGAAGCCAGTCCAACACCCAAAACCCATCCTATCAATTTATGGTACAATTTTAAAACCTCACCACACACCTCAACACCCATGCATGAATGTGTGTGTGTGTGTGTGTGTGTGTGTGTGTGTGTGTGTGTGTGTGTGTGTGTGTGTGTGTGTGTGTGTGTGTGTGTGTGTGTGTGTGTGTGTGTGTGTGTGTGTGTGTGTGCGTAAAGCTGATGCTGCTGCTATTTTACGAACACGCTGATGGACAAACGACACTGGTTGCAGCTCTAAATGGGGAAAAAATGCTGCAAAACTGCAAAAAGCTCAACGCGATGACAAAAGAAGTGCGGAAGATTAATGCTGCAAATATATTATCATTCCTCCCGGTTTTGTGTTTTTTTTTTTTTGCCATGTGATATGGTACGGGGGAAAAAGGAAACATACGCAAAAAAGCAATGGCGCCACATTTTTACGTGCCTCGCGTATGGTCGCGTAGCCTCAAGCTGCGAGGTTTGGAGTGAAGTGGATTTGCATTTTGAGTGGAGTGAGCGGCAGCAAAACCTTCCCATAGCAAAAGCGTGTGTATGTGTGAGTATGTGGATGGAAATTTTAAACGAATTTTACACATTATTTCTTGCCACCCATGCTACTACCAACCTACCCACTTCGCTATACGCAGCTGTCTGGGTAGGTGCAGCGTAGTGCGATGTAATTTAGGAACAACCGTGCCACTGGTTGGCGGGAACGAGCCTGAAGGGGCCGCTGTAACCCACCGAGTACCGAGAGGCAAAGTAACCGACAAAAAAAAAATGCGGCGTATGATTCATGTCCCCGAGCACTGGGGAGCACTGTGAATACCCCATAGCCCCCTCCAGTGAGTTTACGCGAGCGTAACAGAACGGATAATCGAAAGCCAACGGAAATATTTATGAACATTACATCCCTGTGCACGATTTTATCGAAAATCCGTGTTTCAAAAACAGGATTTGTAATGGAAGGTGAGGATGATGGGGAGAAAGGAGTCGTTCCACCCCACTTTTACTACTGCGCCGCAACGAAACGAGACAATAGACAAAGTGGGGCGAAAAAATTCGTGCTTCTGCACGGGAAAAGCTCGTCCTAAGCTTCGCGGAGCGATGTGTGCAGAACCACACAGTGGGATCGAAGCCAGTAATCCAACATAATTACTGCAAAACAATTCACACAGCCCGGTTTCCACCCCCGGTGAATACTGATTTCGATTTCGATACGGGTAGTAGGGAACATAAATTTCTCCTTCCGCACCTGGGTTTGGAAACTCCAGCAATCGAATGGATGCTGCACACGGTTACCTGGTGGTAGTGGTGGTGATGCACAGCACTGTTAGTAGATGGGTTTATCTTGTTGCTTTGCTGCTACGGTGTAGCGCGCCCAACCCACAGCCATTCTACGGTGAAAGGTGTACAATGAACTCTTAGTGCTAAAACAAGTCACCGGGATTTGGCCGATTTCTGCCCCGTTACCCACTGACACAGCTCAGGCGGTTCCCGGTAGCGTACAATTTCCAGGTCAGCCTGGGTGATGGGGCCAACAGTTTTGCTCCTGTTTAAATCGCGCACACAGTCGAGCTACAGATGCCCTACTTTGTACTGTTGCATACAAAATTACATCCTTGTGCAGTGCCGGCTCAAAAAAGGGTCGAAGAAAACGGTAATGGTTGGACGCTGGCAGCTGGCTCCCTCTCTCTCTCTCTAATTTGAAATAAATTGCCGGGGCTGTGGTTTTGCACAAGCGGGCTTTGGGTTTGAAACAGCTTTAACGTTAACGTATCCCACACTATTACTAGCCAGGTATTGCTAGGGTGAAGTGGCTTAGTTTCTGTGCCCCTGGATTCACCGAACGGAAGGGCCTACGCAGTGGGCTTACAGGTAAAGCCAGTTTTTTTTCCCCGGGGACCGTGATTGAAGTGGGCTGTACGCAACAGGTCATCAATCATGTTTTCGTCGTAATTGATCGACCGTTTTGGGGAGGGAAATCTGTTTCAAAGTTCTAACAAAAAAAACCCAAAAGGGAATGATTAACATGTTGTAAGACGCTTCGGGGTAATATCGTAAGGCGGAAAGTTTGATCGGCCCTTTACATATTTCTCGGTACGCAAACGGACATATCCTTAATGATGATGGCTTGCGTTAGGGTGCGTTTACACTGCTTGAAATTGGGAAGCACAAGCTAATGCTGTCAACAATCGGTGTTGTGCCTTTTTTTTTTGGTTATTGTATGTATCTTTTAAGGTTCTTTTTTAAATATTCTAAGATAACGTTATTTCTCAATGCTCTTAACCGATTTTGTCTCTTTAGATGATATATTAAAAGTTTGGCATTTTCATTTCTTTTAATTTGTAACATTTTTATATCCAATTGGAAAATAATGGCCCGTTCGAGATTTCAAGTCAGAAAGCTGAAATTTTCAGCTAGCCATTGGAACAGTACTCATCATACAGGTTGTATCCATGTGACAGTTACTGTCCGCCATATTGGATTTAACAAATCTTGACAAAATATTTATCGTTTAACAAAAAAAAAAATCAATCCTTCCAGAGCTAACCTGATTGCGCCCGCGGCGAATAGGCGTTTGTTTACATATATTTCATGCTGAGCTGAGTTTTTTGTGGGGATTTGTATAGAGTGTTGACAAGATTTCAACCTCCAACTGTC
The DNA here is from genome assembly GCF_016920715.1 of Anopheles arabiensis. NCBI lineage: Eukaryota > Metazoa > Arthropoda > Insecta > Diptera > Culicidae > Anopheles > Anopheles arabiensis. The sequence continues at coordinate 98,096,892 of NC_053517.1, forward strand.
AAAATCCATATAAAACAGCTGGCTGATATCATAAAAGCTCCCAATAGGAAATAGAAAATATTGCATAACTTTAGGCGTTTATCATTGCTTCATTTAATAATGTCGTTTGTACATGCCGTTGCTATGTCTTTTATCAATTCCGACCTCTTAAAAACCTCCCTTAAATCGTTTCGTGTAGTGTAGACGTACCTCGAGAAAAGCCCAAACTCTTATTCTCCATTAACGCTAGCGACCGGATTTCCAGTGGCATGTTAGCTGGCTGAACAGCGAAATGCAAACGGTTTTAACAAGATCGCCGGCCATGCGATCGATTAAAGCGTGCCGTGTTCTGTTTTGTTGATTTAAGCGTCCGCAGCCGCACAAATAAAAGCCGAAATACGTTCCACCACGCACACTTATTAAAATAAACAAACAAACAAACAGCAGCCCACAATCCGCAATCGATAATAATTCCGTTAGCAATGCTGGGGGATTGGGGATTGGGTTTGATGGGGGCCCTGGCGCCCTTATCTGCCGCTGCCGATGGTACCAGATGCTTATCCCAGCGCTGGCGCGTACCGGCGCTGCGTGGTTTTGATGTGGAAACTCAATTTATTTTATTTTCTTCGTCCCTACCCCGGCCCCACCCTGGACAAGCATCTTCCGGAAGAACGCAATACCCCGCGAACAGGTACGTGACGCGGGGCCTCTTCGTGCCGCAAACTGTCGTGAGCTAAAGTTTGGAAACGTCAGCAAAAGCCGAAGAAGCACGAGAAGCAAAAGAAACAACTAAAAAAACCTTAAGTGACATGTTGGCGTAGAGATGGCAAAATGATGTCAATATTTGCATGCCCTTCACTACCACACCACCACTACCATCAGCGGTTTGTTTCTAGTCAGCGCCCGGCTTTACGGAATTTGACTTTCCGATCCGATCTTATCGCGCTAGATGGTGCTGGCAACGGCTACATGGGCTGCAAGAGCAAGAGCTTGGCTACGGCCACGCCGCTCGGATGTGATGTAATTTCCGGATAAGAGGCACGCTTTCCAATTATCGAAAAGTTATGCCAAAAAAAAAAGAAACCCCACTACCACTACAGAATGCTTGGAGTGCTTGCCCGTCCGCTCGCGCCCGTTTCAATGCGAGCGATGAATGCTAATTCATTGCAGCAGTGTTTTAAGGTGGAAGCTTTTCGTGAGCTTAAGCCTTGCGTGGTTTTACAATTAATTGGACGCCGCTTGGTGCTGTCCGGGGCATTTATTTTAAAGCGACTAAAACTCGAATGATCTAAAAACGAGGGGAGAGTATAATTAAAATAATTGATTGTGGGGCAAACGGTGAACAGTGTGTTTAAAACGATTCAAACGGTTCTAATATAATTGGTGGGTATTTTAAGGTTATTTTATTGTCAGTCTTTTAAAGTTTAAATTGCTAGTAGAATTATTTTTTTCAATTGCTCTAGAAAGCATAATTAATTATTGATCAAACAACTTATATAAAGATAACTTTTGTTTAGCAATCTTGCGAGTAATTTAAACTGCTTCTATTTAATTTGGATTCACAAAATGTTTTGCTATAACTTCCCATTTTAAAATGAATTCAATTTAATGGTCTTGCCAAAGGTTCTCAAACTCTTTTACAAATGCTTTATTAGCTTCCTCAAACTTAAGCACATTTAAAGAGCCACCAAATGATACGATGTTTGTGTGACAAACTTTGGCAGTAAAACACACTCAACCTCCACCGAGTCGACAGACAGGGCAAGGAATTAATTTCCTTCGGGCGACGGGTACGGGACCGGGCTTGCTGTATCCAACCCTATCATACATCAGGCGCAAAAAGTTTGCTCTTGTACCCCAAAACATTCCGTAATCAGAATCCGATCCGGCACCCCGAAATCGAAAGGAATCGCCCGTGCCTCCGATCGCGGCGCAAGTGGAGCAAGTGAAACAGATTAATATCCTCGTTTTATGCACAAAACCCGTCAAAACCATTCGAGATTGTCGTTTCGCTTGCGGGCAGGTGCTTTAATTTTGCTCCTCCTTGTCGTCGTCGTCGTCGTCGTCGGCTGATAGCAAGAGCTTGAGACTTGTGAGCGCGAAACGTTAAAAAGGGATAACGACCGACTCGATTCGAATACGGAACGGAAAATACGGGAAACGATTAACTTTCGCATCGTTCGCCTTCAAACACATACAATCATTCCCATTTTCCCAACCATTTCTTATCACGGAGCAAGCGAGGCGGAGTGTACGGGGGACGGGGGCCGTCAGACAAGGAACTGTCTGAAGTGGCTCTCCCTCTCACTACCTAGCCCTTCTAGCCCTACACTAGCAGTGTACAGTGAGCGGGACCCGAAAAGTTTGGGCGGGAAATGCGGAAACTTTGCACATATTTCGCCCTGCCGACAGTATCGTAAATAATTTATAACCCTCCTCAATACACTAACTCCCCCCTTGCTGCCACATCCAGCTCTGTGTTTGTGGGGTGAAATTCATCGACAAAAACACACCGACAAACACACAGAGAGAAAACGGCCAACGTCAAAACAGAGGGATCCAAATCGAAGAAGTAACGCGGTCCTTTTGTCGGCTGCCCTCTCTTGTTATTACTGTTTGTTCCGGGTTTTTGTGCAAGGCCACCCCCTTCCCCATCCGGATAAGGCGGGGGGGGGGCTGGAAACATATTTTATTTCCAACTAACCTTTGTGGAGCTCTCGCCCTGCCATGCTGCACTGTTTCTGGGGGTTGGATGGCCCCATCTCTAAGGGTACAGTACGAGCTGGAGCGAAACATAGAAAATTCGCACCACCTTACACACTCTCCTTGTTTGCTTCGGGCAATTGGCCATTTGGGAGCCGATTTTCACCTCAAATTCTCAAGCCGTTTTAATACATTTTCTATTTTTTTTGTAATTTTGTAAAACGCATTTGATTTTAAATGGACCCTCCAGCTAAAGCAACCTCTCATTTCAAGATGCTTTTCCCGAAAAACTACTTCAACTGCCACTTATTCCGCTGCCTTGTATTCCACGGTTTGTTTTGAGCTTTAAGCTACACTACGTGCAACTTCAACAGTAGTCCGATAAACACACACACACACACACACCTCCCAATGCCCTGCTGGAGTGTTGCCTTCTGCCACCATCACCATCGTTCGATGTGCACCAAAAAGCGCACACGGAAAACGGAACGATGATCACGATTTTTTCCCCGCGCTACCTCCTCCCGGAGGAAAAACAAAAGGCACCCGCAATAAAAATGGTAGCTTTGAGCTGGAGGTAAAGCGAAACACCATTCACCCCCCACACGCCCCATAACCCGGAAACGATCCGTCCTCCAAACCGTCGTCGTCGATCGTAAAAAGGAACAACGAACGGTGCTGGGAAAGCTTTCTTCCCTTTTTTTTTCGTTCCGTTTTATTCATTCGCCCTTTAGTAAAATTCGATTGGTTGTTGGTAGTTTGGTAGGTGTAAGGGTTGTAATGTGAGTTTCGGTTTTTTCTGTTTTTTTTTTTTTTTGTTGTTGTTTGGTGCTATTGAATGGTAGGGAGGCTCATTTTCCGTTTCGCCAGTCGATTGATATTTACGTGATGTAACGTAACCGCCGCTTTTCCGAGATATGCAGGGCGAGTACCGGCTTCGAACGACGAAATCCGTTCGACGCTCATGAGAGAATGAGAATCATGAGATACAACTGTCAAGCATTTAAAGACGTTTATATCTACGATTTAAGGATAGTTATGTTTTGAATTTAGATTTTTTTTTGCCGTTGGTATTGGATTTCATTCGATACATCATTATTGGATGGCAGCTTTATAATTATAATTATAAGGCAGCTTTACTCACTTTCTTGAAATATATATATATATATATATATATATATATATATATATATATATATATATATATATATATATATATATATATATATATATATATATATATATATATATATATATATATATATATATATTTATATATTTATATTTATATATATTTATATATTTTTATATACATTTTCAAAACTGATGAAAATTTATTTCATTGGAAATTGATCACAAAACATTTTCAAAATGTTACATACCTCTAAGTTCAATTCACTTCAATCATTTAAAGCAAAATTTAAAGCAAAACGTTACATTGAAAACAACATACGTTCCAAATCCGCAGCGCAAAACCTCGCGGATTTCTCCCCATACAAACGGGAACGTTCGACCCCGGCAGGTAGAACTCATTCTTTCACGCGCTTCTTACAGGCTCTCAATGGTACGTTATTTTAAAACTGAGCGCCAAGTGAGCGCCTTCTGACAACCGCGGCGAACGGATCTCGTCGTTCGAAGCCCATAGTCGCCCCGATGGTTAAAAAATACCGCCCGAAAGTCGATTGGAAAGGTGGAATAAACCAGGACCGGGCGATGCTTGGAGTGGAGGTGAAAGTTTCGAACAAAAACCAAAACGAAAACAAAAAAACAACTTCCAACCTCCCGAAATGAAAACGTGTGTGTGTGTGTTTTGTTGTTGTTTTCGTTCGTTATTTTCGCTAGTGGCCGCTTACCCTCTTGTTTTGATCATCACCACGATGCGTTTATGCTTTAGTTTTATGCTACTCGAACGCAGCAGCAAAAAAAAACAAAGCAACCTCCAAAGCTACCTTTCCACGAACAGCACCCTAAACTAACATGGCTGGCTGTGTTAGGGGCGTCTTTCTTTTTTTGGGCCACCATTCGGATTGTTTTTCTTCGGCCACACACACTTTCAGAACAGAGAGGACGTTTTAAAAACATGGTAAGCGCGGCCGATTTCGAGGCAAAAGTTTGCCTCGGCCGGGCATATATTCATTCGAACGGAGCAGTTGTCTTCAACGCTCCAGAAAGCGGTAGGGGTTGACGGGGCAAAATGGGCACCCGTTAATTTAAACATTACTTCACAGCATGTAGAAAGTGCAAGGCAATTAAATGCGTTTTTTTATATATAACAAAACACAAAAAATATCAAAATGCTGCACGTGGGGTAAAATGGTCAAATGCTTTACGACACATGGCGCTTGGTGAGGCGTTGAGGTGTTGTATTTACCACATTTGACACAATGATGTTGCCAGTCACAGGATCAAAATAATCTATTTCGTCGATTGAAACGTGTAAAAAATGTTTTAATTTTAATAATTTATTTTTGGATACATTTAAATTGCTTTCCTGAAGAGCAAAACAAAAGATAGGAAGAGGAATGCATTTCACAAAACGTGCGCAAAATCTTTGACCTTTTGATCCATCTCGTGAAACATCAACATCAACATCAATCATATTTTAAGGCTATGTTGCAATTTTAATCCAAAGATAAATGGTGCATATGCATATAGTAATGTAAGAAGAATTGTGTTTTGTGGAAAATTCAAACGAATATTCACTAAACTGCTCAACATGCCCATTTTGCCCCGCTTTCCCCCTATTCCCTGTTCACCGGTAACGCATTCGGTATGGGGCCGATTTTTGCCCGTTTATTCAAACTTTAAGTAAACATTTCAACCTGGGTCGGGTTCGGGCTTACCTGGTCGGCGGGCGAACGGGGAAACGGTTTGTTTTATGGATGTTTGTGTAAATTAGCCAACAGTAGCTCAACTTAAAATTGTTAATTTTGCTGTGGCAATTTTCCGAGCGTGACAATCTGTTATTATATGGCGAATTTTACAAACAATCCCTTGCACAGACACAAATCGAATCTTTTCTTTCTTTAAAATTCTGTGGAAATTCAGATACCAAGCCATCTAAATTATTCATTCAAAAATTGATATAAAACACACACATAAGCGCATAAAACGAAGTAGAGTCAAAACTGAAGCCTGTTCAAGCTTAAAGGCTCAAGCCCATCAAACTTCACCTTAAATCACCCATGCAAAGGCGGAGCGTGGTCGGGCGCAATAGGGGAAAGCTTCCATTTCCCTACGGGACGTTGCGTTTACTAGGTTGCCTGGTGGTGTCTCTGGTTAGCTGGAAATTGGATTGAGTGAAATAAGATTTTTCCGCATGTGGTGTCCCCTACTGTCATCGTGTACTCGAGGAAAAACACCCCGTCGCGTGTTTTCCTTTACGTGTACAGCAGCAGCAGCAGCATTTCGCTTTCGTTGCCTTTAATTCCATTAAGAACGGTTCCACAACTTGGTCTGTATCTATTGGATTTGATCTGCGCCTTCTGAAAGCTGCGCTGTTTGATCGTAAAGCTTGCAGCTTTTATTTCTTATTCCCTTTTGAGACTCTCATTACGGTATAATTTTATTCCTTTCTTCTTAATTGTGCCGCCTTCTTTAAAAAAAAGAAGAACAAGGCAAAGGTGACACTCGCCTTCAAAACCAGTTAATGTGGAAAATGTGTGGATGAGCAGAAAAAAAAGGAAACATAACCTGGAAAGCTGGTACGGCATCATGTTTATTTTATCTCTCGAACCCTCGAGTTTCGTTTGAAGCCCGGAAGTGTAACAAAATCAGTTAAATCAACAGCAAGCGCAAAGCATGGCAAAGATGTAAAGATATGAAAAATGCATTGCGCATAGGGGGGGGGGAGTGAAAAGAAGGAGGGGAAAAGGACACACCTCACAGCCTAACGGTGCCGGTTTAAATCAAAAGAAACCCGTGCAAACCTACTTCGGCAGGCAGCCACGCGTTGACCGTCTCCGCACATTTGAAGGCGTTTGAAGTCACACGCTTCAGTTTGGCTCCCCCCCCCCCGCATTCAGGTCCCTCTCACTTCACCTCACACGATTACTCCATGTACTTAGGGCTCCCGTGGCAGTGGGTTCACATTCCGTCACGTTTAAGTGGCTCCTTCATCCTGTGTGGGTTTTTTTTTTAAATATTTCCCTTCCTAATACAGACCCTTACATCCCATCTTTAACATCGCATCTTGCCACTTTACATTATTGGTCGTTAAATCATACATAGATTTGAAATGTTCAAAGATCTTCTGGCGGAAGTAAATGGCAAATTAAAAAAACTGTGTTCGAAAGAAAGGTAAAAAATACAGCCCACAGTTAATTTCACCCTTAAAAAGCACCTTCCACCTTCTCAGCGACTGATTTTGGGGCCGGCTGCTTCTGCTGCTGCTCTTACTCTGCTGGGCGCTTCAAAAGAAATTACGTTGTTGAGTAACAGCAACAAAATATACATATCAAAAGGCAAAAGCTATTAGCAAAAAAAGAACGGAAAATGAGACAGTGCAAAGCAAAGCCTATATTTTGTGTTTCAATTTTTTGCTTCCTTTCCCGGCTAATGATACTGGTTGGAGAATGATAAAAGATTAAAGGGCGGGGAAAGATGGAGTAAAATATGAGAGCACAGAGAAAAAAAAACACACACTCACACACATTCGTACACTAAGAGTTAGAAAGGAAATACGAACGGAAAAGTAACAGCTTTCGGTTGTTGTGAAGGTTCGAAACATGTGAGCAATAGAAGCATTTTGAAACGGTGTAATTAGCGTGTAGCGGCATTAAGGCATTATTACGCGATATTATATTAGGCGATAAACCAAAAAAACAAACTTGTGTAAAGGAGGAAGATTGGCAATCGAGCTGGGGGTTTATCAAAGCAAAAACGAAAAAGTGTAACTTGATGCCAGTTCTATAATTAATGAGGAAGAGGATCCGTGTTCATTGCAATGGATTTCAGTGTTGCCAGCTGGTAAGCAACCGGCGACAACCTTTAGCGTGTAAGTGGATCCTGTTCGATCGAAGCGTGCGATCTTCATTCGTGTTCGGGTTTTTTTTCTGTTTCATTATTGCCATTTGTTAACCATTTTAAGCTTTTTAAGCGTAATATTTCATTGCAGCTGCGCTTCGGTTGTTTCTTTTTTCTTCCTCCAAGTAGTTAGCATTCAAAGTCGCTCAAAAACATTCCAAAGAAATGGCCTTTGGAAAGGACACCAAGCCATCCATCGCTAGTTTTGTTTCATTAAACTGTTTTTGTTGAGCACTGTTTGGGGGGGATTTTGACCTGAAACTGGCACACTCATCACGAAAAGTCATTATTCATACTCAATGGCTTCGTTGTCCTCGTTATCAGCAACCATAAAGCATTCTGTTTGTGAGACAGACAGCTCAAATCAAAGGCAGAGATAACCCTTCTATTGTTTCTCGTTTTTTTCTTTCCTTCCAAGAACATTGAATCGCATAATCGTGCAGGCCCATTGAAAGCATGAGTTAGCAAACGCCAGCCTAGAGAAAGCAGAAGGCCAGCAATCAGAGTTCCTACAAATGTATATCGTTAGCGTTTAAGTCAACATAAGGCGTCCCCTGTATCCCCCAGGTCCCTTTGCGGCTTATCCTAATGCTGTAGTTGGTTTGATTTTGTTTCCCTTTAATTATTTTAATTGTAAACGATTTGTCAAAGATTTCGCTATTTCCAGAGCCTTAAAGAAGGGTTTTAGTTTACTGGATTTGATTTTTAGAATAACAGAAGCATTCAGCATACTTTCTGCCTCCACATTTTGCCAAACCTTCTAAAACACTATTCCTTTTCGTGCAATCACTGTATTAGGTTAGCGGTAGAGCATCGTTTATTTTGCATCGAATTTCGGAAGCAAAACAATCACAAGAAGTATCTGCTTTATTGCTGCTGTTACGATGGTGGAGCTGTAAAAAAAATGAAACAAAAACTAAACCACGATAAATGCTATTTTTGGATGTTGTAATTAACTGATGTAACTCTTCAAACATTTTCACAAAACTTTCACTGTGCTAGTAATGATAGTGTGGCCGCAATGAAGCAAAAGATACAAGCGTGTTGTTTCGAAATTCCCTCCCAACAAAAAAGAAGAAAGACAGCAGGCAACCGAAAATTTAAACTACTATCACTAAACTATAAGAAATCGCTTTAGAACTATAAGAAAGACTAGATGTGCAGATGTGGTTCGGAATTCGCATGAAATGATTTTTGTTTTGTGAAAGTTCCAAAGCAAACAACGTGCAACCTTGTAATACATATCATTCAAAAGAAAACATAGAAAACGGATCCAAAAGATGGTCCGTTGCAGGTGATACTATATCGGAAAATGATTGGAGGAAGCTAAGGAAGAAGGAAAGGGAAACAAAACTCTCAAAAATGGAAACGAAAACATATCATAAAGCAACCCAAATTGCGGCAAACGAACAAACAAAACAAAACAAACAACACAGACATATCAAAACCAAACCAAATGATTTAGCTTTCTATCAAATGGAAAGAAGAAAACGCATGTACATATACACATATAAGTATATATATACACACACACGCAGTATTGAGCCATAAGAAGTGTCGTGCGTTTAACGTTTTACGCACCGTAATCGGGTACGGTTAAGCTTGTTAAGACAAAGAGAAAATCGATGTATAGCTTAAGAAAAGACGAGAAAAGAGAAGAAAAAACAACCACATGAATGACACGTTAGCGTTTAGTGGTACGATTTATTTAAGCTCACGTTGCGATGGCGACGATGAAGAAAGCAAGCAAAATGGAAAATGATCAGTAGTTAGGGTTAAACACTATGAGAACGAGAAAAAACAAGGATGGAAAGAGAATGGTAATAGAAAAATGAACATGTTGGATAGTTTCGTTGGTATTGTAAGCAGAGAAATTTAATAGAAAAAAATTAGAACGCAAACAAAAACAACCAAAACGACGAGAGACCGCAAACATACAAAGTTGAACGATATCTGTTAAATGCGTGGAAAAATGTTTGAAAAATAAAACGGAAACAATATAAAACAGCAGAGAAAACGTAAAACGAAGAAAAAGAAATGACGAAAAACCAAACAACCAAACAAACACACACACACAGACATGACAGGACACATCAGCTTCAGCGAATGTTGAAATGTGATGCAAAACACCTTTTTGTACATTATTGTGATTGAATTCATATTCATATTGAATATAATTAGGGCCAAAAGGGTGACGGTGGAGTGCGATAGTGTGTGTAAGATTGGAACAGATTGGCAGCGGAACACTCACTACAAGTAGGCATTGGTTTATTGCAAAATTGAAAAAAAAAAAAACATTAAGCAAGTATGCTTTAAGTAAAACAAACAAGGGGGCAAACGGGGAGTAAGTAATAAGAAGACGATAGAAAAAGAAGAAAAAAAACAATAGAAACTAAACAGCCCAAACACCGCGTTGTGTTTCAGTTTCAGCAATAAGGCATGTTTCCGTGAAATCCCCCCTTTATCAGAATTAGGAATTTTTCAATTACGGTGTACCCAATAAAATGCAATGGAAAAGCAATGAATAGCACAATTTTTACAACAAAATGAAATCAAATCTTTAACGGAAAACGAAACCAAGCAAGCAGCAAACAAAAAAGGGGAAAATCCCGCGTCTGGTGAATGCATGTTCTGTTTCTGGAGGTCCAAAGCATATCCTGTTGGATTTAAATATATTGTTGCGTTAAGGCGTTTGTTTGTAGACAAAAGAGAGAGAGAGAGAGAGAGAAGCATACTAACAAGCAGATTAATCAACACACGTTGTGAGATGATCGTTAATGGCGTTGAGTTTATAAAATCAGTACATATCAGATGCATGGTTCGTGGTGTATACATAATTTATAAGCAAAATGAGGCCCGTTAAACTGTCAACGCGCGGAATGAGAAGCGAGAAATCACACACTCCATACACAGTGAAGCGTTTTGCTTTCGTTTGCTCTGTGCGTATGCTCTGTACTTGTTCAATCACTTGTTACAATCACTACCAAACCGGCCGGGCTTCGGGCGTTGGTTGGGTTTTTTTAGATGTATGAAAGCTATTCTATTTACCTGTTTGCTTAAATTTCGTTCGCTGGTTAGAGGAGTATATGAGTCGTTCTAATGGATGCAATAATGTATTATAAAAAAATTGTTTTTAAGTCGTATTTTTCAATAGAATATACAGATTTTCCCCTTATATTTACCCCTCTTATATTAGTTCCGTTGATTGAGGCGTTAATTGTGCTGTTTTGGTGTACAAAAGTTTAAAAGAGCACTTGGACGAACGCTTGACCGTTTAAAACGAGATTAAACACGAACACATATACACACACCCACAGCAAGACTTCTGACTGCTAACTTAAGCTTAACTTCTTGTCTCTTTACTCGTTGTCGTGAATCAAAAGGAATGAAAAGGAAAATTCAAAACCAAATGGAAAAGCTAGAAGAAGGAACGATACCAAAAAAGGCTATACTCTAAACCTTCGTGTTTCACTTTATGGTTTTGCTTCGAAGCTGTTTAATGAAAACTAAAAAAAACACCTGTTAAGCATTAACAAGCCCGAACGCAAACAACCCGCAAGAACCCGTGTACAGCACAAACAAAAAAAAAACAAAAACAGTGAGCAAAGTATTCGACAATGCCTGTACGAAAAGTGTAAAATAGTTTCAACAACCTATTGCGATGCGAACATTCATTTCTTCCATCCTATAGCGACTCGAGCGCATGCTTTCGGTACATCTCATCATTACCTTACTCAGCCGATGATCACATCATCTACAGAAGCAGAAGAAAGAAAAGAAGGAAAGCATACACGAAACATTCTAGCGAAAGTATCAGAAAACAGTAAGGTAAAAAGAAACAAATTGCAAGCGACCCCATACATATCTCATATCTCGTCTTCGTAGTTATGTAAAGAATACTATTACTAAAACTGCTATCAACTGTACGGTGCAAACGGGCAAGAGGGAAAGAAAAAGGCAGAAGAAAAAATAAAATGAACCACACGAGGAGAATGAACATTGAAAGGTTTTCTTTTTGAGTGTACCGGGTGTAACGAAAGAAGTATGGATATAATAATGCAAATAAGTAAGTATTTTATCATGATAAATGGTTAATTTGCATGTAATTAACTGGGTAAGATTTTGATTAAAAACATACATTTGAGTTTGTTAAAAAAAATGCATACAACCAGGCGCTGAAGCATTTCATTGCATACTCACAGGGTAGTAGCGAAAGCGAAAGATAGATGGCGTGCGGCTATATTCTCACATTCTCACTCATAGATGGCGCTAGCCTCGTTTCATTTTAATGAGACGTTTGTGCCCATGCAGCATAAGGTACGAGCTCTTTCTTTTTTTTAAGCATAATTGAAAGGATTCTAGTAAGGTTATGTAATTTATATTAAGTGGCCAAAATGTGATATAAACACAAAAACAAAAAAAAACTTAGATAATACAACAACAAACATGATTTTGTCACATACACTGTATTTTATTACTGGTTGGTCATTTTCACTCACAATACGCACAAGAGCGCCCTCCTCGGGGCAGTTTATCATTGCCTCGGGGCCACGCTTGAACAGAGCGCCATTTTCCTATGCTGGTTTTGGCAAAACACCAGGAAACAAATACCGGATCAACGGTGATTTGGAGGGGGGGGGGAGAAGGAGACTGTTTCATTAAATTTAGCTTCTTCGCTAACTTCGAGTCTGTACAATAAATTAGAATAACCTTTACTGCTTTTTTATGTGTTCTTTTCTCCATTAGTTCATTAGGCTTAACCGTACACTGCTCGCTTCTTAAGCCTAGTTTTTGTTCCGTAACTTTTTGATTTTTGAGTGTAAGCATGAATGTGTATCGATGTGTGTAATGTGGCTCCTACGCGCTTGTAGCCGCCGCTTGGCTCCGTGTTTATGTGTGTGTGTGTCTGTGTTTCGGTGTGCAATGTTGGTATGTATGTAGGAACCATTAGAGATACTTTAAAAACAAATCATCGATCACCAGTTCAATCGTTGTAAAAGTTTTGCATTTATGGGTGCGTGTATTGGTGCGTTGCACGTTTAACATGTTTGCGCTTCTCATTTAATTTTCTTTTTTTAATCGAACTCGCTCGTCCCTTCCCTACATTTTCCAATTTTAACATCATTACCTACGCATGAAATTTGAGTAACGTTTTTTGTTTTTCGAAATCCTTTTAATAACCATTTTCTCCCTTACAACCCGCAACACACGTACGCAACACATTATCGTTCGATTTTCTAGCTTTTCACCCAGCTTTCGTTCGCCCATCTTTCGCACGCCACGCCACGGTTTTGTTCAAATTCAATTAACTAATTCACTCACGAGATCACATATTTTTTCACGCTCCGCTTCATTGCCAGCATTTACTTCTAGCTTTTACCTTTTTTTCACATTCTCTTTCGCTTCTATCTTTCTATTGTATCTTCTTTCCTCTTGCCTTCTTTATCCTTCCTTAAACCTCCTTACCTAAAGCAGTTTACACCTAGAACAGTTTAGTATCATTTTCACTGGAGAGTTGGTTTGTGGCCTTGTTTGTAGTAATTTATTGTTTCTTTAATGTTATGTTTAATAAAGTCGTACCTTAACTACTTCTAACACGTTCCGTTCATCCTTTCAGCATCCTTTCAGCTCGGCCCCTTTCTAGCTCAGCGAGATTGGCTTAAGTAATCATTCGTTGCGCCTCTTCAAACTCATCGCCCTTTACGCAAAAAAGCATGATGCGCAGCGCAGCAAATTAAGTATCCAATTAAGTATCAGCAAAGGATTGTTTCTATCCTGTTGGCACGCAAAGCAAAACCAAAACAATACAGAAAATGCAAAGAAAAAAAAATCCCATGGCAACGGTCAATGATGGAATGTTGAGATTTTCTTCTCTTTTTTTCACACGTGCACACCTCATTTTTCGCATCCAAGTAGCTCTCGCTATTGTTTCCAAAATTGCTAGCTAAACATTTCCTTCCCAGCGTGCGGGCGCTAGAGGCGGTCGATTCTTTCTACGACGGGGAGTGGCCCGGCCCAAGGGGACAAGATAAACTTCCGGGGGCCAAATAATGGCCAGACTAAACACGTACGCAAGCGATAAACACAATGTAGGGGGGAGGGGGGGGAGGGTAAAGGAAAGGGGTAAAGGTAAGATTAACCTTTTCACAATTATAGCAATATCGTCGGAAAAGCGCGACGAGCCAAGAAAAAAAAGGATGTTGAGCGATGAACGTAACGGTTATGTGTTTGTGTGGACAGTTTAAAAACACGCAAAAAATAAATACTGATGAACTGTCACAAGAGTAAGAAGTTTACTAGTTAGCGTTCTTAATCGTAGTAATAGGCGCTTAGCAACCTTTCACAAAACTTGGGGCTGAATGTTTCGCTAGGATGAGTTTAATATAAAACAAAATACAATTACATACTAAGATAATAAAGTTACTAAGCTAGGCGCGATTCGAAGAAGCAGATAAAGCAAATGTTGGAAGGCACAAGGACAAATTGTAAAATGCTACTAATAATGAAAAACCATTAAAAGAAGGCTTCTATATAGAATGTTTCCAGAATATAGAATAAAAACCATTACAAAAAAAAAGATTTAAAGTGGTGTAATTCCGAACCTGAATCGCAAAACCATTCTCAATCACCTCGCGACGGTCGGTGACTGTTCGCTTTTTTTTGTACTTAAAAATAGAAGACTTCCAGCCCCCGCTTCAATCCCCTATCCATATTTCCTCTCCATTCCCTATTTTCCTCTAATCAGTACGGAAATTAAAAAAAAAGTAAAAAAAACGGACGAATAAGCTCCCTAAATGCTCCCCTTTTTGGGTTGCTCTGGCAACCGTTTTGTGGGTTACCTATTTGAGGCCGGTTAAGGACTGTGTTTGCTTGGATTGGTTTTGGTCGTTCATTTGCACTCTTCCATACATACAAACATTCATTCAAACACACACATACACACACACATTCATTCCCTTTTTTCATTCTGTTTTGTTTAGTGAGATTATTCATGTTACTCGCGCAGATTCATCATCGTCCTATTATTTCCCCCCTTTTCTTCTACTTTCTTCGGTGTAAAACACCACGAGGGAGGGAGAGGAGAGCAAAACGGGGCGGGGGCCAGATTGTTCACACAAACACACATGTTTTCCCTTGTTGTTAACTAATATGTACAAAAAAAAACCCAGAAGTGGCCGGGTGTGCCTGACGGCACATTAAACTACGGACCTTAGTAAGCAAACAAATAATCCTAAACGATCCTGCTACAAAGTGTTAAAGTAAAGGTGCAATACAACACAAGCGAGAATTGCGGGGGAGGGGGAGGAGAGAGGGGGGGGGTCATTTTCTTCTGCTTCGGCAATGTGAGTAGAGAGAGACAGAGACAGAGAGAGATAGAATGAGGGAATATACTGGGGTTGATGTATGGCATGAGGAGTTGTTGCAGATCAGATTGACCACCCTGTGTTCGCTTCCAGAGCAAACCAGAGGGGAGGGTGAAGTTCAGGAAAGGAGACGACTCTGGGAAGGGACCTTAGCGCTGCAGTGGTGGCGGTGTCCGACGATTGCCACTGATCGGTTGCAATGGGATGTTGTTTTGCTGTTGCTTTTGCTGCTGCTGCTGCTGCAACTGCTGCTTCCGGTACAGTGGATGATGCAGCAGCTTGTGATGCTTCCGGTCGTGCGTGAGATGCAGCGGCAGATCCAGCTCCAGCCCCTGCCCCTGCTCCCTCTGCTCGATCAGCTTCGGCCGGCGCAATCGCTTCGGATGGCGCCGTATGCTGTTGCCACCCGGCAGCTGCTGCTGCAAGATGCCGGCATCGATCGCGTTCGGCTCGAGCAGCAGCAATGGTCCACCGCCTGCTCGAGCTGCCGGTGGCAGCAACCCGGACGCATTGCGGCTGCACCCGGTCAGCGTGCGCCAGTCGGGCAGCTGGACGCCCTGCCGGACGCACTCGTGCGCGTACGCCGCCATACTGTCGCAGTAGCACTGCCGATGCGGACACTCGCACATGTCGAACTTGCAGGACGCGAAGTAGTTGTCGGGGTTGAGCAGCGAGTTGCACCGCCCAAACACTTCCGCCGTCCGGAGCGGCTTGCACAGCGGGTACAGCTTCTTCGTTTTGCACTGCGGATGGCGGGCGGCCAGCTCCTTCTTGCGCTGGCGCGTACACGCCTTCGGACCGCCGACGGCCCACGATCGGGCAAAGCGCCACACGTTGTGCGTCATGTTGAGCCCGGCCCGGGTGAACAGATCGTCCCGGAAGATGCTGTTGTAGTTACCGCACAGCCCGCACAGCTTGCCCTTGTACGCG
Source organism: Anopheles arabiensis (assembly GCF_016920715.1). Classification (NCBI taxonomy): domain Eukaryota; kingdom Metazoa; phylum Arthropoda; class Insecta; order Diptera; family Culicidae; genus Anopheles; species Anopheles arabiensis. The sequence goes on from NC_053517.1 coordinate 98,112,893, forward strand.
GTCGGTACCTGCACCTGGATGAAGTTTAGCCCGTCCCAGGACAGCTTCACGCCCAGCGCCGTCTCCACGATCACCTCCGTGCCGTCCGCGCTGCGATGGATGTCGAGCGTTTGGTTTAACCGGTACGGTGGCTCGACCCGCGTCCCGTTCACCTTCACGCGCATCCGGTGGCCCAGGTTCACCTTCACGCCCTCCAGCTTGAGCGTGACCGTTTTCGTCCAGGAGGAGTACTTCGTCAGCCGCGCATCGTTCGTGACGCGTATCGAGAACGTGTGGCCGACGCAGTCCGCCGTCAGCTGGTACTTGCACGAGCCCTGGAAGCTGTAAAAGTTCCCGTCGAACGTTTTGTAGTGCGGATCGCCGAACACGGTACAGACGGCCGGGCTTTCGACGCACCGCGGGCAGCATTCGCCCGACACGGAGAGGAGCGTTTCGTTCGGGCCACACTTTTTCTTCGGACACTGGATGTTGGCACAGCGGACCTCGCCCGCCCGGCACTCGCAGGACGTGCACGCGTTCAGACTCCAGGTCTCGTTGTTCTGGGGCGGTTGTTCGGGGAAGAGAAATTTGAGAATTCAAAATGAGTAAAGTTGTCTTGCTGATTCATCTCCACTCTCACTCACCTGATAAACCTTCCCTGCCGCAGCACAAGTGCTCCGGAACTCGGCCGGCATCGGACAGGACGGACAGCATTCGCCCGGCTCCCGTTGCTGATCCTCCAGCGCACACTCCAGTATCGGGCAGGTGCTCTTCTCGCACACGGACGTCCCATTCTGGCAGGTACAGTTCGAGCACTGATCTCCATGGTACGGTTTGCCCGGGAAGTGAACCGCCTTGCCAAGGATGCACATCGGCGAGCCGCGATGGATTTCCTCCCGCCGGTCGTTACACCGCGGACAGCATTCGCCCGGCGTGCGGATCTGCTTGGACAGTGGGCACTGCAGCACCGGACAGGAGCGCTTCGTGCAGGTCAGCTTGTGCCCGCTGCACGTACACTTCACGCACGGATCCTCGCTGAGTGTCGCCTCCCCAAGCACCTTCTGTCCGTTCAGTCGGCAACCTACAAATAAAGAGAGAGAGAGAAGAAAAGGGAAGGCTAAAGCATGAAACTCGACTCTACACGAAACGAACGGTACGGGATCGACCTACAACGAAGTAGGCCTTGTGCGTCTATGCCCCAAGCAAGCAAGCAAGCAAAAAAGGTCACCGTTAATAGGGGAATAGTGGGAAAAGAAGGGGCACGTGTTGCTTGGATGGAGTGTTGCTCTCCTCCCCTCTGGACCGACAAGTTCAATGTCACACGGAATTGAATCAGAAAATATGCTAAACATCTAACCAGCCGTCGACGTCTCCGGCTTCAAGTTGTTATTGAGTGTCTGTATGCGCGCGCGCGCCTGGCGCGTCTCAGGATCGCTGCGTAGGTGTCACCGATGCCAGAGCCGGCCCCTACCAGAAAGCACCGGAGAGCAGTTAATCAATCTTCATCTAATTTAAATCGATTTTATAATCGACGCCGGTGGCGCGCACTTGAATCCGCCCTCTCCCCCGTTTCCGAGCGCGGTGGTAACGCGTGCTGACAGATTTGGTCAAGGTAATGGAGGCGATTCCGGGCTGGAATTTCGAGACGGAACAATTTGACATTTTGCCTACAAGCAGGAAGTCTACGGGCCCATAACTACCAGCCTACACACAAGTACGCACACGGTCGTTGGAGGTATTACAACTGCCCGCCCGGGTCGGGATTTGGAGAAAGCCAGGCCACACTGGAGGAATGTGTTTGCTGCTGCTGCTGCTGCTGCTGCTGCTGCAAGTACTTCCAACCTGCTCCGAAACCGGCGGACTTCCTTAAGACTACCAAAATAGGGGGATTATGTCGCACAAGATCACGACACGGCTGGTTCAAGAGCGCGCTACATTGTTGCGCGGGATGTGGGCTTGAACTTTTTGAATGTCTTCCCCTTGTTTGGGTCTGACTTAGTCGGTTAAGGTATGTGATCTTGGAGTTGGATCTTCAAGAGCTTTGGCTGACAAATGACACCATCGTTCCAGTCTACGAAAGGATTCCTAAGCTACTCCACATAGAAAATCAGTGCAGAATGCTCGAAAATCTTCTGGAAATTGCAGATTCTACCTTCTAACAGTGCACAGATTTTGAAGAGATCTTCATATTATGATCTCTGTAGCATTGAAGATCACCAATCGACGCAAACAGCGGTCTCAAGAAAAGACCTACCGGACTAACAATGAGCCATTCTGAGCAAATCTGAAGCAAATGCAAGAATTGCTCAAAGCAAGGGCAAACCTGACTTAATGGCCCTGACTTCGTGTCTGTGATGTTGGAGTTGTCTTTTCTAGCGTTTTGGCTCAAGTGACACCTTCAAATCAGTTGCAGAATGCTCGCAGCTCTGTCATATTGACGATCACCAATCGACACAAAAAGCAGTCTTGAGAAAAGACCTATCAAACAAAGAATTATAGATGTATTCTGACGAAAGTGAACGAATTGAACTTTTCGTTTTCAAGTTTTCAAGATGTTTGAAAGAATTGCAATTAGTAGGATAAGGTCTATGATCATGAAGTTGGATCTTCACGTGTTTTCGCTCAAATGACACCATCCTTCCGGTCTACCAAAGGCCTCCGAAGGTACTCCACGCAAGAAATGTGTGTAGAATACACGAAAACCTTCCAAACATTGCAGATTCTACCTACAGCAGCGCGCAGATATTGAAGGTATCTTCACAAGCCATTGAGGATCACCGATCGGATGCAAAAGGGTGGTGTCATGAAAGGACCTACCAACCTTCCAGGGAGGCATTCTGGAAGAATTGCACAAAGCGGATCTCCAACAAAACGGTACACAAAAAAGAAAACCCCCAGAAAGCAGGAAAAGGCAAATAAAAACTATTTCAATTCCTTTCAACAAGACCACCTGAAGCTGCCTTTACGCGTGTGGCGGATTCCCCTTCCCCGTATTCGATCTGGCGAACCGTTGCATGCGAACACTTTGAAATATGTTTCGTGTGCGCTAAGCTGTGCGCGATGTCTTTTTTCTTCAGTTTTCGTTGCTCATGGATTGTTGCTTTAATCTTTTGCTTCCCTCTTCCCACTGGCCAAAACGAGGCGGTAGGTCAACCGTTTTCGGTATTTTATTGACTGCTTAAAACAATAGAGTGAAACACTAACAACAACAACAAAACAAACCCCCCGAAGAACATTGAAGCCCATCCATGGGCTCCACGAGCCTGCCAAAATGAATGGACTCCCAATCCCAAAGAAGCGGGAAGGCGAGGTCTTTCGGGGGCATTTCACCGACATACCGACAATCGAGGGAGAGGGAAGTGAGGGCAGTGGTTGCACCCGAACGAAACAAGTCCCACCGTCGTACCCGGTCAACCTGTCTCTTCGAACCTTTCGGTGGGCAGTTCAGGCGGCGAAACGCAGGACGAGATGTCGTGAGTAACGCATCAGCGCAGACCACCGACAGCGCAGACTGCGGATTTTGTTCTGTCCCTTCCCATGTTCTGTTCCCTTGTGTTCCTCCTTCCCTTCCCCGCTCCTTCCTGGTGAGACTAGCACACACGAGGAGCCAGCGCCATTAAAGGAAGGGCGCAAACGGCAAACAACACACGTGAGGGCCCCCGGTGAACTGTCAGTACCGGGTGGGTTCGGGGCGTACGTTTCGGGCATGGGGAGGCCCCGTGTTCTACGTCCAGCACCGGACACTCGGAACGGACGACACAGAGGCAAAGTACAGGCAACAAACAAACAAAAAAACAAGAAACAAAACGCCACCATCAAACCCCCGGCCCGGCCAAAGTTGGCTAAAGAAAACGGTTAGTTACATGCTTTTCCAAACCGTTTGTTTTATTCGTTCTGCTCGAGCTGCGCTTATTTTATTATGTGGTATTGTGTGGTTAAGGGATGACGACTGAGGTGAAGGATGGGAGAGGGCTCTATTACGGAGTCTGCCCTTTCAATCTGTTCCCACCCCTCGCAGGAAGGGAGCAGAGGAGGGAGGAAATACAGTGAAGAAACATTCCACCTGGGTCTCGACGCGGCCCGTACTAAGTGGGGAAGCAGGAGCAAACAGGAGGAGGCAGAACAGAAAGAGATTTTACTTTATATCTTAATTGCATGTTTCACGTTCGACCACCACTCACAGTGGTGCTTCCCCCGGGTCAGGGAAGATGGGAAGCAATAAGATGGGGGGAGCGCCAAGCAGACCGGCTTTCACAATGGACCATCGGAATCGGTGGGACTGTAACTGACGGTGGACCATGGGGCGTTTCGGATAATCCAACCACGATAATACGGAAGGAAGAGCTTTTAGTGGGGGGGGGGGCACGTTTGCTTCGATATGACTGTAATCGGTGCGCCGATGAGCACAATTTTCCAACCGTGAGCGGCTCGAACCTTTCTTACAATGTATGGTATTGATACGATCACTGCCAAGGGATCTTGAGGATGAGACTTTGCAGACTGTAAAAACTGAGCAAGGTAATCAGGATGTAGTGTAGTAAATATTGCTTTTGTCTTACAGCCAATCATCAGTTGTGTTGTTAAAAGTATTATAAAAATTCCCTTAATACTTAACAACCACTTCTCAGCTGAAGAAGATCATGAAGATCAATTTCACAACCATCCCTTAAGACATCTCCTATCCCATTCCGGTTGGCCCGGCACAGCGCAACGACCTTCAGCTGATGGCTCTATTTGCATGTCGCTCCCTGGTCTCACCCTCCTTCGCTTCACAACCACTCTGCCCACTTAATCTACTTAGAGAGTGTGCAGCAAAGCAAAACAAATAACATAAAATGTAACAACATGCCACCCCCTTGCGTGCAATTCCCCGGACTTAAAAGCACCTACCGCAAAGCAAAAAACTGTGTACAAAAAAAAAAAAAACCACAAAACCGCAACTTCGATCTGCGGTGGAGGGCAGCTTCCCGGGACGACTCGGGACGACTTCTGCCGGTGCGTTTTTCCACGCCACGACCGCACACGGTGCTCGACGCACACCGGGGTCTGCAAACACAAATCGGCGCGCATTGATTTGATATGCTGATTAAATATGAAAAACATAAAAAATAAATCCACCAAAACTGCCCAGCCAACGGAGCCAAGGGAGCGCAGGACACGACCGTTTGGGGGGGAAAATGGTATTTAGGAATTTAAGGCTCTAACAAAAAAAAAAGAAAACCTAACAATAAAGCGGCATCTGCGAATCGATCGTGCAACAAACTTTGCAGCAAAACGGCAAAAAGGAAAGCCGCAAAACTTCTTAACAAAAAAAACATGCAAACAAAATAAAAGTCTCAATCTACTTAAAGGATCAGCTTTTTAGCAAGCGGCAACTGGGGGTTATTTTTACAACTTAAAGTAAAATTAACGACACAGAGAAGCCTGCGCCCGTTTGGCTCGATTTTGAATGCCAATAATCTCGTAATGGTAATATTATGGTAATGATATTATAATCAGTCAATCACCGTTCGAGTGATGAGCGAGAATCGTACTGAGAGATCAATTGGTCCATTGTCCAAAGCGTCACCAAAACACACCTGTCAAATTGTATCCTTTTCGCTGCTGGAACTAGCATAATTTGGTCTTTTTACGGGGTCAAAAGGTCGCTCGATCCGATTAATGCTAGCGCTAATTTGCACAGGAATGCTACTCCACCTTCACTGATAAGGCGGGAATTGTTCCTTCTCCAAAAAACAGCTTATTGAATAACACGTCGTCTTCCTCCACCGTTTGCCTGCCTGACTGCCTGCCTGTCTCCGACAAAAACCGGTACGGACGGGTGTGGAAGAGATATTCGATTTTTTATCGCTTTTATGGAGATGTTTATCATAAATTAGCCGAGTCCGAGAGCGCGGTCTCGGCTACACGGCAACCTACACCCGCACGGGCCGCACGGAGCACGAGCGCGGGCAGGCGGACATTAGCAACATCACCAGCCACAGAACAGTGTAGAAGTTAAAACATAATCATAAAATACTCACTCACGAAATGGCAACCCAAAACAAAAAAAAAACGACAAAACCGATGATCGTTCGGGAGGTGACAACCACCAACACCCTCCCGGAGCCGGAAGAATACTTGCCCCGAAGGTGGTGGTTTAGGTGTATGGAGGGGTGTATGGTGCGATAAATCTCGCCAACTCCACTCCACACACGCACTGTACACATCCGCCAGTAGTGTCACACGTGTAAGCTTGCCGGCTCCTGATTTGTTTGTCATATTTGCAATCAATTTTTCGCGCCCCGCTACGTCGTCGTCGTGATCGCGGCCTTTATTTTTTATTAAAATATTGCATCTGGCACGCGCTGGGCCCACATCATCATCGTTAAATCATCTGCCGCAACCGAACTGGAACCCGGAGCGCTCCAAAACCGTCCAATGGTTGCTCGGAATGTGGTTCTGTTTCTCCACTCTCTCCCCCCTCTCTCTCTCTCTCTCGCTCCTTCACTTCGTCCGAGTTGTCACGATCTGCACAGTCAGCCAGCCAAAGCTCATTCCTGTCTATCGGCGCGCGATCGCGCGGTTTGTTTTCTTCATCATCACTAAACGGGCTAGAGGGGTATGAAGGGCGGGACACAAAACACAGAACGTGCACGCGAGTGCTCGGGAAGCTCGTTAGCGATAAAATATTATCACTCGCTGGTTTTGGTTTTTCGTCCCGCCTTTACCGCTTCCCTCCACCGCAACGTGTTCCCACAGGGTGCGTCGGCAAGGTGTCGAAACGAAAAATAGTCTCATTTCACCGGTGACCGGTGGGGTCGTGAGTTTTCCCGTTTCCACCCCACCCCGCCCCGTCCTTCCATGGAATTCCAACACACAAACTCCGAACACACGACCCGGACACACGAAACACACAGGCTGCTCTCCGGCTGCTGGATTTTGGTTCTATTTTGTATTATTGCAAGATGGTTGGGAAGATCTCCCAGCCGAGTCCGGTAACAACCGGCCCCAACCGGCCGGCTGACCCCACGTCGCATGGCAACAGCGCACATGGAAATGTCACCGCTGCTCCTGGTGGATGGCGGCAAACCGGCGAAAAACAACAGCAAAAACATGCTGCCCGTGTGTGTCTTCTACCTTTGGAGCGAAATTTTGTTCTCTAATTTATGTGCCAAAATTTATCATTCCACTCCGAGGCGAGGACTAGAGTAGAATAAATGTGCTCGTGTGTGTGTGTGTGTGTGTGAGACGAAACGATAAGCTTGGAATGCAAAAAAAGCAGCCAACACGGACGACGAAAAACAGCTGAAAACACTTTCGCCGTATCAGAGAGCGCTTTTTGAGTTTGTTTGGAAATGTCATTGGGTTTGGACAGGATCCCGTGCCACAGGGATTGCCGTGCCGAGAAAACAATTCCCTCCGGATGATGAAGAAGTTAAAGAAAGAGAGAGAGAGAGATCAAGAGAAAGAGCAGGATGCTGGAATTTCGTGAAATAATAATTCTTAGCAGCACTTATTTTATTGTTGTGTTTTGTTTTTTTGTTTCCTTTCCCCTTTGGCTCGAGTGGAAAGAGGAGAAAATTAGTTTCGTGCCTTATTATGCCATCGTTTTGGAAGCGTTCATCCGTCCACTCCACATGATCGATGATGCAACGCGTGCTTCCAAAAGTGCACCAACGACACATCGTGCCAATTGCAGCAAAGCAGATATTTACAGGGGCTCTCTGCCCAACCTCGGCAAATGGTTATGGTCAACATTGTATACTGTTTGCTCGAAGCAGATCCAGAAGTAACCAGATCGCAGATGCATTTTCCACGATTAAAATTGAATTACTTGTAGTATTGTGATCGAGAAACCCTGTGAATCTCCTTTGCGTTCCTTCTTGCAAGCCAAAAGGCAATGGTAGCAGCGAAAGCAGTATTTACTGCCCTAACCACCTCATAAAAGGGCATAAAATCGATCACCAAAACCAGCGCATACAATGTTGAGACCAAACCCCCCCCCCCCCACTGGTTTACCCAATGGTGAGGGGAATCGTTGAACCTGCTGCCCTGTTTGTTTTGTGCAAAACGGGGAGTACAATCACGTACACTGCGCAATTAACATGTGTGTTAGCGGTGGGTCCCGCCTGGACTGTGCGGACGAAGATGAACAGCCAATCCATCAAACGCATCTGCCGGCACTTCGGCCCCTGTCCCATCGAACCAGAGGAGCAATAAACAGCGATGCGAAATTTATGTTTGTTTGTTTGTTGGTATGTGTGTGTGTGTGCTTTTTTGTATGGGCAGTGCAACATAATAAATCATTACGAAACATAAATAACTTGTGAGCATGATTGTTTGCAAAACATCGCGCAAGCACAAGCAAAAGTGCGATTCATATCGAGGTGGTCGTTGTGTGCGATTCAAAAATCATACAAAATTCGTTCATAAACATTTAAAAGAATTCACTCAATTGAAAACACGAATAAATATATAAAATTTAATTACAGGGTTTCTCTGCCAATGATTTAAAAATATACGCTCGGATATTTGTGATTTTTGAAGAAAAAACACAAAAAAGTGTAACAAATGTACAAAAAACAAAAAGTTGTATTATTATAACCCTAGATAAATCATTTGAAAAGGCGTATAGCTTAAGCATTTGTATTAGTTTCTAAATATTGCATTTTTTCCTTCTTACGTTCTTGTTTTCTGATATCATAATGATAACTCTAAATCTGTATTCTTTGGTTCTCATTATCATCTTTTTCTTGCAAAATTTATACCAAAACATTAAACGCTAGCATTCGTTTGGATTTTTTTTCTTCAGGAATGCCAAGCTAAGAGACCAAGAAACGACCTTATCTTACAACATTTCCACACACCACACTCCATTGCATCAAACAGATTCAAATCAGTGCTTAACCGAATCCAAACAAAACAGCTAACGACACCATCTAACGACGATGACAAACCGGCGATAAACCCCCCCCTCCCACTCCCTAGTCTAGTGGGCCACCTGTTCGGCCCACTCGCCCCATACCACCAACCGGTGCGTGCGTGTGTGGTGAGCTGGTATGCGCCTTATTTTATCACTCAGCCAGCCGTTTTGGTGGCCACCCTCTACGCGCAAGTGTGCGGTAATTCGGGTTCAGCAAACATTCGAATCAAACCCCCCCATCCCCCATCCCACCACTAACATCCTCCACTACCTTCGCCCCGCCAACCGGTTCGGCCTCATTAAAAGCGTATAAATTATAAATTCATAATTCGCTTCGCCGCCCCGTGGTCGTCATGGGGATGATGGCTAGAGCCAACGGAGCCAGCCAACTGGGAGACAGCGCACACATATAAACACACACACACACATGGGTGCCCCCTCGAGCTAGCAGGAAAAGGGGGGAGGGGGGAGCAAAACTCCTACGGCTTATCAACCCCCACGGGGTGGACTCAGCAAACTTGTGGTGCCCCGAGCCGTTGCCGCAGTCGCGCTGTCTGACAGTCGCCGGTACGCCAACTGTGCCGGGCCGGCGGCCGGGTGTGCCGAAGTGGAGACGCAGCTTGGGGAAACCCGGGTTTCGTCAAGTGGAAAGATAACGCCCGCCTTTGACGGTCGTTGCTGTTGCTGTTGGACTGCCCGTCAGATGTCAGGAGAAATTAGCGTTTCTCGTTGGAGCGAGGCCTGCTCCCAGGGGTCTGCTGCGGACACACAAACTCGAGGTAAGATTTCGACGAACGATTTCCAACTAATTGGTGAGCGGGAGGGGGGGCTATTTCCACCCAACGGAGGATTACCACGGACCACGGATCACCTTTGGGAGGATGTTATGCGTGCGGACCGCCCCTAAAGGATGCCCCACATGTGCGTCCGGTACGAGAGAATTAACGACCAAACAAGCTACAACAGCCCGTTAGGATCCGTCTTCGCGCGGAATGCGGTCTCGCTCTCACCCTTACATCCATTGAAGCGGGCGACATTTTTGGCAGGCTCGTCCGAACGATCCGTTGTTGTCGTCTGCGCTCGAGAGAGCTTTTCCGAATGGATTTCAATAAATTTCACCACCAACGAAAAGAAAAAAAAAAGATCAACATGTTCATCAAGCTTTATGAGCGCGAGCGGGCGCGCGCGCGCCCAGCGACCCCCGGTGTCTGGCTGGTAATGTGTTATTTTGCTGCGCTGTGTTGTCCGGGCCTTCTTCTTGATCCCCTTCCACCCCCCCCCCCCCCCCTGCCGCTTTACCATGCGCGGGCGCGGTACAATTCAAGCACCCGAGAGCTTATGGGTTTTCGCGCCAAAACCGGATCGTTTATCGGTTTTGAAACGACCGCAAATTCGCTGTTAAAAATCGGCATTGGTGGTCTTATGGTGCGTATTTTTTTTCTTATAAAAAAGGGAGAAAGAGATAGAAAGAGAGAGAGAGAGAGAGAGAGAGAGAGAGAGAGAGAGAGATGGCAGTGGAGATGTTCCAACCATTTTTTGAGGGATTTTTTCAATAAAAATAAGCACCAAAACACAAAAAACCATTAGCCGCTCTTCACATTTTGCTGCCTGTATGTGTCTCTATCTATGTATGTGTTTGTGTGCGTGTGTGTTGGTGCAAAAGCAGCACAAAAATACCACAGCGAGCTTAATTTCTCAACTTAAAAAGATTACAGCACACAAAACAAACAAGAAACTTTTGCGGCTTTTTTTGTTGCTTTTCTCAACTCTCCATGGTTCAAGCCTGATTGGAAATTCATCAATCTCTTCCAAGCATAAAACAAAACAGCAACGAAGAGGAAAACAAAAACGCGCGCTAAGGAGGCTTCAGCGCAAGCAAACGAAAATCAAATTCCAGAAGCTACAAAAACTACGCCAAAACAAATTAATATCATCGGATTAAATACGCTAAACATGAAAAACGCATCGTTTGAACAAGCGAGCTAGCAAAAAAAAAAAAAAAATACATGCGAAACAAAACAAAACCAACCAGACAAACCGACAGCACGGAACGCGGTTTCCTACCGCCCCATAAGCTTCCCATTATTAGCATCAAAAGCCTTTCGCTTTGCAGCGAAAAGTTTCACCCAAGGAGGCTCCCAAATGGAGGGAGAGAAGCCACAACAAAAAAGACAGAAAAACAAACCCTCCTCGAAAGGTATTTGCATTCATTAAGGGCAAAAACAAATGATGGGCCCACAGGGACCACACGTTCCCGTCGGCGGCGGGCTAATGGATCACCCGGGATACTGTTTTTTTTTTTTTTTGTTTTGCGCCCAGTCGGCAGTAAATCGCGATAAAGCTTTTTCCACTTCACCCACCGAGCTCATACGTCAATAAATCGGGTAATTTGTATTCAATTTAGATTGAGAGCTGCGAGAATCCTTCAAAACTGATTACGCGCACTGGATGCACTGGGAAGTCCAGGGCGGAATGCGGAAACTATGCTGCTAAGGTCAACCTGCGGGCCTGTGATCGTTAATTCTTTCCCTGGTCCACACAGTTCCCTGCCAATCGACTCGATAAGCTGCCAAACCCCGCAGAGCCCGCTGGGACGGGGGGGGGGGGGGGGGGTCGTGTAATAAATGATAATCCGTTGCGAGCGCACTGAAACGTTTGCCATTGGTCGACAGGAATGCAGTGTCGATTGCGGGAAAGGATATGCACGAATATCGGCACCCGCGCAAATGGCATTTGCCTTTTATTGGGTTACATTTTTACGATCGAGCATTCAAACGATCGATCGGTGCGCGCTCGCTCGATCAATCGGTCGCAGGAAGCTCTGCACTATCTGCGTATGCGACAGCGATGGACGGTAAGGGTAAGAGCGTACGTACTTGCCGGTATGGAAATCGGCCGTAAAGTGGTTTAAAAAATAAACATAATAATGCCGTTTGGTGAGTGTAATAAAATTGTAATGTGTTTTTAAATGCTGTGGCGCACAAGGCGTGTAATACTGGGTGCTCTTTTGATTAAATTGTGCTACAAAGTTTGTATAGAAAATATGAAAAACCGTTTTCAAAATCAACTTAGTGTTTCAAAATTAACTATTATTTATTTTTTCACTTATTAGAGCGTGTTTTACCAACAAAAATTAATATAAATTTCAAATATTTTTATTTTAATTTAATGATTTTCATGTTTTGTTATTAATTTAAAGGTGTTTCTATAAAAAGGAACGTTTTATTATTTCACAAATCACGAACATTCCATTTAAATTAGTACTTGTATTTTCTGCTGATTTTTTTTACAAAAACCTACCAATAATCGATGAAAATTTGAACAAAATATGATTTGAGAAAAGATATTGAATATCATTTAAAATAAACAAGTAAATAAAGAATAGTAAAGAAAAGAGAGTAAGAATACATTAAAAACATTCAAAGTCATCAACAGAGAATTATGCAAAACTTATTACAACAAAGACAACTTGTTAAAAAATATCACAAGAAATTTCTTTAAACCTCAAAGCAAAACCAACAAATCAAATAAAACCATAACCAAACGCAAAAGAAAAACTCCTGTCTGTTCATGTTGAAGCATTCCTCTCCTTATAATTTACCAAAACCGCACCACAAATGCCTCACCGAAGATACAATCGAAATTAGTTAATGACTTCTTCAGCGGGTCGTCCAAAGCCGCTCATTCGAAAACACTGCCACTTAAGACCACACCGACCGTTCGCTCAGGTCGGTCTCATCTCGCCGCGGCAGCCCAGAACGTACGACCCTGCTTGAGAATGCCCCTTTCTCTGCGTCTTCCACTTCTAAGCGCCAACCATGTGCATTTGTTTTACGACTCCCATAATTTTCTCCATAATCAAACAATCACCTCACCCCGCTGTTCGTCCGCCCAACGAATGACGCATGATTCATCCTGCATCGGGACCGCCAACCGACCGAACCGCTTGTCGTAACAAGCGGGCCGACGGGCGGACAGCAACCATAAAATCGATTCGTAGCGCGTTAGACTCCCCCTCTCGGCCCGAAAAGGGCATCCGACACACGGGACGCACAGGTTGGACGAAACAAAACGGTCAGAAAAGATCCCAACAAAAAGCGTCTTCGTTCCGGTTTTCGGTCCGGTCGAATACGGGACGGAAAAAGAGGCAAAAGCTCATCGAAAAAAAAATGGTTCGTTTCCATGCAAGATAAGCCCTTGGAGGTTTGGATTTGCCCGATCGGTTTATTATTAACATTTCTATTTGCTAAAATGAGCAATAATTGAGGGTTAGCGTTGTAGTTGTGCGGTGTCCCTTGCGGGTAGATGGAGCAGACAGCAAACGACAGCAGCAGCTGCTCCATTGAGGATTTGCCATTCCTCCAGACTGTTTCCCTCGTATAAACCCGAATAGTGGTTGTGTTTGTCTTGGTTTTGAAGGATACGATCAAACTCAAAACGAAACCAATTGCCCAAACATCCCTCGTCCAATCGCGTGGTTCACGCAGGTCAACCCCACTGCTGCTTCCCTTACAATCTGGTATCTCAATCTCCTCAATAGTCATCGAGGAGGATGGACAGGCCCGAAAAGGAACTTCGGACACATCGATGCAAAAATGTTAAAATACTTTCCGCACTACAGCATCCCCCCGAGCGGCAAACCCATTGGACACGCGGAACCCCAAGAATGGCCTTTTAATGTTTTCATCTGCACACGACCCAACATGACGGATTGCCGAGATGACCACCGGTGGGCTCCTTCCCAAAACAAAACCCAAAAAAAGAAGAAGCACATAATGATCTAAAGAGGAACCACAAAAGAACGGCCCAAAGCAAACAAACGGACCGACCGCGCAGCCAATTTCGGACCGCCCAGGATGACTTGAAGGATATGGGACCGGAGAGAGGCCCATGCCCCGGAGCTCATAATCATACCTCAGCCTCTCTTCGCTGATTTGCCTCTGATTTCACCGCTTCACGTCGATTATTACATGGTGCGTGTGCGTGTTTATATGCTTTCGGTGCGCGCCGTACCCCTTGTCGCTCGCCTTGTCCATCTTGTCGATTGCATTAATCAGATCCTTATTTTGTTCAATCGGGAAGAACATCCTCCCCTCGTGATTGTTCTTGGAGTCCAGTGAGGGCCAGGAGACCGGAGGGGGAACGGGGAAGAAATCAAACAAATCATGCTCATCATTCTCATCATCATTACGCGAATCGCGATGATGGTGGCTGCTTTCAATCAACAGCAGCAGAAGCTGTAGCTCACTTATTGGTAGTTATGATCCAATTATGTTCGGTGCGTTTATTTCAATTAAAATCAAGAGCTCGGGAATTGGGACCGGCCCCTCCGGCAATGGAACGATGAGAAAATGGGAAAACATGCAATAGAAGGGAGATCAAAAGCCAACAAAGAGCTTCATATGCACACAGAACTTCTCATCTCCATCACATTTCGAGTTGGAGCAGCCTCGGAGCAACATCGCGAGGAATTATTGCAACCTGGCTAAAGTGTGGCCACAAAAAAAGACACCGTTTAACAGCCACATAAACTAGCATTAGGTAATATCGTGCCAAAAAGGCGAAGGCTATCGGCGCACACACACACACATAAAATCATGATGATTTCCATATTTGTCCCTAGGTGTTTATTACACGCCAGTATCGGAATTCCGGATTTAACAGAGTTTTGTTTTTCCCACACCTCTTACACTACCCCATCCCCAACCCAGCACCTTCGGGCCCCAGATGGGTTATCTCCACCCCATCCGCAGAGTGGTGCGCATAAATTAGCGTGCGGAATTCCGTACGAGCCGCCAAGGTCGCACAAATTCATCACACCTCGTTTCTGAACACTCCACGCCTCCGCGGACATTTTTAAGCGATCGTTTGCGTGTGGTGTTGTGTGATTGTTGCTGTTTTGCTTTCCATCCATGATGCTTTTGGGCACACTCTCTAACAATATCTCAATATCGATGTGATCACTGGTTGATCGTAGGGGGCACACGGTCGCGTAGAAATGGCAAGACAAATCCATGCGCCATGTTGCTTTCCCTTCTTTACCCAAAGCACAGCATTTCATTTCTATCTGTCAGACGCGAAATGTTAAGTGATAAATCAAGCAGAATGTGTGTTTGTGTTTGTACGCTGCTGGAAGCACAAAACAAATCCACTAAGGCGCAGTTGCGCGATTAGATTGAATCATCAAGCGACTTGCTGAACGTTTTGTCTATTCTCGAACAAAGCATTCTCCCATGCTGCGCACAACAGCAACAGAAAAAAGCAGCCTCCCCCGTTTGTCACGAATCTATCAACGGGGCTGTCCCGATCGGAGAGGGTGCGTTGAAAACCCTGACTCCGAAATCGATTAATATTGCAGATCACCCGTGTCCGTCCGGCTGTCGACAGTAAATAAATCGATAAATAAATGTCAAACATTTATGAGGAATCTATCCCGCTGCTCCGGTCAGAGTGTCTCTGTGTATGTCCTTTTGTTGTTTCAACGTTCCAGTCCCTGGAGATGAAGGGGAAGCAACGGGGATCAACAACGCTTGTGCAACGCGCTGGGTAAGAGAACGGAACTTGAAAAAGGCCTAGGCCCTCGACACACTAGCTCGGACGGCATGCGCGGCCGGACCCCGAATCGTATATTAATGCGCTTGTTAATTATAGATTAAGCATATAATTAAGATCTCGCTCGGGAGATAAAAATCAATTCCGAGAAAACGGAAGATGCTGTCGAGGAACGATTTGTAGAGCAAGCGCAGCGAACCATTCATTTCACAGCCCGCTGGAGAACGGGGCCGAACTAAACTATTCCCGGGACGGGCGAATAGAAGTTCGAATGGAATTCTCCATGATCTCCCGTTCGTTCGGTGCAACAAAAGCTTGCATCGTTTGTTTTTTCACTAGACCCTGGATAGATTCCAGGTATCAAGCATCTCACCGCTCACCAACGGGAGGTCCCTGCTGCTTGTTGGAATGTCCGAGCGCCCGGGCAAGAACACACGCGCAGCACCAATCATAGTCAAATTAGCCTGACAGCTTGACAAAGCCCGAGGCGCAATCGGGTAGGTAGGCAGCAAGATAAAGAAACACTAGAAATTGAGATACCGAAAGAGATGAAGACAACGTAAGATCTAGCAGTTGCAGGTATCGACGATACGGGAGACCCCAACATTCGGGCAGCGATACAATCAAACGAAAATTAATGATAACCCAGGGAGCGTAGAACACACCCTGGAGATACTTGGGTAGAAGAACGGGTAGGCTCCTAGCTGCTCCCATCAGAAAAGGGTGCCCATCGTTGACATGATGATGGGAAGAACTGCTTCTTCTTGTGCCGGAGCCGCACCCGCGATCCCGCGCTGGCGGAAGACAAATTGAGGTCTCGAAGGTTGGAGGAGCGGAACAGTTCAACACTGAACCAACATGAAACTCCGCAAGGTTCTATCTCAATTTCGGGTGTACCGCACCGAAAAGCTCAAGCTTCCAGAGCCTCCAGAAATGAATTGATGAATCAATTTCGTTCGGTGAAGGACGGGGCGCGTGTTTTATGAAATTCACGGTCGTAACGGGCGCGTCCGTGTCTGTCAAAGGCGAAGGCGCTTTTGTAGACGCGTTAGTTTTCTTCCTGCTCTTCACCCATTGGTGTCGTTTTTGTGTTACTAGACAAATGCGTTGACAAATTGGAAGCCACGAGGAATTGGTTGTGTGCCTGTGTGTGTGTTTTTATTGCCATATTTTGCCCCCGAACCGAGTCGTGTGTGATCTTACGAATCGCGGCCTGTGTGGCGTGACATTTCGCAGGGTCAGCAATTGTTAACCCCATCGAAAGCGGTTTGCTATTCCACTGAAGGTTCTGAATTTCGTGGCTTTTTTCATCCCTGTTCCTACCATAGCTATTAGCAATATAGCGTGATCATCACTAGACAAGACACTTGTCATTGCACGAACACGCTATGAGGAAGAAATCTTGACGTTTGCAGACCGTCTCTAGGGGTATTCGTTTTATTGCGTGTGTCAGTGTGTGCAGGACCACATCAGGGTCGCCCTGTACCAACCTGCGCAGATCTTCAAAGACATACATTTATCTGACAACCGCATACGCGATAACTAACCCGCAATGCTGACACACTATCAAACCTGCTCTCGCCAACCTATTCATTTACAACACCGCCACACACCGCCACACAAAGAACTATCAGAATCAGAGAGCCTGGTGAATCGACACTGAAGAAGCGGAAAGAATCATCTTAAGGGATTGTCTCACGAGATTGTCACGCACTTTTCTTGGGTGGGCCCCAACAGTGCCAGGGTGAAAGTGTGAACAACTGCTGCCAAGCGCAAAACCGTCAAAAATGAAGAAATGAAACAAGAAGCGAAGAAGCAAACCGATCGCAACCAACCAACCCAACGCGGTCATACGCACGAAACCAAGGGAGATTACCGAACCCCACCCCCCTATTCGCCCTGTACAGTTTGCGATAGGAAATATTTTATCGCAGAAAGATATTTCTTATGTAAATACGACATTTTTATAGCGCGATCTCAAAGGCAGCGGAGCGCTATCGTAAATTTTACCATCTTATTGCCCGCGCGCACCGACCTAATACATCCCAACCTGGGGGGATAGGAACTCCACGCACGGGTTGGGGGACGGTTTGTTAATGGTTGTGCTGGTCATCGAGGAGCGCGCGAACTTGTTTGAGGCTTCGAAGAGGCCTTACTCGAGGTCCAATTGGTGATTGCGATAAAAATTTACAGCCTCAGCAATGGGAAGACATGCTGCTGCTGCGGGTTAGAGGGCGCTGTGAAGGCAGACCCAAGAACTCTCTGACAAGAACCGAGGAAATAATCAATATCCTTTCAGCTCGGGATGTCCTAGAGAGGGAATCCAATGAGATATCACCAAACGATCAACGAGCAAAACACTTAACGATCGACGAACGTTGCAAGCGACGAACTCGATCGATCTGTCCTCTGGCCCTCCGTCGTCACCAAAGCATCTCTCCCGCGCAGGCGTTCGGAAAAGGTGTTGATTTAATTTATCACAAATCGATCTCTTGCTCACCTCCAGCCAACCTAGGCCGAGCAGAGTGATCAAATAAAACATATTCTACACCCTGTGGTTGCTGCGATCGTTTTGCTCCGACCGCGTCGCGATTAGCATAGTAAGTGTGGATAATTACTTCTTCGAACAAGTGCGAGCGGGAATAATTATCTGCTGGGCGCGCACACCCTGAAGAGACACCCCCCTGCCGATCGAGTCTCCAAGATCGAGGTGTGTAATAGAACGGTGTGTTGTGGGGAGTTTTTTTTTATTATTTTAATTTATAGTCCGTCGTGTAATGGGCACTCTTCAACGAAGCAATAAATTACCGCATTATATGGATTACTCTCGCACACACGCGCGCGCGTTTTTTACGCAAAAGGTTTTGCATTTCGATCTTATCGGCCAGCATGGTCAGCACGGTTGTGATCGTTCCGTTTGCGACCAAGACCAAGGTGGTAAAGTTCACAATTTATTCCGCGGTCTTAAGCGGCACACAGCGAGAGCGAGGAGAGGCTACAGAGATTACATCTTGCACTGATCTTGCTGTAGCACTGTGGCCGTTAATTTATCGCACTGGACAGGTATTGAATTTATTGAAGCTACACTTACGGGAAACATTGTTACAAAGCTGCTAAGGCACAATGTTACAGGACAAAAATGTTACAAATTTCTTTTGTAAAGAAAGAGTTCCCTTTCAGTGTAACTTCTTTATAGGAAATAACGCTCCAAGGTAATGGCAAATCGCCCGATCGCTCATCTCATCATGTGCGTAAGCACTGACCCCACCACCACCAAGCACGTGCTTTCCGTCGTGCTGTCAGCTCGCAGGAACGGAGAAAGGCCTTCAGCTGTCACGCGGGGCTAACCGGCGCGAGATGATGCGCGTGATTTGTTCTCTCTTTCTCTACAGATTTTTTGCCATTGCCTCCAGTCGCTTAATCATCACCTCATTGCAGGCGATAGAGAGCCCGACCAGCAACGGTGGCGTTGATGAGCCGCGCACAGTTTGAAAACAATGCGCCAACGGCTGCTGGACCACCCAGCGCGCGCCAGGTTCAAATCGAAAAATTATCAACATAAAAACAACAAACGCCATACAAACTGTTGCAGCGAGCGAACGAACGGTGGTTTGCCCGCTATAAGGCGCGATACCGTTTGCTGCGGAAGTTGCTGCTTAGCGCTCTGTGTGTGTGCTATGTGACCCTTAGGGGAGACCGGTAACTGGCAACACTCATCACCAGCGGCGTTCAAGCGTACGCGGAGCGGTTTATTTGCTAATTTCTGCCGACCCTGCCAAACGTTGGAGTGGGTCGGCGGGCAACTGGGGCGTGCGATCGCGCTCGCTACTTCATAAATCTTCTTCGACCCCACCACCGGGTCGACAGACTTTCCCATGGCAAGCTGCGTGGTCATAAAATCGAAAGCTCTCGCACAGTTCTCGTAGCAGATAACGATGGTTCGGCCAAATGCCATCGAAATACCTTCTTTTAAAAGGTAAACCGACCAACCGACCGGCCGGCTTGCTCGCGGACATCAATCATCAAACGCGGGCCTCCATGGGAGCTTCCTGCGCCTCTCGGAGGTCGTTTCGGAGGCTCACTCGGGGACACCAGAGAACGGGAGGCTGCGAGGGGCTGATTAGAGCAGATTGGTTAATAAATCATCGACTCGTGACTCGGGACCAAGGATTTGGAAAGCTTTGCCCTCTTCTCCCATCAAAACATTCCAGAACTTCGTCCCAAAGAAGGCACAGCCTAGAAAAGGGATTTAGAGTGTCTTCTCGAGCGTCCTCCGCTTTCCTTTTCCCCCAGGTGTTTCTAGCTTGTTCTAGATTAGGAAGAACAAAATTCCATTCCACGGTTTTGGGTTTTATTGATGATTTTACGCTTTATCTAGTTATCTACACCTTTCTTCCAAACTCCACTTCTTCCCCAGCATCGTCACTAACAGCACCGAAGAACATGAAGAAACTATTCCCATTCTGGTGGCGCTTGTGTTATGCTTATTATCCATTCTCACCCCAGCGGGACATTCCCCTGGTGCTCTTCCGCCAGAGTGATCCATCCATCAGCAAGATCTTTACGCGGCGACCAGCACGACGAGCTAATCGATGAGCGTAATGACCCCTACGGAGCAATCTCGAAGCCTCCCCCCCTCACTTTTCCGGTGCATTTGGGCAGCCGACGTGATAATGAGCGCACACTAGACCACCCAGCAGGAACGAACGCTCCTGACCTTCTAGGCCGGGAACGCACACACACACACACACAGAGCGAAAATATGATGTTCTGGCAGGAAATTTCTGCAACTCACCTAAACAGGTCGGACAGCACTGGCCTTTGCGCGGTGGACTCGGATCCGAGCACGGTGCGTAACATTTCATCTCCGAGCGCGTTACCACACCGGAAACGCATTTGTAGTGCATGCAGGGATCGTCCGGATCGGTCCACTCGGTACCGCTGTCGATGTGTCGGCCCTGGTATAAACATCCTGTCGTTTGAAGGAAGAGCAAGAGCCGAAAACGCCAAGAAAGGGTGTTAGCGAATTTTATGGTTTTTTTATAGCTTGTGTCTCTAGATTGCCCCATGGAGAGCTAACTTACCGATACACTTGTCGCAGCATTCGTCCGGACCTTTCTTTTTGTAGATGTAGCAATCGTCCACCGCCGGGCAGCTTTCCTGCTCACATTCCACGAAGCCGTTCTGCCGTTAAAGAGAAGAAACAAAAAGTGCGAAAGAAAGGAATGAAAATTTGCTGTCATATTGTTTAATGATTTGTTTGCTTTTCCGTGTGGTTCCGGAATTGTTGTTTTTTTTTTTTGCTGCACTTGCTTGTGCTTACAAGAATCTAAGTACTATAAGAGATATGTTCCTTTCACTGGCGCGCTCCAAGCGCGTTTGTAAACTCTTTTATTGCTGGCGACAGCTTGCAGTAATAAAGCGCATCACCATGACAATGCGTCGCCTCCCTGTACTACCATTACTACCACATTGCATCGCATGGCTGGAGACGCACTGAGCCATTCCGAGTATTCCAGTAGCGAAATTGGACTCCTGCTGCCAACTCCGTATGCTTTCATGTGAAATGTGCATTTTTCCCCGTAAGAACGACTGGCACACTTTCAAGCAGTACTATCCCCCCTTTTGCGGCACATACACGAGGTTTATCTCGCAAGTTTATCCGTTTTGCTTTCAACCCCTCCAATTCTGTGACAGCTTCCGTTCGGATCGAAACTCACTGACAGTGCTGCAGTATAATCAATTGGACGTGGTCATGACTACCGAGTCCGTAAATCATCCCTTTCTACGGTTACATCTGTGGCACGGTACGTTGAAAGGTTTGCTATTCATGCTGCTCATGCTTAAGGAAGTTACTGGGTCACAGTAGCGTCCGTGTATCTAACAGCTAATAGGGCTTCACGTCTTTCTCATCGATTGTTCGGAGCATGCAAAGTAAAGTTAAAATTTGAATCCATTTAATGCTCGTTGTCAAAAAGTTTTCAATTCATTTGCATCACCAAATCGAATCCACTGTTTGTAGCCTTCCTCTGGCAACGAACTTCCGGTAAAAAATACACACAAATCGACACTTTTCGTGCCCTGCGATTGCGATATTTCCACATCAGCGAGCTTTAAGCTGTGAATGTTTGATTGAACTTGCTGCTTTATGATTATTTTACTGCTTCCCAGGTCAGTGAGCATTATCCCAGATGTGGCCCAGAAACTGCTCCGAACTTTTGCCAATCCTTGCTGGAAGGACTACAAACAAACACAGGCGACA
Organism: Anopheles arabiensis; assembly: GCF_016920715.1. Classification (NCBI taxonomy): domain Eukaryota; kingdom Metazoa; phylum Arthropoda; class Insecta; order Diptera; family Culicidae; genus Anopheles; species Anopheles arabiensis. The sequence goes on from NC_053517.1 coordinate 98,134,591, forward strand.
GTTGACAGTTTCATTGGTTTCATGGCATTACTTTGCAAACCAGTTTTATTGTTCAATTTTTTGAATAACAATTAAAATGCTATTACCGTCATTAAATTGTATCTTTTGTCTTGATTTAATTGAAGCAAGCAAGAACATCTTCCCCAAAATTAAGCCACCGTTTCAAAAGCTCCTGGTCCAACTTTTGTCCTTCACTGTGTCTCGTCCGCTTCGCTTCGATTCGGCAGGCGGCAAAACTCAAAAGACTTTGCTCTTACGGGGGCAATAAAAGGCAACCAACACTGGCCTCTTCCACACACGCCCGCATTGTCATTCCGCACGCATTGCCGCATCCGTAATTGCGAAACACTTTCCGGACCAACTGGCCACCGCCGCCGCCGCCGCCGCTAGGACTGTTATGAAGGCAGCATAACCGCTTCGTACGCTTCGCGACATAAAATCTCGTTCTGCCAGAAGGCATTATTGTTTTGCATTAGAATATTCTCTTTCCCTCAATTTTTCTCCCCGATCTGCTCTTCACCCCTTTTTTCGGCTATTTTTCCATTATTTCTACTTCACTGAGCCCAACTTGAGTTCGTCTTTAATCGTGCGGAACGGACAAAGTTTGGGCCAAAGTGTGGGGAGGGATGATATTGGAATAGATGTTTTGTTTTATTGCGCTCCTATCCTCCTTTCGTATTCCCAGCACGTGCAATTTCTCTGCCTAAATCACAATCCTTTCGAGGGCTCGCTCGTACCCTATCGCTCCCACGACTATAATATGGAGGAGCGCATTAAAACCGAACGGACACCATCCAGACACAAAAATGGGGAGCAAGAAGTAGGAAGACAACCGTACTGAGAAGCATCTATTTCAAGGTTTTTCGATTAATTTTTCTTCTATAGCCCCGATGCGTCTGTATTGTGAATGTTCTTGGCCTTTTGTGCTGAGTGATAATGAACCATAAAGTGGTAGTCTAAACGGCAGAACGTGCCACACAGCAAAAGCTTATCCAAACGCAACACACAACACACCATACACCACGCCAATCTGCAATCGGAAGTTTCTTTCGTTTTTTTTTTTTTTTGCTGGACTCATAAAGTTCTTCTACTCCCTTTTTAGCACTGATAAGCGTCCGGTCCGATCCAGTTAAGCATTTAAACTTGACCCGTCGTTAACCGGGGGGGTAGAGAAGGCCTTACTATATGCTTTGCCTTTCAGAAGAAAAGAACAAACCAAGCCACCCTCGCAAATGTGCGACACAAAACGGGATGGCGCCATTTTTGCTGGCCGCCGCCGGTAGTGTGGTGCGTTATCATGACGTCGCTTTGCAGGCGTGCGATGGGTCGAAAGGCATGAACCGATGCAGGCATGTGTACATTGTAGATAAAACAGGGGCAACCATGCAGCATGTGGAAGACAACGAGCGGAACTGTGCACTGCTAGTGCAGTGCATTGCTATTAACCAAACTCCAACGCTCCATAAATCCATCAAATGCGACTTTTGTTGACTAAACATTTGCTTTCGCCCATGAAACACAGCTTAATTTCCCTTTAATCACCACAACAAACGCGCATTATCGATCCGACGGATCTTGGACGGTTCAGGCCGACGATGGTGTTGCCGCACCATGATGATCATGATCAAGTGTTTTGTGTGTGTGTGTAATTGCAAAATTTATATGAATCCTAAACAGCGCCAGCCTCGCGCACACCTTCGCACCATCGGGTGTGTTTAGTAATTTATATTACAACATTTTTACTTCTGTTGTGCCGAGAGACTGTGTATGATGCTTCACAAGTAGCCTCCCGGCGGCGGTGGCGGCGGCGGCTGCTACCACGTTATGATTACTTACCGGTAGGAGCAATTACGAGCGATTTTAATTACAAACAACACAATCTTTATGAACCCTGTGTGTTGTTGCAAGCTGCAACGATTCCCCGATCCGTGCACCAACTGTGCAACTTAATGCAGTCCGAAATGGCGAAACCCCGGGTTCCTACTGTACAGCAAATCTAATCCACTTCGGAAGATCGAGGGAACGCCACGGCGCCACGCTGGAAGGGAAGCGGTGCGGCCAACGGGTGGCACCTATTAAGCCGTCACTTTAAGCTGCGCTTAATCGTACATGTATATCATCATCATCAGCAGCAGCGGCAGCAGCAGCGCCGACAACTCCGCAACAGGATGACGATCATTGGGTCGGCATCAATAACATCATCATTATCATTATCGCCAACAGCATCGAAGGTGGTGGTGGCGAGAGAGAGAGAGGGGTAGGAGATGGTAATGCAGTCCCTTTTTTTTAAACCACAAACCGCTCCTAGAAAACGCATGATCGACCGTTCGATATCGCGCCCATTAATAATATTATCAACGTTTTCATCGTCGTCGCCGTCGTCGTCGTCGCTGTCGTCGCCAATGTGCCAAGAGCCAAGTTCGTCGTCACTACCGGCACCATAGTCACCGGTCGCCTTCCCTTGGTGGCGGGTTAGGGTGTGCGAAGGTAGGTGTACGGTGACGAGCCTGACACCGACAGACAGGCCACCAGCTCGGATCAAATGGGGCTCCGAGAACGAATGGGGGTTTGGCAAACCCTTCTTCCATTTTCCCTGTAAACACACATACACACTTCGCACACACACACACACACACACATACACAGGCACATATTTGACGCCGGGCTTTGCGATTAACGCGGGTGCTACCGTGCGAAACTAATCGTGTCGTCGCCGTTTGGCGCGGAAACTGTACATTAGCGTCATTCCAATGCAGATCATATATCGGGTCTCCAGTGGCGGGAACGGGGGTGTAAGTACTTACCCCCCCTTCAGCCTTCCCCAGCCCTATCCCACTCACTCACGTCTGTGCTATCCATTGCTATCTTTGCCATCTCATTACGGGCCGGGCCGGATAGTGAAGTGGAGAAGGCAAAGAGTGGAGCGGGAAAAAAATGCGCGCAGAGACGGGACAAAACTAAAACTAAACACCGAGCGGGTAGATTAGTGACAAGGAGGGGGGACGCGGAGGGTGGTAGAGATAGACAGGCCGATCATTCCAATGCTATCACGCCGTGGTGGTAATGGAACACTCGGTCAAACTCAACATCGGCTGGCAAGGGGTAAAAAATGGACCTGCTGGTTGCCCTTTTCCCGTCCCACCTACTGGTTGGATAAAACAATCGCGGCGCGAGGTTCTAGCACAGGCCCGTTAAATACACGCTCGTTGAACGGCCATTTCCCCCCCCCCCAATCCGTTCCCACCCCTGAGAGCACCACTCGTTTGTGCGCGGGTGGTGGCGCCAAGCCGTGAGACTAATACGCGAACACAATACGCAATTCGAAAGGGAAACCCATAATTGGCTCGGGGACGTGTTAGTAATGCACCACACAATCAACACACACACACACACACACACGGCAGCGGTCGGTGATGTGTTGCTGCTGCTGTTGCCAGTGCATAAGCAGACGTGTACTGGGTAATTTGCAAAGTGGTGGTGCTTCATTCAACTGGCAGTGGGAGGAAATAATTTGATCGGAAAAAACATTCAATTTCCTATTCAATTGATGCACTTTGTATCGAAAATATATAAATTAACTAATTTACACTCGTTTTGATTCAGCCAGCAGTGAATACAATATTCATCGTCTAGGGTATATCCATGTGACAAATACGTTCCACCATACTGAATTTCACCATCGTTTCTTTACAAACAAAGATGCATTTAAAAATCGTTTTATTTACGTTTTTTCTATGCAAAATGGGTTAAAGTACTTTTAATAAATTTAAATATAACGATTCAAGCCATTTGAAACCTTTCTCGACGAAATATTACTCTTGTTTGGCACAGCAACAGTTGTCGATCAAGGCCTGCCTCTACCACTGACTGGGCATGGCTTTCAGTGACTTACTTACACATAGCAGGATAGTCAGTCCTTCGTATGGAGGTCCAAGTGGGACTTGAACCCATGACAAATCATGTACATTTATTTTTTAAAAAAGCTATCCTAATCAAAACGGTTTAAATGAACTTAGTACTCCTATCTGCTTTATTTTAGACTTGAATTCAGGAAAAAAATCATAAACTTTTTCGAGAATTTAACTCAATTTTCCGATGAAATCAATCAAAAATCAAAAACTCTTCGTAACCAAGAATTATGTTCTATTTGCTATGTTTCGTTCACGCAATGGTGTGGTTAACGGTTTTAAAATGATGATAAACTGAGATGTTGACCCCCAAAGACGCTTTTTTACCGCTTAATCTGTTTAGTTCACCTTGAGCGAATCGGCGTTTGTTAACAATTGATTCAAATTTGTGGCTAGTTTTGCGTGTGGTTTTGTATGACAGTGTTGACAGGGTTGCGGCCCCCAACTATCAAACTCCATATAAAAAAGTCTGGCTAGTATCGTAAAACTCCCCTTAATTAGATTTCTTTTTCGATTGTGTAATTTTGATGATGTTTACATCAACTGATATTACATGTTTCCTTGTCAGTATGTTTTTTACTTGTTTGTCAATCTATTTTTAAATTTTTAGACCACTTATATTTTTAAAAAGGTATTTTCTTATGTTCATAAGTTTGTTTTGCGTCATCTCTAAAAAGAGGTATAGGTTTTCATGTTAATCCGATTAAGATTTTTTTTAATTAAATTAAATCTTTTGAATTATTCCACTTGTTTGTATTTATCAGCTCCTAACAGCAAACACCATTTCAAATGATAAATCATTTTCTGCAGTTGCTACGAACCCCTGAACCCCCACACCTCCCCCCGCCCAAACATCAACTTGTTCATGTCCTGTCAAACTAATTTCTATAAAGTAGCCATTAACGATGGAGCGGCCTGATTGCACGATGCACTTCACTGCAGCCCGCGTTCAAGCAATTCCCGCTCATCCAGTAATCACCCGAACAAACACACACGCACGCACGCACACACATTCCATCGGTGCTTTGATTGACATCCGTGGAATTAAATATGTTAATTGCCCGCACGTTCCTCGAAACTGACTACCGAAAGCACCGCCCTCGCGCGCGCGCCCCCCGGGAATGTGCACACTACAAACGCACGTTCGCGAAGAAGAATAAGAAGAATAAGAAGAGGAAGAAGAATAAGAAGAAGAGGTTACAAATTATATACCTCGCTCACGTAACTCATCTGCGGGCAATCAAATGCAACATTGCAGCAGGCCCCACGTCCGTGCACGGTGCAAGCGTGTGGTGCTGCATCGTACCACAGCACAGACCGAGGGGGGGCCGCAGCAAAGAGGAAACGGTACGGGGCAGCGGAGCCATGGTGTGGAATGGAATTATTCATTTTGCTGTCGAACGTTTGTCCCATTGATTGAAAGCGACATTTGTCGATTTGCTATTCAATTGCCTGCTAGCGCAAAACCGATATTAATCTAGCGGCGGTTGTAATGGCATATTAAAATCGGCAATATTTCACAGCACTGGGCCACCGAGAGAAGTTTGTCGTTTATTTTGCTCACTGCTGCTGTTGTTGTTGTTGTTGTTGCTGTCACCCTGTCGCCTAACCTTGTTCGACTAGAAAGAGCTGCTGCTGGTGGTGCAAATCGCTTTGCCTGCGTTTTTTTTTTTTTCTAAGAAGGACACCGGACCAATACACAAGCGCCATAACGCCAGTGCTACAATAAATACGCTTAATGTTGTCGTAAATATTCTATGGAAGAAGCAAACACACGATACAGAATCGATTTGTGTGTGTGTTTGTGTATGTGTGTGTGTGTTTCTTTTTCCAGCAAAACTTCATTCCCTCTACAGCCAGCAAGATCACTTAAACTATGAATTCTCGATAAAAGGAATCCACCCAGCTCGTCCTTTGGCGGTTCACAGTTCTTCCCGCACTGCCAAGAAGCTCCACCGGAAGCTCGGGCTAAACTACGAGTGCACTAATGCTAAGTGTTATGTTCTTGGAAAAACCAGCAGGACCAAACCCCCGGGACGAGGGTAAAGTGCTTTCGGTGGAATCGTTTTTTTCTTATTCTTATCCTTCTCCCACTCCGGCCACACCCCTAGTACACGAAGAAGACGGGCGATATTTATGTGCTGTAAAATGGATTTAAATTTTACCCGGAAATACGCAGCCTTCAGGAGCGCAGCCTTTTGTCCTTCGATGGGGGGAGGAAGGGTTTGTCTGTGCCACTTCGGTGCCAACTCTGCACGGGAACGCACGCACCGCTCTGCCCCAGTGGCAATGGTGCACAAGCGTGCAAAGAACTTTACTGCCCTGGATGGTGGATGGGTTTGTCCCGTTTCTTCGGGCCACCACTTTATGACGCAGTGCATGTTGCATCCGGCAACCGGCATTTCGAGGCCCCATACAGGGCCTCGCGCAACAGCCCCGTCCGTTTCGATTCGATGCGCCTGGGTGAGCAGTGACCCAGATGGGGTTTGCCCGATGATTTATGCACCGAAAAAAAACCCGTACACTTCCGACATGTCCAGCCCGGGGGGGTGAAGTATTCCGTTTTGGTCACAGTGTGTCCTTCTTGGAAAATCGAGCCTCCTTGTGATCAATGTCTAGAATTACAGTTTTAAGACTGTCAATAGAATGGTTCCGGTGGAGCTTTCTGCAAGTGGTTGAGTCGTTTTTCAGAAAATTCCAGGCAACTTCTTGACCAATGAAGGTTTACTAGTCACTTGATGGGAATTTAAAATGACAAAATGGAGTAGAATTTTCCTAATTTTCAGATTCATGAAATGTACCATGCGTCTCCACGGAGCACTTTTAAAGATCAAAAAACCCAAAAATGCTTCTAAGAAAATCGTTTCTTGGCATAAATTGAGTTTTTTTAGATACAGTGAATTTAAAATTATTTACTAGTATTTGAAACTTCAATTTTTGCTACGATTCACGCAATAAAGAGGTTTTTTACTCTTTTGTTTATTAAGTGTTATTGCATACTTTGCTTGTTTCTTCTTTTTATCACTTTCAATTATTACATATTATGCTTTATTCTAACATTATCTACTAAACTCTTCCTCTTACACATTCTTTCAAGCGATACAATCAACCGCAAAGCAAACTTCGCACTTCCTGTATCAACACACCTGCGCAATATCGGCTAAACCGCTAAAAACGTGACGCCAATGCCGCTTCCGTCAGCGCGCTGCAATCACTGCTGCAACTGAATGCAACCCGCATCTGCATGTTGCACACCGGCTTCACCTCAACTACCCACCCACCCACGCAACGTGCTCCCCATGCGAGACAATACCGCTCGGCAGGCGGGCGAACGGTTCAAGCGTCGCGGCTCCAGACGTTTGCGCCTGACGTCGTTTCGCTGCTTGTTGTAGCATTCTTTCCGGCACACTAGCACCTTCCCCCACACGTCTCATATTCCACTCGTAGGGTGTAGTGAATTTCCTCCTCTCCCAGCCCATCGATCAACAAGACACCTCTATTCATCAGCGAGCGGGCGGATGCAACGCGCAATCAAAAGCTCTTAACACGTCTGGACCGACGAAGCTTAAATGTCAGGTCCGAGCCATTTCTCTGTGGACCCTGGGCATGGTTCTCGGCTCAGCGCGAAATTACAGGTGCCAATGAAGTGGTGTCCGCTAAAGTGTCTCGTAATTTTATAAAAAGGGTGCTGCTGCTGCTGCTGCTGATACCTGGTGGCATTTCACGAAACCGAAGGTGTGCGAAACCGTCGCCATTTAATAATGAGCTCGGTTGTGATAATCGACTCAAAACAATTGCTCGATACACACACACAGGGAGGCGTCAGGGATCTGTATCAGCCAGACTCTCGTGCGAAATGGAATAAATTCGTTGCAAGAATGCCTTTCTCTCTTCGGTGCTGGAAGCTGGCAGCTCCACCAGAAAGTCACCAGACATAGACAGGCTTGCCAGACGGCTATCGAACACGCTATCGACATTCTATCAGAAGCATTGCTATCAAACACCAATCCAAAGGCAGTCCGAGAACCACTGGTACCGGAAGCACCGGAAAGGAAAAGGAAAGTTTCGCTCGTGGCTGGCTAAAAATAATCCTCTGTCTTGCAGCATCGCTGCAGCTCTCGCTCGTCTGCCAATCAGCTGCAATGGCTGCTTGTGTGTATGTGTGTCTGTGCACACCGTCTATCCGTCTTGTCTATCTCACTAGCTATCCTCTCCCGCTCCTTCCACTTTCCCCCGCAGCTCTTTATCTTCCACGACAAGGCCACAACAACAGCGGACAAACGGTCCCATCGCCGGCAGGCAAGAGAGACCGGATCTTGCCAACCGATTGGTGGTAAGCTCGATGCTCCATCATCTTCCAGCGGGCTTATTTTGCCCTTGCAAGCACACACACACACACACACACACACACACACACACACACACACACACACTCTTTTTGCGCCCTCCCAATCTCCAATCTATTCATATGCGTGCATGGGTGTATGGGTAGTCTGTGTATTTATGCTGACCTACCGTCAGTCCAGCCTTCGCGCTCTCTCTCTCTCTGCGCGAGACAGTACGGCATAACTCGTCCAAAGGGGGCTTGGGGCTTGGAAATCATGATATGCAAATGACTTTCTACGAAATTTATTTATTTTCATACAATATTCATCAACGTCAATCATTAATCGTTACGTCGGGGACCGATCGTGGCCGGGCTCGAGGCCGCCGTGCTTTGCGCGTCGACGTGAGCGCGGTGGCTTACACATGCATCATATGCCTAGCATAATCTCCCGCTCCGTTCCATGCCGCTCCCTCTCCTCCACACAGAAGGTGACATTTTGTGGGGCAGCGTTGGCCGGCTTGGAGCCTTTTTTTCTCTGGACAGGAAAGGATGGCGAGCGAAGCCCCACAACGAAAAACACAAACATGGCTGTGATTGGACGCGCTGAAAGAGTGTCCAGCCAGTCGAAATGTGGTCCACCAGTGTTTCGTTGGCCAGGAGAAATGGAAGGAGGTAATGCATGTAAATGAATAGCAATTGTTCAGCCATTCGATTTTGTGCATTGTGCCTTTTTTGAGTGGTGAACGTTCCAAAACGTCAAGGACTGGGGTGCCCCCCAAAAAAATGTTCTTGTTACCGCAAACAACTTTGTTTTTTTCTGTAAGTTTATGTTCATTACATGAAATAATAAAAAGCAAACACACACACACACACACACACACACACACACACACACACACACAAATGGCAAACTCAAAGCTCGTCTGTGAAGGGATGGCGATCGAGAAACGCAATCACAGCATCAACCACAACTGGCAACTAGCCGCGCGAGTTAAACTCAACAGTGAGGTGAAATGGAATGCGCTACCCTTTCCCCTTATCAGTGGTGGACCCCGCTTAGTATGAAACGATCGCACCAGAAGTATGCACAGCCCCGGCAGGGCACGGTATGGCAAAACGAAAAACCGAAAAGCATTAAAACGAAGCACAGCAACATTCAAAACAAAACCGCACACGCACACGGGTAAGGGAAACCCGAAAATTCGATGACCCACATTCTCGCTCCGCTTTGACTTGATCACTTGGTTCTCCAGCACCACCAGCAGGGATGGCAAAGGGGCGTCTGGAGAGGCAGTAGATCAGCGGCACAGAACGCAGCAAGCGAGCAAAGCAATGTAGCCCCACGGGAAAGAGTGTGGCACCAGCATGGCTCAATCGGGTGGAATATGTAACCCAAAGGAAGGGCGGATGGGGTTGAAAAATGGCGCACATGGGCCCCATTAAGCGCAAAAGTAACTCAACGCAAACAAATAAAACCACGTGCTGGATGCAAAAAAAATATATTTAGAGCCCCTCACAACAAATCACAACATCTTTATCAATCCAGTTCGCCCAATAAGCACGCGGGGGCTAGTCTAAATCGGCCTAGTTTAACTCCCCCGGCATTTCATCCCAACCACAGCATGATCTTGGAGAAGGTTGATCACACACACGCACACACCTTGCAGATGAGCCACCTGTGTGTGCCTGTGGTGCGATTGGGGAAGAAGGCCCGCTTTGCTGAGATGAAAGCGAGACGGTCCCCCCAATCCCCGGGCGACCAAAGGCGGGCAAGGGAAATGTGTTGCATGCCTTTCGCATGTGCACCGCCACCAGTGCCTTCCCCTCCCCGCACCAGGGGTTGTTTTCACCCCTCTGCAGAAGTGAAAAGAAGAGAAGAGGGAAAAAAAATACGCAACCACCACACAACCACCACGTCGACCCCAAACGGAATGGCACAGCGCGGAGTAGTGTGTGTCTGTGTGTGCGCGCGCGCGCTCGAACGGCCTTTATCGACCTTGTTCATTGTATAATAACACTCGGCCATATTTTTATGTGTGTTTCTCTTTTGCTGCCTTCTTCTACTTCTACACTTTGCCGCCCCGCTTGGTCCAGCCCTTCCTACCAGCTTGTGCGTTGGGGTTTGGGGTGTTATGGACCGGTTTTTTGCTTTGCACCTATGTGCAGCGTCGCTCCGGGAAGGGGGTTAACCTTACCTAAGGGGGGAGGTGAAAGGGGTGGTCAAGTCGTACAGCAAGAGTCATATAAGAGAGAGAGAGAAGGAGTAACTCTTCACTGTCGCGCACGTGGCCGTTGCGATCGTGGTGTCCCGCTCGCGGCCGACGCGACGCTCGTTTGCGCTTACTCTTAATGTCACTACCGTCGCACCCCGCCGCCCGCTCCCTACGTGCATCCCTTCTTGGTGGTTTCGGTTAAGGCCCTCGCCGTGTACTAGCGACACACACACGCACAGCATGCAGCCATAAAACCTTTCTCTTCGCCGGGATGCCGAGGCACCTGTTTCGCAGATTCGCCCGTCCAGCTTATCGTGCGCGGCCCTCTGTTGTTGCTGCTGTTGTTTCTCTCCCCCTTTTCCTAGGTTCTGCTATTTCGCATTCCAGGCGTGCACAGCCCCCCTCTGATGGCTGATCTTTATCGCCCCGTCGGCTGCCAATTGCATTATCATCGTCCCGACCGCGAGTTCGCGAGGGTTGTTCGCCCAATTTGCGAATTATTCGATTAGACGCTGATGCAAAGTCGCGGCCACCCTGTGCCCTGTCCTGCGTATGATAATCGCGTGCGAAAGACGCACGTCTTGTCGAACGACACGATAGTGGACGGTCCCGAGCGATCGTAAAACCTTTATCGGCTTTATAGGATCGCTTCGAGCGCGCGCGCGCGCGCTTGTTTTCGAACCCGCCAGCAGGAGGTGACTATGACATTTTCCTAGTCGCTGCCTGCCGGTGGCCAGTGTTGCCAGGCAGAAAAAAGCACACACACACACACGGTAGCAGAAGAATTGAAATGTAGGGCGGGGGGAAGAGGGGGAGCGGCCCGTGGGGAGCCGTGATTCGAAACAATTCCGAGCCGCATAAACATAAATAAATAAATAAAACCTATCCGAAACGATCATCATCTGCATGCCGGCGCGCTTCGCTTTATCGAAATAGGGACGGGGATAGTAGGAGAAAGGGAATAGAGGGGGTGTGGAATAAAAATCCCGCGAGACACCTGTGCCTCTGAAGCGTCTTTTTTTCCTCAAGAGCACACACATGGTGAACGGATGATGATGATGATGATGATGGGACCGAAGCGATCTCGAAACCCCGCAGGTGGATCGCGGATGTTTTGGCTCCTTTTGTTGTTGTTTTTGTTGCTGCTGCTGTGCGTTTATCCCCTTGACACTATCACGCTTTTTCTAGTTTTTTTGGCTGCCTTGTCACCGACACGTTACGCAGGGAGAAACATCTTTCTCTTCAAAGCATGCGTTTTTTTTCGGCTTTTCAAAACATCGTCTCCGTGTCTCGATCTTCGAAAAACACGCACGATACGGCTTAATTTCCCCCTTACCCCCCCCCCCTCCCCTGCTAGTCGACGAAAAAAAACACACATTCCCAATCTGCTAAATAGCGTGGAGCAACATTCTTCTTCGCCGTCGGTAGTAACAATGTGTGAGACCTGGACTGGACTAGCCGGCCGCCCGAACGGTTTTGGCTCCCTCGCAAAATCCGGCTTTGCGTGCGGAGTTTCACCGTAAGCGGCTGCCGGCAAACCCAGCCGTCCAGACACACAAACATACACACGCGCAGAAGGATTGTGTGTGTGTATGTCGGTGTGCGTTGGCAGAGCTAACGAGAAGCAGCAGCCAGCAGCCGCACACAGGAAGCGAGCGAAACTATCGCCGGAACGGGACGGGAATCGTGGCCCGCACGCGGAACATTCCACCCGATGAATACTAATGCCCGTGTGTGTGTGTGTGTTTTTTTTAAATGTATGCAAAGATTTTAATTCTCCCCCAGCGATGGGGTAGCGCGATGCGCGGACACATCGATAAAAAGAACATTCTCTACCTCAAGCGGCCCTCACCCACGCTCTCTCTCTCTCTCACACACACAACGGGGAGGGCGAAACAGCTGGCCGAACACCTCCTCCGATACACGGTTGGTTAGTCACATGATCTGGATGCTGGCTTTTCTTTTCGACCGGTTGGGACCGTGGGCCAGCTGATGATGCTGATGCCCTGCGACACATAGGGAGGAAAGGTTTGGGGCTGCCCCCGGAGCACGATCGTACATTCTTGCGCTCGTCGTACCGCGCATCAAGATCAAGAGAGCGCTACTGAAGGCGGACGACGGACGGACACACACACACACACACACACGACCTGATACTCTTTGCGTTACTACCGTCGAGGGTTGGGGGATCTTTTCTGCATGATTGCCGATCAAGAATCTCTCCCAAGACATCGCTGAGAACACTGGCGCGTAAACATTGGAGCTGGATTGGAATGCTTGTTCAATGAAGGCAGCGATCGGTTTGCAAGAGGCACACAGACGAATCGCTTATCGTAGTAACGTATACCTAGACCTATTGGCAATGTCGAGTTGAGACGCTTATAATAAGAAACGTATGTGCTTAGTACCTCTGCATGCAGTCCGAATGTAACGCTTTGAGATCCGAGCTGCTCCTTAGCAAAGATGGTAGCTCTCCGTTTTAGTAAGAACACGGGTATGCGATCAAATCTCAAATATGAACTAGATCCACAACTAGTTCAGAACTGCATTCAAAATGGTTTTAGGGTGTATGATATTAGTTTCAATTGTTTCGAGGGAAGTTTCAAAACCGGTACGGGTTTAGGAAAAGGATTGCTATGAGTTCTTTATAAGATCCAAGGACAATGTGTGTTCAGTCTCAATTTCAAGGTTGGTATGGATTGGAAATCTGTTCCAAGATTGGTATAGGCTAAGGATCCAGTACCATAATGAGTTCAAGCTCAATCCCATGAAGAGATTAGGAACAGTTTAATTTCCGCTGATAAAACAGTCTGTGGAACCAGGCCAAAGGAACTAGTTAAGAATAAATAGGATTTTGAGGTAATAATACATTGGAACTTAAGGATCTTGGATGATAGACTTCAACTTAAGGATCTTGGAATTTTAAATATCCAATAAGAATAACCTGTGCTAAGTAACTCAAGCGTAGGTAACTCTCTCTTTTATTATTCCTTTCATTTATTCTTTAAATTGTAATACAATTCCAACACATATCATCGAGCAGAGAGATACCCAAATGCCGTTCCTTCTTTCTTGTGACAGGTCCACACTGAAACACATTAGCTCAAAGCTGCATCTACCTGCAACGTAAAAACTCGGCAGGAAGGGGAGTTTGCCTACAACCAACAACCGGGGCGTTGGAAGGGAACCACATCGGTGTGCTACCGCCCAACGCGTTCGGTCTGTTGTTAGCTTTTCATTTAGGTTATTTGTTCGACACAAGTGGCAAAAGGAAAAAGTTAACACACTACCGTCTCCGAACCGGTCGGTGTGTGTGTGTGTGTGCGTGTGTCTGGCTGGCGCGTCATGCGTTGCCCATATTTACCGTGCGGTTGCTCCTGCTCCGCGCGGTGGTCCGAATGTGTGTACCCGCTCTGTCTGCGCGTTTGTCAACAAGCGGCAACGCCACTGTGGCCCTCGCCGCAGAACGTGGCCACTGTGGAGGGTCCCCGAGCGCATCGCGCTATTTCAAAAGGATGGAAAACAATAACGAAACGGAGATGGCGCCCAACGGATCGGGGCTCGGTTGCGATCGGTTCGATCAGCTGCAGCGGTGTGCAAGTAGTAAACAGTTTTTTTTTTCTTGGGATAGAAGAGAAGCTCTAGGAAGGAGAAAAATCAACAACTCAACACATGAGAGATGAGTTTCCACAGCTGAGCGTCGGCTCAGCGCCGTCCGGCGGCTCAGGTAATAATGGGATAACTGTTCCGTCCGAATCTGCCAGTTATCAATGAAATGGACAGAATGAAGGGAAACACGCCCTTTGCAAGAAGGTCCACAGGCAGGAAAGGTTTCGGTCATTAAGATGCTGGCGCCGAAGCTGATCGAGACCTGCCGACCAGCGGGTGCTGGCGTCAGCAAACAAAAACCCATCCCAAACGCCACCCGCTGAGACGTCCTGAGGTGAATCCTTTTTGTCGTCTCTCTACCTATCACACACCGATTGTCTCGAAAGTCCTTAAGCTAATAAAAGCACAGCAGGACAACAACAACCTGCCCGATGCGATGTAAGGAGCAGCGGACTTTCCACTTGACTTTGGCAATTACCGAGAAATCCTCTTCCTCTCTCTCTCTGTCTCTCAAACCGGAATGAATCGCTAGGGACCTGGGGGGAAAATGGTTAAATCAACACTGGCGGCTGTCCAGACTTACCTTGCAGATACACTTGAAGCACGGCATGCTGATCCTAACCTCTTCGCCCTCGTTTGTGCACGGTTCCCGATATCCAGCTGTGAAAGAGAGTGAGAGAGAAACAAAAGCAAACGAAGACATTAGACAACATCCTAACTATTCTCGAAAAAATAAACCCTTGGGACATTCAATAAACAAACCTAAACGAGGGAGAAAAACAGACTTGAATCAACAAAGACGTTCCTACCGGAGTTGGCAGAAGGCTCTTTTTTGTACTGAACTATTAGTGCTTCATTCATAAAAAAGGTAGGTCTGCGTTCGACAATAGGCATCAAAACCCGAAACGCCGACTCGTAAATTATCGCTACAATTCCGTCACACCAACGAACGATTTGCACCGTAGCGAAAACTTCACTGTTGACTGTGCCGTGGCTCAAAATTCTGAATAAAGCTGCCTACCGCAACAATGTAACAGGGCCGTGCTCCTGGCCACAAAAGCCGGTCTTACACAGAGCCGCTAAGTAGACACGGAGCATTAGACGGGCGTGCGCACATTAGCACATTAGCACACGCTCTGCAACACACCCGATTCGCCTTCACCGCAAATGATTGCTGACAGTATGGGGATCAATTCTGAATTTGCTCCGTTTTTGCAGACAATCCTACCGAAAGCCACTTCAACCTGACAGTGACCAAATGACCGAGTTGAGACTTCAAAAAGCGAATGCCGCCCGAGCTGCACCCGCATATTAGCGTATTAGTTAGCAACTTTTTGCGGCCGAACAAAAAACTACTGCCCTAACACGTGAACTGGAGTGGAATTGGAATTGGAATGCATCGGGAGCGGATGGCCCATCCCGCCATGAAGTCATCACCGTCCCCGGGAGTCTGCAAGGTGTGGTTCTTGCTCCAACCGAGTCGTCCAATCGTGATCGGGTTTAAGTTCAATCCGATTGGGCGTCATCGGGCCCAGCTGGACGGTTTTGGCCACAGCACACAGCATCCAAGGAAGATCGACAACAAAAAACACGACCCGATGCCATATTCCCGTCCCCATGCGGTCAGCGTTCCCTGTTATGGATGTACTGTCGAGACCATTTGTCAACTTCTCGCCCATGTTGGAGCACACAGTACGGGTTTTGGTGACGAGCTGTCACGACAAGTCAGGCCAAACGTTGGTGGTGGTGGTGGTGGGCCTGGGTTCACCTGCCTTCTCGCCATATTCCAACCGCGGCCGATGACGACGATATTTCGGGGTTCCGAAAATAAATCAATGTATTTATTTTTAATTCTCCGTGGTCGATATTTTTAGCGCATGATACAGCGTTTAGTTTCCATTTCGAATAGGGAGAACAGCGGAGGGCGGTGGTGGCCAGTTTGCTGACGTTATGGTTTGCTGTTCTTCTTTTTGTTGTGATTTTATACCTCCCTCGTCGGCTTGTTTGTTGCTTTCTTCTGCATTCTTCGATACATGGAGTGGGTCGATTGAGTTCACGCCGTTCACGCTCGCTACGCGTACGGAGTTTTGTTTCTTCAAACATTACTTAAAGATCAGTCTCCAGAGGGGAATAAGAAGGCGGGGGGGGGTGTTTACAAGCCCACAGGAAGAGTGTAATCCCACACTCCCGGACATTTAACCCGTTTTGCCAATCCCGTTTGCCTATTGTCTGCTGACGTCACACACAAAATACAACAAGGTTCGTCATAGCTTCGACGCCACCGGCAAGGCATGCCTGTTTGCGGTCGGGTCTACGTTTGCCTCCCCCCACTCTCTCCACTCAAACCCGTACGAGAAATTCACTATCACGCACGCACGCCCAGCAGCGCGATGCGATAGCGATGGCAAACAAGATTATCCTCAACCGGCGGGATTCTCCTCGGCAGACACCACCGACCCGGATTGGGAAGAAGTAAAGGTTCGCACCAGAAGACATTTGTGCACATATTTGCTGTTCACACTTCGGGTGGAACGCACTGCAAAACGGGTGGAGGGGGGGGGATAGACTTATACTGGGTCGGAAGTTGAATTCTCTGATAACGAACCTCCCTTAAACACACCTATCTCTTCGCTCCGGCCACACTTTCCAGCGAATTAACGACATCATTCGTGCAACAAAGTGCAGCAGATGAATGAATGAACCGAACGACATCCTCAATTCCGGTTCCGGTGACGCCAACGCACACCCCTTCCTTCCTCTACTACCTCTTTCTCTGTGTGTGTGTGTATGTGTCAATACACACCTACAGAGAGCGCCATGTTTACCGACCGGCACGTCGTCGTCGTCGGTGTACAAGCAACGTTTCGGGGAGTAAACAAAACCCACCAAGCGATGACTACACCCCGGTCGAGGGGGCAGGGAGGACACGCGTAGAAGCAGGCAAATAGTAACGCGGCCACAATAACAACAACCACACACACACACACACACACACTGGTTGTAACTGTGTGAAATAACGCGCAACAACACACCGCGGCTGTGGTGACTCACGGGACGGTGGATGACGTTGGCCGGAGGACGTCGGTCACACATCGCCGTAAAGCGCCATCTCATCGTCCAAACGACCGCCACCCATCAGCGCCGTCAACAAGAAACTGGCGGCATTTTTGGCAAATATTTACATCCTCTTTGCAGGCCGCTTCATACTACGCTTCCTATTAAGCGGGGAAAGGGGTTTAGGAGCGCTTAGAAGCAGCTCCGGCAAGGGCAGCTTCTTTTTTCCCACACACCGGAACGTCTACCTAGACCCAAACCGGAAGCAGGACCCAAACAAACGTGCGCCGGAAGTTTGCACAAGTTTGCCGCGGTTTGATCCGCGTCAATGGTCACGTTTATCGTCACGAGCTCATCCTCTGGAGGTGGTGAGAAAATGCTTCTGCTCGTGTGCTTGTTTGTGCAGCGCCATCTAGGGCACGAAAGACACCAGATCGCACACCTGCGATAGTGCACGATCGCTGGCAAGAAAATCGTGATAGGGCTGGCATATCGTCTTCCCCCTTTTTTACACGAACTGGGCAAAGTGCAATGGACTGTCACCGATGCACCGGTGCAGATGTGCAGAGCGACCGAAAGACACTGAATTACGGCTAGTTGGACCCCAAGATAAGCATCGCGGACGACACCAACCCCGGCGGGGGTTTTGCAACAACATCCTAGTATCCAGCACCTACTGGTACTTGTTTATCATCACTGCCCGATCTCTCCATCTCTCCGCACAAGGGGAAACACACCTCATTGGCAAGTTAATTGCCAAGTTTCCCGCCCAGCCCCTGCAGGACCTGCAGCAACTGGTGAAAACGGGCGTCAGCGGGACATGCGAAATGTGGTTTTGGCACAAAGGCACAACGAGTTCCATCGATACCCCGCACAACATGCAACACAGCAAACGGTCATTAAAAGTAGCCTTCCATCGTCACCTACCATCAGGGCGACAAAAACAACACACACTCACACAGACACCAAAACCCTCGAGGTGCTGTACCTTTTTTTTAATCAAAAAACATTAACCATCTTTACGGCGGTTACGTGTAGTTTCCGCGCGGGTTCCCAATGAGGCGGGATGAATCGGCCAACAAAAACGGGCTGAAATGCACGTACACGACACATTACGGATCGTCGCATGGATGCAGCTTGCGATAAGATGCTGCAACGGATAAGGCAGCCAGTTGGCGGCACTGGGCGCTGGAGGTTCTCTAGTAGTGAGAAACTGAAACAGTGGATTCATCACTTCAGAAGTGCAAACATTTTCTTGGAATTGTAACCTCTTACTAATTCATCATATCTTAACGTACCAACGACAATTTAGAGCAAGAGTGACTCATCAAACTTCCTCCAAAACTATCCCAACAAAAGCTCTCTCCAATAGTCATCTCTCTGGACCCTTCCATCTAGACACGAAAGGCACCTCGAAATACAGCTTCCACTTCAGTGATTAATTTAAGCGTCCTTTTTTCCTTCCAAATACGTCCTCCACACGGCACAGGTGTGTGTGTGTATATGCACAGCACAACAGCTGCACCACAAACGGATTCACAGTAACCGTAAGAGCGTAAGAAACCACATTCTTCAGCCGATGACGATGCCCCGCGATGCCTGAGCAGTGTATTCCCTGGCAACGAGAGAATCTCATCCGGGACGAGTTTTTTTTTCGGGGGGTTTCGTCGCAGTTTTGTACATTTCTTTGTTTTTTTTTTCGTTTTTTTGCTGCGCTTGTTGTCGTACACATTATTGGACCATCATGCGCGATTCACGGTGTGCGCAATCGTTCGCTTGTCACCAGGATAGAAAGGCAACATGCAATCGCTTGCGCCCAAACTTCAGCAACAAAACTGCACCCAGGTACTGGTTACGAGAAGCGAATGGCCGCTGGCAGCAACAGGATCCTGTTTGAGGATATATCTGTGTGTGTGTGTGTGTGTGTGTGTGTGTGTGTGTGTCTGTGTGTAAGTGAGGGCAATATTTTCTCCAATCCCCGCACCCAACCCTACACACTCCACACCAACATCGAAGTTGTATCGAAATCGCGTTGGCTTTGGTTTCAGGATCCAGCACCAAAAAAAAACGTACAAACTGTCGTCAACTGTCCGCCAAGGGGCTCAATTTCGGGTTCCCCAATTCACCTTCAACTCCGGGTCGTTCCTCTTCCCTCATACACTACGCGTCGGATGGGGAACTTGTCACCGACATCCATCGACGAACCTGTACCTGTGTCCGTGGAGACGTCATTAAGGAGTTTTATTTATATTTTCAGATGATGTTTTTTTAACCCCCCCCCCCCCCATTCCTATTTTTTCTCCTTCTCTCTCTCTCCTTCTCTTTCACCTTATTAACTTTCATGCACTTGTTGAAACTTTCGCGCATTTCCGATGCAAGGCAGTGAAAGGAATGCAACGCGTGTCTCGATTTTTTAGATTTTTTGTCGCAATGTTTTACTTCCGCCGTTCGCCGTCTGTCGTTTGAGCAAAAAGAAATTACTGTAAACTGTAACAGGTACCACAAGCCAAGAGTCTTTTGATCCCAAAAACTTCCCGTAAAAACTGAAAAAAA
The DNA here is from genome assembly GCF_016920715.1 of Anopheles arabiensis. Lineage (NCBI taxonomy): Eukaryota > Metazoa > Arthropoda > Insecta > Diptera > Culicidae > Anopheles > Anopheles arabiensis. The sequence goes on from NC_053517.1 coordinate 98,154,255, forward strand.
ACCCACAAAATACTTACACAACGAAGCGCTGGCAGTGGCTTGTCGCATCGAGATCGCGAGGATCACGATCGCACCGAGCAGGATGCGACTGTTTCGGGATGCGTCGACCGGACGCATGGTGCTGTACAGGGGTGTTGGTTTTTTGTGGCCGCTGGTCGAATTATTCGTTGCCACTCGTTACACGGCCCGTGTGCCGTGTCACGCTGGAAATTAATGGCCCGTTGTTCCGTCGTCGTAGCCGTCTCGTCGCACTGTAGTGATGGGAGAGAGATAGAGCAGAAAACGGGAATGATTAGTTCACCTTTTCGGTTCTTGTTCTTTTCATTAATTAGCGGAAGTTATCCCCCCGTATGCCTTCTTTATATGCCGCCATCGTACTGTATGCAATTCCCTCTGGACATCAAACCCGGTCCAAGAACCGGCTAGCATCATCATCGTCGAGCGAACAAGAGCCAAAAAAAACACCAAAAAACAATTACATAAATCTGACTTTTCATCGCCGTCAATGAAGATTGAGCACGCTTGAGCCGGAGGCTGATGGGCCGGCACCGTGCCGAGAAGTACCATCCAGGCCCCACAACAGCCCCGCTTTGCCGTTATAGGCGCACTTACAACCTGGAATTCAAAACAAATCCTCAAAAAAACAGCGCTTCCACCAAACCCCTTTCGCCTGCATTCGTTTCTGAAGTGGCGAGAAGTTTAAACGGAGGAACTCATTGAGATTTCGGTTGCCGGCTGGTTGCCGGGTTGTTGGGGTTTTTCCACCAACCGATCTACCGGATGTCAGCAAACGCTGGTCGGGTGTCGAGGATTTTCGAGTGACTTTTCGAACGCAAATACTCCAACCGACCAACGACGTTGGGTTCTTGAGGTTGGCTTTAGTGCCGTCTTTCCAGCACCGTCTCCATCGTCTTCATCGCCTGTTTCCCCGTGTTTTATTTCCGCTTCACACAAACGGCGGCCGTCTAATTTGGCTGCCAAAACCGAACGCCAACGTCGAAACGATAGATGATTAATAGGCCGTAACCGAAACATGCCGTACCGCCCTGAGGCCGTAGAAACCTCTTGAGCCGCTCACAGTGTCCGCCGGTACAGCCCTCGAACCATATTGACATATCAGTGTCAAGGCGCAGCGATAACAAGTGAAATAAACCGCACAAAAATCGGCGTATTGAAGTTGTCCGTTGCACCGTTCTCTAAAACCCTTCTAATTGAAACGTACGCAACCCTACGTAAGCGAGAGCACGCTACGCGACCTTTCAAAGAGTTGGACGAGGAAACACCTGTACCACCAGTGCCAATAAAAAGGCTACCATTGCCGCCTAGAATGGGAAAATCAATCAAATGTTTGGATGACTGTAAACCTGCCACCGATCAAGGGTAAGAGAATGCACACGCACACGATCACTTGAGGGAGAAATAAAGGTAAAAGAGTAATGTCCAACACACTATAAGTACAAAGTAGCTATGAGCACATGAGAATTATGATGCATTCGTCTCTAACCAGGCAAATTTACATCCACGACACATACCACACTGAGCGTAAAAACAATTAGCAGCGAGCACGTTGTCTTTCCGTTGGATTTGCTAATAACCTCCCTCTCTTACATAATCTCTCAAGCCCACCGATTCGGTAGGCTCGAAAGGTGACTTCTGCACTGCACTGCTGGTAGTAGTAAGCATCCAGTATGCATCGTTTACTAACGCAAAACGAGCTGCAGTGCACACGCGGTCGGCGGTCGGCACACAGAAAGCAACGATTAGTAGCGGTTTCCAGCTCCAGCAGACCCCGTGCAGAGTCGGTGTGCGGTGCCAACACACACACGGGAACATGGGAAAAGAAATCTTGTTTCACTTGAAATTTATTATACCGCGTGCGTGTGTGCGTTTGATGAAGAAACCGTACCGCGACGGTTCGGTTTTACACTGCCACGGTATTACAAGCCGTGGTTCTAACCGTTTCGGCAGGCAAATCTCAAGTCTCACCGACCAATTCTACGTTCACACGCGTTTCTTCCCTTCGCGAGCATTAACACAGTTCGGGGCAGGAGGTATGAGAGAGGCGGTGTGCGCATTAAGCCACACACACACAAAAAAACCCGGCTGAGCTGCCGCGAGGTGTTGTTTTCCCTCTGTCGACACTGTTCTTGCTTACTGCGAGGCCTTCCCCATACCCTATTTTCAAGATGATGACCAATAAATCGTCGACGATTAGACGATGCGGATGCGGGCGCAGCAGCGGGGGTTGGAAAATCTAATACCTTCACCTAGCCCTTCCCCTTCTCAATCGGTGTTCCAATAATCAAATCAATTACCGTTGCCGAGCCCTGAAACTACCGACGTACCGAGTTGGCCGGTGATTGCCGATCGGCAAAGACTCCAAATATCCGGTTGATGGAAACGATGCGAGCTGATGGGGATTGGGAGGAAAGCAGAATCAAACTCCTTCCCGGACAGGTGAATGCTTCGCTTGGAAACAAAAGCGGCTCTCAAACTCAATGACCAAATTAAGCCTTGATTGCCCAGTGCTGGCTCAGTTTCAGCGTGCTATTAAGCGACGAGCCGCACGGCTCGAAACACCGGAATGGAGACGCGGATCTTGCGCACGCTACACCATACCATCGTTTGCGTCGTCAGTTCGCCAGCCTGCAAAGCGTGGGAGCCCCGGACACGGACTACTAATCTCCGGGACAGGAAACCATACTCCCGAACCACCAGCGCCATGTGTCCTCCCCCGGGTGTTCTTTGTGCGATCATCCTCCGTCCTCCTTCTGCGCCACGGTCACAATGTCTGAAGTCATACAGTCTCGCTGGCAAATCAACTATCTCATCAAAACCGAGTGCGCACACACACACACACCAAACTGCACGGGGCCCTGCATGGGGGTGGCGTGCGCGAGCGCGCACACACGGCGCACAGATTAGAGATCGTTTTGAAAGCCCGACCGGGGCACAAAGAACGAAACATACACACATCCAGCACACCCACTCTCTTTCCCTCTGGTCTCGAGCTCCGCGTGTGTTAAAAGGCGCGCATCGTAGACTAAACACCATTTCAGATAAGTGGCCCGGAGGGTAATTACAAGCAAATGACTGGGAGGAACTGAGCGTTGAGGTGGGTGGCGCTGAACAACGAACGCTATTTAAGACACTGTTTTGCTCGGAAGGCACGTCGATGCCCCGCGGGCTGCGGACGACGCTCGGTTAATGTCCTTTGTCTTGGGTCCTCTGCTGGGTGAATGTGCATGGGACATTAAGTGTTGCTAATGTTCTACGGCCAATAGCTAACGCAACGCTGTGCAAGTGGTCGCTTCCACAAGGTGCATTCTGTAAGCAACAAGACCCATTGAACAGTAACACTAGTGCCTTGTGACATCAAACATCAGATATCTTGGTAAATTGGGAATATACAGTGAAGTTTTGTCAATTATATGATCAAAAGAGGTCATATTTAAATACTCGGTTACTTGGATGCTCCATAGCAACACGTAAAGTTAGCCGCTCTTAACTGGTGATCCATTCGAGGATCACCTCCTAATGAGCTCGCTCTATTCTTCAGTATCATCTGGATGCTTCCTCACACAAGCCTAAGACACATGGACATGAAGACTTAAATTTAGTCTTAAATTGGTACTTCAACATTGAAACAAAATAACTTTATATTGATTCCAACGAATTCCAACCCAACCAGCATTGTTGTATGTATCGTAACATAATGTATCGGGAGATGTATCGTAACAGAATAAGAATTAATGTCTACAATTATGGCATCCAAGATTTCGGTCGATCTGGAAATCAGTTTTCTTTCCCTACCGTCCCATGAAACACACAAATTGCTCACGCCCACCGTCTGAACAGTGGATTAGATTTCCTAATCTTCCCAACGCAAACGCAATAGCATTCCAGACAAACACCACCGTAACAAAAAAAACACCACGCTTTCAAGCAGCAGCTGCCGGTGAAGAAAGTATTGCTTTAGCTGATTACCACGCCCGGGAATGTCTTACACCACCAACGGGACGAATGGAATGCTGCCGCGTGTGCAACGAGCGGAAAACATATTACCAATAGTGGCCAGTAGTAACAATAAAAATAACAATTAGCATTAAAATCTCTGCTTCGTCTCTGGTCCCTGCCATTTCTCTCATCCACGCCATCAGCCGGCAGCACTTCACTCTCCTAACACAAATCTCCCGCTTCACCACGCATCTTCACCGACCGGGGCTTGTCGGGGTCGTTAATTAAGACATTAAATGCGAACGAGTGTGCATGCATAAATGTATCTCGTCTCTGAAGCATCATCTTAATTGCCGTTTTGGGGTTGAACCGGGTCGAGACGCACCATCCATCCATCCATCCATCCATCCATCCACGGTCGCTGTACAGGCGATTATTGCTGGGACCCCGAAAAAAACTCCCTTCTGTTTTTTACTCACTGGCACACGGGTTCGGCGGTTTTACTATAGTTGCCCTATAGTGCAGTGCTAAAACGGCCCGGGCATTTCTCTGCACACCGCCGTCTCGCAGTCTGTCTCGGTTTTGCACAGGCGGCACGTTCCACACCTTCCTCACGCCACCCCGACGCTTTAGCGTTTTGATAAGTTTGTATGCGGCCATATTTTCCTGGGCCGGTGGCATCGCCCTTTTTCCCATGGCGGTTCATCATCGCCGCACTGCTGCGAAAGGCCACCGTTTGCTTGCGCGCTTTGACGGAGTCATCGAACATGGCGAGGTATTTTGCTGGCGGTGTGTACACATTTTTCACACACCATTCTTTTCTTTTCCTGATCGTGATCTTCCGGGACCGCGGGAAAGCATGGTCGGCAGCGGGTATGATGCTGTTGTTTCACATATTTTCTTCATTTCCTCACTCACGCTACGTAATAAATTGTGCCCTGATGTGGCCGTACAGGAAGGCTCTGCGGTTGCGAGATGGATTGTTTTAAGCCACTACTCTCACGAGAGGCATGCTTAATTTGACAACACTTGTTAGAACACTTGTCTGATCAATCATCAGAACCGGTGACTTGCAGGTTTTGGAGCATTCAAATGCGACGAAACAGAAAAGACTGATTGCTTCATCACGATTTATTGATTCTTACTGCTCTCTGCCTTTTTATTCAAAGATGCCTCATCCACCAGAAGCGAAAATCAATACACTCTTTCCTACACGTACTCGTACGCAATGAAAACAAACACAGCCTGTTCTATACCACAAAACACTTAAAGTTTGTGCTTGACTGGACATTAAATGTCCCCTCCCTAAATAATTTACATTGATTAACCGTCAGCTCTGCTTAGCGTAGCCGTGCGGTCCTCCTCGGTGGCGTATCGAACCGATTAGCAAAACGTAGCTCCCCGCAAAAACCGCCAGCCCGCCAGCCACGAGGCGGCTGATCATCTTGCATTAAAATTCAGATAAAATACGACCCGGGTTGGCGACTCTGCCTGTATTAGACACACGCAGACACACACACGCACATACGCTTGGGTTCATGTTTTCGCATCGGTTTTACATCATGCTCGTGTCGTCTCGTATCGCGCAGATGAAAAGATGATACCGCACATTTCCCAACAATCTCAGCCTCCTCCTCCATCATCTTGGTCTTGCAACGATCAGGAAATATCAAATCGAATCATAACTTATGCCGGTTTCAGTTTTATGATACCACCGAATAGCGTGCGCGCGTGAAATAAATGCGTCGTGCGTCGTGGCCACGGTAAATCAGTGCCGGCTCGCAAAACCATCCACCAGCCAGAGCGATATTTAACGAACGTATCCTCGCCAGTTTGTGACACAAGAGGGAGAGAGGGAGGGAGGGGGGGAAGCTAATTCTGCCGGATGATATTTAGCGTGCCATCTGTGTGTGCTACTGTTGTACGCTGTACGCACCACGGTCGTAAAAGGGTCGCATCGGCCACGTTAAGACGCAGACGACACGACGTCACCTCTGCACGAAACGAGCGCAACGCAAACAGGATCATTCATCATCGGGAAGAGAGCGCGCGAGATGAGAGAGCTAGAGAGAGAAAGAGAGAGAGGCAACAGTAACCACTCGAGACGACGCGGCAGAACACCTGACCGTGCGAATCATCGCACCGAGCGCGCGTCCTCTTCAGCAGCTGAACCCCTGCATCCAAACACACTAGCGCTAACACGATCTCCTTCCCTTTGCGCACAAACACACACACACAGAGCACACAGTTGGGCTGCAGGAATTATGAGGAAGTAAATATTTATACACCTGTTAATTATTCCACGTCGCAGCAGTCGTTGCGGTTCCTCCCGGCCTCTGCACTTCGGCTCACACCACCATCCGGAGCAGCCCGGTCCTTCGGCCAACACGTTTCGCAGCGCGTTAGGATGGTGCTAGATATAGGCGAGCTTGCTGTAGCACAGACCGCGGCAGACAGTGCGTAGCCGGTGCCGTCGAGGTCAGTGCGAGCTCGAGGCGAGTTGCGACGACCGTCGCAACGGGGTCAACATTACGACTGCTGCTATCGTGATGGCAGGTTCCCCCTGTGTCGAAAAAATACTCTACCACACACTAGAAAAGTGTACTCTCCAGAGACATTGAAAAGACCCGTGTCTGCCATCCTTCAAACCGGACCAACAAGTGCCACACTGTTGCCCCCTTGCGGTGCGGTACGTGACGGATGCTGAGCTAGTAGCACCGGCACCGGCAACCGCAGAAGGTCAATGTTTATTTGGAGAACACGAGTGTGTGTGTATGAAGATGCGCACCCCAACGCATATCATCGGGCCGAGTACGGCGGTACACGGCGGTGTTTAGAATGCGGCTGGCTTACCTACTTCGGCTGCTAATTCGCAACAACTGCGCGAAGAGTGGATCTCCCACCGGCAGCAGGCATTAATGCAGCACTTCACTCAGCCAGTCGGTCCAATTTGCTTACGCTTAATTAGGTACCGAAACACGAGTTGCCCATCTCCTTGGCTTTCGCCAAAACAAGGTGGTAGACGTGGTACATCCGCGTTTGAAGTGTTGTAGCTCCGCGTAGGTTCTTGCGCGTGCACTGACATGCCATCTCGCAACCCTGCCTCAGTCTCGGTCATGTTAAGTCAGTCCCCAACTCTTCCGGTCGAGACAGTCGTTAGTGACCGACGAAACATCTTTTAATGGCCAAATTTACGCATCTCCACTATAGCTTTGATATAGCTATAAATCTGACCCCGCACAGTTTACTACCGACTAGTTTGGCGTCCTTTTTATCAGACTTTTATCGTCACACACAACTCACTCTCCGGACCCGTGCTCACGTTTGCAGAGAGTACTAAAACTTTACTCCATAATCGACCCCAACCCGAGATGGATGGTGAAACTTTTTCGCCCATTTCGCTGCACCGCATCACTGATAAATGACCAAACACAAACACACACACACACACCGAACCTTCCAATCGGGTCAATGGACGTGAGACATCCGGAAAGTTGGGGAGAAGCAGTGCACTATTTCGGAGTATTTGGGAACCTCAAAAATACTATCGATATATATGTCACCGGTCGTTAATGGTGGTTACGATAGTTACCAATTCCAGCACAAAAAAAAAACTGGAGTTCCCTCCACAGTCGATAACGAATCGCAGAACAATCGCTACCGACCCGAACTGGCGCTCATAAATTGCGCTTTCAGCATGCATTTGCTCGTTCCATAAATTACGCGTTCTGGGTGCAAACACATTCCACCCGACATATTCCGCTGGGCACTGGCTGGCCCGCTGGCTGGGCTTTGTCCACTGCCGTTTCGGTACAAAGTAGTCAACCGTTGGACTAGCTCGTAAATTGAAACGTACGTCGTTCGAACCAAAAAAAGTAACACTACAAGCGCATGGGAGTCCCTTTTTTCACCAATGCCAGAGCTGTGCACTATCTTTACATTATTTATGGAGCTTTGGCAAAAAGGAGGAGCGACACGCTACTCGTTGGACCACACCATCCATAGACACCAACCATCAGCCACTTTGTAAAGATAAACGTTGACTTTCTGCCCGATAGCTGTGAAGCATGTTTCTACGTCTTTTTTAATGCGCTTTTCTGACTTCGGGACACATTAGTGGGACAATGCTTCTTTCGCATTGCTAGGACAGTATCACCTGAACCTAGCCCCATAGTGCCTCTTTTGCTTTGTAACTACACAACAGCGTGACACTGCTGAGTGGAGTTGGAATTCAATACAACCAGTACCGTGTTTCCATAGCTTCGTGCCGTCCATCAAAACCGATCATCTTCCAGCAGGCGAGATGTTGCGATGGGAAACATTTGTAATGTTTCATCGCACCGCAGACCACCACAGCGGTACCATGGGCCGAGCTGGTTTTAGTACATCACCGACACCGGTTGCTACTGGAGAGTTGCTCCTGCTGTCTGCATTGACAAAAAACCGCAAAACCAAGCCAAATCCAGTTTGATAGGGAGCAACTCTGGGCAGGTGAAAAGGATATCATCAAACCATCAAAACCCGCACTGCCCGGGACATTCAAGAACGTGCAGTCGAGTACAAAAGCAATGACACCTCGCCTATCTTCTCGCCTGCTCCGGTTGTCCTTCTTGTGGTGCTAACTCTTACAAAGTAAAACCTTGCCGATAATGAGCAGTAACTCTAGTCGGACCATTCAAACCAGAACAAACTCCATTAGCGCACCGAGCATCGCCCCGAGGTCAAGTGTGCGCTAGAGTTACTCCTAGCGTTACCTGGGAACCAACCCCATCTAGTATGACCTTTATATGAGCTCCCGCTCCCGATTGCTATTTGCACTAGGCCTTGTGTTTATTTTAGTTTCCTCCCCCATCTGCCCTAATGGTATCAGATTAACACCTTCACGGGGCGAAACCATGGCCACGCAAAAACACATTGTGTATCGCAACAAAGTCTGCATCGGTCGCCTACGTTACACACCGGTTTCACCAGTACTGTAATTCTGTGCTGTGCGTGTGTGAGTGTTTTTTTTTTTGCTTATTATTTTGCCAACCTCCCCCCACATTCCCATTAGATCTTTCCCTTATAGGTTATAGCGCAGTTGGATACACGGCCCCCAGGATGCAGCAGTGGCTGTCCGGATCGGCGGGCCGGGACCACGCCCGGGTGCGAATTCAATTTTTGGCCCCCGGGCTTTGCCCATCTGCATAGTGTAAATGTTTAGATAAATGGAAATTATCTAATACCGGACCCGAACGGTGCCGGAGGAGTGAATTGTTTTGCCTGTGCCGTTAGTCTGTGTGGCTTGCACAAGTGTGCATGTCTGTTTTTTTATTTCGTATTTGCTGTACGGTAACATTCAGTTTGCTCTTTGGGAGGAAAGGTGAGTTTGAACATTAGCTTGAAATAGCACATCAGCATATCTTGCTCCGGAATGCTCCGGAGTGCAATTTTGTGCATGATAAGAGCATTTGTTAAGTTCACATTCGCATGATATATTGTTCGATTAAGATTAGAAATCTTTTTATGAGAACAGAGTCATTTTGTCTGGTAGACGGTGGCATACTTTGGTACATACCAGACTAGACTTGAGCTCTTATCGATTATTGTTTGCATATATTCATGCAGCTGTGTGACATTTAATTTGCGATACAGCTGAATTATGTTATGCACACAAACATTCCTCCAATTACCACAAAAAAGACATCCTTTGTTGTTGTAGCTCCAACTTCACCCATACATCAGGGAGTTCAGAATTGCTGGGAAATCATTAAAACAAAACTTCCCCATCATTTCTCAACCTTACGTACGCTCTACCAATCGCAAAGGATTTTCCACTGTGCTGCGTGGTGTGTCAATGCCAATGAATTGCACTGTCTTGTGACGTCACTGTTCGATCGACCCAAAATAAAACCTGCCACCAACACCAACACCACAGCAGAGAGCAACATAAACTAACCCGCCACACTACCGGGAAATCAGTTGGCTTTTCTGCCGAACTCACCCTACGAAAAGCCGATAAAATACTCGGAACAATCGAAATAGAAACACACACACACCGTGCACCCGGAGGACAGCGCCCCGTTTACCGTTTCGTAGTAAGAAAACTTTCTCACGTGTAAACAGCACCGCCATTACACGCCACGCTGAGTACGCACAGCAAGGGAAGCTAACGCTAACCAGCCAAATCTGGATGGAGGGGGGAGGGGGGTCTCGGGGCCAAAACCCCGTGAGGGCGGAACTTTTGTAAATCACTTCTAATTGCTTGTTTACACCATTAAATTAGTAGTGCATTAGAGAAGTCCACTGAACGTACACGCGGCTCCGGACGCGATTATCCATCCTCGTGCGCTGGTCGCGTCGAGCGCGCGCGCGCTCAAGCTGCATTCGTAAGTGCTCAAGTGTCTTGACAACCCCCGTAACATACCTTCTCGGTCTTTTCTGCACACAAAAAACGGTGTGCAATTGAGTCTTGTGCTTTTACTTCCCCCTTCTCGAGCTCAAATAATCACACTTTATAAAACGCAATATAGAGAGGACTCGGTGCGCACGCGGTGCACCACACGTGCACCACACCGATGAGATATGGTTGTTTTGGCAAGAGGATGAAGAGAGAGAGAGAGAGATAGATAGAGAGCGGAGTATAAAGAGAGCAAATACATTATGGTCCAGCTGAGGCGAGGGAAATTTATCGAGTAAATAAACCGAACAAAAAACCGTGGTCTCTACCCAAGATGTGTTTCCCATCAAGCGTTGGACAGTCGAAAGCTGAGTCTCGAGTCTGCCCTCTACACCAAAGGGACGTCGTTCGCGTCGAGCGAGCTGACGGTGCAAGTGCACCTGATGATGCTGGGGCCAACCGTTCGTTCGGTCTCCCTCCCGGAGGGTTTACACAGTTGATTTCAATCGCTACACACTTTCGAACGTACCGGCCATCGTGTGCCTCCATGTACACCTTTGATCATTTTTGCTCTCGTTCACGTTTATCGTTCACACAGCTCTACAGCTAAAGCTACGATCTGATCAGATCTGATCCGTGGCAGTGGTACGTTCGCTAGGCTAATGGGGGACGAGACAAGCAATGGATGCAATTGATCAATCGACGATTTACGGGCACGGTTTGATCGGAGCAGAAAGGGAGCAAAAATAGCTACGATCGAGTAGCCGTGTTTCACCCGCCAGCCACAGCAAATAGCACCAGGAAGTGGTGGTTGTATCAATTTACCATTACGATCGCTTCGGGCTCTTCGTCTGCCCTGGGACAAGCGGCTGAAGATTTACCTCGAGCTCTTCTCCTTGACCAGTCAATCTGCTACGGGAGGCGCGCAATAAAAAAAACTTCACCTGAGCTTGCAGTTGACAGAGCGGAGGGAGTTTTAGCACGAGGTCGATAAAACATATTTAATGTTTTGCATTATGTAAAAGGGGGGTTGAATTATTACAGCCGCTATTACGGGTGATGACTTTTGGATGGTAACAACACCTATATGGCAATAGTTTATCTGCGCATAAAATGCTTGTAAGATCATAAAAGAAGCCCAACTCCTTGTCAGATGGCAACGTAATCACTTTCAAAAAATAACTCCAATCCGCCCTCAAACGTCACCGTAATCTGTGACGAATATCTGCGAAAACTAGCAGCAAAAACAACGACAACTCCTATCGACTGCGGCAACCAAAAGGGAGCGCGATCAAGAGCGCTAAACGGTCCAAACTCCGTTCGCCCCCAAAAGATTCCCGTTCCCACCCGCGAGATCTCGAACCTGCGGATCCGTAAAGCGCCCCGACGCGGCATCGTCTCACTTCAAACGCAATTAGTGATATTTATTTTCTCTAGATCAGTTACTAATTTATTCTGCCGTGCGCGCATCAAGCAAAACCAGACCCGAGCCGCCGAACTGCGTCGTCGTCGTCGTCGCCGTAGTCGTCCGCCAGCCATCCATCGTCATCGTTGACGCCAGCGGATACACTACCCCGGTCAGCCGACAAGGGGGGAAGGGTACGATTGTTTACGATTCTTCGCTCGGCGAAACCGACATCCATTTTTTTTTTTTTGTTCGAACGGAACGCGTATTCCCCCGATCAAGGGCACCTGATCGACCACACATTGCTATATTACCCACAGTTTGCTGCAGCCGGCAGGTTACGCGCGATCGGACGCTGCAACGCAACGGTTATGTTTGTGTGTCTAAGAGAGTGTACGTGTGGATGTATGTGTGTGTGTTTTTTTTTTTTCTTCATCCAATTTATGCTCAACATTTGACGGACGAAGGTGTGAAACTCAAACCCCATATCAAACACACCCGCACGCCGCTTCAAGATTGCTCCTCATAAGGGTTTACCATTTGTTAATCGCTTTATTTAGTAGTGCCTCGTCTTTTTTTCATCACACACACACAGAGAGTTTGAGATTGAGAATTCATAAATTTCCATTCGTCGACGTGTGTGCAAGCTGCGGTTTGAAAAACGATAATTGCCATTGAGTGTGGAAAAATTTATGAACCCAACACAAGACAGTGACTTAATTATGAACCGATTCCATCCTGTCGATAGTCGATATCTGTGGACGTTTCGGTGGCAGGAAGGGAGAGAACTGAGTCCCTCTACACATGTACAGATCATGTTTCAGTTTAATTGCAAACAAAATTCTCCCCCGGGGCCTACTGATAAGCGTTTTTCGGGGGGAGAAAAATAAGATATACATAGCGCCAAAACGAAGCGCCAACTTCAACAAGAAGCAGAGAATTCAGATTTAAGTGAAATGGTAATTAATCAACCAGTCAACCAAAAAGCAAAGGCCTGATACGATAAGGTAGTACCTTTCCTTGTTAATACTTTCAGGAGCAAAAGATCATTTCTCAGGGAAATTATGCTTATGATTTTGAGTATGCACAGAGCTCTCGCGCACCAAGCACGTCCCATTGGAAGTGCGATTTCGTGACAATGTCTAGCATGTGGTCAAATCAAACCACACTATTGATTTAGTTAATTGATCATACAGCGGACACACACGCGCACACAGAAACGTTTGATCGTGCTTTACGAAATACCTCCCGGCACGCAAGTTCTGGTCACGAGAACTCCGAATCCAAAATCGGTGTGAGCTGTCGATAGTCGGCCTTCCTAATTGTTCGACACTCTGGCAAGCTGGTGCACTATTGCCGCCCCGGTAGCCAATTAGCAGCCCGATCACGTACACGCACGGATCTTGAGCACTGCTCCTGGCCCATCATCCCCCCTTTCGATGGCACGTTTTCGGATCGGATCGAGGAAGCATTCGGTTAGGTGACAAAATTCACCCACCACGCGTGAAACAATGAAGCGATAAAAATTCAAACGGTCTCCCGGCACCCGGTTTTGGAAACAACCCCACGGGACCGGGACCGGAGCTCTTTTGGCCAGCTTGTGACGCAACGCGGATCCGAAACATGGTGTTCACTGCCGCGTGTAATCTCTTCGCCTGGATTAACGCTCTGAATTTGCCAGCACTCGAGTGCGGTTCCCTCGCCCGGCCCTGATTAATGAGCGTTATTTACCGCTTCGGGGCGGACATCTATCGGCTTTTCGCCGTTTCCCACCGCCGGCACAGCAGCAGCTTGCGCAGTGCGGATGATTTGCGCGGCATTCCAGAGAGCGCGTAAAAGCGCGGAGCATGTGTGTTGTTTGTTGTTTTGCTTTATTTCACATGTTTTAATTTGCTTGCCATTCGAGCCACGCGGGATTTGGTTGTGTTCATTGCACCGTGCCCTTTTTGTCGTTTGTGTTCACATTGCCGCGATTAACCTTTCACCCCGCTCGGTGTAATTCTCCGACCAAGCGAGCAAAGCAATACCCCCAATTTCGGCGCTCTCGATCATTCTGCCTCGACCGTTGCCAACACAACACGGGAGGACAGACGGGCAGACGGCAAATCAGCTGTGCTAATCGGCCGGCAGCCTGGTGCGCATGGGTGCAATTATGCTCCCGTCGCGTTGCGCGGAGGGAGGGCATGACGCGCTCACTGGCGACTGGTGTGCGTGTGCCAGATCCGGTAACATTTGCTGCGGTGTGGTGTAATTTGTTACCGGCGGACCGATCAAGTTTACGGATGTGACTGCTACTGCTGCTGGGAGCCAGAAAAACTGCACCGATCAGCTGGAGAGCGCAGCTGGAGCTGGCTGACTTGGAAATCGGAACTAGCGCACGAGGACGCCAGACTACGTCAGACATTTGAGCTGTGCGCTGGGACGTTTCGAGGCATATCTTCCGATTGTTCCAATTAGGTGGCACAGGGGACAAGAAGGAAGAGCCCCAAGATCCGAGACGAGACTGACATCAGAATACATCTGATCCAAATCACTTTCCAATTTGGACGATCTAAACCAGCGAAAAGGAAACGATCGGACAACTAAAGGACACCCCCCCCCCTCCTCTCACACCCATCCAAAAAGTCCCAAGCCCTCGCATAATCGTAATTCATGGTAATTTGAGCGCTCGGTACGAGTTTACGTCACCCTGCTTCTTACCCACGGTGAACCCTTTATTGGGCGCTTTTTTGTTTTCTTTTTCGCACAACAAAACCTTAAGTTAGCACAATTACTTGCGCGTGCAAAATGCAACCCCCGCGCGGAAGCGGGCTGGCCCCAAGATGGCATGCGAAGTCACTCCGCCAGTCGGTACAATACAAAGTCCGTAATTTGAGTCCCGCGGCTGGATAAAGTTTCCTGTAGTGAGGGTTTTCTTTTCTTTTTTCGCTTCGCTTCGCGCTTGTTACCCTCTTGAGCGCCACCAAATGTTCATTGGTAGCATCCAAACTTCTTCAATCGAGCGTAACACACGCGCGCGCACGATAAAAAAAGGGAATTCCTTCACCTCAGCAGGGCGGCAGGCTTCCAAGTTGAGTGGAAAACTGATGACGGCCGGTGTTTACTACCGGAACTGATGGACGCTGCGTAGGCAGCGCACGACGTCACACACGCCTCGTTTGCGTGAGGAGGCAATTTTGTTGCAATGCTTTCAGCATTGTTGGCGATTAGCATTGCAAAGGGATGTCTCATCCTTTCGGAGGATGTGCTACTGAATTGAGTGACCCCCCACACAAGTCGACAAATCCCACTGACAAGCGAATGATAAACGAGCCCGAGCGGCTGGGAGCTCGTTTCCATCTGGTCACTCTGTGTGCTCCTGTTTGCTGCCTCTCCAGTGCGCCAAAAATAGAACCAATTTCCTAGGAACTTTGAGCCTACGCTCACGGAAAAGCCGGCAGCTTCGCGTAATGTAAATCTTCCTGCTCTAAAAGCTTCCCAAGGCTGTTTGGCCCACGCAAAACCATCAACAGGGAGGAGACAATCTTGCTGCATCATCATTTGGAACGATTTTTCTTGATTTTTAGGTTCTTTGTTGCTTTTTGGAGAGTGATCTACCCCGTGGTTAGCTGGACCTCTTCTCGGGCGTCATGGAGAAGCTCGTTTTGAGGGCCCCCCAAGCTAATCGTTAGGAAGTTAGACGGCCGGAAGACACGTCCTAAAACAATCAACAAGAAAGACAAAACTTTGCACACACAAAAGAAGCAAAAGTGCAACCATGCTCAGGAGAATTTACAGAAAACACTTGGACATAAATAAACCCAGACACAATCATAACAAACAGTAGTGCCACAGGACAAAGCGACGCAGCAACAACAGTGCCCTGATGGCAACACAGACAGTTGTTTTAAACTTTGGCTTGGCTTTGGAATTCTTTTCCAATCTTCGGCCGTCTGGTGAGTCGCTGCCCTGTGAGGTTAGGAGCACTGGTGGGTTCCCGCGTGACATCATTTGCGGCTGTCTTAAACTCAAATACACAGAGAGTGAGAAAGAGAGTGAGAAAAAAGAGAGATATAGAGAGCTTAATCGCGTAACGCTGGCGGCAGACGAGTTTGGTTTAGATTTCCTAATCCCAGCTCTATCCTACCGTTCTAACCTTCCCCGCCAGTTGTCCAGTATTCCGGATCGGGTCCGACTGTCAAAACAAAAGCTTCAACCTCAATTCCAGCACACTGCCGCCCCCTCGGCGGTTTTGTTGACGATGGTGTTGCTTGCTTTTTGTTGTATGCGCTTGGGGGCGCTTCCCGACAGACCCCGTCGTCCCCATGGTCGCGGTGAAGATGAAACCGCGCGCCGGCAAAAGTTCTCCAAACTGGATCCGGTGGGACTCACGTTTGGCGCCAGGCGCCAACTCAACCAGCGTGACAGCTTTTAAGTGCCCGGTTCTGCTGCCTCCCCGTCCTTCCCAATCGGTGGAATCGACTCCCAGCCGTCGGGGGAGTTAGGGTGACAAGAATCCAGTGAGTGTCCCCCCTTTGGCCGTGCTAATAAGGGGTTATATAAACACTACCCCTAATGCTATCACTGTGCACCAAGAAGAGGAGCGAAGGGGAGGTGGGATGTTGGGACGATATCCTCTTTCATGAATGTTTGCTGCGAGGCGACCATGGGGACCACTCTTTGCAGTCATAATCGCAAATATTTCAATATCCATGATGAGAAGACCGACCCAGTGCTTTTCTACAATCTTGCAAAACTCCCCTGGAACGGTGAATCATTCGTGTCCGTGACAATCGAACCAGTTCGATTAAATAAACACCACCGCGAGGAAGCGTCGTCTGGAAGCGTGAAGCGGGTGCAATGTGATCCAGCGATCTCGATCCGCCTGCACCAGGCACCGGCATGAGGCTTGGTTTGCCGTACAATACGAGCTGCGAGATGCGAGAATCAAAGCACACGAAACGCACGGTGACACATGAGTAAATAAACAAACAAACCCCCTTCTTACACGCCACGCTCGCCCAGAACATGTCGGGAAGATGCGCGGCTGGCGCGGCTGACACGATTAGGAGGTGCGAAACGGAATAGGAAGGCAGGAGGCACCCGGTACACTCTCGCGTGTCGCGTTCCGTTAATAGTTAGATGGTGAATCAATTCGATTGAGGCGTCCACACCTCCTCCCCCACCCCTTCGGATGGTGATACATGTGTACTGAGGGATGGTGCACATTGCACACACAGACACACACACACACAGACATGGTAAATGTTAGGATGTGGTGAACTGATTTCACTCCGGCATCGAGATGGCGCTAATTAACAATGAAATAGTTTCAATTAATGGACGAGCGAGAAAACAGGGCCATCAGCAGCAGCAGCAGCACACACATATAAGCAGACAAATCACGGACGAACCCTGCTGTCCACCGTCCTTGGTTTAGAACCGTGAACCGGTCAACCGGTATTGACTGCCCGTGTGCGTATGTTATACTAGTTTTATAGGGCTTTTGGGGTTTATGTAGTAATTTTGATCATTTCTGGAGTGAATAACTTTGTTGCACTGTTACGAATATGATATCTGGAGCTTTAGAAAGCAGTAACATATTAAGAGAGCAGTTTGGAAACTATATTATTGACTTCTTCTACTTCTTTACGACCCACGTAAATCATGGTCGTCCTCTATACAGTCTTCCTTACACCACACCACAGTTGGATAGACACACACAGTCCATGCTCTTGGAGAGAATTGAACCCATCCGACCTTGTGGGTGCCGGCGCGCCTATCAAACAGACCACTAGACCACACAGGTACACATGGAGTTATAATTGCAATAAAAGACATTCAGAGTCCATCTAATTAGTTCTAAATACCATTTAATGCTCAAATTACTTGTGTTAGAAGAGGATTACTTATCCAAATTTAAGAGAAAATAGTTCTATTTCTATTCTTTATGTCTTTAACCTGGTAAGCTATACATGTCATGTACATGATAGAGGACGTTTTTCAAGAACAAAAATAACTTAACATCCAAAAGGTTTAAATGTATATTTCCTGCTGTGAAGACTCATTACCGCAATGTATCTCTGGTTCCAGGATTCATTTAGATATTCAAGAAGTATATGGATGTTTGCTGTACACCCATAGACAGTTATCTTATTAAAATTTTAAAAAAACTTTTGGCTCTTTTTTTCAAATGTTACGTTATCATTATCCAAAAGCTAGACTACATCTACAAGCAGCACAGTACACTACAAAAAAGAACCCTCACCGAGCAACATGAATAAACATGTTTCGCTAGTGCCCCCGGACAGGCCCTTTAGGAGTTCACCATTTTGCTGGGAACCGATTTAAAAAGGGTAAACGCAACAAACACGCGAAATGTGGAAAAAACCAACTCACTCCAAAATGAAATCCCTCCCTCCTCTTCTTGTCAACCCGGGACGGACCTTGCACAAGCATTTGTCACACAGCTTCCGTGCCGCGACTGGCAACTCGTTTTCGGCACAAACATTCGCCACGCTCACGCTTGGTCACTTTACTAATTTGATTAGAACGTCTTTGTACGCACTGGGC
Source organism: Anopheles arabiensis (assembly GCF_016920715.1). Classification (NCBI taxonomy): domain Eukaryota; kingdom Metazoa; phylum Arthropoda; class Insecta; order Diptera; family Culicidae; genus Anopheles; species Anopheles arabiensis. The sequence goes on from NC_053517.1 coordinate 98,172,548, forward strand.
GTTGTCGTGCTCATCGCCGAAATTGAGCCGGTTTTTTTATTTTTTTTTCTTCATCATTTTTGTTTCATTTCACATCTAGCGGTTGTGGCCGCTCCCGAGAGTGGCCGGTCCCACCACTTAGCAACTCGTGGCACGTTTTTCACGTTGACGCCCCTGGGGGAGTCGGGCTGGAGGTTTTGTAGTGTTGAGCGCCACGCTAAATCCCGCCACAAAGCGGTGGTCCCACATGAATTCCGGGGTCGGCTGGGTTTTTCGTTAATCCTTTGCTCTATTTGTTGAATAACACATCACAGACACGGGCGGGGAGATGGGGGATCGTTTTCACTCGACATTTTTGGTGTGGTTCGTGTGAGGATTAAACGGGTTCTTTATTTTCTCTCTCTCTCACTCGCTCTGGAGTGTGAGAATAATTTTCACGATTATATTCGGAGCTGGTTGAAGGTATGGGGGCATTTTTCGATACACCAAATTAAGGGTAAGCTGTTAGTGTTTCCCCGGTGGACACATGTGTCGGAGCGCAAAAATGACAACACAATCATCTTCTAAGGCTAGGCGCTTCACGGAACGGCACTCGGAAATCTCATTCAAATCATCCCAATTTGCTCGATCATACTTCAACGTCGTATGTTCTCGAAGCTGCAGATTGAAAGTCCAGATGCGTTCCTCCACATGATAAGGACCCTCTGCCCGCTCGCGTTTCGCTCAACCCTCGCCAAACGTTCATTTTGCGACCGTCTTTCTTGTATAAATTGTGTCCCCATGTTATAACCACAGCCACACCATCGAACAGCTGTTCCAGAGGACATCGGAGCTCGTTTGCGAACACACATACAGACACAAAGACACACAAAATCTTGTGTCCCCCAAGCAACCGATCTCGACGGTTTTGTCTCCCTCGTCATATGCGAAAAGAAATTAAGCCCGCGATAAGGTTCCTGCCTGACGCTCGGCCTGACTGCGGTTACACGCTGCACAGTTTTGATAGTGCAAGCCGAACGACACATCACGAAACTGTAAGCACCCACAAAAAAAAAACAAACAAACAAAATTCCACCAGCCAACAACGAGCAGCAAGCAGCAGCAGTCAGCGGGCACCCAAAAACCGCACCGATTGCGGAACGGCGAAATCACTGCAAACGGGCCCGCAAATCGCCCGCAAAGAAGCACCAAACAATTTGTTCAACATGGAACCTAAATTGATTGTTTCCATATTTCATCTCCTTACGACCGCCAGATCCCCCGCCCCTCCCTTCCACCACTCTCAAAGGTACATACCACTCATTGGGGGATGACGGAGGGATAGGTCAACGCTTTCATCTTTTGCGTTCGCCCCAAAAACCATTCGATGCGGCGATCGCATCCAGAGGGCGCCAAGATCACCCAAGCCACTCTCTCTTTCTCTCACACACCCTCAGGCGGCACATTCATTGAATGGTTTTGGGTGGTTGTGAAATCGGGTAAGGGCACTGGCCCACGATGTTGATTACAGTGCGCCCCACAAACATAAATCAACCAGGAAGAAGGGCTTCCTTCCCTGCTTTGAGTTGGGGCGGGTGACCCATCGAAGATGAGCTGGCCGGCAGGGCCGGTGTTATCAAATTCGCATGACCTGCCTATTGCCAGTGCCAGAAAAGCCGACGGCAACTCGGGTCGATCATCACATCACGATTCAAAAGCGACAAAAATCCAAAAATCGTTGCGTCAAACTAGTTTTTTTGTTTTGTTTCCTTTGTCCGTATTGTTTGCTCGTTATCAAATTCCAAACAAGTGAATGACTTTTGCGTGACAATGGTAAGGTATTATCACTGCTTTGCGAAGCTAATTGTGAGCCATTTTTATTTATTTTTTGCTTCGTTTGCTAGCTTGCTTCTTACCGTCTTCGCCGAGTCCTGGTGGAAGCTCTCGCGTTCCCAGAAAGCAAACCACAGCAAAGCTAGTTGCTCCATCGGCATTGGCCCGCCTCGATTGAAAGGGGGTGGAGCAGTTGGCAGCGACCCTAGCGCTACGGTGGGCGGGATCCCGCGAGTCCTTGTAAGGGGCTGCCCAGTTCTCTGGGCGGTTGTGCCAATCGGTGGGCCGTTTGCGGTCTCGCACGCGCGCGCGCACGTAGCCATTGTGGCAGGTCGATCGTGCTGCTCGTGATCACCTGCTGCAATTAAGCCGTCCAGGGAAGGCAGTTCGCAACAGACAGCTCGATCAGCACTGCTTGGAGCATCCAGACAAATGACGAGAAAAAGGATTTGCCGTTCTGTGACCTGTTCTTGTGTGAAACAGGTACCAAGGTCCCTGATGGTTGAGCCTTTACCAGAAATAGTTCTAACAAGTACCTGTGTGATACCAGAGAAAAGCTAGACACCTGTACCCTTCGAGTTGGGGTAGACCTGTATACCTCCAGCGTTCCAGCGTCCAATTAACGTATAACACCTTCAAATCAATGAAGTTCGCCCGCACCGGGGAACAACGGAGCGTACTATTGAGCGGCCGGAAAGCGACCGGGAGGATACCATTGCACCTCACACACACACACACTCCTACTTCACTGCAACAGGGTATACATTCCTTCCACCTTGCTCTAATCTGAAGGTCTCAGCAGTGTTTGTGTGCCTCAGCTGCCGCTACGATTACAATTACCATCATGTCAAACATGACCCAACACAAATCGTCCTTTCGGGTGACTTACCTTCGGTTTCGGTTGACGAGAGCGTTCGAGCGAAGACGATGGACGAAGAAACATAAACCGGGTACGGTACGAGGGATCGTTCCGGTAGACTACAGATGCGATCTCGGCGATGCAAAACCGAATCACCTGCAGTCAACCGGCGGCGGCGACCGCAGCTTGATAGAGAGAACTCGCTGCCGATGCAAACACTGCACAATCGATCACTTGTAGCTTTACACACACACACACACGCACAAACACTCGTTTTTACACACTAGCACACTAACACTTATATCTCCCCATTCACGCGCACGCACGCACGCACGCAAAAAATGCACAAATTCGCACACGAGACAGGGGAGCACAAACAGGAACTACAATAACTTCACTACTGACAAAAAGCGCAAGATCACACACTGTGTGCAACCGGCTGGAAACATGGAAACATACAAGATACATTAAATAGGTATACTATAACGTCTTTGCCCACTTGCTCGAATCGAATCGCGCAGCTCGCAAACCAATTGTCCGTTCGTCGCCTGATGACCCCGGATCGGAGGAGCTAACCGGCAGGAAAGTGGGCTGAGGGGGGGGGGGGAGGGGTAGATTCAGGGCAGAATCAATCAAAATTACGGGCAGGCCGGACGGATTCGGGCTGTCAATAAACGTCACTCTTCATTAAAGCGAGCAACCCCACCCCAAGCAACCCCCAAGCATTTGGCCGGTTTGGGCTTCCTTCGGGGGCCCGTTTGCTGACTGGCTGCTGGCGATTGATTTGCCTCTCACAAGACACCAAGCACAAGTTCCAGGTTTCAGTGGACCAACGAAGAGACCTCGTTTAGATCTTCCGATGGGTCGATTGGAGGAAAAAGGCGGTTAAGCTACCAACGAACCGATATTGGAGCAGTTGCTTGTCGAGGCTGTGAAAGATCACCTTAACACACAGATGCACTCACAAACACACGCGCACACAAACACTAGCAGTACTCACGCAACACTTAGCGCCGAACGAACTTCGAAACCTCGCGATCACGTGTGTGAGTGATTGTGAAAGGGTGGAAAAAGTAACACCCCGTACGGAGCCGCCCAAGTGGGGAGCGAGAGAAGAAAAACACAAGGGAAGGCCTGCAGGGCTTGGCAGGTCGGTTGGCGCGAACAGGTCTGTGCGCGTATTGCGTGCAGCTTTCGTGTCCGGCGCTGGGAGAGACTTTGCCCGTCCTATCAGCGAAATGTTTGATAATTGTTTAAAGTATCTATTTCAGATCACTTATTAAGGAAAGCGCCACTGTGAATCAAACGCTTCGATACCAACACGAAACCATCACACCAACTGCTGCATTATCCAATCTTTCCCACCGACGCTACGCAATGTTTACCACCGTCGACGTCCTTAAAGCTATCGAGCCAGTGCCATCGCCGGTTTGAAAGGAATCAAAACAAAAACACTACGCCTCCATTACACAACTTTTCACTTTACAGGGACGGTGTTAAACAGTTTCACCCACCCGCGTTCTCAAACGAAAGCTTTCGACGTGAAGAAAATCGATGTTCGGTTCGGTTGGGTTGGCCTACCCCTTTTGCAGGCGACAACGATGGTGACCGGAGTCGTGCCCGTTCTGTTCACAATCAATTTTTTGTTTTAGTTTACACGGAACGAGCGCGCGTCTACTACACACACCACACACAACGCGCACGAACGGTGCGTTCCGTGTCCGCCGTGATGAAGAGATAAATTCAAAATGAATGGAAGAATCGCGCCGCACCGCACGAAGCAAACCGTTTCCGAAGGGAGCCCGCCCCGAATCGAGCGGCTCTCGCACCGACCGGTTTCGAGCAGTTTACGCTCTCGCGGAACGCGCACGTTTCTCGCCCGCCGCTCACTGTCTCGCTCTAGCGCGTGCACAGAGCACCGAGAGCAGTGTTGGCGGTGATAGGTTGTTTGAAAATTTTTGTCACAATCACCTTGCCATAATGCGTACGAGATGATGATTGTTTTGCTGTAGAATTGTAGAGAACTATAAAAATCCCATTTTTTTTACATGTAATTCTCATCCATAACGGTACAACAGCTCTTGAATTTGATCCGAATTGCTCTAGCACGTAAACCCGAAGCAATGAAAGCGATTTGTTCCCACTGAAACGTTCAATTTTAATGCAATTGGCGCCAACATTCCAAACCGCTGAGCATGTGCATGAGCACAAGCCAGGAACAAAATTAGCATCTGGTAATGATGGAATCGGTCACTCGCGACCGATCGCCTTCATCTGCTCAAACGATCATCAGCTGGGCCTAAGATCATCGGGCAATCGGACAGACAACACAGCAGCGAATGGAAAGCGAATAGCAAACAGCAGAAAAAAAAACGTTTCGAAAAAACGCCAACACCAGCATCATCCTATCGTGACACATGCTCCGAATTCGTGGAAAAGTGTTCACGGCACTACCACCACCCCAAAAGCAAGTGCTGGAGCGCCAGCGGTACACCAAGCGGTAGTATGAAGTCACATGGAGTCGCCCTGTCGTTTTAATCGATGAATCATCTGCACAAACCTTCGATTCTGAGCGAGGGATTGAGCGTTAAAGAGTGCTGGCATGTGGCATATTACACAATATAATACGGTACCGGAGGATGATTCACGGTCGGGTCGCTCCTGCGTGCGAACAGGAAACGGTGTGTCCCGGGGGCAGTATATTCTAGCGTCCAAAATTTTCCCATGAATCCACAATATTCAGGTGGCTAACGTGAACGTCTTTGCCACCTCGATTAGTTACTTCGTGAGGAAATAATCTGTTCCACTTTCCAATGGCTAACGCAATCTAGTAGCAGAACAAAGGTTGATGATCAGCGTAAAAGTGGCGAATCATCGCAACAAAGATAAAAGACAGTGTTGCCCTATTTTGGGGACCCTAATGTGCCTAATCTAACTTAACCGAAATGCACACTAATCATCACTCCGTCGTAAACGGTGGTAAAGTGCTACGTGTATTTAAAACAAAATTGATTCCAAGGTTGTTTTAGAATCTTGTATGGTAAATCACTCAACAAACTGCTTTATTTACTATCGTTGTTGGCTCTAAGGCCTACATTTTTAACTGTGTGCATCAATTGGTGTATCTAAGGCACCAATTTGTGGCCTTAAGTCATCCAAATTTAATCAACAATGTATAATAATTAATTTTCTAAGCATTTTAATAAAATTTTGAAAATTTTAAGGTCGCATTTTAAAAGTAATAATATATTATATTATGTGAAAAATCGGCAAAATTTTGATAATCTTAAACACGGTATTTGAAAACTAGAAATTGCATGATAGCTCAGAAGACTACAAGTATTCCTCTATATACGCTATAAGCGATAAACGCGATTTTTTTAATTAGACTTTTCTTTCCTGAAAGGCTAAAAGCCAACCCCATTCACTGAAAGCCATGCCCACAAGTGGTACAGGCAGGCCTGGACCGACAACAGTTGTTTAACCAAAGAAGAAGCTCTTTCAGCAATTTATACTGATTTCACACATCAAATGTCAAATGCAAAACAAATTTCGTTTTGTTCGAATTTTTTAAAATACACAAATTTAGTAAATGTGGTAGCTAAAATCTACCACTTAAAGCAAAAATATACTAAAGTTAAAAATATACTAAGACCTACGCTAATATTCGAAATACGCTATTGCCTCCGGTCCGTATCTATAGCGTATATCGGAGAATACCTGTAAATTGTTTTTTGTAAAAGCACGTATAAATTGAAATACTTTAAATTGCAAATCAGTAAACTATTGATTATATGACTTGAACTGACAATCTTATGGACATAAATCCCAATATTGACCTAGACTTTAAAAAGCCTCAGAGAGGAAAACTGATAACATCGAGAATTAAATTGGTGCCTAGGAGGCAAAATTTGGGACAAGATGCCAAAAATTAGCGCAAAAACAATCAATTTAACATAATAGTACAATCAAGCGACGCCAAAGCATCAAGGCTAAGTATCAATAGGATAAAGTTAGTAAAAATTCTGTTGTATCACTGATATTTGGCTAGCACATCTTTAAAATTCCGAGAATCATCAATATATTCTACATGCTTCTTTTGGAATTTTTTACACCAAATCGCTCCCCAAAGCAATGCAATAAATCGTTGCACATTCGCATGCTTTCCATTGATGTCACCCAATCATCCCCAGGGTACTCTCGCCGACCCGGAACAATACAAAAACCCTGCCCGCTCATTGCGCACAGCTCATTGTCTTATCGCGCCTTTGCAATTGGATTTCACGCAAATGACGTTTTCGTGGCAAAACATTTTAGCCCGCTAGACGCAAGCGGTGCACGTAACCGTAGCATTGTGTTTCATAGCTTAATAGTTTTGCCCCCTTGAAGGACATCGGTTAATTAGCTGACGGGTGCAAAACTGCGCATAGTGCTTTAACAAGGCAAGATCCAAAGGGCCGCCCCCGGAACCCAAAGTTCCCAAGTTCAGCCATAATATTATTGCCGTGCCATCACTTGGCAGACCGCGACCGACCGCGACAGCACCACTATCACAAATCGATGCGCAAGTTTATTGTTTAAAACGAAGAGAAGAAATAACAAAACAAAACCGTTGACAACAACACCCTTTCGACAGGGGAGGGTGGACACAAACAATATAAAGCGTGACCCGGCGCAGCAGACCCTTTACGCGCGCGCCCTATCGCGGCTCACACAGTGAGAGGCGGCGCGGTGGATGCTGCAATCACGATCCAATCCCTCATCGCCCTGGGTGCCAGAGTTCGATGGCTGATTACAAACACACCACAAAGCGGTTCGCGGCAAAGTGGTTGCGTCTCGCACGGTGCTGACGACTGTTTGTCTTGCCGCGACCGCGCGCAACCAAGACGCGTGCAGGCAATAAGTGCATCCAGTCGCACACCACGGACTACTACTACGGACACCGAGAGGGCAAGCAGGGGTGCCAGCAATCGGCGGGTGGTTGCACGCAAAAAAGGGTAAATAAATAGTAAAATATATCACTTCTTGCGCTGGGCGTTGTTGTCCCAGGTGTGTTCATCCTGCGCGAAATTGCACTTTATTGTTACTGCCAAGAACACACGCTTCATCTAGGTCGCCCAGTGGGGACCCGCGTACGAGCAAATGGGGAAACCCCCATCAATAAACCAAACACGAAATTGCAGTGCATTTTGGACGCGGAGGTTTTATTAGTAAAGTCCCCTGAATAAATAATCGCTCACCGTGTAGTAGCACTGAGGGAGAGAGAGAACGTGCTGTAGCGTAGGACCCGCTATTGCTATTGGTTTGCCATAATTTATCCCCATGTTTGCAACGTTTCCTCACACTTTGGCACAGCATTTGTTTACCTTACCACCAACCTGTAACGGTGCAAAAAAAAAACGGAGTAGGGAAGGAAGGCTCTATTTGAAATTTGATTGATATAACTGGTGGTCTGTGAAGCGTGTAATCGTAAATAATACAACATGCGCGGCACAGTTCATGCCCGACCTACCATAGTCAAATAAACTTATTGCACCTGATGGAAGGGTTGAACATATTTTCTGCACCCTACCCACGGGGAAGATGGAGGGAAAAACACAATCAATGGTCAGTGGCTGTTGATTGCCGAGTCGCAAACGGCAACAGTTCGATGCATTTCACCGATAGGCAAATGGCAGAAATAAACTATCCTTACTCTCTCTCTATCTCTCTCTCCACTCGTTCTTTTCTATATCTGCACACGCATTCAAAATTAAATTTAAATGTAAAACATGGTTTTCAAATTCTCCCTGTTTCCTCCCTCCCTTCCCATTCCGCCACCAACTAAACATACAGAACGTAATGCTGCCTCTTTATTAGCCTGCATAGGCTCATTATTAACTCATAAAAATCAATTACACGTTGCATTTGTGTTTGCTACACCATCGCGTTTCCCGGGGGTTTGTTTTTTTATGCTTTGCTCTATTTCATATTCAACGACAGGAGAGAAAAAAAAGTCAACAAAAACATGCCAAAAGGTTGTTTTCAGCCTCTGCCCTGCCTGTAGCCTTGTTGTGGTAGGGGTAGTAGTTGTTCTGCTTTCTGCCCTGCAACGACTTCTTTCGTGGGCAGCAGCAGCAGACACACAAATGGAACAATAAATTTTCACACCACAGTACAGTACGGTGGGAAGGAGAAAATCGTTTAAAAATAATGCTAAATATTTTATTAAATTCGCAGCTATTTGTATGATCTGTTTAATAAAAAGGAATTTAAATAAGTTTGATAAAAAGTAAATGAAATGCAATATTTTAAGCATTGAAAATAAAAATGCTCGAAACATCTCTATCACTTACTGTGTAGGGGCAGCCTGCTGTAGGGCAGTAGTAAGCAGACCGGTGCCTTGGGTCAACAATATTCTCCCGCTTCAATCCGCATTAAATCTGCCGCTCCCAAGTGCTCCAAGAAGGAAAGCTGTACGCTGAGGAGGTGCTAATTTATCTATCCCGCTCCTATCCAAATAACCCATAATTGCAAACCGATCGCAATCTGTGTGCCAGCCACGCAGGGCAACGCGGCTTTCACTACGCCCACAAGCACCCACAGCAGGGCCACTAATCCAGAAGGGTCCAGCCGGGCCAGCAATTTCTTTTCCCATCCGATTCGCGGTGAATGGGATTCTGCTGGCGCGAATCGATGGCAAACAATCGGAAGAACATCGGCCGCACCAAATCGGCTCTATTAACGATACGTAATGACACTGAATCACGCTCATTTCAAATTAACAATTTAATGTACCCTCGTTTGCTATGCGCTCGCCACATAGTTAAGATGCAAAGGATACCGTCCCGCAACCCTTGGTGGGTCGGTTAAAAAAATGCTCCCAAAGGGACGAAGGTTCCCCAGCTTTCAAATAAAGCACAATAAATAAAGAACGCATCGACATGAGTGCGTTTATCATTTCCATCACGTCACACGTGTTTCCCCCAAGGAGGGGATGGGGCAGGGAGAGATTGATTATGTCCATTGTGATGGTTTGGCATGTTGCATTTCACTGTCAAGATATGTTTTTGGGGGCGCCCGGTGGATGCGCCCCAACTCCGTGGCCGGCGTAGCAAGCACATTAATTTGCAATATCCCGCACCCCGGTGGGATCGTGCCGCCGGGACATACCGGCCGGGAACTGCTTTTATTATCCATTCGACCGGTCTCATCAATTATTGGCTTTTGGCTCGGAGGGGGTTATGGGGGCTCTTGCTTTGCTTCTGGTTTTGTTTTTTTGGTGTGCATGATTTTTTTATTTGTTTGTTTGACATGATTGACGCATTTTGTTGGGCGTGCAAAAACAATCATGCCAAAAGAACAGACACAAAAACAATGGAATGCATAAATATTCTTTTATAATCGCATGTACGGCAATAAATTTAAATTAATTTCCAACTGCTTTGTATAATTGTCAATTTTTCTTATTAGAATTAAACATTAGATTCAAAAATAGCCCTTACTATATTTTTTTTTGGGGTAAAACGAACACAATCTTCCCCTATTCAACATCTGGTGATCGCTTTCCACGTACCCGTTGCCAATGGTAACAAACCGTAGTGCACACACAGAAACACACAGACACGCCGCAATGCAATTCCATTTGCCTTAAAAGTGCATCCAAGCGCCAGTACGCTTCATTTGATACGACACGAACAAAATAATGGCTCGCGCCACAACCCTGCAATTGCATTGTGGATGTGCGCCAGAGCTTTCCACCCTCCCACCCACCCAGGACAGGGTGGGAGAGCGCGCGCGCGCGTGCTAAGATCCACCTGCAACCCACCACCCCACGACCATCACCCTCCTCCCGCGCAGACATGCTCGCTCCGAAAAAGGCTAATTGTTTTAAAATTCAACAAGTCACCTGACCGAGCTCGGCTCTCTTTTCCACTCCTCTAACAGCACCCTTATCCATCCCTTTCCTTGGATGCATGGCATGCGTGCACGCGCGACACTTGAGCGCACCAAATTGTAACGCATCATGTTCCAGGCAGGATGCGCCGCTCTTTATGCTGCTGCGGGATGCTGCTGCTGCCGAGTCGAGTGCAGTTGCATTCTTTCAAAGCAAAATGACGAACGGCTTCGCGCAGTGCATCGGGGGAGATCCTCTTTCCCGGGCTGCAGCCCGGGTTCGGTCCAAGCCGGTATGTCTGGGGCCGCTCCAGAATTGGGCAAAATATGAGCCTCTTGTGGAGTAAATAAGGGTGCCGAAGCTGGAGGGCTGGAGCCCGGGGTACACCTTTGCTGGCAAGATTCACAGCGAATGGGAAAGAAGGTGGCGGATGGTTTTTTTCTTTCTTCTGCTGAAGCTCGCTTGTGGAACGATTTGCCCATTTGTGGCGAAGCGCCACGGCTACAAATATGGTACGCGATGGAGCGGTTACCGTCGCCCCGGCAGACATTGGCGACGGGGTGTAATTTTATGTCTTATGTGGACTTTTCCCTCTCTACGTCTGTTATAATTTCTCTCTCTCTCTCTTTCCTCATTTCCATTAAACTAAGTCCTGAACATGGTTCGGGTGTCGTGTTCGTGCCCTGGTTCAAACATATTGCTCAATTGTGTGCTGTTGGTTTGCCGTTGTTACAACTGTTTTTGTGTTGTACCCGACCTCATGTAGGGAGCTTGGTGGTTTGTTCGACACTGTGATGGTGATTAATTATTAATTACTTTTTTTAAAGCAAGAGAAAGCATGTCTCATTACATATTGACAAAATTTGGGAAGAATTTTGAATGAACTTTAGAATTGAAGTTTTTAATTGATCATGAAATTCTAAGGGGACAGAATCGCTACATTGTCTGTAATTAATTTAGTTTAAGAATTCTGTTTTAAAGGCTTTTTACTTGAAGAACAAACCTTCTATTGCTCTCCCGTTTGCTCTCCTTTTTCTCGTTCAATTACTTTACATCAAATGCTATAACTTTTTAAGTTCTAACAAAAATAAACATGTAAAACACTGTTATCAAAAAATACCTAACAATTATGCGAAACAGTAGATGTTTGCGATTTAGGAGTTCGTTGTTTTAAGAATCAAAAATATTATTTTGTCCATTGTCATGTTTTTAATATTGTACAACAATGTACAACAAATATTCATCCAAAGAAAGAAGAGTTTCATATCAAATGATAGTGTAGAATCTCTATCTTACATATAAAAAGGCATACATTTCTGTCCGTTTTCAATATTTAGGCCTTTATTCCTCTACGTATGTATGGGCTCATGGTAGGGATTGTGATTCAGCAAGAGAATTTAGCCATTTAGATCTACACTAGTGTTGTGCCTAATAATATTACGAGACGATTAAATGATTTAAATCTTTAGTGATGAGTGATACGAATCTCGAAACAAATCTCTAAAGTCATTCATATATGTACAGATTCATGTTATTTTGAAAGATGTTTCTTTGATCTCTTGTTCTTTTTTGAAGTTTCTTTTTTGAAAGATGTTGAAAGAAACTTTGATCTCTCTTTATAAAAATCTCTAGAAATTTATGAATATCATCAACGTCAACATTTTCTGTGTTGCTAATAAAAATAGGTTTCGGACGAGCCTATAGTTCAAGCCCTCAACCTAGCACTCGTAACTACTACTTCTAACTAAAACATTCAGTTTCAATTGATAATGCTGAAGATTCATTCTGATTCATGAATCAGAATCAAAATTACCCATCTATAACCAACAAAAATACAGTTAATGATACAAGATAACTGAACACAAAACAACATTTGCTGTAGCCTATATTGCATCCTTTTTTCACAATATGCTCCCCGATTGTTTTATACTTCGACTTTTGTATACAAACTACTACTCAAATGTTCATAAAATACTTCTTACTATTATCAGGTTGTTGCTCACATCGAAACCCCAAAGCTTCCTCTAACATATTTATCAACAAAACAAACACACACAGAGACTTACCGCACGAATGCGCTGGATGACATCCGACAAACGCGCACCGGTGCAACCGTTTATCATTCACCATCAATGGATCTATCGTGCACGGGCCGGCAACGTACGCACTGGGCACGCACCGTGTGGAAAACATTATGGTATTGCAGCATCCGGAGGGAATAAAAACCAAAACCAAAGTAATGTTAGCTGTTGCAGTACCGCTGCCCATCATCATTGCCTTACCTTCCGCATCATGGTCAGATGGAAGTACAGGTCGAATTCAGGCACCATGCACCGGTTCGATCTTCATCGGTGTCACATTAGCAAGCTGAGCACGCGTCAATCGAACGGAGATCGGAGCGGTGATCGAGAGGGTTGAGGGGGTTAGATGTATTCCCTACGCGGGATGCAGCTTCACCGCACAACGACAGCTGGAATATACAGTGAGACACACCGACCAGCGATCAGTGTGACAGTTTGATCGCAAAAAAAACAACAAACGGACGATGACAAACCGGTGGGGCACGAGCGAATCACGCATCACAGCGAAAGAGAGAGCGAAAGGGCAGGCAGTGAGCCTTCGTGTACAATGATCTGCAGTAGCAGCAGCATCTCACCACCTCCGAAGATGTTCCAGTTTTGTGTGGTGTAGAAACATTTTTTTGTTCTATTTGCTTGCTGACGCAGTTAACGCGTGCCAATGATCAAACACAATCCACTTGCAGCACAGTGGCAGGCGATCCGAAAGCAAGTGGCACCACTCTTTCGGCAGATCCGTGTGTTTGATCATCTAGCAACCATCTGCCACCACCTTTCTCCACTACCTTCTCCAACAACACTCTAGTTTTGGGAGCATTTCGCACAAGTCCTCCACAAAGAATAGATCGCTGTCGCAGGATGACACTGGAGAACGATGGATATCGATCGAATGAAGGGTTACACTTCGCAGCACACACGCGTACCACACACTACCCACACCTTAGCGCTTCGGACTGATATCTAGCCGCTCTCTTCAACGCTACGCAGCTAGGAGAGCTACCGTGATTTGATCCCGCTGCGTTACCATGGCAATGAAGCTGACAGCAGACCCAACAGGCACACGCTTGATCAATGTGCACATTTTCAATTGCGACATTCTTCTGCCCCAGCTGCTGCTGCTGCTGCTGCTGCTGCTGCATCTCACCACCCGATCCCGAAGGCACGGATGCACCATCACGCGGCGGAACGCGCAAAACGAACGGACAGATGAACGCTTTCGAAACATGATTTATAGTGTTTGGGGTTCGGGTTTCCTTTCGCTCCAACTGATTTTAACGGTGCTGAATCTCCTTCTCTTTTTCCCATTCTTTCAGCATCTGATCAATTTGCTACCCAGCATTCCCAACCTCCCAGCATGTTCCCTTTTGGGACTGCCTGTGTATGTGTGTGCCTATGCCACTTGATGCAGCAGATTGAACGCATTGGCCACGTTTTGCGAACGTTTGATGCATGCTAATATTAAACAGCCTCTCTCTCTCCTTCTCTTTCTGTGTGCGGGAATGCCTGCTTCCCGAGCAGAATTAGTTTCTATCTTAACTTACTTGAAGATAACAAGCAGATCACGCTTCACGTATAAAACATATCGTACAAGTACATAAACAAACAGCTTAGTTTTAAGTATTATATTATCGATTAATCACACCGAACAGAGACAGCACAATTTATTATCTCATAGTCTAGTTGTTGAACACATCTAGCCAAAAATGAACGCATGAATAACCCCTCGTTTAATGCGTGATGGGCAATCCCCAAGTGAGTTTGAACTTGGCCCCAACAACTTGGCCCCCGGGAGCTGACGGTCAGAACAGAAACAGGGCAATAATTGGCACAGCGTCAAATGATGAGCGTGTATCATCTTTCTGACTAGCTGACCAATGGCACAGCAGTAGCGTCATGCTGCAACCAACCAGTAGCTCCAAGATATTATTCCCGAGTTATTATAGAAGTTAGATATTAGATATTATTGCGTCTCTTTAGGATCTGGCTCTAATCCGTATTTGAAATAGCATAACAAAAGCGTACCAATTTCACACCGAACGGACGTAAAACAGAGTTCCCATCCGAACAATGCCATCCAATAAAGCTATATAACCGGCTACGGCGCTACTGGTGATTGGTAACCGAAAGGGTTCGGGCTTCGGGCACTCGGTAGGTGTGAATTACTCGTCTAATAAGGGAAGGAGCAATTTCAAGCGAGGTTTTACACAAAGGGCGCCCTCCCTAGTTGCTCTCAATTCACTTTATGGGTGTCATAAAACTAGAACTTCTAGCTTTAAACATCCTTCAAGGTCATGCTAGAAACGTTCGTTTCCATTCTTTAGCTTCTCCAAGATAAGGACCTAACCTTGAACCATGGATCAAAACATCAGAATGCTCCTAAGCGTCGTACAGGGGATACGTTGTTTTATCCTTCACGTAGCGACACGCGCATCCCAAGCATCGCTAGTAAAGTGTCATTTTTTCCGAAGAAAATTATGATCACGTCTTTCAAAAATCTTGAAGCAAAACGTTGACTTCTTTGACTCCCCAAAGTCGCTACCGAATGCGGTGTAAAGCAGTATGCATGGTAATGATTGTTGAATCAATTGCACTCCACTAAAGTCAGCAGACTTTTGCACACCCAAAATCCTTCTCTACACATCCGAAGATGAAGAAGGGATATACAACAAAAAAAAACTATACCAACGACATGGTAAAGCACAAAACAATGCCACACTGTACTGGGGAAGGTTTCTTACTGGTGCTGCTGCTGCTGCAGCTGCACTCTCGGCGTGCTCGGTGGCAGTCAAGTGTAAGTCGTGCTCCAGTTGTCAGATTGGCTTTATTTAGTGTCGTTTGAACTGGTTCCACTGGCTCGTGCTGGAAGTTGGCGAACGTTTGAAACAGAGCGCGGCAATGGCGAGAATGGGGTGGGTGCACTGTTTCGACAGAATGTGAAGAATAAATGGCACACCATTGGGGTGTGAAGATTGCAATTGAATTTAGTGTTTCTTTGACATCTTACTCTCGAGCGACGAGCATGAAGGGGAGTGACTTTTTTGTTGTTGCTGTTATATGCCATTCAATGCTGGTTCTTTATCGATTATTTAACGCTTATGCCCGAACGGGCAGCATTTTGTGCTCACGTCCACACAGAAGGTCAACGGTTCACAATCACAGATACATATCTCACTATATTCTACGGCCAACGGTCTTGAACCAAGATAAGATTTCTAAATGCGCTTTGCCGGATAAAAACCGAGCAAACCATTTAATTCCGTTGCGTGTGGTCATAGGCCGACGATTAAACCACCTACACCTTCGTGCTAGAATGCGCTGCCAGCACTTCTGGCAGTCTGTAGGCGGTTGTCGCTTTTTGCACGAGCCAGCCACTTCCAGAAGCCCCGGCTCAGTCAGCGGGAAGTCGCAGGTTATCTTGTCCCCGGGGGCGACGTCTAACGCGTCTAGCTGTCCAGGTGGACGGACACTGGACGGGAGCGGGGCGGAAACTTGCTTCCTTGCTGCTGTCGGTCACGGAAACGGTGGGATATAGCATTGGATGAAAATGTTATTATTTTATATGTAATCAAGTACTGCCATTGTTTCCTAATGTAATATCAAGTAATACACAGTGTTTGAGAAACATTTTCAATAAATTCGATTTTATTTACCTTCACAATTAAGTTTACACCTTTTCACTCCTTCGCTCTATAAATTATGACTTTTTAAACGCTGGCTTCACCACCACTGTGTCGTACGAAAGCGTCGGGGCACGAATTCGTCGTCCGCCATGGGTTGAATTATGAGTTTATGGTCTCAACCTTTTTGTCCCCCGTTTGCGTCGTGGAAACCAGCTGGCGCTGTCCGACAGATCTTGAACGGACTCACGATCAAACTGCAAGGGAACACCCTGCCCTTCCTGCCCTTTCCCTTACAACTGTTCAGTCGAGCCGAGCCAAGCTGAGCAAAGCCGAGAGCAAAATATCAATTAAATAAAGGCAAAATTATGAACACAATAAATTAGATATTCTCACATCGATTATACATTCAAATGTCAATTAAATGCAATTACCCGACGACGACGTATTCATGTTATCTGCCAATATGTTCGGTTCCCCGTTGATCGGGGCGACCTAAACGTGCCCTTCTTTTCTTTTCCGATTCTACCCTCTTTTCCACCATTCCCAACGCCGCCGTCGCTGTTCGATCGTGCCCCCCGTGAACTCAACAAGCCAAGCGTCGAATTACCTTAAGCAGCCAGGGAAGGAAGAGGAAAAAATACACCAACCCATTCAATGCAACGCAAACCGATGCATGCACAAGTGCATATGTGATCGGCTAGGTTGCAAAGATGCAAAGCGTGCCGCACCCCCATGATGGCCATTTTCAAGACGCGGACAGGGGCGAAATGCTTGAGATGGGAATGAAATCGAGCCAAAACGCATAAGAGAGCGAGAGCGAGAGAGAGAGAGAGAGAGAGAGAGAGAGAGAGCAAGCGTTGCCCAGATAAACCCAAGCTCATCTAATAATGGTGAAGATGGATTTCAATGTACCAAGCCGCACCTGCAGATGGTCGATCCAACGGGGGAGGGGGATTGGGAAGAATCGTAAGGAGAAATCGCTAGGTTCGTTTGTGCATTGATCAATGGAAAACTACGAACGGATCGATCACGAACCACTACAACCTCCCCCACCCATAGAGGATCGCGCCAAATGTCACCGTCACCATCTGCAGAGGGGTTGAGTGCACCACCTGATCATGATCATCATCATCCGCTTTTCCAATCGGCTCGTTAAAAACTGAACAAGCCCCATCGTCGGCATCGTTATTGGGATAACCTACAACATTAACCTGTGGTACCTGGCACCGGAGGTACTACAGCTGGCCAGGGTTGGCGATAAGTTTTAATTGAACTACCATTCTGGTGCCCCCAAACGGACCATGGTGTAAGTAAAGGATGATTGTTAGCATTTTGTTTACGATCCGTTTTAGACGTTGCGTAAAAGGCTTTCAAATATGGTACCTGTTTTGTAGTTTTGTGTAGGGAGATGATTGTTTGGTAATGTGAGTGAATAACTTTGAAGTAAACAAATCAAATCTCTCTTCACATTTATTAAATTTAAATGCACTAGAACATCCATATTTTCCAGAAGACCTCGCAGGTTCTGAATGATAATGAAAGCCTGTACTACTTCGTATCCAGTAGTTCTCGTACTATTAGTTATGATTAATATATTTAGTACTCAATTTTGCATGATCAAGTCCTGATCATGCGATCCTGTCAATCATATCTGGTACAGCATAAATCAGGAAAGAGACACATCTAAAGAAACATATATGATATAGTGAAAGATTGACTAGGGGAGATCCGGTACTTAAAGACCGTAGGTTCTACCAGATTTCTATCATTTGGGGGGGTTTACGATACTAGCCAGTCTTTTTATGTGGAGACTTTGAAATTCCTGGATTTGTCCAAAAAGGGTGCTATGCAGTCCAATTCCAATCACATCAAGGGATTGTCCCAATACTATGAAAACCCCTGAAAAACCCTGTAATGATGAAACCTCGGATGATAAATATTGTTCCACTAACAGGATGAAAATTTAGCTTTCTAATCTTTGGATCTTTGAACAAATGATCTTTGGATGCGTCGATGAAGACCAGAAACATTTCAAGTTATTATTACAGTATTTTACAGCTTTATCATTATTTCTGGTAAATTTGAGTCCAAATTCAATTCAATTGTTATCGCATTTCATTCCTGTACTTCAGTGAACCCATATTAAAGGACATTTTACTCATTGATAGTTATTGAAGTGACAGGAACTTAAGCCATTTCTTATAAAAGCACAATAAATATATGATCTTTTGCTCCTTTACGATGTCTTATTATTATTTCCATCATTCAAGCTATAATAACTGTAGGTTCCATGTTTTAGGTATCATAACTATCACCAATATATACTACGTATTATACGTTGGCTACCTCCTGCTTCACGGTCCCTTTGACTACATCAACATCACATCGAGGATATTTCTTACGCAAAGCACATTACACCAAAACAAAAACCATAACAAAACGAACATAAATTCCACCCACCTTTAAACACGCACTTACATCGAAAACATTTAGCCTTCTGTCAGTTATTGCGGCTCAGCTTTACATCGCAGCACAACCATCGACGCGAGTGTAATCACTCAATTGTCCCGCTTGATTACCATCGTTACCGCACACACAGGCACTTCGTACTCCGTTTGATTATTCAAGCACATAATTCAAGCCCCGGACAACCTTGCCCCGTTTAGCCTTCGCATTTGCGGCGTACACCTGATTACTGGCCCTTGCTCTTGCTCCTAAGCGACCCTAGCCCGCGTTTAGAACCGACGCGTGTACTTGGTTTGAGGTGTAAACGAAATTTTAATCCCACTTTTATCCTCAATGACACACATGTTGTTGGTGTTATGCTACTGCCCAATCATGAAGGTTTATAACCACACACACCAGCAGCAACTAGCTACTCAAATCGGGCCAGCCAGCTAGGCTCATCACACATGCCTCAAAAAGCCCGCACTAGAAATCGTTCGAGTGGTCCACCACTCCATTAATTATCCACGGCGTACTACGCCGGAAACCACGGGACGTAACCTCATTGTGCCCAACAGCGACCACTACGAGCAGGACGAGGGGTCTGAAGTAGTATGGCTACCGTGCGGCCGCCGCGGCGGTTAAAGAACAAAAGGCGTGCTTCGGCGGAACACTGCCGTCCAAGCGAAACCAAACCGATTTATGTTGACCACGTGAGTGTCATATCAATGTGTCCACCTCAATGGGGTGGTGAGGGGCAAATCCATAGCAAAACCATCATCACCACATCAGCACACAAATCGCAACACGTTCAACCCCTGCGTTGCCCTGCTGACGGGCTAGCAAATCAGCTATACACCACGCCATGGATCGTGTTCCGTGTTTTATGCTGCCACAGTCTCGGTATCGCCCCGAAAGGACTACACTGCTGGCCCGGTAAGCAAATATGAAATCGCACACTGCAATGATGATGACGATGATGATTGGTGGCGCGAGCAAAAGTGGAATTATTTATTATTACGCGAGGGCGGTAAAGTTGATTGATTTAAATTTAAAGATGTAAGGCCACGATCGTCGGGCACGCCGCCACAACAACAAAAGGCAAATAATGTTGCCGATGTTAAACTGATGGCGGCAGAGGGAAAATGTGTAAGCTTATGGAATAATAATTCTAGCGTACGAAATTTGTGCCGCCACTGTGTGAACGCTGCTGGGGTGAGGCATGATGGATAGGAACCGTATCGATCGAATTGGTGATGAGGGGAGGAGTGGGAGGGGGCAATTTAGACGTCTGGAAGATCCTAAATTGGGCATATTGGTATGCTGATCATTCGATCGATTATTAGTTCAATATTAAATTAGAGCCGCACGCTTTCACGCATGTCACGTACGCATGTTTGATGAGGATAAGGCTTTGGGAGTGGTTAAATTACCATTTGGCTTAATCGATGGTGAAACGATCCGGTTGATTCCAGGTAGTTGGGAATTAAAAATACATGTCGCTTTTTTGTCGCGTAATTGAAATTTTATCTCCCTGAAAGGTAGTTTAATCGTTGGAAAAGGTACTCAGATAGGCTTTATCTTATAGCAATAGTGAGATTATTACAACTTTTATTTAAGTAAAGCAATACTTAAGAACAGTGTCACTCCAATGGTTGTTTTGTTGTAATATCTCTTTCTATTCAAGCTAAGAAGGGGATTAATGGACCAACCGATAATAAATGACATTGTCTTGGGGATAAACAATCATTATTCTTAAATGTTTCTAAATTTAAAATAATTGGATTTCAATAAACATAATAACAGTCATAGAAGAAATTTAGCCCATAAAACTAACATACTTCATTTACAAAAACCATCTGTTTATGAAACACATTTTGGTTGTAATATGTGATATTTGTGATATTCCAGTTACGAGATGCCTTCGAAACGCACTAACCGCATAACTCGGGAACAAACGGTAATTGAAACGTGTCGTATGTTGTACTTATGAGTAGGCCAGTAAAGAAACTTTATGTCGTGAAGAACTTTAAATTAGAGACAAGACTTGGAATTTGACACAAAAATGTCCCAAAATTATATCTCTATTTGCGCCATAATCAGTTCTGCACAATGTTACTGTCATTGTCATAAAAAAAATCTGACTGAAACAAAATCCATTTCAGCCTCACGAACTCAATTGTGATAATCAGAGGTGATACTGAAAACGATTGATGTGAACAATACATGCTTCGTGACATTTTTGCGACCATCGCTTGGTCAGTCATTTTGTTATGATTTTTTTTACTGTGATCAATTCTGTAAAATGTCACTGACATAGTCATGAAAAATTCCAGATGAAACAAAATCATGCCAGCGTCACGAACTTATGTTGATGATCAGAGATCAGAGACTCAAACAGTTGTTGCGACCATCACTTGCTTGGTAACATTTTGTGCAACCAACTTACTTTTATACTTTTCCTACTTACTTTTATACTTTTCCTAATCCTGTCTAGTCCAAAGTATTTTCAAGTAATAACGACCTACAGACAAACTAACAACGTTTCTACAATTTCCTTACACCCGCAATGCACAACTACCCACACAGTAATGATAGATATATTTGTCCTGTTATCCACTTAAGGCAACAACTTCAACTTCCAACATATCGAGTTTATTAAGATGATAACGATGCTTTTGTACAGGCTGCTGCTGTAACCAGAACCAGTGCCTTATCCTTGCCAATTCCCCAGTTGACATATCTAGTTCGATTGATCTTGCATGCGCGTTTTAATTGCTCTCAAAGGCTGGCGGGTACCCCCGGTACGTATTGGTCCAATCAACCAATCAACAGCACAAAACCTGCCCGCGATCACCCGTTTAATCACTCAATTTACACACAATCGTAAAAATTAAATTAAGAGTTATAAATATTTAAACACGCGCTGGCATCTGCATCTCAGCTCTCCAGCAGGCTAAGCCTCGCACCGTTCGCACAAAAACAAAAACGCTATGGCTATCAAAACGGTAAGCAGCGTTAGATAAGCACGTCCACCCCCTCTCCCTCCCAAACGAAGTTTAGTCTTTGAATATGCATTACCAATTAGTTTTATGATCCACTGGTTCAAACCGAACGCAACCGGGCCCGGACAGTTGTTGTAAATGGAAATGCACTTTTGCACAGTGAGAGAAGCTAAATGGGGAGGAAAAAACCAAACACTCATACGATTGGTTCAACATCATTTGAAACGTTTGATTTACGGTCCAGTGCTCCATTTGGTCGGGAGGGTAATTTCCGCCCTCCCCTATGTCACTCTCTCTCTCTCTCCCTTTACACTTTCGCACTAATTTCAGTTAAGTTGTTACCATCCCGGCGTCCTCGCGCTTTGACGTCTTCGAGGCTGTGTGTTCCATTTAATTAAATGTGTTCAGCCGCGAACACGCTAATACAAAGCAGCAACAACAACAAAAAACAACAAAGACAGACTAGGTTGAGGCAAATCCATCGTATAGCGAAAAAAACATCCAACCTAAGCTCCAGGATAAACAACGCACGATTGCACACGATGCACTTCCACGCGAATGCACTTCCAACCGTGTCGTTATCCACCCGGCGTGCGACGTGCATACGAAGCGACAATTCAAAACAACCCACACTACGTGGGGTGGGGGGAGGGGAGGAGAATGATGGTGACGGGGGTGGGAGGGTCGGCGGGGTGTTATGAGTTATGATCTGATCTGGAAATTGAACATTCTACCAGCCTGCGAACAAGTAATTGGACATTGGCAAGTGCTGTTCGTTTGCGGATTGTTTACAGTGGTGCCAACCGCTGGACTGGACCCATTAGAACCCCATGCTCCCCCCCCCCGCCCTCCCACTTGCCGGGATCTTGTTCTCGCGTGATTTAAATTCTATCCCCCAAACGACATTGCTGCTACACACAAAAAGCCACCAAAGCTAAAGTGGGAAGGTAGTATAAACCAGCGCAAAATCTGCACCAACCGATCGACCCACAAAAGCCCCCAAAAGGCCACTCTTCAATCGGTTCGGTTCCACAATCGATCGCTATTTCCGGAATGTTGCCCATGATTACAATCTTGGGCCGCGCTTTATCAATTGTTTCATCAAACAACAACAACAACAACAAAGTACGGTGGTCATGGGGAGAGGGAAGTTTGATTACATCCTCACCCTGCTCGGCACGTCCGGATGACAGCATGGCACTGGTATTTCGATACCATGAGTGGGTGGGTGGATGGGTTCGCTTATCATCCGGAGCGGTCGGTTAAATTTAATATTGTGGAGTGCTTTATTTCGCCTTGCTTTAAAGGTTATGGCCGTTGACTTGGGCACTTTAGGCCCGAAAGTCGATTGATAAGCATTGTCACTCGAAAGAGACGCTCCAGAGACGTTATGTCATTCGGGCTGGTGGCTGGTGTCGTTCATTATCGTGGTTTTAAGGATGAAATAATGTAAAAATTTAAGGTATATTTGGTTTTGAAACAAGATCTTGACACAATTTAGCACACAAATCGATACTAAACTCATCATTTCATGATGGAGCAACTTTCGGATTTTTGGTTCTATTATCGCTACTGCAGCACAGACTTACAATAAACGCACGACCTTGGATTAAGATAAGCAGCTGCCGCTGTTGTCCTTGTTTTTTCGTGTCCCCTTACACACTCTAATTGCGCTTCCCAAAGCCCTATCCGGCCCTACCACCTGACAGTAATTTCTCCGCCAGCCAGGTTGACGACATCGGAAATGATACTATTTTAAGCGGTACACAACACATACAAAGACACACACACACAGTAGCTTCTTGCGTTCCTGTTGGTATTGTTTTAAGCATTGCTATCGCCCAACAGGAACGACGAGGCACTTTGAACAGATCCCGACAAGTTTGTTACCATTTCTGATAAGCAGTGTCTGCTCCAGTGTGCCACAGGTAGGGTCAAAATCCCCCTTTTCCCCCTTCCCACCGCCCCATGTGTAACACCGGAAGGGCCCAAAGTTGTGCTATTTAATTAGTGCTTGTAATTTGTATTGTCGCGTAGTAGGCGGCGGCTACCTTCCACTTCACCTCAATATCGGAGGAATTTATTCCTGGAATGTGTCCCGCGTGTGTTTCTATTTTTCCCCAAACTTCCTTTCACCGATAGCGATTGGCGGTTCGGTGGTCTGACAAAAGGGCTTGTTTTACATCGAATACCTGTCCCGGGGGAATAGGTACAAAACAACAAGATTGGCAATAATTTGCAATGATAAATCATTTTTATACGACTTTTCCGGGTGGCGGTTAAGGTGGCGGGCACGCTGATGCTCGGCGCACATTACATCAGCTGATAAGGGTGAAATCTTGCAGGTTGGGTGAAAAAACACCTGTCGGACACCCGGGTGGACCTTTTTCCCTTTTTTTTTTTCAAGATAAATTTGAACCTTAATAAAAATATCAATTAAATCATGTTGTAAATACTTAAAAAATTGCAATTATTTTGAACTTTTAAGTCAAGGTCCTTTTTCATTGTTGTCATCTTAATTTGTTTCCCAGGAGAAGTTTTTTATAGTTGTTTTTTCACACTTGATATCTTTGTTGTTTTCGTAAAACAATCATTAAATTGAGGCGTTAATTCTTTAGATTTGAAATATTTGGATTTTTTTATGTCAAGATTCTTCTCTTCATGGTAGTTCTTTAACAAATTCTTAGATCAAGACGATGACAATGATCTTCAAAGTATTTTATGTTTTGGTATATGTGTAATGTTATGCTGTAATGCTTTTGAGTATTAATATATGATTCAACTATAGCTCTCCAGCGAGTCCAGGGGATCTCTGTAGTATAAGGAGCAGCCAGACGTTGAGTAGAATGATGGTAAAGTATAGAGCAGTAAGATCGCCAACGACTTGAAAGCGCTATACAATCTGTAGCCTCCTTATGATGAATTTTTCTCTAAGAAAACAATTTGACAGTAAATTTCACAAAAATAACTGTGTATCTTCAAGATGAAAATTCTTGTCCTAGAGTGAATACTTCAAATCTGCACATTAGGGTTGGCACGAGCTCGATCATTTACAGAAATAAAGTATGCAACGATCGAAGAATGCCATACTTTTGGGCTTAGCAGACATGGCAACATGGTTAGTTTGATCGACTCCTTTGATTCAGGTGCCTCCTCGGATTCAGGCGCCTCCTTCGTTCACCGTAGAGAGTCGTCACTGTATGTCAAGCATCATTGGACTTTTTGATCACGGTCCAATCAAAAGAAGAAGATGATCAGTCTGGACTACACAGGACGTTTTGTGGATTGAACCTTTTCGTATGAATGCTGATTTGAAGTGTTAATGGAAATTAATGTTAGGTATCTAAAATTTAAAACATCCTATCTCACTGTCACTTCAAAGTCACAATAACCAATACCCTCAAAAACAGGATTATCCATCGAAAAGCTCGTTCTTTGATTCACTGCGCGTATTGCATCACTGTAATTAAACTGTGTTTACAATTTCTTCGATTTCTCCGAATCCATATGACTTTGTCGGGCAGGAATTATCAGGCGCGATAAAGTCCACCCTTGCATAAGATTGCATTGTGCGGCAGACGTCCGCCGAGGGGGGTGGAAACGTCAATAGCAACCACCCTCACTCGCACGCTTCACCAACCATTGGAATGTGCATCGTCTAGGGCTCGAAGGTCCCCGGGTCAAGATAAAAGCACCCGGGCGGCCCCGGCCAGGCGTGGATAGCGGGCAAAGACAAAAGGAAGCGGCGTTTGAAGTACTTTTTTTGAATTTACCGCGCCAATCGTCAATGTGATGTAAGGACCTGTAACTGCTTATCAGAAAATTCCCTCACCGCTTAAGAGTCAAAGAATCCAGTTCCTCCAGGATAGGCACGAATGAACGGACAAATTAGGTCATCCGAATTTCGTAACTCTTTGTAAAGCTTTGTTTTTTTTACGTTTTTATTGATTTCATCATCTAATTTGTGCTGTTAATAAGTGCACAAAGCGCACCTTTTCTGTTCCATCCCAAATCTTAGAACTTTTGATTAAATGTGTGTGTATAGGTGTGTAGTGCGCTTGTGTGGTTGGAATCTCTGTGACGTGGTGGTGGTTTCCGATCGGGTGCGCAACGCGATTAGATAAGGGCGACCACCACTTCGACCCACCCAAAACTCGTGACTTGACCGGCGAAACAGTGACGAAAGCAAATCAACCCTGATAAGCTTGTGGCTCGCGAATAGTTTTCCCATTGGTCATCGCACTTTTCCTCATCGCACTCGCTCTGTCGGCCATTATTGGGGTTTGCCGGTGCGCGCCGGTACGCGATAAGGGTTTGCTTGGTGTTGTTTGTTTTTTTTTTACTCTCCCTATTTTTTTACGACTACCCCACCTCAACAGCTGATAGACGGCGGTGTTGCGGTTAGTGTTTTGTTTTTGTAACGTTACGTTACACAAACGGTGAGTCAAAGTGTTATGTTTGCCACCTTTACCATCCAGCAGGTGACGCGCCTTGTCGAAACGTGTTTGGTCCTGATGCAACAAACGCTTGGTCGTGGTGAAGCTGTATAGAATGGAACAATATTGTGCAACTAGCAAAAATGTTGATTCATTTTTCAGTGTTTCTTGATTAGAAATTGTATTGATTCATCCAAAGGGTGAACGATACTGCTCTTTCTCTCTCTCTCTCTCTCTTACTTATTCCCGTAGACGGTCTTCAGGAGGGTAAAGTGGGACCAGGAAGCTTGCAGGATCTAAGGGAAAGAGCGCACTCTTACTGAAATATTAACGCAAACGGCAATCAAGTGGCCACTCACCTGACTGAAAGTACTCATTTGGATGGGCCAGATTTTCCACGCGGTCAGTATGACGGGCTGCTGGCTGCGGTGTATAATTTGCAGCACGGATCGATGGAACGCCACCGACCCTTCCCGGTACCATTCGCAACCGTAAGCGGCATCAATGACCGCAAGGCTCTAATGTGTTTTAAAAGCAAAAGTTTCAATTACTCACGACTCGCTCATCGCCGCCTGGTGTCTTACCGATTCCACAATATCCTCACCGTACGCACACAGCATCAGCAGCTCGATCAGAAAGCATAGCATGAAGAGGACAAACTTTACCAGCATATATCCGCTAACCGTCTGTGGGGTCAGGAAAGGACCAGGATATTGCAGGAAATAAAAAGGTCTGACTCACAGCAGACGACGGTGCGCAGCAGACGTCATCACCACCACCATCACCATCAAGTGTGCACTGGCGTATGCGGAAAAGCACGTGCGCGATCGCAACATCCGGTAAGCATAACTACGGTGTCACGCAGAGAGACAGAGAGAGAGCCAGGAAGGGAGGCCGCTTTCAAACGGTAAATACTAATTTGCCGATAAGATAAGCTTGGGGTGCGTGTGCGCGCGCGCAATTTGCTTGAGATGTTGCACGTGCCATGATTAGATCGATCGTGTATATCTAACGCCAGGGAATTTCTGCAATTCCTGTACATTCACGTACAACATTTTGGGGGTGTTTTGGTGGTGGGCGCTGCTTTGATAAACAGACTCCAGACGTCTCCAGGTGCGTCACTACAACACTACATGTTACCGTTATCATAAACGCCTGGATGCAGATTATGATGGAGCTGCCGAGGAAGTTTATAAACAGCGCATTGCCAAACACGTTCTGCATGAACACGCTGCAGCTGCGGATGAAAAAGGAAGATGCATTACTTACCCCATTGATTTACTCCCGTATCCAATGTGATTCCTTCTTACCCAATCAACTCCTGATGGATTCTGATCGCATCCTGTAGCCGACTCGTACTGCCACTGTCACCTT
Organism: Anopheles arabiensis; assembly: GCF_016920715.1. Classification (NCBI taxonomy): domain Eukaryota; kingdom Metazoa; phylum Arthropoda; class Insecta; order Diptera; family Culicidae; genus Anopheles; species Anopheles arabiensis. The sequence goes on from NC_053517.1 coordinate 98,200,032, forward strand.
CACCAGCACCATTGGCAACCTCTACCACATGGCCAAAGTTGTGCGCCAGGATGCGAAACTGCATACAGAGATGGGCGGCCAGTATGCAGAACAAACAGTCGAACGCCATATGGATGATGATGCCCGTGAACCCAATCACCACGTACAGTGGATAGACGAACCAGTAGTACTTCACGCCCCCCAGCACATCGAACGGCCACCAGATGTTGAAGGCAAGCTGACGGTTCCACCGGCCCGTGTAGTGATGGGTGTAGATCATCTCCGCGATCGGCAGGATGGTGAACGCTATCCCCATCACGACGTTCGCGAGCGCCGTTACCGAGGTGACCCGAATGGCGGGCCGCATTGTGTCCTCGCACACCGCCCAATGCTCACCGGTTACAATCTGGTGAAAAGAGATTTTACATTATTTACAAGGATTTTCCAGAACTGGCACAAGAAAATGCTTACCGCGGTGGTCCACTTTGCGCGAAACAAACCGACCAGCTCGGCGATCGTGTTCCTTCCCCGGGCCAGTATGACCATCTTCAGCACACCGATGGTGCAGTACCCGATGCAGGGCGCTTGAAAGGTTACCTCCAGGAAGGTAACGTCCCGCTCGAACATCTGCTTCAGATAGATCAGCTCACCGATCGTGGTGTAGGCGAGCAGCAGGAAGGACGCGATAAAGCCCGCGTTGCGTTTGAGCGACGGCAGTACGCCCGGCGGGTACGGCTCCTCGCACGGTGGAATGCCCATCATCAGTAGCATCAGGTTGGTGTTTCGTAGCGTTTCTTCAAAGCTTAGACGTACCATCTTTGTCGACTTTCCAGTGGCAATGTCACAACGGATTTAGTGGTTATTCTCATTCTCGACATTGAAGATGTGTGTTCGGTTTGTTTCGCTTTCCCTTTCAACGAGGTAAATAATTGAATCGTGCATTTTACATTATTAATTGATCTCTATATTCCATTATTAAGCGATTAAATTTAGCATGTGACTGCATGCTATAATTAAGCCAACCAGCAAGCCAGCAACCAGCGTAACCGCTCCGTTCGATAGTATACTATTTTCAGCTCTTCAAACACACTGTTCCATGAATAGGAGAAAAAGTGCAGAAAAAGGTTAGCACAATAAAATCGAACAATGTTTTTTTACTCCGATCTCATGACCTTGGGATATATGTGGCAGTTATGGTATTAAAGCTGAGGTAGAAATTGTAACACAAATTCTAGAGAACGACATTATAGTTTAAATATATGTGCTAATATGTTCAGTAAAATTAGTAAATTCTTTCAGTAACTACCAAGCACCGAACCGAATCTTTACTTTTAAACTCTCTAACTAAACTCTAATTGCACAGCTTAATTCATGCTGTGAGCTAACGAAAATAACTGTAGCGGCATCATCATCATCACATGCTAAGTAGAGATGAAAATACTCATTCTTTTCTGGTGATTTTAGCTTTAAATATTCGTCTTACTCTTTAAAAGTTCGTGAAAATGGACTACAAAAACCCTTTTACTACTACTTAACGGGTTCACCCCACTCTTTGTCTTGCTGCCTTATAACTAATATAACTAATGACTCACTATTTATGGATTAAACACTATATGTGCTGACTAGTGACCTACCATTTATGGGATTCGACTCCCCAACAGCAGTCTGAATCAAGTCAGTGATTTGAATCATATAAACTCTTCTTGCTGAGTTTAATCCACACATTCAATCGGTAGAATTCAACTCATTTATCACACAATCGAATAGACTAGAGAAGTGCACACTGAGTAAAAGAGTGAGTGAGTGAGTTGTCCTTCCTTTGAACAGTATATTTGATTCTCTCAATAACTCACTCTTTTCAGATTCAACTTACGCACTCTCTGCGGAATGACACACCCTATTCGAATTCAAATAACTCGCCGGCATATACTAATACTATTCACCATTGAAACTATTGAAGCGTATTCAAAGTGAATGTACGTACCAGGTGAGCTTATCCAGTGCAATTTGGCGTCTAAAAACGAAAAGAGGAAGAAATCCCAGTTATGCAGTTGGATCCATAACAAATTGATTGCTTTGATGGTTTTGACCAATACTCACCGCTATGTCTGAAACATCACTATTTTCCACAGTTGTTGAGAAGAATGTCGGCCGTATCGGGGAGCTCGTTCGTTCCCGGGAACGTTCGCCGCGACGAATGTTTCTCGACGAACGAGTTCGCCGGTACGGCTGAAAAAGATGTTGGGAACCGAAGCATATTTAAACTGGAACTCTGATGAGCTATTGGTTACAACTCCCCATTAGCGTAATATCGTTTTTTTGTTCAATTGGTACACTACTCCTTGCTCCCTGGTTGAACGCATCGTTCAAAAACCACTTCCTCTGTACCGTATATTGCAAAGCAACGGTTCTATTAGGATCCTTCTTATATCTTGATATCATTCCAAAAACTGGACAGCCAACACCATGTTAGGTTTTGGCTTCTTTATTCTAACAACTTCTATCTTCTAACACACTCATCGGCACTAGTATCTCGGGAACTCACACTACCTGGGTACTCACTTGAGCTACTTTGTGTGACCGCCCAATTATCGCCTAGCACTATCTTTATTGGTGTTGCTTACAACCCGCTTACCGTGCCAACGATCCTGATTCCTTTAAGGTACTAACCACTAATAGTATTAGTGTGGCACTCACGAGAACCAAACATCACGATATGACCATCTGATTTGGAGATTTTAATCTCCCATCGATTACATGGTCACCCATGTACAACAAAACTCACATCGTGGCTCGAATTATGGCACTCACCATCATTTACGCACTATGTTCCTAATACATCTTTTATGACTGCATCCAGTTTCCTCGACTTTATATTTTCAAATGACCATTGCCAATTGAGCAACATAACAAATTCGCTTGGTAGGCAACTTGGCCTAGTGCTTGGTAATTGCACAACTTCAGTATGTAATATCGTTCTGTGTTCCTGCCGGTGTACCTATCGTGCGTACTGACCATCATCACACTGCTATCGAAATAATCGTACGTTGTTAAGGTTAACCATATTCAATCACCATCAATGCAGACCTCAATGCATAGAAAAAACTTGCATAAACAACCGACTTTTCTCAACTTCACAGATAGATTACCGAGTTCGATAATGAACTGAGCATGGACCGTTTTACCTCTATTGAAGAGACCATGGTATCAGCTTATCAGCTTCTGGTTATCCTCGATTGAAATGTTTGTACCGTCGTCTCGTATTAAAAAAGGCCCCCTTGCTCCGATCGATATCTAAATCTGCCGTATATATATATAAATGTGATCGATGCCCTACTAACAAAAACATACTTAAAGAAACGTTATGCATGTACCGCCGTTACAATAGAATTCGATACGGAACCTTGTTATGGAGATTGGAACGAAACATAGGAAGAGCGGCTAAAGCATTCTGGGCGTTTGAATTAAACTGCCTTCTTCAAACGTGAGCGATTTGAATCTTGTTAGAAAAGTGTGAAATCAACTCGGTACGAAAACTCATTGCATTTCTTTAGCAATTCAACGCTCTTTCTCTCACTCGGTCTCTTTCTCCATGCCGTTATTAATCCCAAACGAGTGAGTAAAACACTCGAATCCTGTTAGCATTTATCTAAATCTTTATTGAATAACAATCATAAGTTCTGGGGAAATCCTCTTAGGCCGCGGGGCCATGGGGTTTCTCAACGCTCATTTTCTCAAGCTCTCATGAGTGCTTTTGAGAAACCTACGTTCTAAACGTTTGTCGAATCGGCACAAAATCGGTTTGAGAATCTTTGAGAATCTTTGAGAAAGTTAACAATGCAGCGATCGGCTAACTGAAATATGAGCAATTGTGCTATTTGTTTTTCGGTAATCGCTTTGGAAAATGTATTCAATGTTTATTAATGAAAAAAAAATTAAAAAAATATGCGACCAAAAACTTATTTTCTATTTAATGCTCCAAATAAAGCTTGAGTGGCTTTATCAGTTTCTCAGAGCGAGAAAAATTGACGAGGGCCACGAGCTCGCGTCTGAGAAGCATTTTTGAGTGCTTAAGAAACTTAAATGAGTGCTTGAGTATATTTTCTCAGCATTGAGAAAGTCCCGGGACCCGCGGCCTTTATGTATTATTCTTGCACCGTCAGTTTCTTTCGTAATTTTTAAATAAATTTGGCTTTCCTTAACTGAGCTACATCAATTCAATTCAATTTATTGATTTACTTTAAACACTAAGCAAACCATTAACACAGTACATTACCTTCCCAAAATATGTCCCATCCTGTATAGCGTTGAATTCCAGTGTCATAAGCGATCCTCCATTAGAATGCATCCTCACAATACCTCACACCATTGCACTATTTGTCGCTCTATACCCACTACACCCTGGTTTGTGTGCATACCTCCCATACCTGACGCTGCGTAATTTATCGCTAATGTGAGCGCACCTAGCGCGATGCAATGCAATGCACTTTCCCCAACCCAACTGTGGAATGGTATGCTGAACAACATCGTGTGGAAGGACACATCAGTCCCCACCACTCCTTCCGAAAAGACGCATTAGTAGTACCACTTCTAGTGCACATTAATCATAATGCAGCGGGGAAAGGAAATGGAGAGTTGCAGTTTTCACATTTTTTGCGTGGTCTAACCTAAGTGTACGTGAGTCGCTTCTTCGCCCCACCACCAAAAGCAAGAACGCAACAGCAATGGGTTACAATTGCTCTTTTTTTTTGGTTGTTGTTGTTGTTTGGCGTAGCGAAGGGGTTTTCCCTCCTATCTGGCGCATCGCGAGCGCACGTGTTCTATCAGTTTTGAGTTTGATTATTTATGGGAATAATTACAGTCCCCCCTTCCATCGCCCCCGAAATGGCAGTCCAAGGGTAGCGCAGTAGAGCAGGTAATATAGCAGTTACCACAATAAAGAAGCGCTTCTCCCTCTTCTAATACGTGCCCAAGAATGCATTAAATCATCCGGCATGATAGTTCACCCGTAATGTCGTGTGTACACCGATTCTGAACCCAAAAAAAGGGGGGGGGAGGGAAGAAGCCACTTATACTGTAGGAAAAACCCATTTACCAGCACTGTCGTGACGTAGTTTAAGCTAAACCTAAACACACACACACACCCAGCGTAGTTTAAGCTGGGTGTGTGTGTGTGTGTGATTTTATTCATTTTTCAAAAATCGCATAAACCAAATCGTCCCACACACACATTCCCTTTGCACCGAAATCCTGACCCTCATCAACCCTTTCCTTCCTTTCCTTCACGATGTATGTGTGTGTGTGTGTGTGCTGTGATTTGTGAATCGCAAGTGTGTCACGAGCCACATAAATCATCCCCCGTCAGGCCGAGCGAGCGAGCAACTGCACACGAAGATCCGGTTACGGGTCCGGAGGGAAGTTGGCAAACGCCGGCGGGACAGCAACAACAGCAAAAAAAGAAAGAACGGTAGTAGATTTTTCATTTCCCAAGCGCTAATGAAAACGTAAATATATATATATATATATCGAACGTGTCCCTCTTCCCGTTCTTGCTATTGCTGGGTTCATTTTTCACCTCATCAACGGGGTGAAAAGTGTGCAAAAAAAAAAACAAGGCGCGTGCGAACGATCCACCCAATCAGCTGCTGGGTCGGTCTAGGGGGGTAATAACATTGCCCAATTTATTCGAAGACAACCGCGAACATGAAAAATAAAACCACATGTCCGCCGGCGTGCGTGGCCTAGCAAAGATGGGAAGAGCGATTTATTGCGGTGTGCTATTTATTGGAATTCGATTTCCGTCTCCTGTTCGCTGAGTGCCTGAACACATATCACCTGTTTCACCTACTAAACCCCCCCCCCCCTCATCCCCTTCCTCATGTTTATGGCTCCATGGATGCAAGAAATTGATACAGTACGCGCGGGGGGAGGGTGTTATCGGGCCCACGGGACGACTCTGACGCACTCGATGCGCATTTAAATATAGCTCACATGCGCTATCAAATCGCTCACATATTAACATTTACGCATGGCACTGAGTCGCAGAGATAAAGAATTGAGCGTCTTCCGTTGCCGGGGTTTAGGATTTATGGAAGGTAGAATTACTACTAGCGCTCTTCCACCAAGCTCCAATGTCTAGAAAGTCACCGTTTAACGTCATTTACTTTCGAATCGTTGCGCACCAACGGTTTTTTCAAAATAAATGTTCAATATCAAAATAAACCTTCAATATCGTCCCTACTCCATCGCCATGGCAACGGAAGCAACCAAACAAAGCAAAGTTTATGCCCGTGGCACCTGTCACGCAGAGCATTAGAGACATACAAAAGTTTGCCAGTTCGTACACACTCCCTGCCTGTTCCTAGTAATGTCACTGTTTAAGGTAAGAAATTGGTGGAAAACGCAATGCCCAACGATCGAGCCGGCGTACGACTCGTTCTCGCTGCACTGTGCCCGGCTGTGCATTGAGGAGGGCGAAAAGGACAGCCTGGTGGTCGGGTCACACTCCGGTCAGCTGTGCATCTATCGCCCGTCGGGTGGCACCAACCTGCCCGACCTGGACGCGGAGGATGATGAGCAGGGCGGCGCGAACGGTAGCGCGAACGAGCTGGCCGAAAATGTGTTCCAGCATGCGGACGTCATACTGGAGGTGCAGCTGCCGCTTCCAGTGCTCGGTGTTAGCAGTGGCAAATTTACCACGTAGGTATCAAGGTGCGATTACCCCGATAAGCGCTTACCAAATAGAGCTTTTTTTCAATTTCAGCACGAATAAAGCCGACCCCCGACTGCAGCTCGCCGTACTGCATCCGATGAAGCTGTGCATCTACCAGCTCGTAACGGTCGATGGGCTCGCAGACCATGGCGATCACACGCGTCTGGTCGCCCTGTACGACCATGCACTGTCGAAACCGGCCTTCTCGCTGTGCCACGGCCCGTTCGGTGGCGTCAAGGGGCGGGACTTTCTCTGCGTGCAGCATCTGGACGGGTCGCTGCGGTTCTTCGAGCAGGACGGCATTAGCTACGAGCGTACGCTGGCCACCGATCGGTACATACCGGCGCCGCTGCATTATGTGCCGCGGGTCGATTGCTTCGTCACGGTCGCACCGAGCTGGGTGCTGGAGTGCTACCGCTACCAGGACGTGGCGGAAGCGCTCGAGACGTTGCGCCGCCACGACCCGATCTGGGCGCTGTGCATCGGGGAGTATGCGCTCGATCTGCAGGTGCATCAAATTTCCAAGTAAGATTCTTCCTGCATTGCCCCCCTAAAAGAAGGAAAAGTGGAATTAAGAATTATTTTAATCGCAAAATTCCCACAGCACGGAATCCGTCATTGTGATCCTGGGGGAGAACAATCTGCTGTGCGTGTCCGACACTGGCAAGGTTCGGTTCATCAAAAAGCTCGACTACTCACCGGTTTGCTTTCACAGCTTCGTCACCGGATGGTACTGGGGTAGGTTAGGACCAAGCCTCTTATATCCCTTTTCCCCAATACTCTCACCCCAATTCCACCCTTTTCCCACAGAACCGGGCGCTCGATTGATGCTGGCAGTCGTCTCGGAAAGTGGATCCCTGCTGCTGTACGAAAGCGATCAAATCATCTGGTCGGCCCAGCTCGGTCACGTACCGGTAGCCATCGGCCGTGCCAATGTGGCCGGCCTTCCCGGTGCGCTGGTAACGCTCGGGCCAACCGGTGCCCTTGCGGTAGGCTATCTCGGCTCGGAGCCGCAGCTGTTCCGTGTGCCGGCCCTCAATCTGGCCCCGTTCGAGATTGCCCGCTGCCAGAAGGAGCTGCTCGAGCTGGAGCGCGAGATCCGTGCCGGCGTGGATCCGAGCGACGCTAGCATTGCGAATGCTGCCGCCGAGCGGGACGTCCAGCTGGAGGTTGCAATCCAGGGCGAGCCGGTCCCATGTACCGAGCATCAGGTGACCGGGCTGCTGTCCTCTAGCGAAATGTGCCAACTGAGCGTAACGGTGCGGGTGGAGCCGAAGCTCGAGATGTTACAGCTGACGGTCGCTACCGATCAGGCGATCGGCTGTTCGAAGGAGGCGTTCCTGTTCCGCGACGTTGCGGCGCACAGCACGGAACGGTTCGATGTGTGGCTGTACCCGGCCGTACCGACACTACCGGCCAGTCGTACCGCGACCGTCTACTGTTCCTACACCAGCAAGCAGGGCATTACGCGTGTGCTGGAGAGGAGCGTTCTGCTCCCGGTGCGGCTGTTCCTCAAGCCGGCACAACCGTCCAAAGAGGCACAGCACAAGCTAACGCTAACGGTCGTACCGCCGCCAGCACAGCACACTGCCGGCAGCGTGCTCGGACGATTGTTTCCAGAGTTTGCGCCCGAAGGCAGTAGTGCTAGTGCACTCGCCCTGCAGCCCGTTGCCGGTGGAGGAGATGGACGGAAAGTCACGATAGTTGCGGCCAAAAGTACGAACCGCTTTCGGGTCCAGTCGGACGAGCTTGGTCTTATGGCACTCGTGCTGGAGTGTCTCATAGGACGGCTCCAGGGCCGGGAGAGTGTGGGACACGCGACCGAACAGGATGAAGCTGCTGGTAGGAAAGATCTTTCCTCCAGGGTACAGGTAACCATCGGTGGTGTTCCTTTGGTAAGCGGTTTGTTACGTTCGCTGCAGGTGCATTGCGATTTGAGGAAAGCGGTAAAGCAGTTAGAGGTGAGCACACACACAGTCCGGCAATCTTCGGGACACAAGCGATGAAATTCTTTGCCTTGTTTCAGACTGATCTCGAGATTGCCACCGGCCAGATGCGACTGTTCGAGCGGCGGTTCGTCGTCAAGCTGCAGGAGCGCTCGCTGCGCGCACTCGACGGCATACTGATGCTGCTGAAACGGAACCACACCGCGGTGGCCAAAGTGTGCCTGCAAATAAAAACCATGCGTCAGAAGCTAAAACTGTAAGTAGGGCCAGGAATTGCAACGCACTCACCCCCCCCCCCCCCACCTTAACACATCTCTTTCTCCTTGTCGCATTAGCGCGCAGATTGATCTGACCGCCATCCTGCGCCTGTTTCATCTCTGCTACAGCCATGCGGCAAATGCACCGGGCGGAAAGTATCTCGAGCACCTTACCGCACTGCTAGCCCACTCCGTGCTGGACAGTACGGAGCAGAGCTACGAAGAGATGATGCTGCCAGTGGTACGCTTTCTCCACCAGACGGGACCGCTGAAAAACGCCACCGAACAGTCGGAGGCAACGCCGTTCGATGAGGCGTTCTTCTACACCGCCAAACAAACCGACCGCGATCCGGTCGACCTGTCCGCCCACAGTCAGCTGCTGCAGGGTCAGCTGCAACGTCTGCTCGGCAGGGTGAACGATCGCATTACCGCCGCTAAGACGGCCCGAACGTCCGGAAGTGGCAGCGGTCGGAACAGTGTGGACTTTGAGGATCAACCACTGCCGGAAGCGCACAACGAAGAGGCAGAGGAGGAAGAGGAGGATGGAAAGGGGCAGAATGAAGAAGCGAACCGCCCGACCGATGGCAGTGCCGGTGTAGAGGAGTTCGCCCAACTCAGTGCCACCGCTAGTGAGTGGGTTAACTACGAAAAGATGTCCGATTTGCCGCTGTAAGAGTCTTTCTTTCCACCTGGAATGAATTTTGTTATTTTGACGATGGTTTTTTCTTTTCTTTTTTGTTTTTATTTTCACTCCACTTTCCTCCCCACACCGACCACAAACTTTGCGCGGGTATATCGCCCTTAGAGATAGTAGGGGGATTATTCACCCCGATCACACCCGCGATGGGAGTGTTATCGTCACACAATGATGTATTATATCCTTGCTTGTTTGTTTTTGTTTAAATTATTTACTATTAATACTTTACGACAGACTACACCTAGTATTAACATATTCCCTTGTGTGTTTTCATTTATGCATATTTTCATGTAAGTAGAGCGCACGAACCAACGCCTTCTCGCTGGTTTCGGCGCTGTCCTGTAAACTAACTATGGCGATAAATAAAGAGCAGTATTTAAACAAAAAGGAAGAACACGAACGCTTCCCGCAGTAGAACGTGCTAAAGCTTAATGTACAATTTACAGCTCACCGAAACCGATGCGCGAAAGATGATTGATCGTAACGTAACTACAAATGAACACGTGGTATATTGTTGCGCATGAACCCGGGGGGAGGTATATAAAGAGAAAACGTAATTGTTCGTCTTTTTCCCTTTTTTATGTTGAAAGAACACACACCTTACTATTTACGCAAACGTAGCGTTGTAATTTGATAACAGCATCAAAAATATGCCTTCGTGTTTCGTTGTTAGCGGGTAAGAAGCTTCTAGTTTGCTTTCCATTTGCAACATTATCTTGCCGATAATGATGGAGGGTGGGGTTCCCCTCTCGTAATTATAGAACGATGATAAGATTCTGTTCTTTTACGCCATATTCCCGTTTCCTTGCACATTTTTGTCTAAACTATTTACAAAAAAAATATCTTATGCTAACTGGCGCATTCACTGATCGCCGTACTGAATAAAGCTCAATTCAATTTCATTAAAATAAGTAAAACTACACACTAAACACACACTAAACGCATCCTATCGAACCGAGAGTTGTTGCAGGGTAGGAAAAGTTTCATCGTCGGTCGTAAAGTGTTTATGTCATCGAACGATAGTAGAGATTGTTTAAATTTCCTTAGGATCAGATCATCGTATGTATGTAGTGTCCGTCGGAATATTATCTGGTTGGAAAACTGAATTTACGCAGGACGGAAACGCTTTCCAAATAGAACGATTAACCTAAAAATGAAAATAACAATACTCTCGAACAGCTACTACACAACAACGCAGGAATGGTTCAAAAGATGCACCCAAATGCAACTGCGCTAAAAAGAATGCATCAGATATTAGTTCCTGAATAGACGAAATACCATCATTATGGATAAGACATCCCATATAAAGGAAGAGCTTACCAATCCTTTCTCACAAGGTGAAGAAATTATGAAGAAAGGAGAAGGAGCGTCTTCTAAGTCCCAGTACCCAGTCCCAGTTAAAAACATAGAACTCTAGTTCATGGTAACGCTGAATTTATTCACGCGATTAACAGCAATAGAACTTGTACCTCAGAATTTAGTGAATGGATTAAAATAACCGCCAATTCCAAGGATAACGAGATAATTTTTTTATTTCGATATTTAATTACATTATTATGACGATTCTATGAACATCTACGATGTTACCCATCCCGATATGCTCCGGTGCCCCATTACAGTGGCCCTCAACTATAATGAACTTCTAGTGAAATTATCACTCGGGAATGAAGTCACTAATGTCTTCATTTATAGGAATTTTTTGTCATAATGAGGCGAGGTCATTATCTATCAACCATATCCTATTTACAAATGAAAGATATTAATAACTAGGAAGCTCAGAGAGCTCAATATATACTGGATTCAATTCATAGAGACTTTGAACCTATTGGCCTCATTCGGCTGCACGAAGATGACTTGCATGCCCCAATCATACGTGAGATGCTTCAACAATGTACGAAGAGTTGAAGCGACTGCTCGAGAACAACACGGTGCAGGCTGCTGAGGTGCAAACATCAACACCTCAAGTCATGGATAACGACGGGTTCACGGTCTACGCGAGAAAGGGCCGAGTGCCTAAAAGAAGTCAGCCACAAGCTGACGACATCTTCCAGGTTCCTGAAGGAGGAATAATAAGGATGAAGCCCACGAACAAGCTCCTGGTGGACACTCTTACCGATGGATTAGAGATGTACTCATTGACATCGACTTTGAAACAGTGATTGCAATTGCTGAAGCAGCCGAAAAGGAACGCTCAAATCGAAAATCAATCATCATTGGATTCCACACGGAAAAAGTTGTGTGTCTCAAGCCCGAATGCCTGCACAATCACGATTTAGTCGAGATTGCTTCCAGTTTGATTACCACACGAGGACGGTGGTAATTAGCCAAGTCTTTGCTGCAGAATATGAGCAAATGTATGGAGATATTGGAAGGCAATTCGCAGCCTACGAACGAGCTCCTAGTGGACACTCTTACCGATGGATTAGAGACGTTCTCACTGACCTCGACTTTGGCAACCAAAACTATGCTGCAGAATATGAGCAAATGTATGGAGATATTGGAAGGGGATTCCCAGCCTACGAACGAGCTCCTAGTGGACACTCTTACCCATGGATTAGAGACGTACTCATTGACATCGACTTTGAAACAGTGGTTGCAATTGCTGAAGCAGCCGAAAAGGAACGCTCAAATCGAAAATCAATCATCATTGGATTCCACACGGAAAAAGTTGTGTGTCTCAAGCCCGAATGCCTGCACAATCACGATTTAGTCGAGATTGCTCCCAGTTTGATTACCACAGGAGGAGGGTGGTAATTAGCCAAGTCTTTGCTGCAGAATATGAGCAAATGTATGGAGATATTGGAAGGCGATTCGCAGCCTACGATCGAGCTCCTAGTGGACACTCTTACCGATGGATTAGAGACGTACTCATTGACATCGACTTTGAAACAGTGGTTGCAATTGCTGAAGCGGCCCAAAAGGAGGGCTCAAATGGAAAATCCAACATCACTGGATTCCACACCGAAAAAAATTGTGTCTCAAACATGATTGCAACGAACGGATCTTTCCAAGGTTCCACCAAAGCCATTTGTGGAGCTCGGAAAAGATGTGACGATCGGAATCAGTCTCTGAAGTTGGTATTGGATAATACAAAATAGAAAATGATGATGAGTCCCACCTCTCCATGATGATGAGTCCCGACAATAAGTTGAGAGGAACGAATGTATCACTAGGATATGTGCTAAAGATGTAGATTTATAAACTCAGTTCACCGAATTTTAATACCAAGGACTGAATATCCTGGCCATTGCTAATCGGATCATGTTAAAGAGTATTTAAGTAAGATATCAGGATGTGAACAAAGGATATCACCACACATCGATGATACTGCTATTCCTGTGCCGAGGCAACACTATCCATTCCAGAAGCTTAAAAATACTTATGAATTTGGCTAACATTGTAGAGATCGTGGAGAAAAGACTGCCATTGTGGAGTAATCGCAGTGTTTTATTCTTTAATGGCCAGCAGAATGATGAAATCCACAGAACGGGATATCTCTAGAACAGTGGAGTGGTATAGTCTGCTGCAGAGATTGTAAAAAATTCCCAAAGTGCATGCAAACTGTGGATCCATTAACGGTCAGTCATGGTGGGACCCCGACCCGAATCTTCTTTAAGCTTCTTGGAGACAGTCGCCAATTCGAGAGACAACAAGTCCACTTTAACAATAACCAGCAAGTGCTGTCAAGAACCACAAGAAATAGTATGTAATGGTGAGCCACAATTATTTCAATCTTATGGAGAAGACCTGATGTCCTGCTTAGATCCTTCAATTCCCATTCAAGACTCAGGAATATGTCGAGTACGCCCGGGATGATAAGATGCCTATATCACATCTCCTATGCATTAAGAATTGTATGTAGCGCGATGAAACTGTTATGTTTTAATTTCTAAGCAATACACTCTATTTGGAAAGGTTCCTTCTGGTAAAAAAGAAAATGAATTGCACGCCAAGTTGACAACGGTTATACGAATGAATGAACTGACTCTCCCTCTCTATTTTTCTCTCTCAGTTGATGATCGCGATCTGTTTTATCCTAATAGATTTGTTACTAATTTAAAATCGAAACGATTTTATTTTTTTCGCTACCAACGCGTCCCCAAAACCTTCCTTTTTTACCGATGTTCTCTTGTTTTCTTAAATTTTACAAACTAAATTATCATTAATCTCACATGCTTACAACTACACCCTCTATAATTACCCTAACTCTCCACATACAACTTTACTTTGCAACATTCGGTGACTGTTTCTTCTTGATCATACTCACCTGGGACGCTTGCTGCCCCTGCTGAGTGGCGCTAGTTGCACCAGCACCCGTGTTAGATCCACCGCTGGCCGCCGAGCTCACGACTACCGCAGCAGATGACACTTGTGTGGCTGCCGGGCCGGCACTGGCGGTAGACACGGTAACTCCACCATCACCGACAGTCGCACTACTGCTCACAGTAATATGCTGCTGAGCGGTTTGCTGCGCAGTGGCCTGTTGTTGTTGCTGCATGGCTAACACTTGCTGCTGCTGTACGGTTGTGCCAACTTGAGCGGTTGATCCACCACCGCTTCCACTGGCGCCACTGCCTCCAGCAGCTGTCGATTGGCTAGAATCGGTGGAACCCGAGCCGCTTACCACCGTCTGAGACACCACGTTCGGTGTGGAGGTCACAGACGTACCGACCACCACTTGTTGCTGCTGCTGCTGTTGCTGTTGCTGCTGTAACTGTTGCGGAGACTGCACCGTGACTGCCACCAGCGATCCACCGGGTGTGGTTTGCAGTCGTACCGGGCTAGCATTCGAACGGGCGGCTTGTTGCGATTGGATAGCGTTCAGTATCACCTGCTGCTGCTGGGCCGAGGTGGCCCCTCCCGCCACCTTAATCGTACCGATGTTCTGCCCCGGCACGTGCGTCCGTATATTGCCGGCTGCAATTGCCTGGGCGGCGGACGTTGCTGACACCACCTGAAACAATGCATTGAACGTATGAAAATAAAACTCATAGCTTATCGAAGGATTTCTTCGGGCGCTGCTACTGCTGCTCCCAAACACTGCCTACCTGTATCGCCTGCCGGCCTTGCGACTGCGACATGGACACGGGAATCATTCGGCTGACACCCGTCTTCCCGAGCACAATCTGGCTGCCCTGGTGCGTGTGGCGGATGACGTGCTGCACCTGCTGCATCGTCATGGTCGTGCCGGAGGCAATATTTTTCGGCCCCTGCAGAAACACCTGCGTCGGCTGTACCGTCTTGCCGGCGACGTGCGTGATTTGCGTCATCTTGCCGGCCGCGGCACCCTTGCGCTGCTGGGTCAATATTTGCTGCTGCAGATGCACCTGCCGTACCTGGCCCTGGTTGGCGCCGATCGTTTTCAGCTGGCCCGGCTTCACCTGGGACAGCGTCATCCCGGTGGCCGCCACCGTACCGCCGGACGTTTTGACCAGCGTCATCTGCTGTGCACCGGACGTTCCCGCCTGCTGTACCTGCAGGTTGGCGGCCTGAGCAAACAGTTGTGCCTGCGGTATGAGCTGCTGTTTGTTAAGCGCGGCCTGCTGCTGTTGCTGCTGCTGCTGCTGCTGCTGGCTGATCAGTTGCCGCTTCACCATGAGCTGCATTTCGTTGTCCGTTGCTGGGCGCGTGATCATGTGCTTCGTACCGCCGAGCTGCTTGATGTACTGCATGCGCGGCTGTCCCTGTACCATCTGCACGGTCGCAATCGTACTGCCGGCGGCACCGGTCACCGTCGGCGTTTGGGACACGATCGTACCACCGGTGGCCGAAACTACCTGCGTCACCGCATTGCCACCGGTGACCGTGGTCACGCCGGACACCTTTTGCACCACGGCCGTACCAGCGGTGGCCGTGCCGGTCGCACCAGCAGCCGTTGCCTGCTGCACCTGCACCGTCTGCCCGACCGTGCCTGTCTGGATGATGTTGCCCTGCAGGATGGCCGGGCTGACGATCGTCGGTTGGCCGGAGGCCGTTTGCAGCACCGTCGCTCCGCCGCTCGTCGCAACCTGGGCCGCCGTCGCCGGATGCAGCACCTTTACCGACTGGCGCATCGGGGGCTGGCGGTAGAACTGTATCTGCGGCGCGTTGCCCGGCTTGCCGGTGCTGGACACCGTCCCGACGGAGATGGATTTGGCCACCACACCGGACACCTGCTGGCCGCCGGCCATCGAAAGCCGCAGCTGGGCGGACTGGAGCTGCGCCTGGGTCAGTCCACCGCCCAGGCTGCTCACGCTGACGACGGTGGGGCTCTGGGAGCCCGATCGCTGGTGCAGCACCACCTCCTGCAGCGTACCGGTCGGCGCAACGATGCGCTGGGCGCGCAGTGCCGACGTCGTCAGCGTGGTTACCTGCGCCGGCTGTATCGTAGCACTGCTGGCCACACCCGACGTCATCACGCTGCCGAGCTGTGCGACCGAGACGACATGCGGGATCGATTGGTTCACGATCGACGTGGCTTGCGAGGCGGGCGAGATCGTTGCAGTACCACCACCCTGCAGCAGCTGCTGCGACGATGCGGGCTGATGGATGGATACGATCTGGGGCTGGGACGTCAGCTGGACCGAGTTTACGCCCGACATGGTAGTGACGGGTGTGGTCAGCACGACCGACACTTGTTGCGTTTGGCCCGCCTGCCCGATTTGTTGCTGCGCGTTGCCGCTCTGCTGTGCCGCCACCTGTGCCAACTGTTGCGAAAGCAGATTCTGACTTGCCGGACTTGCAACGATGGCTTTAACGATTTGCTGTGTTTGCTGCTGCTGCTGCTGCTGACTGGGACTGGCGCAGATGTTGACGACCGGTTGGCCGACCCGACCCGCCTGCACGATCGTAGCCACGGTTGGGGTCGCATTGGTCGACACGCCGCACACGACGATCGTCGTTGGCTGCCCTGCTGCCGAGGTCACAATTTGCTGACCCTGCACAGTGGTCGCCTGTTGCTGTGGCGAGATGGCGTGCGCTTGCAGTTGCAGCTGCTGCTGAATGAGATGCTGGGCCGGTGTTGCTACCGTGACCGCTTGCACAGTGGCGGCAGATGGTTGCTGCTGCTGCTGCTGCTGCTGCTGCTGCTGAACGACCGTTTGAATGTGTGCCTGCTGCTGCTGTTGCGCTGTCACAATCGGTTGCACACCGACCACCGTCGTCGTGCCCACCTGTTGCTGCTGGATGGTTGTTACGACGGTGCCTGCTTGCGACACTGCCCCAACAGCCTGCTGCTGTTGGGCGTTCTGTTGTTGCTGCTGCTGCTGAGCTTGCTGCTGCTGCTGCTGCTGCTGCTGCTGCTGCTGCTGCTGCTGCTGCTGCTGCTGCTGCAGTTGTGCTTGCTGCTGCTGCTCCTGGGCGACCGTTAGTTTGTGCTTTTCCTTCAAGTACCGCTCGGCCCGACGCGTCGCAATCTCGACCGGTGTCAGCGGCGCATCGTACCCGGTGATACCGTGCTTAGCCAGCACGAGCGCGTGCTTCGGATTCTTCAGCGCTGCCGGCAGCGTGCTCGAGAGCGACGATTTGCCCGGCACCGGCTTCTTGCCGAACGCCGTCCGGATGTTCTCGAACTTCTGGCGCATCAGCTTAATGAACGAACTGTTCGCATCGCTCGTGTACAGCTGGCCGGTGCGCATCGACCGTATCTGCTTCGGAGGCGACGAACCCGCGGCGGCTGCGACGTTCGATGGCGGGGGCGGCGACGACGACGACGTCGTGGGCGACTGTTTCTGCGGGTTTTTGTTCTTTTTCTGCTTCTTCGGGCTCTCCAGCAGCTTGCCCTCCTCGCGCGGCATTATGACGGACTCGTACCGGTAGCGGCACTGCTTCGGCAACCGGTACGTGCGCGACGACTGGTTGACAATGTCCGCCACCAGGTCCCAGTTCGGCACGTGGCCCGGCGAGATCAGCATCAGGTTCAGCGGCAAGCCCTGCAGGTTCTGTATCACGTTCAGGATCGCCATATCCTCGTACACCGTCCACTCCGGTATGCCGCCCTCCGGCTCGACCGGCGGCTTCATCGGCAGCGTGGTCGGTTTCATCGCCAGCATCGGCGGGAACGGCTTGATGATGCCCTTGTACCGCTGCAGCTTGTACTCCTTGCGCAGCTTGGCCATCTGGGGCGTGGGCCGATCGAACAGCGAGCGCGGCGCGTAGTACGTGTCCTCGCGCCGTATCTTCGGCGGCCGGCGCCCATCGGGATAGAAGCCCGCCTCCGAGCGGCTGCGCTTGTAGTCCTTCTTGATGTACACGGGCGGCAGCTCCGCCTCCGGGATGATGTCGGACGTGTCGTACAGGAACGTCAGCGAATGATCCACGTACAGATCGTTATCATCTTGCGGGGGCGTTGGGGGACACCACATCTGTGCCGGCGTGAGAAAACACATTCGGGCGCGCGCGAGGAAAGGGAGTAGAATGAGATTATTAGCAAATGGAGCACACACACGCTGCGCGTTCTGTACTAGGAGAGAGCGAGAGATTTAGCTTTCTTGGGGGAGCGAGTGGAGGTTGGAAACTAAATCTTGCACAGTACAAAAACACGCACAAAGAAGGATATGAAAGACAGATCTGGAGTACTCACCGGCATCTTCTCCATCGTGCTATCCGATATCCATATCTAGAGCATTTTCCACGGTACGCACACATCGGAAGAGCACGTGTTTCGAGTGAACAAACGAGATGATTAAGTAAAACAGAGAGAAAGGGAGAGAGAGAGAGGTAGGGAGGAGAGAAAAGAGAGAGAGAGAGATATTACAAATCCGTACAATTATTTTGTTAATTTTTGTTTGCCAACACGCGCGCCCGTTGCTGAAACCGATCAGGTCAGGTCTGTGGACCGTGACACACAGCCACGTACTTCTTCTCTCTGTGTGTGTGTGTGTGTGTGTGTGTGCTGATTTTTGCCATCTTTCCACAGCATCGTTCAGCACCGGGCGCGCGGGGTTGTTTGCTGCTTTCGCAGCTGCAAGTCGAGCAAAACTTCTCTTCTTCTTTATAAATTTCTGATGCTTTCGAATTTCTGATGCTTTCTGATCCTTTTACGATGTAGAGGGCGCGCGCGACAATTACATCGGATCTGGGGGGGGGGGACTATTGTGTTTTAGCTTCGATTTCTTTTTTTCCGATTCACGTTCAATTGCTTCACTTTTTGATTTTCTCGAACTAAATTTGTGTGTTTGTGGCAGTACATGGACAATAAATTCTACCACGAGGTTGTAACGTAAATACAAAACAAGGAACCACACAGCGTGGCCCAGCAATCCTAATAAATTTGAAAAAAAAAAAACTCAAGAAATTTAGCTTTCCACTACCCACGCACACCACACACATACAAACCCTCCAACGCTCATTTCCTATATTTTTATTTGACCGATTTATCAAATCATTGCTATTCGAATGCATCAGAAATTACAAGAAAAAATTAACAAAATAAATCATCACCTTGCTGTTTTTGTGTTGAGTTGTCTGAATAATGTTGCTTATATGTACGTTCGCAAACAATTTCAAATGATTTTTCGCGTTTTCTTTTTTATGATTTTGATGCCAGAAAATCTAATATTTCTTTTTGCTTTGGTGCCATTCAAAAGGACATTCTAGCGTACACTACTCGTTATCAGAAGTTTACAAGCCACGCGCGATTGAAGTAATAATTTAGATTTTTGGGTCTTGCGTATGTTTTGTAACGGTATCAGGAGTGTAAGAATTATCGCGTAAGAACGTACAATAAACAGCAAGTTATGGTTTGGATTTTCACATCTTCTCTTTAGCATAGATAATTAGTATTCTCTCTCTTTCTCTTTCTCTTTCTCTCTCATGTATCTCTCTTTATCTCTCCGTTTGGCGCATCATTTCCGTTTGTACTCTTCTCCGTCTTTCTTTTTCAAGTCTTACTTTTTGCATCCATATTTCTTGCTCTCTAGATATAGAAGGTTATCGATAGCAACAACCACCACCCCCCAGCAACCTAACGACTGTAGTAAAAAGCAGCCACACGCGGGGAATGTTGTGTGCTTGCCTTTTCTTTCTGTAAACATCAACAACATCATGGCACATGATGTATGTTTCACGTGCCCGCCGACAATTGCGCACTCCGACACACCGGATGAGGAAGCGTCGTGCGTTCTTGAAAATCTGTACGAACGGATTACGCTTCTCTCTCTCTCTCTCTCTCTCTCTCTCTCTCTCGCTTTGTTTTGTGACACCAAAAGCTGTTCACATTACTTTTCAACGGAAAATATGTGCAACGTTGTTTTGATGAAGCTGTTCAGTTCAGTTAATTGTTCCTTCTCTTACTCTTTTCTTCTTTGTTTGAACGTTGTGTAATAATCGCTTTCTTCTCACATTATTCGAATGAATTCATCAACTCAAGCATTTCATTTTTTTTTTTTTACTCAGCAAGGATAATTTTTTATTCTATTAATTTTTTCTCGCAAACATGCAAACACACCTCTCCTCTCTGCCTTGTTCTGTTTGCAATATGTGCGGTTTTGTTTGTTTGTTTTTCTTTTGTTATGTTCTTCTCTCTGTGATTGCGCCCGCGCGCTGTTTACTATTACACGGCGGCGCTTTTATCGATCGATCGAGCATTTTGTTTTCCCTGGGATGTATTGTTATGTTCGTAATAGTAATATTTTCTCTTTTGTTTTCTTCTATTTTCTCTTCTGCTCTCTTTCTACTATGCTGCCTTTTACCGTGCGGAACACACGGTTTATACACACAACAGTCGTGAAAACATTATCATGTGTTCGATCTGCCTACAACAAACCTGGAGGTTTTCCTTATTGATCATCGATTGGCCGGTCATAATTGTCCCCTTTCCGAACAGGAAAACTGGTAAAACTGGTACTTCACTTATTTCTTTCCCCCGTCCGTAAATAGTCAACTAGTATTCGTGTCAGGGGTGGGGGGGCTCACTATGTTACAGTCTCTGTTTTGTTGTTGTTCTGGGCTATTCTGTTGTTTTCCATTGTCGATTATTTTTCTACACGCACAACAACGAGGATGGATTTTGGGATGCGCACAGTACTGTATGTTTGGGTAGCCATATTGATAAGCGATTTTTAACCGCGATCAACAATAGCCAGCCACATATGTTAACCAGCATAAATGTTAACCATGCGGAGACTACAATGCGCCACAGACATTGTTTGCTTAAATAAACATAAAACCCAAAATCTGATGGTATTTTGGGACGAACCAATTGGAATCTAGGCGAACTAATGGCTTTGTTTGTTCTGATTTTCTGTGTGCATCCGCACTGCATATAAATCCACGATAAATCCTTCCAGCAGTCGTGTTAACACGAACTCAGCTTTCGTGGATGTGTGTGTATGTGTGGTGTGTATATTAAGGATAAAATATGCACATATGTACTGCGTTGATCAGTGATTTCTAATGAGCTGTACACCAACACCCCCTAGAGGTCCGTAGAAATAATCTCGTGTCCTATTCTACATATATTTACATCTTGAACTACACCGAGCATATTTATAGATTTGCGAAGATTTGCAACCTTCAAACACAATACACACACACACACACAAGTATGTGTGTGTGTGTTGATTGTTTTGGGTAGTAGATAGTGTTGTTTAATGCATAAAAGTATGCTACTTCCCCCCTTACTTAAACAACTGAACAGAAGAAATGTAACATTTCCAAAATCTCTCACTTTCAATTTCCTTAGCATATATCTTTTTAGTAAACTAACCTGTGGATACGGGTGAGGGAAGGGTATGGGATGTATACGAAAAAGAGCTGCGTACAGAAAACGCATACACTGAGTGATACACACTTTTGATCGTGCGTCCGCGACTGCTGCGGCGAACCGATCGATCAAAAAACGAGTTTAGTACTACACCTAATTCTCTCCTGCACATTATTGTGTGTTAAGCGTGAGGCGGCGATGACGCAAAACGAAGGAGCAGGATGTACGGGTGGAATTATGTATGATAGGAAATAAATAGTGACGCGCGCCCCCTCCAAATGTACATTATTGAATAATGCTATCACAATTAAACGATACGATAGGATGTGTGTCCGCACAAGTTTGGCGGCACTTGGCCCCTTATTGAGGGGAGACAGTGATATGGGGAGCAGGATCGATCATCAAGGGTGGTGCAGAGATAGTAGTCGAGGATAGGGATTCAAACAGAGAGAGCACATGTTTAACGCACACACACACAGATACACTGAACAGGCATTATTGCCCGACACTGGTAAGACACTGGGCCAGACAAGCTGTCAAATGCTGTTACTATAGCAATTTGGTGTGCACTATTGCTTTGCGATGTATGCAAATTGAGAACCTTTGAAACGATTGGCTTTTCTGTGTATGTTATTTCCAAGATAGAGCTTTTCGCACTATGATCAAAGTATGAAACAAATTTTCAGTACATGAGGGGAGGGAGAAACGGAAAACATACTCTGCTAAGGTAGCTGTCCATTTATGATTTTTAGATGACAACACACAAAAAAAAAAACATAAAATAAACTTCGATATAATATAAAACATAACACACATTCCTTCCTTTCCTATCGTGATCGTGTCTCCACTCTTGAGTCGCTTGCCCTTTTATGTAAGCAATGCTTCGTTAGTACTGGATGTTTTTTTTAATCCATTACCAGTCAGTGTCTAACAGTGCGTGGTGATGATGCGTGATGGTGGTGGGTAGGTAGAAGCGAGCAAACGAAAGCCCAATTGTCAATGTGTGAAAAAGTCCGTTCAAATAATACACTGTGTGATGATTCTCCGGGTAGGCAAAATAAGGTGTACAAAACCAAATGCCATCCAACATTCGGAGGAAATACTCTTCTGCTTTTTCAGCCAGCAAAAGTAAAAAAGTAGTTTAAAAACATAAACCCAATTCGGGGTTAGGCATTAAGAAGTGTCCATTTACACGATGGCGGCAAGTAGCAGCAGCAGCAGCAGTTTGGCAGACGACGGCAGTTGCCACCATCAAACGTTTCCATTTTCTAATGGATCCTTTTCCTCGTGCTGCTGACCTTCTCCAGCAGCTTCGATCGCCGCTCTACTACGTGCCACGGTGGATGCTAACTTGGAGGCGGATCCCTCCTCACCACCTGGCAACTTTCCACCAGCACCACCACTTCCGTGGTTTTCGCTACCTCCATCTGCTTCCTCTTTCCGACCAGTAGCGGTAGTGCCTCCCTTCGTTAGCCAACCGTCCAGCGTGCGATTGTAGGTGGCTCCACCCGCATTCATCACAATGGGTGGGGTTGCACGACCGCCAGCGCTGCCAACCCCTCTAGACAGTCGCTTCAAACGCCGCAGCTTCGTGTTCGTGGGCGTTGGAGCCCGGAATCCATCGCTCACCTCTGCCACCCTTTTCGCCGTGTCGGGGGTGCGCAGCAAATCGTTCACAACGACCTTCAAGTTTCTGATTACGTTGGTGGTTTTTGGGACGATCGAGTTTGCGACCGTTTTTTGTGGCTGCTGTTCGATGGTGGTAGCGGGAGGACGAGGAGCCGCCGATGAGTCGGAACTATGATTTAGATGGTCACGATGATTATCGACCACTGTCGAGCTACTACTACTGTTACACTCATTCGCTTCCGCTGGCTTGGAGGAGCTGCTTTCGACCGCCGACGACGAAGCGTCCTTTTTGCTACACTCTGCACTTTCTCTCTCCTCATTATCGCCACCATCATCGCCCAGATGATGATGATGATGATGGTTCGGTTGCTGTGAAAGTTGAGGCGTTTTCGAGCGATTGGGCCGCCGGTTGTACACCGGCAGCATCGGACTGTCGTCCAGCGTCCAAAGGTTGATCTTGACCGTGCCACGCGATCGCGTTCGGGGCGTGGTTTTGCTAGCATTGGACGACTCGTCCACATCGTCGGACGTTTCATCGACCGAAAGATCGCAACTGGCCGGGACGACCATGGGCGAGGTCGAGCTGACGACGGGCGTCCTGCTTCGACCGTCCCGTGCGCGGCCAACGCGAGAGGTGGGACGGGAAGACTGATGGTCCTTGGTGCTACTGCCACCTCCACCGCCGTCCACCGTCCCTCCTGTCCGCGCGTCCTCATCGTGATGCATTCCCGGGCCAGCGGAATTACCACTATTATAGTAGCTGTTCATTTGATTCGAATCCGAATCGGGCGCATCGTTCGAATCGACCATCACGTCCAGGCTGCACTCACTGTCAAATTCGTCCAGGGGCTTGGCCAATGATGCCGTCGTCACCGCAGCAGCAGCATCACTAGCGGATGAACTGCTGGCCGAGGAAACGGTAGAACGATCGGCGGCCGCGTTGTTACTGCTCTTGGCCACTCGAACAGGACTTGGCACCTGACGAGTGATCTTAGCACGCGCACTACCACCACCACCACCACTACCACCACTGTTGGTAGTGGTGGCGGCTTTCGGAGACTGTTTTACATTGACTCCTGTCTTTTGAATCATCGAGCCTATAACTGCTCTTGCTGCCACCGACGCTCGTCTAGGCGTGTTTCTCAGCATAACAATGGCAGCATTTTCTCCACCTTGCACAGCATCATCTTGCTTTTTCGCTCGATCGTCCTCCGTACCAACGTCCGCCAAAGGATCCTGCTCTTCCTCCTCTTCCTCTTCTGTTCCATCTTCCCCACTATCAGCCGCTTCCGAATCGGATCCATTTTCCTCCCGATTTGATTGGTCCTCATCTTGTACCGTTTCATTCGAACTTTCGTCCGACTCGAGCTCATCCTCATCCTCATCCTCATCGTCTGTAAATGAAGCTTTGGAAACATTCCTTCTAGCGTGCTTGGCGTTGCGCGTTGCACCTTTCGCTCGACGCTGGTTTGCAGCTGCCGCCACCGCCGCCTTGCTGCTCTGTGAACGGGCACCACCTTTAGCAACGGTGCTTTCTTGATACTTTCGTTTGCCCAAAATACTGCCGGCGGCTTTGTTACTATTACCAAGGCCAGAGTGTTTTGCCCCAACACCACCCGAATGTTGCTTCGGCTGCTGTTTCGCCGAAGCCAACACCCTCCTGCCGGTTGCAGTCGTCAGTTTCTGCCCACCATCGGCTCTACCACCACTTCTACTACCACCGTCGTACTTGCTTGCCACTTGATGGCCCCTGCTGTTCGCTCTATTCTTCAGTGTCCCTCCGTCACGGTTCGTCATTGTCTTTGCTGTCGTCGTCGCTGTCGTCACCCTCGACGTCCGGTCGTTGCGGCGCATTGTGCGCAACCTGTGCTTACTACTACCACCACTACTAACTCTATTACTAGGATGAGTTTTATTAACCTGATTTTTGGCATCCTCCCGGGAGAAGGTGAGCAGGTCGGCGTGCTCCTCTGCTTCGCGCTTGCGGGCCGCCTCCTCGTTGCGCCGCTGCTCCGCCAGCCGGTTCGCTTCCCAGTCGCGCTTCTGCTGCTCGATCTCCTGCTCCACCGCTTTCAACTGCACCGCAGTCCAGGTACCTTCGGTGTCCTCGACGAAACGCATCGCGTACCGCTCGACAGGACTCAGCTGGAGGGAAAGGAAACGAAACGAGGGATTTTGTTATTCATTTGAACGGGCGGTGTGTGTGGTTGTGATACATTGATTCATACATTACAGGGGTTTCCAGCGGTTTTCATACTTGTGAGACACTTCCAAGACACTTTCCTATTGGAAGTGAACTTCATATGTTGGAAATTGAACTCTATAGGAAATTCCTATTGTATTTGTCCAACCAGGGTGCTATAGAGTCCAATTCCCATTGCATTAAGTTCTTTTTGCGTTAGAAAGAGTCAATAAAGTGTCCCACAGCTTTGATAACTTTTGGAAAACCCTGTACAATGAAAAAGAAAATAATCTAGCTGTACGAGAACTATGATAGCACACGGCTACCTGCAAACGTTGCAAGCCGGGTGCGGTCTGGGACGTCATTGGAGTATTCTATTCCAACCTAGCAATGAACTGAGCGCAATACATTATGATGCTCAACCCGCCTTTCCCCAATCCCGAGGGATCAGAGAAAAAGCTCTACTAAAGTTGGAGTGTTTTTTTTTAATCAGGCGACATTTCAACTTTCCACCTACCTGTTTAATTAGATTCTGCACCTCCTTCTCGGCCTTGCTCAGCTCCGGCTCCTTGCCCTCGGCGTCACCGGCGGCCGCCACCTTCTCCTCGTCGATCGGAATGGTTTCGTCGAACTCGTCGAGATCGGCCGACGCTTCGGCCTTGGCAAACTTAGCCGCCTGCACGTCCTGATCGTCCTCGGCGGCTGCCAGCGCAGACTCGAACACATTGATGGCCGATTTGCTGCTGTCCACCGCCGGCTCGCCGCCTGTCGCCGGCTGCGGCTGCCCCGGGCCCGTCGCAAGGTTCGCGTTCAACCGCTCCTTCCGCTCGCGGTCCCGGTCGAGCACCTCGGCCAGCCGGGCCGACGCGTCCTGCTCCGCACTGTCCACCGTGAACAGGTCCTGGATGGTGGTGGAGCTCTTGAAGTAGGCGGTGGTAAAGTTGCCGCCCTCGATTGCCAGATCGCCCAGTATGCGCTTCTGGTTCGCCTTCTTCAGTATGTTCTCCTCGATCGTCTTCTCGCTCACCAGCCGGTAGATGTGCACGTCGCGCGTCTGCCCGATCCGATGGCACCGGTCCTGGGCCTGCGCGTCCATCGTCGGGTTCCAGTCCGAGTCGTAAAATATCACAGTGTCGGCGCCGGTCAAGTTAATGCCAACGCCCCCGGACCGGGTCGACAGGATGAACGCGAACATGCGCCGGTCGTTGTTGAACCGCTCCATCAGCACCTGCCGCTGCTCCACCTTTGTCGTGCCGTCCAGCCGCAGATAGATGTGGCCGTGGTAGTTCAGGAATGCTTCCAGCACGTCCAGCATGCGCGTCATCTGGGTGAAGATGAGCACGCGGTGGCCTTCCGATTTTAGCTTCTTCAGCAACCGGTCGAGCGTTTGCAGCTTGCCACAGTCGTACTGAATGAGGCGAGGATCCGGAAACTAGAGTAAAAGGACAGACAAGTGAAGGTTATTAAAGTGGATTGAAACAACATACACTTATAAAAGTCGTTCAGAAGCTTCTACAAGTGCAATTACAAGGATAATTTATGTTAATTTGTACGACAATTCTAATGCTTTCTTAATATACAGCTAAGAAAGCGACGTATATACGCCAAAAGGTATGAAATGCCTAAAGCATGATATAGCTCTATTGCAAAAACCATTCAAATAAAGACTTAGAACGATTGATTTGTAGAGCAACACTCCCATCCTCTCCCAAACCTAATCGGGACAAATTGAGATCAAAATTTCACTATTTTTAAACAAATTAAATCATCTTTCCCCCTCCTGGCTTACTCACCTGTGTGCTCATGGCGGAAATAATCGGATGCAGCAGCTGAATGGCTGGCTGGATTTGCTCCGCCATCGTTGCCTCCCACTGCTGCTCGGCGTTCAGCTTGGATGGATGCGGATGGGACACCTGCAGGTACGGTGTCGGCGCACACACGGCCGGTACGAACAGGACAAAGTTTGAGATCGTCGCACGCAGCTCGCCCGCCCGCTGATCGATGCTTTTGATCGCTTCCGACAGGCACGAGCTGGCGGCCGCAAACAGCGCACCGTTCTTCGTTCCACCGCCACCGCCGCATCGTGCCATCGTTGCGCGCCGGGTGTGGTACGAGCTGGCGACACCGAACGGAATCAGCTCGTCCGGCCGGTGCCGGAACTCTTCCTCGATCAAAGCGCACAACGTTTCGCGCAGATCCCGCCCATAGATCGGGGTCGCATCGCAACGCTTCGCATTGATGCGCCCGAGCAGCTCCAGCACCTCCCGGCGCCGCTCCTTGCGCGACTCCTCGATGCAGGCCAGATAGAACTCGGTGCGCTGTCGTTCGTCCATTTCGGCCGCTTCCGCCGATCTGGCCGCCGCGTCACCACTACTGCCGGCGAGGCTCTTCGAGTGCTTTAGCTGCTTCATGATCGTGGCGGCCAGCGTCGATGAGATCTGCGTCTTTTGCCCGACGTTCTGTACCATCCGGTTGGCGGAGGCACCGCTCACTGTCGCTGCTGCTGCCGCCGCCGATGTGGTCGCAGCGCTCGACTGCACTCCCATCGACTGGAGTGTTGCTATTCGCTGCGTTGGCAAAACATTAACACCGCCGCTACCACCTGCCGCTAGTGCGGGTCGATGGAATATGGTCTGGCTGGTGCCACCGCCGGCTGCCGGCTGCAGTCGCCCGGTGATGATGTACGACTGGGACGCATTCGAGCCGATCCCACCACCCGATGACACCTGAGGAATGATCTGCACCACCTGACCAGCATTTAACCGGTTCTGCTGTTGCTGGTGCAGTGGACTGGCCATGGATACGATACCGCCACCGCCGGCAATGTCGCTCCGCTTGCGCAGGAGTAGCCCGGGCGACATGCTTCTATTGCTGCCCGCCGCCGCTACCATACTGCTGGAATCGAGGCCCGCCGAACTGCTGCTGCCGCCCATCATCATCATCACCGTGGACGAGCCGCGCCGCCGTATGTCGATGACCCGCGACTGGATGCCGCTGCTGCTGCTACTGCCGCCGGAACCGATGAGGGATGATTTCTTATCTAGGGATGCTTCATGATTTACAAGCGGAACAAACTTTGTCCCTTCAGTCTTCATCGCCGGGCTGGTGCCGACGCGCACGCCCGTCGTGATGCTGACGCCGGCCCGATTGCCGCCGAGCGACTCCTGCACGCGCACGTCGGGAATGCGCACGTGCAGCCGCAGCTTCCCGGTGGGACACCGGGGCGGTGGCAGCGGGGTAGAATCGATTTCCTCGATCAGCCGCTTCGGCATGCACAGGTGCTGCGTACGGTGCGCCACGTACGCGGGCAGCAGCAGCTCCAGCTGAATTAGTACTAAGTTTAAGGAAGACAGATCAATTTGCTGCAACGGGAAGGTAAGAAAGGCACGAAATTAGATCATCTTTCCGATTGGCGCGAAAGCGCGAAACAAAACGAAGCAAACGGTGCTAAAAACTCACAGTGAATGGATCGTAGCTGAACATGTTGTACACGAGCGAGGCCGTCTTAATGCTGATGCCCTCCATGCGGAAGGGCGATATTGTCGGTCGCTCCTCGAACATGTTCGGATGGTTGCACACCTTGCGCAGCTGCATTAGGACGTTAATCACGCTCAGCAGATTGCCCGATGCTAGCGTTTCTCTCGTTCTAGAGGAAAAGAGATAAAGAGAAGGTAAAGAGCCAATCATTAGTACCATACACGAACTCTCCTCTTACTCTCTCACACACACCACACTCCCAACTACACCGGTGTACTACTCACTTTGCTCGACTCATAAAGTCATCGTAGAGAAAGCGCTGACGCTTGGACAGTCGACACATGACCACGTGTTCGTACTTTTTCGGCATCTGCTTTTCCACCTCGCATTTCAACCGCCGCAGCAAAAACGGTCGCAATACCTGAAGAGAGATAAAGGCCCGTCAAAACGGCAAGCGTTAATTAGTTGTTTAGGAACTAACCACACCTCCAGTTAATATATATGTAAACATTATGATTATTCACCACCAAAACCTTTAAAAAACGAAATCACATTTTTTAAAAAACCATAAGACGCCACAACAAAAAACGGGTAAAATTATATGTAATGCTTCTTTTAGCAAACCCCAAACCAAACCGTACCAATTTTCTTATGAATTTCCACCGCCAGACTACATGTTTTCCTCCTTTGAACAACACATACAATAACAAAGAAAAGGTTACGATCCACCAAACCCCATTCCCAAAAAGACAAACAAACGCACACACACACAAAATTATGAGAAAGCACCGTATAAAGGTGGTATATGACACGATAAAAGACGCACGCACGTCCGCACGCAGCAGAGGAAGCATCAGCCCCCGGCGCGCACAGTATGGGGAGGGGTGATGATGCGTAAATAATCATAATATTACATTACGTACAGGGTACAGACCTTGTGCAGGCGCTTGATAATCGTTTCATTGTACTCGGAGTTGCCTTCGATCATGCCGGTCATCGGGTTCGAGAACCATTCCTTAAACTCGCGGTGCGATTGAAACACGTGCGGCATCAGGAAGTGCATCAGCGACCACAGTTCCATCAAATTGTTCTGCAGCGGCGTGCCGGTGAGCAGTAGTCGTCTGTAGAATGGAAAGCAAAAACATGTTCATTCAATGGGGAATTGCGCTCGGGAGGATACAATGAAAGAGTAATGGAAACAGTTCGCTCCCTGTTTCATGCGTTGTTTTATCAGACAAATGCCTCGTATAGGGGTCATCTTGCAAATGGAAAAGGCGCTCTAGAACAGATTGCCAGCTCCAATCAGCTAGAAACGTAATAAGTTTAACATCATGGGTAAAACGCAACGCATACAACGGGAAGAACACGCTTGATACCAAAAGAAGCAATAAACCACGCATACTCACTGTTCGGTTTGAAAGTTGAGCAGCAGTTGCCAGCGCTGAGATTTGAAGTTTTTGATGTTTTGCGCCTCGTCCAGGATCAGGTACTTCCACTTTTTCCGCCGGAAGCTCTGGTGGTCCTGTATCACCAGCTTGTACGACGTGATGCACACGTGGAAGGCGTTCACCTTCGTCCAGCCGGTGCGCTTCTGCTTGCGCTCCTTCGGCGTGCCGTAGTAGGTCAGTATCTTGAACCCCGGGCACCACTTCTTGAACTCCATCTCCCAGTTGAGCATCACCGACGACGGTACGATGATCAGATGCGGCCCCCAGTTGCCCTTCACGCACGCCAGATGCGCCAGCAGCGAGATGGTTTGGATCGTCTTGCCCAAACCCATCTCGTCCGCCAGTATGCCGTTCAGCTTGCGGTCGTGCATCGTCACCAGCCAGTCCAGCCCGATGTGCTGGTACTCGCGCAGCGAATGCTTCAGCAGCGTCGGTATCGGCGTCACGACGCTGGTCGACGACAGCGTGTTACCCTTCGGCTGGATGCTTTCCGCGATGGCAGCCGCATCGTTCAGCATATCGTCCTTGTCGCTTTGACTTTTGGCCGCCGACGATGCCCCGCTGGAGCCTGCTGCTGCTGCTGCTGCTGATGTAGCAGCCGTCTCGCCGGACCCGGTCTCATCGTCAAGCAAATGCTTCAGCCCGAATGCGTCCTCTTCCGCGTCCATCGCTTCTTCGCTTTCGTCCGACTCATCCTCGGTAATATCATCGTCGTCGTCCTCCTCCTCATCGTCGTCCGAGCCTGTCAGACCTTCGCTTTCGTCGTTGCCGTCTTCCTCCTCCTCCTTGTCCTCATCGTCCGACGACTCGTACATGGGCTGACTTCGCGTTCGTCGCCGTTTGCGATCGTTCGCCGGAACTGCCGGCACCTCGTCTGCATCGTCATCGGAATCGATGTCCATCTGCTCGCCCGCGGGAGGAAGATTTTTGTACTTTGCCATCAGCTCCTCGATGGTCAAGTCGTTGTCGGCCTGGGAAAAAGAAGTTAAATAAGGGAAATCAGTATCATTTTCAGTATTGCACTCCATTCCATGTTTGTACACACTTACATTCAACTCATCGATTTCCTTCTTGTGATCCTGGTTCTTTTCCTTCCTCTCCTGCTCCCGGATGGTATCCTCATCGTCCATGCTATCCTCGTCCGCACTGAAGTCCTTGTCTCCGTCCTCCTCCTCCCCCTCCCTGGTAGCACCCTGCTTCTTCTTCCTCCTCTTCTCATCGGCCTCTTCTTCCTCCTCCTCCTCCTGCTCTTCCTCCCCGTCCCCGTCACCGTCGTTCGAGTCGGACAGCACGATCTTATCACGATTCTCCAGATAGTCCTTCGGCAGATGCTTCAGAAAATCGTCCAAATCCATCTCGGACTCCTTCTGCAGGGCGGCCACCTCGTCTTTGGTTCCATCCTCTGCCTCTGCCGCCGCCTCGGCCTCCGCCTTCGCGATCGTTTCCTCGTCATCGTCCGAGCTTTCCGCCTCCGGGCAGAACTCATCGTCCGAACCGCCTGCCAGCCCACCGCTACCGCGCAGCGGGGAGGAAAGGCGCGACGAGTTCAGGCTTTCCGCCTTACTCCCTGGTGGGAGGAGAGCAGCAGCAGCACCACCCGGCACCGGGGCGGCCTTGTTCATGCCCTCGACCAGCTGCTGCGAGTACTTCTCCGTCTGGTCCACGATGAAGCTAAGCTGCTGATCGAGCGCCTTCTTGCGCCGCTCGTCCAGCTTGGTCTGCTGCTTGTACTCGACCAGCTTTTCCGCGTTCGACCAGAACGTCTTGATTTCCTTCGCCACGAACGCGGCTATCCGCTTCAGCTGCAGCTCCTGGGCCTTCTCCGCCCGCTGCGCCGCCAGCGCCTTGTCCTGGAAGTGTTTCTGCACCATGCGGGCGCACTTTCGCGCGGCCGCCTTCTTCCACTTTCGCTCCTGGGCGAAGTCGGCCGCCAGCCAGACCATCTCCTCGAGCAGATAGTCCCAGTGCGCCTTCGGCCGGGGCGGCTCCTGCACCTTCGGCAGGCGCTTCTCCGTCCACAGGCCCTCCTTCTGCAGCTCCTGGATGCGCTGCATCACGAACACCTCCTGCCGGGCTTTGTTGGTGTACTGGTCCGGCGGACCGTTGCTATTGGTTCCGGCGGGCACCCCTCCACCGAGTTGCTGCTGCTGCTGCCCAGCCAACGACCCGGACGACAGTGCGGTGCCGCGTCCATTGCCAAGCGCACCGTTCTGTTGGCCGTTGTTTAGCCCCCGGGAGGACGATGAGCCGGTAATACTGGCGCCGGCCGTACTGCCGCTGCCTCGGCTACCGCCGGCCCCACCGGTGAGGCTTCCACCTTGCCGAACGCTCGGCACGTTCGGCCCATTGGTGCCAATGGTGGTAAGACTGGGCGAAGCATTTGCCGTTTCGAGCAGTTCGCTCTTGATCATATGCCCACCGAGGGCACTGGACGCGGAGGAGATTTGCCTTTTCCGATCGACGGCGGAGGCGGCGGCGGGCGAGATGCCGATACCGACCCGGTCGGGAATGATCGGCGTACCACCTAGAACAGAATCGGAACAAAAACGAAAAACGAAGTTTTAATTCACAAATAATCACAGCTATTCGGGTCAACATATATAATACAAAAGAAGAAACAAGCAACAAAAACAAATCATTTCCAGTAAATTCCAAAACAAATTTTTCACAATTATTAACCGTTACAGAGCAGCCACATCCACATCCTTTGCATGGAAGCAAAAAGGTGTCTTTTAAAAGCTTGAAGTAAAACACATCGACGTTTCTAGTACTAAAAGCTACCGATAGTGCCATAAAATTGATAAGACATTCAATTTGATTTGATGCATGCGTTTCCGAACGTAAAGTGTAACACACTACGGAACATTAAAGGCGAATGAATAAATAAAATAAAAACGTTTAGCAACTGATAACCAAGAAAAGGCAACAATTGAATATGCTTTAGAAAAGGCCATGAGTTAATAATCAGCATGCCCCCTATAGCGGCCAACAACATCTGGCCAAAATGTTAAAAAACCATTCGCGGCATAAGGTTACATCATATTCCAACAATGAACATAAAACCATAACAAAATGTAAAAACTAAGCTCTAAAAAAAAGTAAAAACAAACGTAAATATTGTAAAATTACATATGCATAACACAGCTATTGTAACAATGTAATCAATGTAAAGAAAAAACGAAGTAGATAAAACAAGGGTGCGCTCTACCTGGCACCAGCAGTGGCGGAGAGGTTCCTAGTGTGGATGGTACACTAATTTGCCCAAACACCATCCCATGGCGACCACCCTGCGGTCTACCGGGCACATGTCCTACACAGAGATTCCGCGCCCAGGACCATTACAGTGGGAAGGCATTACCGTGGTGGTGGGTGGTGTGTTTCAAAGAACGGTTGAGCAGTGTGTGTGGCAAATTGGGGGAAAACAGGCAGGGATCAAATTGAAAGAGAGCGTGTTGATGAGAAAACAGGAACAAGAGAAGAACGGGATATAAAAAAATACGAAATAATTTTGATTTGCTGTAGGTTAGTGTTAGGGTAAATATCTAATCAAGTTTACGATATGAAATGGAACACATTATTCAATTCCGAAAATGAACGTCATTTCATTGAAAATCCACCGGGATTAAGGGAAGAAAATCCTGAACGTGGAGAAGAATTGCAAAGAAGGGCTATGTGTAGGCATTGGGAAGGTACTGCATATGGGGTCTATTTTTGAACTAGGAATGTAACCTCCGCAAGAAGCTTCCAAATCCCTCTCTAGATATCTCGGAATCGGAACAGTTGAAAGAGATTTTGCTTTCGTTAGGTTCAAATATCAGACAAATGCCTCGATTGTAATCTTGTTAACAGATTCCGCTCTTCCAGAATAGAACAACGGGCCGTTCATTACAAAAGTAAGTAAAATGTAACATCATAATAAGAACCTGACGTGTTTTCTCTTTCGCCTGTCCGCTGCACTAGAGCAGGTAGGTGGAGATAGGCAAAGAGGGATTATGTAGGCAGTGAAAACGACTGCATGTATCATCTATTTTTAAACTAGGAACGTAACCGGGAAGCTTCAATGTCCCTCATCAATGTCTCGGAATGATGTCTTCTGAGTAAAGTATAATTCCTTCCTATTCGTAACTCTCATGATACGAAAATGATTCTTAGAGACGCGGCCAACAAACGTCTTATCAAAATTGAGGTACACAAAAATACAGCACGAATATGATGTTACCTTGCTGGCTGAGCTGAGCGACAGCGGCAGGAAGTGTGGTCGAGACGGCTACCGGCGTGGCACCGACACCGGGTATTTTAATTTCCGCTCCCTGTGGCAGCCCGGTTAAGGTATCGTCCCCACCACTGCTGCTACTACTACCATTGCCGCTCACCACCACCGGTGTCACGACGCTGCCAAGATTGGTGCTTCCGGGCGTGGTAGAAATTCCGCTCAGCGCACGGGTCGACTGCTGCAAAAGTTGAAAAGAAAAGCAAGAAAAAAAAACACCATTATTTATCCGATTGGATGGGTCTCTTCGTTCGCCTTGTAATAGTTGGGCGGTTAAAAACACCTTTCAAAACGCAATTGTGTGTACTGACCTGCTTTAGCGCTTCGCCGGCCTCTTCCAGATTGCTAGACAACGGTTCCAGCTTGTACGAGCGAACGAAGCTGGTGAACGCGGGCGTTGGTGGCTTCTTTCTCCATACGGGATATTCCATCATATTGCCACCGGTTTGAAGAAAGAACAGTTCCGCTACATGCTCGTTGTATCTGCGAAAAACGACAGCACACAAGGGGGAGGGCACAATAAGGTAAGCATGACGACATGTGATGAAATTCCATCTCAATTCCACTGATACACAAACAGAGGAATGTGTCTGTGTGTGTGTGTGTGTGTGTGTGTGTGTGGGTTGTACATTCACTACAAGAGGAGTTCTCTGATTTTACTGTTTTTTTGTACAAAAAGATTTTGTTCCGTACATCGAAATTTCAAAGTGACAAATGGAACAAATTCGACTTGCTTTTTTTGAAGAGAATATTTAAAGTTGGGCTTTCACATGTGTAATCACACGCGAAACTTACCTCTCTTTGATACTTCGTAATCGCATATACTTGTGCTCTAGAATCAGTTTCTTGAGCGCGCTGATATCATGTTCCGGTTCCGTTTCTAGCTTGATGCGCTTTTTCGACACTGCGGCGGATCCGCCGGCCGTCGAGC
The DNA here is from genome assembly GCF_016920715.1 of Anopheles arabiensis. Lineage (NCBI taxonomy): Eukaryota > Metazoa > Arthropoda > Insecta > Diptera > Culicidae > Anopheles > Anopheles arabiensis. The sequence goes on from NC_053517.1 coordinate 98,235,243, forward strand.
CAGCAGAAGCAGCAGCAACAGCGACGGCAGCGGAAACAGTTCCCTGCCCTCCGACAGCAATTCCACCAGCAACCACCGGCGTAAAGGACGACGATGATGACGTCGACGCGGTAGTGTTTGTTTTGGTGTACAATTTCCCAACCACACCACTCGCACCAACGATTGCTCCTTCCTCACTAGCACCACCACCACCACCACCACCCGCCACGTCCGTTACACTACCCGTACTATCCTCTATTGCTCTTTTCTCGCCCACCACGACACCAAACGTACTTTCCTCACTGCCGGGGGTTTCACTTGTACTACCACCGCCACCACTTGCACCACTCGCTGGCACTAGACCGCCCTCCGCCACGCCACCGCTCGCGATGGATCCGCCTCCCCGTCCTCCCCGTCCTCCGCCTTCACTTTCCGAGAGACCACTTCCTGTTCGTTCACCACCCGGCGTACTGGTAATGTTAGCATTATTAGCCTCAACACTGCCACTGCTGTTACCACCACCACCACTACTGCTGCTGCTGCTCGCACTGTTGGCGACGTTTTGTTGCTGCTGCTGCTGCTGCTGCTGGAGGTTATGATGAGACGGTGCCGATGACGACAGCGGCACACTAGATGCATCGGTTGCGACCGTTACGTTGCCGCCAGCAGCGTTACTGCTGGGAGACGGTTGCTGCTGCAGCTGCTGCTGTGGTAAGCTTTTGTGAGGTGACGACAATGACGATGACGACGACGTCGGTGTGCCGGCAGGCTGCATTTGCTGACCCTGCTGCTGCTGCTGCTGCTGGTGCTGGTGGTGTTGCGGCTGCTGCTGCTGTTGCTGAGACTGTTCCAGTTGCTGTTGTTGGTCTTCATTTAACGAGCGCGACATTGGTGTAATGGAATCGAGCGTGCCAGTAGGTAACTGTTGGAGATGAAAAAGAAAAATACAATCAAACAAAACGAACATTATTGTGCACACACGCCGCTCACTTACCTGGGCAGTGTTAGTTGTAGTTGCTGTGTTTCGATCAATTCCAGCAGGAAGGGCCTGGTTTCGACCACGTTGCCCTCCCGCCGTATCGCCTTCATTCATTTTTTATACATCTGTGTGCGTGTGTGTCGCCGGGGAATGGGCAAAGAGTGAGAAAGAATACAATTAGGATGTTTGAAGATAAGTTAAATAAAATAGTTCAAAATGATTGCTTCCGTTAGGTTCAAAAATATCAGACAAATGCCTCGATTGTAATCTTGTTGACAGATTCCGCTCTTCCAGAAAAGAACAACGGGCCGTTCATTACAAAAGTAAGTAAAATTTAACATCATGGTAAGAACCCTAACGTGTTTACTCCTCCTTGTGCCGCCTGTCCGCCGCTTGGGTTGCGCTTTCAATAATTTTACTTACAAGCTTGAGAATAAATTCATTAAATAAAATAAGCCGCACGCTACCATCGTAGTTGGCCGAAGCCTAGCCTTATTCCTCTGTAAACAAATCATAATGCGGCCGGACGGAGCCAGCCGCTCGGAACACAACGCCACAGCCGAAAAGCCGCTAGGCGCGGTATGTGTGAGTGTGTATGTGTATGGCGGCAGCTGTCAAACTGTGAAACGCGCCACATTTTCTCTCTCGCTCATCTTCCGGCCGCCCTATGCTGAGGAGAGCGAGAAAGGGGGGAAAACCCCGGGGACGATCGGGAGCGCATGCAGAAAAGAACGGTCAAAGCCATTCCGGGCGGCACTGGCAGTTTGCTTTTGCTCTGTAATCTGCCTTCCGGAATGGCGGATGTGACACACACACAATGACACAATGAGATGCTGGACCCGTTGCTATATGCACGCGCAAGAGACGAGACTAAAAGCCACGTACGAGAGCACACTTTGAAATTTGTTCCACCTTTGCTTCCGCTTCATCACAGCATTTGTCGTACTAATTCGCACGCGGAAAAAAACCAACCGATTAAAAGAACAGATGCCATACATTCACCGGTCTACCACCCTACACTCTCGCCCATACTACCACCTTGCGGCGCCTTACAAAACCATATTTCAGTGACCGAAAGAGGGAAAATAAAAACTAATCGTGAATTAAATTCCACCATTTCTCGCACACCCAAGCACAACGCACCAGAAAATTCATTTTCTCCCTGCACACGCCATTATAAGCAACGCGCCGTGCGCGAGCCTAGCAGAAAGCACACAAAACCCCAGCGGCAGCCATCTTGCTTTTCGGCGCAGCGCAATCTCGTCTGTACATTCGGGCGAGTCCGCCGCGGCGCCCGCCCATGTAGTTGTGTGTATGTGTGTACATAGCAAAGAAAGAAGAAAAAAACGGCGCTGCTTCCGTACCTCAACTGCAAGGCAATTTCGATCCCGAGCGGAAGAGGGTGCACACACTCATGCTAGTGGCTGCACCAGCCAACAACGACGCACTTTTACGCTTTCCGCCCGCATTCGCATTCAATTCCGCCTGGGACCACCGACCAACCAAACCGAACGTTCGCACTTTTCTTTGTTTCCTGCGTCGGGGAAGGGCTGCCCGCAGAAACTAATTTTCTTTGCACACGAACGAGAACGCACGCACGCACACACACACGCGTCTCTCTGCCCAGCACAATGTGCGAAACTAACGCGACGGCAGCAAAATGAATGCTTCGTTCTTTTCTCCTGCTGCTGCTGCTTGCTGCTGCTGCTGCTGCCTTGCGCTGCCCCCGGAAATGGTAGCGATGGGCCGAGGTGCGCTTCACCAGCCGGAACGTATCGCTCCTGTCAGTTGGATGTGTTTAGCGCGGCGGGTTCAAATCTTGGTAGAGTTTGTGGCAATGATTGTTGATGAAAAATTAGACAAACACAGGAAATAAAACCAGATTATTAATAATAAATATTAATTTCCATAAAACAGTATGTTTTTGAATGGGAATAAACAAATATAATTTGTTAAAATAATTAATTGTCATCAAGATTCGTTCCGATCCGAGAAGAGCTACATCCCATCCACATCCGCCATTTCAAAAATGACGTTTGAAAACCCGGGAAACTTAATAAAATCGGGCATTTTTATGGTTAGCTCTATTCAGCTCGATTCTTATTAATTATTGTATGAATAAAAGAAATTAATTGATATATGGAATTGAAAAATGACGAAGATCAAGAGCATAAAAAATAGCTGTTGTATCCACTTCAAAGTGACCACGACTATATGTATTACCATCAAAATGACCTTCAACTAGAAAAACACGAAACTGATTTGAATGAAAGCATTCCAGATCTTTAACATTAAAACGAATAAACCACCTTCGAATCTTTTTGATTTGTACCCGAATCGTGTTATCTTGACATATGTTTAGTTGTGTTTGGTTTTCTGTTTTGTTTTGCTCCATATTTCGTCTCACTGCCAGTCACATAAAACATCAAACAAAAATTCCCAACGCACCACCAATCCACCTTCAACAACATTCCATGCAACCTTCATGGCCGCCACACAGTTAACCGCCGATCTGCACCCGCTGCTAACCGAGTATGTGATCAAAAAGCTGCAAAAGAATCGTCTCACCACGGTGTACAGCTTCGTGAAGGTGGAAGTCGAACAGCTGCTCAAGATCACCAACCTTCCCGCCGAAAGCATCGTGCTGGTGAAGAATCATCTGATCGACCAGTTTGCCGGTTGGTGCCAAAACGCTCTATCGTACCCGTTGCAGCCAGCCCCCAGCCCACTCAGCACGGGAGTTCCATCGCTGGATGCGCTGCTGCAGGGCGGAGGACTGCTTCCCGGCCACATTTACGAGCTGTGCGGTGAATCCGGCACGGGCAAAACGTTACTCTCCCTGACGATGGCGTCGAACGTTGTCAAGCAGCCGGGCAGCATGGCCTACTTCATCGACACCAAGTGTGACTTTTCCGGCAGAAAGGTACAGCAAATCCTGGACAGCGAGGATCGCAAACTGTCCGAGCAGGAACTGGGCCACGCAATGGCACGTGTAAGGGTGGAGCGTATATTTTCACCCGACCTTCTCGTCCAGACGGTGGAAGAGCTTGCGGCGGGAAGGTATGTGGATGAGGGGACGAATCTAAAGCTGCTCATCATCGATTCCCTGCCCTCGCTGTGGTACCTTTACCAGGATGCGCAAAGCTCCGTAGAACCGTTGGGCTTGCTGACGAAGCTAATCTGCTCGCTGCGCAAACTGGCCGCGCAACGGGCCGTCGCAGTAGTGTTGATTAACCTGACCGTCCGCATGGTGGAAGGAATGACGGAGGGCAAGCGAAAACTGTGCCCAAACGGTAACTATTCTGCCCTGGGACGGTACTGGGAAAGTGCGCCCGGTACGAGGCTACTTCTCGAGCGACACGAGCACCATCCCGGATCGTCCGCACGCTACCACACGGTGCAGGTGTGGAAAAGCAACTATCTACGATCGGGCGAGCGGGTGATCGTTCGGATGACTGAGACGGGTGTTCGGTAGTGGGCGGAGTGCGATAGAACATAAAAAGAGGGTCTATTTCTAGCTCGACTGTAAATAAAATTCACTCCCCCGCCTTCGGGGACGCTACAATATATCTTACAAAAGCGTGTAAAACGTAAATCATTAAAACAAAACGCGCGCAAATGGGGGAGATTTACCCCGCACAACGTCCCCCTACTTAAGCATCCCGTATTTTTCCTTGTGGTACATCTTCAGCACCTTCTTCGGTGGCACCAGCTCCCGGCTCAGCCCGGGCCGTTTCTTCCGGTCCGGCGGATTCGGCTTCTTCACCATCACCACCGGCACCTCGTCCGGCGGTGCACCATCCTGCGCATCATCTTCCGCCTGCTCCTTGCGCAGTATCAGATCGGAATCGTGCGCAAAGTTACACTTGCTGCCGAACCGGCACCGGCCCTTCTTGTAGCTCCAGCACACCTTCCGCTTCTGCTCGGCCGCATTCGCCTCGGGATCGACCATCTTGACGTGCCGCTCGAGGCTGGCCAGTTTGGCCTCTTCCGCCTCCCGGAACGGGTTGCTAAAAACGCTGCCAGGGAGGATGCGAGCCGTGCCGGACTGGAACAGGGCGCTGGCACTGGGTAGTGGGCTGGATTGGTCACCATTTCTGTGAATTCGAGAAGGTTGAGAGTTTAGGGACCAATGGGTCAATGGTATCAAGCGTTTCTTTTTGTCTCACAAATCACTAGACTGCTTTTGAATGGTTTCGTCCGTCTGCAGCTGTTTTGATTCCTTCTTTCCGCCACCGTCGTCCGAGGAGGTGGAGGAAGAGTCGGACGATGCGGACGATTCCTCACTATCGCCATAATCTGCTACCAGCGAGAACATGTCGCGTGCAAGCTCATTTGCAGGAAGAGTGTATTTTCCGCCCCGGTAAAAGGCGCGTTCGTTTGCCTTTACGTAAGCGCAGCGTCCGTCGTCCGGCTGTTGTGGTTTCTTTTTATTGCGATTTTTGTGTTTTATTTCGCTGCTTTTAATTACAAACAATCTCGGATGTGTTTTGTTGATGTTTTTTTTTCTTTCTTTCCCTCCCACAGCTCGATGACAGTTGAGCGTTACGGGTTCGAACTTCGTAACGCCGTAACTTTTCGTTTTGGTAACGGTTTTTATAACACCGCCTCGCTTGGGGACGTTATTTTATAAACTTTTATGTAAAAATTGGCAAATGCAGTTACAAAATTAATCAATTGACTGACGAAATTATACAGAAAATAATAAATTAAGTTCATAATGCAATTTTAACGATGATAATTTGTTTTAACCTCAACATACACAAGTTTTCTTCCACTGTGCCAACCGTGACAACGAGCAGATGACCGAGGGGAAAACAAAAACACGAAATACTTTCCCGCATGGAACGACTGCTGGCCACAAATATAAGCAAAATCATGAAGTTTATCGGTAGGAAAATACAAATGTAGAAAAACCGTTAACTACACTAATGTCCGTCATTTCAGACATTGGCGCCAACTTAACCGATCCGATGTACAAGGGAATCTACAACGGATCGGCCAAGCACGAACCCGATCTGCCACACGTGCTAGAGCGCAGCTGGACCGGTGGGTTGGACAAAATCATCATCACGGTCGGTACGCTGGCCGACTGTGCGCCAACGTTTGAGATAGTGAAGAACGATGGTAGGGTTGGAATTGCCATACAATTCTCGCTCAAAAACACGTCCCTAACAATCTAACTTCCATTTTCTTCCCACCCGATACCTCAAAGAAAGACTGTTCGCCACGGTCGGTTGCCATCCGACACGGTGCGGTGAGTTTGTGCCCGATCCGGAAGGTTATTTCGCCTCGCTCTGCCAGCAGATCGAGCAGCACCGGGAGAAGGTGGTAGCGATCGGCGAGTGTGGCCTCGATTACGATCGGCTGCAGTTCTGCGACAAAGCGATCCAGCAGCAGTACTTCGAGAAGCAGCTCGAGCTGGCCGCCCGGTACGATCTCCCGCTGTTCTTGCACTGCCGCAACGCGCACGACGACTTTGCCGCCATACTGCGGCGAAACCGGGACAAGCTGCCCCGCCGTGGTGTGGTGCACACGTTCGACGGTTCGCTCGAGGCGGCGGAAGCGCTTATAGCGGACGGGTACGCAATCGGGATCAATGGTTGCTCGCTGAAGACGGAGGAAAATCTGTCCGTGGCGGCCAAAATTCCGGACGAATCGATCATGCTCGAAACGGACAGCCCGTGGTGCGAGATACGGCCGTCCCATGCCGGCTCGAAGTACGTGCGCAGTAAATATCCTACGGTGAAGAAGAAGGAAAAGTGGGAAGCCGGTTCACTGATCGCGGGACGATGCGAACCGGTCATGATCAGGTAAGGAGGGAGGGAGGCTTTCTTTCTGCTGGGCGTCGTTCGCGGTTTCGAATTCAATTCATGTTTTTTGTTTGTTTATTTCTTTAGCCAAGTGCTGGAAGTGCTTGCGGGCATTAAGGGGAAGCCGGCGGCCGAGCTGGCCGATCAGTACTACAAAAACACGGCGAAAATGTTCTTCCCAGCGAAGGGTAGTGACTGAACTTCACGATCATGCTGATTCCCCCGTCGGAAGTGTGTTTGGCAAATAAATAAATCGAGATGAACGATATATTACTCACGCCCAAAATGGATGAAGGAAACGATTTTTAAACAGCACACGCGTTGTTTACACAATGCGGCGATGAGGGTGAGAGATTTTCCTTTTGGAGGGGTGGGAGGTGCATCTCCGCTCTACCACTTTTTGTATTCGCATCCATCCGGTGGCTTCACTTCGACCTGTTTGGCACCGACCTCCGCCCAGTTGGTGCTGAGCACGGTGCCGCCCGACTCGTAGTACGACTTCATCATCGCCTTCCGCGTGTCCTCGCTAGCGTCGGCGTAGATCTTCTTGAACAGGTCGCTCACGTCGTCCTTTGTCTAAAATTAGCCCATTTACCAAACAAAACAGCATCGGTTAGAACAAAGCGAGACGACAAGGAAGCCGTCGTACAACGCGGAACAACAACCACTTACCTCATCGTCCTTTTCGATTTCTTTCGTGATTTTGTCCCAATCGTGCTTCTTCTTGGCCGCGGCCGCACTGCCAGCCGCCGCCGATTGCTCCGGCGCCTTCCGCTCCAGCGCCTCCCACCGCTGGCCGATCAGTTTCGCCAGCTTCACCTCCACCTTGCTCGGGGTGGCTTTGTGCGTGCTCTGCTCCGTGTTGATCGGGTTCCAGAGCGTCAGGACGAGCGGTTCGGTATCGTCCGCCCGTAGCGTGAGCGTGTTTTGCTCCAGCTGGACGGAGTAGTTCTTGTCGGCCGCATTTTTCAGCAGAATCGTCACCGTGACGGCCGTTTCTGTTTGGTACCAGTCGTATTTCACCTTTGCCATCACTGTGTGCTGCTGTAGGGTTTCGTGTTTCTTTTCACGCACGCACACACCACACAAAAATGGCGACACTTATTGTAAAGCGAACGATAAAAGCTAATTGTCTCACAACGCAGTAACTCTTGCGGGTACGGATCTTGAGCAAACAGCTGCTTCTCGGAACTGCGACGACTGCGAGATGTTTTGTATTTTCTAGAAACTGTTTTTTCTTCCTCCTCCTCACAACTGACAGTTCCCGTGGAGAGCTCTGTGTTGGTGTGTGTGTGTGTGCGTAAAACTCCGTGTGAGAGGGATGACGTAAAAACGATAAGTTTCTCGGGCAGAGCATGCTTGCTCGCTCTACCCGACATACAACGAAACGTGCTAGAGCGAGAAGGCATGCTACATTTGCTGCATGGGTTTGTTTCATCCAAAAAAACAAAACCTTCCAGAAATATTTAAATATCTGTTGATGTGTTTGAAACAGTTTTCATTTAACTTAAATGGTAAAATTCGCCCTTTTCACGAGAAATGTTCTTCGATTTCCATCTTTCAATAACAGACCACATAATGGGACTCAATAACTATGATGCCGTACATCGGAACGATCTGTTCACGCTGATGCGACAAAACCGTTTTGCTGAGAAACTGATCCGACTGTGGAAGTCAATAATGGGGAATAATTGAAATTATAGAATTTTGAGGTCAAAAACAATTAACCACGCTCTTCTTACAATCAGCCATCTACATTGTGCTTAACATTTAATTAATTCTTTTGACGTACAATAGTGTTTCGTGTGTAATTTGAAGCAATCAATCCTCATTCTCCTTCCGCCTCCTGCACCGGGATCGGTTTGGTCGAGTTGTAATGCTCCCCCAGCCGGTACATAAACCGATGGTACGTCAGCACCAGCTTCCGATCCGCACTTTCGCCCTCCCCGTGCACCGTCGACGGTCCCTCAGCCTGTATGACCTCGATCGGGCAGCGCAGACTGCTCGCCAGCGCCTTGATCTCAATCTCACCGCCCCACGCCTTGGTCGACCGCACCTGCTTGCAGTACTTGTCGAACTCGGGCTCGCTCAGCATCTCGCCCGTGTCCGGATGGCTCATGTAGCAGATCAGCGTGTCCCGGTTTGCCTCGATATAGTTCGCGGTCATCTGGCGCAGCTCGGGCACACTGTACGAACCGATGCCCCGCTGCACCAGCTGGTGGTTGATGGCCGTGTAGAGACAGTCACCGTCGGCCGGCACGGCGTGAGAGAGCATGCCCCGTTTCAGCAGCAGCCCATTGATGCGGTTGTCCTCCAGCACCCGTGGCGAGCTTTTCTGCAGCAGCGCCGACTCCTGCTTGATCTGTTCCTCGCGCTCTCGATTGTCCTGCGCTTTCTTGTCCCTGCGGCGCTGTGCCTTTGAGAGTCGCGTTTCCGGCTTTTCCGGGTTAGATTCTTCGTTTGCTTCCTCGCCGTTAGTGGCCGGTGTGAATGGTGGGAGTTCTTGGGCCGCTGGCTGTTCCGGAGCGTCGGTAAGATTCAGCCGGTTCAGCTCTTCCGCGTGCCGCTGCTCTATCTCCTGCTCGAGGTTCGCAATCTCTTCCTGGATTTCTTTCTTCCTTTTCTTGTCCACCTTCAGCTTCTTCATCGATTGTATTTTGCACTGTAGCTCCTTCTTCTCCTTGCGGTGGCGGGCCATCACCTCCTCCCGGTCGGTTTCCGATTCTGGCAGTTTTAGATCGCTCATTGCGGGGCAGTTCCGATGCTGATCGCTGTGCCGGAAGATGGGTTTGTGTTTTCGGCTGTAAGTGGTACGGATTGTATGATGATTCTGTAGGATAACCTGATTCTCCGATCAACTAATACTGCTACAAAGGAACATGGCACCGAACAGGGCAGGGAAAACCCGATTTAAATCACTTTACAAAGCTTTCTTTATCAGCAATAATACTGTCGAAAAAGGAAATGTTTTGTTGCACACAGAAACGGGGCAGTGAAGACTTTCGCTGCGTGATGACAGGCATGTTGATTGAAAGGTTTGACAGAAAAACGATAAGAAATCCTTCCGAGAAGAGAACATAGATAAATTGTGTTTTAAAACTGAAATTAATATAAACAAGAAAATAAAAGAACGAAATTTAACAGCTGTTCGATTTAAAAAATATAAAACTTAAAAAAAAAACAATCCTGAAGAGCAACGCTGGTTTTTTGAATCCTACATTCCATCCGTTCAACTGGCTGTTTATCTGTCAATCTCCGTTCTCGCTCGCTCGCTCCTTTGTTTACAAAAAACGCTGACCCACGAAGAAACGAGAGTGCTATTGTCAACACGGAGAAGGAAGGATTTTCCACACACAAGAAGACGACTGGCTGGCTCGCAGCAGAAGGAAAGCGGAACGTGCGTTTGTGTGACTCCTCTCCCCCACCTCACGGCTGTGTGAAAACGGACCAAAAGAAAAAGAAACGAAGTGATTACGGGAAAACCGTGAAAAGAAAAAAAAACAGTTTTTCGTGTGCCTGCGTGAAAATTCAAGCGTGATTTTTGTGTACCCAGTTTGATAACCTTCTCCAAAAACTCCGCTCGCGGCGGCCTTCTCCCCCCTCCGGATGTGCATGTTTGTGAAGCTCCGTGTGTTTTGTGTTCCTGTTGCGCAGCGGAGTTTCTAGTTCTCGAAGTTTTCTTTGGTTGCTGTTCGCTGTCGCTACCCTTCCACACCCCCGTTTGGCACAAGTTTTCCGTACGCATGCTGGCCCCCGTGCGCTATGAGTGAAAGGTGCCGTCGGTTGGCAGGCATTGGCAGCAACAGCGCACCGAGCGGAGCAACCGAACTGCGAATTGACGGCATTGGCAGGTGGTGGAAACGGTCGAAGCAGCAGCGGAGAGGCGAGGGCGCTCCACCGTGTAACGACGGGTTCGTGTTGGCATGGTTGTGTACCGCGGAACGTAACGCCTTGTGTGTACGGTTGTCGTGCTCGTGCTCGTCGTGACGTGCTTCGATGTAACTAACGTGGATGCTGGGAAAGGCACCTCACATTCACTCCCAATAACTCCCGCAACTCCCCCACCCCCAGTGACTGGTGCTTTCTTAAGGCAGTGAAGACAGGGAAAGAGAAAGGGAGAGAGAGAGTGAAGAAAAGACTCCCCAGTCAGTTCCTTAGCCTTTCTCGCCACTAATCCGGTGGGTGCCCAAAGCAAGGAGGTGGCGATTTGGTCGAAGCGTAATTGAATTATCTACCCTCCCGTGTAACTGTAACAGAGGGGGCAACCCGTAAGAGTGTGTGGACCGGCGGAGAAGATACACTCACACACACACGGGCGATTTTCGGAGAGGACATCCATCCACACAAGTTCACCAGCATGAAAGCGATCGAAGCAAAAATTGTCGTACTTGGATCGCAAGGTGAGAGGAAAATTAGGGAAACTTTTGGAACCACAAAACAGACAGACTGACACACACACACACAGAGCTAGGAAGGCCCCTGGGTGGGAGGGGTTGACCTTCACCTTGAGACGCGTGGCTTTCATTCTACGGCCCCTGCTTTTGAAGCTGCTGCTGCTGCGTACGATCCAGCACCAAACGACGGTTGACGACGGCGACCGCGCCGACGGTCCATCATCAAATCGCTGTTTGTCCAGCCGTAGCTTTCGCTTTCATGGCACACTAGATTCTTCCACAACAACAAAAGAAACAAAAAAGACACGCGATACACGATACATCTTCTTATCTATCTGACCTGGGGATGAAAGATAAGCGCCGCTAGCGTGGCCACCATCATCAGCAGCATTAACCGCCTTGCCTTTTTTCGTACATTTTGTTTCTTCTCCATCTTTCTTCGCGTTCCGGATTTTCTAACCCGCTCCGCGTCTACACTTTCTGGTGGAGTTTTTTTTCCCCATTCCAACAAACCCCTCTTTCTCATATCCACCTGCCACGATATCTCGCTCCATACGGGTGGAATGGTGGTTGCGGCTTTACTTACTGCAAATTAAGTTTTTTTTCCCCCTTAACCCACCTGCCCGCAACCGTGTTCGCCCCTTGGATTAAGTATCGGATTTTTGTTATTCGCCCAGTCTCTGTGTGTCGGTCGCGCACACCTTCCAGCCAGTACCCGTGACCGTGCTTATCAGTGCAGAAAGCGGCTCGCAGAAACGCTTTTCCCTTTACTTCATTCCTCTTGCATTTTGGTTTGCTTGCTGCCATTGCTCCCGTATCCGAAAGCATATCGGCTTTCAGCGCACGGTTTCCAGGGTGTTCCCTTTAGTTAGACTCCGCATTTCTTATCTTAACACGTGTGAAGGAGAGAGAGAGAGAGTCGTATGAAATTAACACTTTGGCAACATGTAACAGAGTTTGCGAAATTGATCCGCGTTTAAACTAGTGATGGGTAAGGTTGGCAAAATTCCAGAGTCTACTCCGATCCGACTTCGATAATTTCGTAAGCGACTCCGGAAAGGACCTACTAGCTTTAGTCGTTTGGAATCGTCCGGAATCGCCTGGAGTCATCCGGAGTCGTCTAGAATCGGTTGGAGTCATTGGGAGTCGGAGTCATCTGTAGTCGTTCGGAGTCCTCCGGAAGCGGTTGGAATCGGCTCTCGAAAAAAGGCCTATGCACGAAGTGCATACGCAAAGTGAAACACAAAAAAACACGACGAATTGAAATCCCTGATCACAAGCTCATTGCACTGGACGGTTCCTATTTACTCCGACCGACTCCGATTCCGGTCAACTCCGATCGACTCTGGACGATTCTGAATGACTCCGACTCCGGTCGACTACGGCCGGCTCCGGACTACTTCGACTCCAAACAACTCCGGCCAACTCTCAATGACTCCGGACGACTCCGGACGACTTTAGACGACTCAGGATGACTCCGTACGACTCCGACTTCAAACGACTCCGAACGACTCCAGACGACTTCGGATGACTCCGGATGACTCAGGATGATTCCCATTTCAAACGACTCCGGACGACTCCGAATGACTCCGACTTCAAAAGATTCCGAACGACTCCAGAAGACTCCGGACGACTCCAGACGACTCCAGACGACTTCGGATGACTCCGGATGACTCGGGACGACTCCGACTTCAAAAGACTCCGAACGACTCCAGAAGACTACGGACGAATCCAGACGACTCCAGGAGACTCCGAACGACTCCAGGCGACTCTGGATGATTCCTGATGATTCCGACTCCGGGCGGAACTAGTACTTCGGATTTTGCCGGAGTCAGTGTCGGACTAACAATAGCCGGAGTCGGATCGGAGCCGTGGGTGTGCTTCAAAGGGCACATCACTAGTTTAAACCACCACATTTTCTAACGCAAGAGGCATGCTCATATCGAAATTCACGTCAAAAACCCTTTCATCCTTGGGGGGGAATGGTTATTACCGACAAGCATCATAAAGACAAATCTAATCTGGCTCTCATGTCATAAGGAATGCAGAAGCACTGCTGCGTTCGGAATTCATTATCTCATCAATAGTATTGTCTCTGTAGACGTAATTGGGCTGAAGGGAATGAAAGGAAACACAACACAATTGCTATGTTGCCGCCGCTGAATGTTGAATGTTTGCATGAGTGTCTTGCACATTTAATTGGAAATGTACATTTTATTATTATTTTATATATTAATGCTTTTATTCTCCATCCTTCTCATCCGTCCAGGTGTGGGCAAAACGAGCCTGGTGGTGCGGTATGTCTCGAACGTGTACACGAAGGAAATATCGCCCACGATCGGTGCGTCCTTTTTCACCTGCAAGGTCAATCTGGAGGACTTTAAAGTAAAGATGCAGGTATGTAATTTAATTAAAAAAAAAACACACACACTTCCATTACTTTATTTACAATTTAACTTACCACGGCCAGGTTTGGGATACGGCGGGCCAGGAGCGGTTCAAAGCGATGGCCCCGCTGTACTATCGCAACGCGAACGCCGCCCTGCTCGTGTTCGATCTCACGCAGTACAACTCGTTCAACGAAATCAAGGGCTGGGTACAGGAGCTGCAACGGAACGTGCAGGAACCGATGGTACTGTCGCTCGTCGGCAACAAGCTCGACCTGGAAGCGAAACGTGCCGTCTCCCGGGAAGAGGCTATGCTGTACGCGAACTCGATCGGGGGCAACTACTTCGAAACGTCCGCCTTACACGATCAGGTACTTCCTATTCTCCGTGTGTGTGTTTATTCATTTGAAATGATTTTGTAATGCCCTTTTTTCTCTCTTTTCGTTGGCTTGTGCACAGGGTATTGAGCAAGTGTTCATATCGATAGCGGTAGGATTAATTAAACTGTCGGGCGAGGATGTCTGCTCGTCGCTGAAGCGGTACGAATCGAACGATTCCCTCGTACTGTCCGGATATTCAACGAGTAAGCCAACGCAAACGTTCCGTCTTGCTTTCCTTCGCACACAAAAGCTAATCTATTTTTCTACTTTCCAGGAGTAAACGGTGTCGTGCAGATGGGCATTCCGGTGGAAAATGACAGTATATTAAGCGACGGTATGGGCAGGCTGGAGACGCCTTCCTGGAGCCGGGACCACATAGCGCACGGTGACGAGCAGCGGGTCGGCTGGTGCTGCTATTAACACGGTTACTCCTCTGGACGACAGCACGGCTTCTCTATACCGGGCACACCGGCATGACGCATAGACAAGAGCGCCCGCGCGCGCGCGCCCACGGATCCGCGCGAACCTGTGAAGAACGAGGGGATTTCAGACAGATTTGTGATAGCTTTTTATATTTATATACACATATATACACACACAGACACACTCCAACACACCCAGCACACATGAACAAAGGCGAGAAACACTACCCAACTCTCCTAGATGACATAGTAGAAACGAAAGCAGGGGAGTCCCCCAGGGTGTTTGTGTTTGCTGGCTCGGTGGGTGACGATGACTGGAACTCGCTTTGTAAAACTGTTTGTTAGAGAAATTGGAAGCAAATCATTTCATTGAACCCGCTACATTATGTGTGATAAGCAAATGGGGAGCAAAAGCGCGTGCTCTGCGAGAAGATAGATAAACTGAAAGAGAAAGAAAGAGAGAGAGATAGGAAAGGGAGAGGGACATGCTGCTAGCTTATCGTTTCGCAGTTTCAGACGCATGTGAGTGGGATTTACAGCAAGAATTTAGAGCAGAACGAGCTATACGCGACACACTTCCTCTAAGCTTATTGTGAGGGACTTAGGGTTAAGGGTTTCGAAGGAAAACGGGGCAGGTGTTTCGGTAGTTTTCCCACCTCACAAGCGCACCCAGCGTATGACGACGCAGTACTATCGGAAGGGGCGGGGACGCAGATAAAGCGGGCGAGCTGTGTTCGGGTCGAGTGGGGCAACGATGTTTTGTTTTTGCAGCTGCCACCACCGCGACAGTGACCACCGTGACACGTGAATAGATCTCTTCCACAAGTGTGTGTGTGTGTGTGTGCAGATTAATTCGATCCGATGCGTCTGTTGACGCGTCACACGTCAAGGGGAAAGCGAAGACCAATGCCAACACCAAGTGCGCTCATATCGATATATTTATTGTTTAAGTCAAAAAGTCAATTATTTTCCCAATCATCTCGATGTGCTGCTGGACGCTGTTTCCGCCCCATTCCATTGTTGACCCTTCATCATTGTATGTATATGGCTTGCATTTTCATTCATATTATTCCGTTTTTCTGCGGCCTCGTTGTTCGGATTCGTACAGTCTTTTTTTTTTAATAAACATTTTGCGAAGAGCTGTATTAAAAAAAAAGCAAGATTGTTTCAATAAATCGAAAGAAAAAATACCGTTTTTTACAGGTTGAGAGGTCATTCGAAAATATTCGATTCTGGAATCGATTCCGAGGGAGAATGATTATCGATTTCGATTCTGGAATCGATTTCGGTTCTGGAACTGGCTTCGTTCCAGGAACCGATTCCTATTCTGGAATTAATTCCAATTATGAAACTGATTCGGATTGTAGAACGGATTCTATTTCTGAAATCGAATAAGATTCTGCAACTCTGGGTATTTTTTTAAGCGAAGAACTGTAATAAAAAAATAAGAACTTTTCAATAAATCGAAAAAAAAAATTACATAAACACTACTACATTGTTCAAACGTGTTGAATGCATGAGTAAGCGCCACACTTCGGCTATTGCGCTGCGCAGTATACCGCGTACAGACAGCGTCGCTTAGGGCTATTCCTAGCGACAAGGGCCAGCATCGGCAACGCCACTTGCCGCACATAATACAAGCACCGCGTCAGCTGTTTTCTTTGCTGCGTGTGTATTGGTGTGAGCGCGGCGTGCAACGCATTTGCAAACCGTCCGCTTGCCACCTGTTGCCATGACAACGACGCGCGTCAACAGCGGAACGTCACCTTTCAATGCCCCATTCGTTTCCAAGGGGCAGGTCAGTGTAAACAACGCAAAGTGCGTGCGTTCTTGGATGCTCCGCTGTTGAAGAAATTGACGCTTTAAGCCGTGCTGAAGGAAGTGAATTAGATTACCAGTAGTCAAGAAGATGGAAATGGAAGTGAACGCCGGCAAATTGGGTAAGCGAACCGGTAAGGCGAGCTTTAAATTCAACTCCTCGAACGATGGGTAAGTAGAGTATGATATTGCTTGTTTGTTTTGTGTCTCTTCATATTTTGGGTTGTTTCGTTTCGTAGTGTCCTGTTGCGGCTTCACCATACCGTAAAAAACGAGACGGAAGGGACGGTGGTACGGATACGTTTCACAGCGGCCGGATTCACCGCGAACAACGAGCGGCTGGTGGCAGCAGATCATCGGTAAGACGAGAAAAAGAAGCCCCATTTTGCCGGTAAAAGCAGCTAATAGTCCTTTTTCGCCGTTTCTAGGGACAATGTATTTGTGTTCGATTTGGTTGGCCAGCGGTTTTGGACGGTTGCGGAGCAGCTCAAGCGCATAACCATCATCGAAGGACTCGTCGGTGGTAATCTAGTTGCCCTTGGCAGCAAGGACGGGATGGTGTTTATTGTTGATTTGGGTAAAGTTCGCCACTGTCCCAAGCATTTCCACCTGATTACTTATTTTGAGGTATAATATCCTTTTTTTTTTACCCAGATGAAAAGAATTGCGTCCGGAAGCTGAATGCCCATCCGGGTCGGGTTGTGTATCTCGCCAGCTCCTCACCGAACCACGCCACCGCAAAGTTACGCTCCAAAGCAACCGGCATATCCTCACCGGCCGATGCATTTGAACGATACGATCGCACCTATCTGCTGGCAGCATCGCAGGACTGTGCCAAACTGTACTCGCGCGAAGACTTTGCCGAGCTGGCCTGCCTCCGGTACGGGCTGGCGGCGGACAACTCGTTCTGCCCGAACGCTTGGCACTGGTTCGGGGCACCCACCGGTCCAGCCTTGATTACGCACAGCACCGAGGGGGTTATCCGGGTGTATCGGCCCAACTTCAAACTCGTCAAAGAGCTAAACGTCACGCGGCTTATCGAGCTTTATCGTAAGAACACCCCAGCCCAAACGATCACCTTCGAGCGGCAGCGTTCTGAGAGCGCTACAGACGAGCCCGATAGTGTTGAGCTGACTGTAAAGCGTCTCACCGAAGCGATGGTATCGTCCGGTCGACGCATAACGACCGCCCAGCCCACTAAGGATGGGCAGTACTACGTGGCGTTGTGCGGGCACAGCACGCTCGCATTCCTAGCCCTCGACTCGTGGCTCGTCTGCCGGGTGGTTACGCTGTCCAATTTGTTTATCGCACAGTTTGCATTCCTGCCGGCCGGTGAGAGTGCCGGAAGTGGTCGTAGGGCACGCTGCTGCACACTCACCGTGCGTACTACGGGCAATGATTTAATGCTGCTAAATTTCGGCAACGATGCCGGTCTCGACAATAATCCTTCCGTACTGCGACCGCTTGCGAGTGGCAGTAGTGGTGGTGGTGTGGTGCATAATTGCTATAAATTTGCCCTCGCACCCAACGGACGCATGCTGGCGAACGTTCTCGGCAGTGGTGAGGTGTTGCTGCACAACTTGGACTCGTACCGGCGGATCGATGCAGCAGCATTGGCAATGGGACACCACCGGAAAGCGGCACGGAACATTGAACGCCCCGGAAGCGGTACGTCGTCCTGTACGGGGAGTTTGGGTCGGCGACAGCGGTCACCACGCAAAGCGAAGCTGGAACAACAAATAAACGCCCTCCAGGTGCAGGTGAGTACGTTTTGGGGTGGGAGCCCGTGTTAAGCCTCGGTTCTGGCGGATATTTGGAATTTATTTTGCATCTAATTACATGACGTCCAAGCGACACCACGTCCGGTCGGCTCGGTGTAGTGATGGGCGCTCGAAATCGGCACTGGAACAATGTAACTAACTTCTATCCGGGTACTGAATTCGAATCTAGGTAATCGATTCCGATGGGCAATCGAATTCTATGCTGGAACCGATTCCGGTTCTGGAACCGACTTCAATCCTGGCACCGGTATTTATGGAACTGGAACTGAATCCCTGGAAATGATTTTGTTTCTGTAACCGAATCGGTTTATGAAACTGATTCCGATTCTGGAACTGAATACGAATTTTCCAATTTGCGAGCCGATGATGCTTCTGGAATCGTCCACGATTCTTGAACTGAATGGGACTCAGGAACCAATTTCGATTCTGAAGTAGTTTTCGGTTCTGGAACTGAATTCGATTCTGGAAAGGAATCCAATTCTGGAACTGAATCCGATCTTGGAATCGATTCTGTATCCGGAACCGATTCCGTATCCGGAACTAATTTCGATAATGGGACCAATTCTGATTCATGAACTGATTCCAGTACCAAATAAGATTCTGGAACCGATACTATGTGTGGAACCAAGTTGATACTAGAATAAATTCCGATTCTGAAACCTATTCTGATTCTGGACCCGATTCCGATTCTATAATCGATTCTGATTCTGGACCCGATTCCGATTCTATAATCGATTTTGATTCTGGAGTAGATTCCGAATCTGTAACTGAACATGATTCTGGAACCGATTTTGGTTCTGGATCAATTTTGGAATCGATTCCGATTTGGAAACCGATTTCATGTTCGGAATTCTTTCTATATCTGGAGTTAATTTCAATACTAAAACCAATTCCGATTTAGGAACCTTTTCCAGAACCGAGTACAATACGGGAACCGATTCCAATTCTGGAACCGATTCCAAGGACGAACCCATTTCTTTACCAATGTCGATACCCGATTATGTACCCGAATGTCGATGTCGCTTTCTGAAGCCGATTCCGAATCAAAGACCGATTCCGTTTCTGAAACCGATTCCGGGCGTACTCTCCGGAATCGATTCCGATAAATACTTAATTTTTCCCATCACTTATTCGATTTACACACATTTCATCCGCATTACAATTTTGTATCTTCTCTCTCTCTCTCTCCCTCTCTCTCTATCTGCTTTTAATTTGCAGCTCTCGAAAACACTGCCCAAACATCGGCTGCTACCGATACTGCGGGAGTACGGCGAATATCCGGCCAAGCATCGAGCGACCATTTGGCGCACACTGCTAGAGCTGCCGGGTGATCGGGCTAGCTATGCGGCACTGCTGAACCGAGGTTCCCATCCGTGCGTGGCCGCCTACGAGCAGCGATTCGCCGGGCTCGATCGGCGTACCGTGCGCAATCTAAAGCGTACCGTCTCCTGCCTGGCCCACTGGTGCCCAGCCTTCGGGCTCATCGATTATCTGCCGAGCTTTGTGCTGCCGTTCGTCCGCCAGCAGCCAACCGATGCACTCGCCCTGTTCGAAACGGTGGCCACGGTGCTGATGAACCAGTGTCAGCACTGGTTCGAGTACGCACCGCTCGAACCGTTCAACTATCTGGCGATGGTCGAGAACGTGCTGGCCGACTGTGAGCCCCGGCTGATGGCATTCTACCGGCGGAATGGTGTCGCGCCGCGAACGTACGCAGTGCCGCTGATGGAGAGCGCGTTCGTGCGCTGCTGCAGTGGTGGAACCGATGGCGACAACCAGTGGCTAACGCTGTGGGATCACGTGCTGTCGAACGAGCCGTGCTTTGGCGTGTTTCTCGTCGCCGCGTACAGCAGCCTTCATCGGGGCACGCTGCTAAAGGCCACCGCCGATGGTGGATCAACAACGGTGGAACGGATT
The DNA here is from genome assembly GCF_016920715.1 of Anopheles arabiensis. Taxonomy (NCBI): domain Eukaryota; kingdom Metazoa; phylum Arthropoda; class Insecta; order Diptera; family Culicidae; genus Anopheles; species Anopheles arabiensis. Next base: position 98,255,113 of record NC_053517.1, read on the forward strand.
TTCTTCCACCAATCGAGCGCGTTCGGCGATGTGCGGCGGTTGGTAGGGCGGGCGCACGACCTAATGGAACGTTGCACCGCTGCTGCCCATCCGAGGCATTACTTTAAACCGTTCACCCCGCTGAACATGCCGTCCGCACTGCCGACCGTCAATGACCGATGGAAACCGCCGTCTTGTGACAGTGCGGCCAGTAACGCTGTCGATTGTTTCTCGCCCGCTGGGGAAAGTGAGGAGCTTTCGGCACACTCCACTGCCTCCCCGACACCTTCCGGCGAGGCGGCTAATGCGTCGGAAAAGGGATCTTCCCACCGTACGTACGCGAGCTTTGGCAACTTTCCGCACAAGCTGACCGAAGTGCGGCGCACAGAAACGGACACGCTGCGAGCGGAACAGCGCCGGCTGGAGGGGAAAATTATCGAGCTGGAAAAGCTGGAGCACGGTCTGCGGGAGCGGCTGGCGAACGATCTGGTGCGGCAGGAGCATGAGCAGCGTGTGAAGGGTAAGTCCAGGTAAAAATCCACGCTCTGACGAAGCGTGACCGCCACGTGGATGTACGGCAAAAGGGAAAGAACGTGGTGGAGGGGTGGTCATTGGCTCTCCGTTTTCAGGCTCATGAGCAATCAAGCTTAGTTGCCGGAGAAATGGGTTGGCCTTTCGGGGGTGGTCATCTCGCAACACCGTGAGTGCCTCGGTGGAGGTGCAGAGTGGCCGTGGGGAGTTTTGTTTTTAATCGTATTAAAGTCAACCGAAAACCGAGAAGCATCCCCCTTTCGTCGCCCGCGGATGTTTCTTGTCCATTGTCCAGGCTCGATGGATGCATTGGCATGAAATAAGAGGCTTACGTGATGTGTTGCGTGTGTGTTTGTTGTCCATCCGCGAACGTGCTTCTCATATGCTTTACTAAATCTTCTGAAAAGCGGCCATGTTAAAAACACGTTTTACGGGCAATTCTTGTCCATTATAGAGATAGGTTCTCTGGATGTATTGACAGTTCCACTCCGATCCCGGCTAGTGTGATTGAGGCTCCGCCACATCTGTCCGGAATCGTCTGTAATCGTCGGAATTGTCGGAATCTTTGGAATCGTCTGTAATCGTCCGGAATCGTCTGGAACGATCCTCCGACCGACCGGAATCTTTCAGTATTGTCGGATTTGAATTGTTCAGATTCAATATCCGATCGTCGTTATTATACAGAATCGTCAGATTTATCGGAATTGTCGGAATCTTCGAGTAAATGTCCGGAATTGAAAGATTTCCCCGAACCTCGTTCGGTTGGAATCGTTCGGAAGTGTTTGATTTTTTGGAATTGTTGGAATCGTCTGGAATTGCTGAATTATGTCCCGAATCGTGCAGAATCTCTTGGTACCGTCGGAATTATTGAAGCCTTTCAGAATCTTTGGATTTGTTGGAATCATCCGGAACTGTCGGATTTATCTGAATTATTTGGAATCGTTCGGAAAGAATATCTGATCGTCGGTATTTTCCGAGTAGGTTTTGTCGGAATGGTCGGTATCATCCGCAAACTTTGGATTTGTCGGAATTTCCGAAATAGTCGGGAACTTTAGAGATCGTCTGGTATCATTACGAATCGTTCGGAAAGGCTTGGGATCGTTTGGATCCGTTGGAATCGTCCGTAACTGTCGGAATCGCCCGGAATCGTGTAGAATCGTATGGAATCGTCCGAAACCGTCGGATTATGGGAATCTTCAGGATCGTTTGTTATTGACCTGAATTGTCGGAGTTGTCGGAATTATTGGAAACGTCGGAATCTTCGCCATTCTGATGGCTCCGGACCTACCCGATTGCGATTCCGTGTTCCGAATCAATTCTGGAGCCAATTCCGACTCTGGAGCCGTTTTCGATTCCAGAGCCGATTCCGATTCCGGAGCCGATTCTGATTCTTGAGCCGATTCCTATTCTGGAGCTGATTTCAGAATCGATTTCGGAAACTGATTCCGAACCTACTATCCGGAATCGATTCCAGAAAACTTTGGAACTAGCCGGAATCGATACCGACAAAAACATCATTTTTCCCATCTCTACTCCGGACGATTCTGAACGAATTTGGACGATTCCGAACGGTTATGGACATTTTCGGACGTTTTCGACAGTTTTGATTGACCCTTTGGAATTGGTTGCGATTTTTTTCCCAATCATGTCTAACTTTTGCCCATTATTGGAGTACATTGGTTAGGGGGCGCACAGTAACAGCTTAAAGCTATGGCGTTTTTCCTACCGATACCGAACCCCAAATGCGGAATGATTGCGTCGTTTGGCAATATAAAGTTGAATGCGCTTATAAGCGCATTGGTTGCCTAGCTTTAAGCACTGGGCGCTCCCCTACCCCCTTTTCTACCAGGAATTTGCTACACAATTTCATGTCCAACAGATTCAAGGAAATTGGATGTACTTCTCAATGAAAACATGGACAGGACAGGATGTTGGCTGTCCCAGTAACACAAACACTGCTCCAGCAAATTGAGTGTGCCCATTGGTAGCCAAGATTCCTGAAAACTTCCCTCTAGAATGTACCCTTGTACCCTGGTGCTGTTTGTCTTTGGCAAAACCGGGGACATGCTGTCACTTAAATCTATATCATCAAATATGTATATTTTGTCTCTTCCCGGGAACTCACGACATAAAACATGTCGTTAAGGTTTAACAAGGCACTTGCATTTCCCTGAATTAGTAATACCAATAGACTAGGCCGGCATACAGCAACTGTTTCCTAAAAAAAAGGCATGCGAAACGCGTTATTTGCCATTCTTCGAAACGGACAAAGAAGGATCGAAGTGTGCTGAAATATTCTCAATATTCTTGGTCGTCCTTCAACGCCCTTTCCCTGATGCTGATGATGATACTTCCGTGACGAGAAATCGAAGAAGGCCTTCCCAGCAACTAGTTGCTAACACGTTGTTCGTTCGGTTCTCCTTTTTTTCCCCGAAGCCGTGGAACGCAACCTCGAAGAAGCGATCGCCCGGGAGGAGCAGCGGGTCGAGATGCAGCGGAAATTGTTGCTGCTGCACCGGAAGCAGCTGCGCGAGCGGGAAAACGAACTTTCGCTCGACTTGGCGAACGCGAAGCTCATCAACGACGCGACGGTGCGGGAGCGGGAACTCGATGCGCTGCTGAACAAGTTTGCCCGTGAGGTAGGTCAGAATGGTTCGGATTCATCCCTATTTTCCACCAGCGCGGTGACAAAGAGTGTTTGGTAAAAAATTAAATTTCTTTGCGTTCCATTTCCGTTCCTTTGGGATTCTTTCTTTGCTGGTATATATTCGGGGTTTCTTTGTGTCAAACTATCTGCTCCCTGTTACCTTAATGCCCTTTTTTTCTCCCAATTCCAATTTCAAAAGCGACAACGGGAGGAAACCGATCTGCTGTTTGCCGAGGAGGACATTAAGCTGAAGGAGCTGGAACTGTTGGGCCGGTATCGGACGGAACCAGACGCAGCGCGAGTGCCCCGGCCGCTCGATCAGCGGTACCAGGTGGCGCTCGAACAGCTGGCAGTGCAGAAGCTGAAACTTTACGACGAAATTGATCGGGTAAGTTTGGCCACTCGTGTTTAGCAAAGCGACCCCTATCGGGAGGGTTTTGTTTCAAGACAAGAGCAAGTTTTAATCGCGTATCGCGTACCGGTGCATACTACAGACATACTCGTCGCTCGGTATGCCGGCGGGAGTGAACGAGTACGCGTACCGGACGGTGTCGGAGCTGCGCAAGGTAGCGTCTGTTGCGGCGTATGGCAGCGAGCGACCGCGCGACAAGATGGAAGAGCGCTCCCGAGAGCGGCCGCCAGGGCTGATTGGAAGCGATTCCTCCAGTCAGGTAAAATAGTTCGTTTTGCGGGTTTTACGGTACAGTGCACAACTAAAATGGCTTCCTATTTTCTCACAACGATTTTAGGTGTACGCGGACACGTTACGGCGCATGGAGGAGCAGGTGAAGGTTTTGCAGCGCCTCAAACATGACGTCCAAAGGAAATGAACGTAGCCGAACGTGGCCAATTTAAGTGCTTGTGTCTGTATTGTTTTGTCTTTCGTAACAAAATTGGTACCATTTCCGAACGAAACAAGCACAAGAAATAGCCTCACATCATCCATAACTGATGACAGCGATGCCCGACTGCCCCAATAAAAAAAAAACACACACACACACACACTCCAATGGCCCCCGGGATTGTGTGGCAGAGACGGGCCAATGCAAGCGATGAAAAATGCACTTGCCCCAGCACTGCTCTGTTGCACATATTTTATCCCATTTCTTGCTAGTTAGTTAGCCCATCTCGCCCATTCGTGTTACAATCGACGGTTGGCACGGGTAAAGAGGATGCTCACAGGTGGTGGCAAGATCATCCCACAATAAAGATTTATTGCATGCCGAGTGCCAATTGGCACACAGGGGGGGGGGGAAGGGGTGTGGAGCAAAGCCCGGAGCGAACAAAAGTCCTGCACCGCACAAGGCGATCGGTATGACCTTTTTAGCTTTTCGAAGCCAAATGGTTCGGGATGATTCGGTGCAAACGGTGTCCTTCTTCTTCGCGGGACATTCCTGCTGCTTGGTGCACTGATATACTATTCTTTTTGCAATCACCAGCTGGTGCTGGGTTACTTTCAACTTTCTTGCACTTTCCTTTGCCCATTCGATTGGGTCGCAAAACCCCCCTGCCCTGGTAAAGAAGCAAATCCGTATGCCACACGATCCATACCGGTCGGTGTCGGTGGTGCGACCGAATGGGTTGAAATATTTGCATCACACATTTGGGGTTCATGATTTATAATGCTTCTTGCTCTGGAAAAAATCTCCATACAGGGTTTCCCACGATTTATTGGTCAGTTCCCATGATTTTTTGGTGCGTTCCCACGATTTTTTGGTCGTATCCCATAGATTTTTGGTTCGTTCCCATAATTTATTGGTATTTTCCGATTGGATATCAATACAATTGCACCAACAAATTCTGGGAAACGACCAAAAAACCGTGGGAACGCACCAAACAAACATGGGAACCCACCAAAAATTGATGGGAACCAACCAATAAATCGTGGGAAACCCTGTAAAGCGCTATTGGTGGATGAATGGAGGACAGTTTTTCGCTTGCGACCAGCTACACACCTCCATATGTTTCTTAACCCCGTTGCATTAAAGCTCCGAAGCTTGTGGGGGGTAAAGGTCTGATAACAATTCAACAATGGGCACGTAACTTGCACCAATTGCCACGTGATTTTTGGTACGTTTGTTGCGATGCGCCAGCTTTGCGGGATTTATTTTAGCAACGAGCTCGCATTAGCCGGAAGACGAGCGATCCGTGTAGCCAAATCAGCTTCCCCGGTTCATTTCGTGTTCTCCGGTGGCAAATATGCAAAACGTGTTGCTATGGGTGAACATTATTACCATCAATCTCTTGGGTTGGGATGACAAACAGACCCCGGTGGTTCGGGGTGAACTTTGGAACGGAACGGTGCACATCCGCGGGAACCTTCTCACCTTCTGCTTCCCCTGAACGCTTGGCGATGTTTTATGCATTCACGGTGATGCTTCAATTTGCAAGAGCCAAGCAAAACATCAACCAGCAAACCATGTCCACCGTGTCCATTGCACCCATTGCCACACAGCTGCGATTATTTGAACTTCAATCACGTAATTTAATAACGTTACAGTGGCACCGTCTCCGTTGATGCTGGTGCTGTCTGACGGCTGATTTATTATGGATGCGAGCTAGTTTTTCCTCGCAACGTGCTGCGTTCCGGTTCCGGCAACCAAATGGTGTTAGAGCATTAGAGCTTTTGATCCGTGGCGGACCATATCTCGGTGGACGAGCTCAGGTGTGCTTGACGGATACATTTCACCATATATCATTTTAATGCTTCAAATTTTACACTCAAATTCCTCTGTCGCAAAAAAAGGAAGATGGACATTGAAATTGATTAAATTTTTGGCCTGCATTACCATGCACAAGGATGACACAAAAGGCCATTAACACCTTCCATTCCGATGGGCGAACGGAGCGACGAGCATCTGCCAATCGAAGGATTATGTGAGTGTGTGTATGTGTGTGTGTATATGGCTGGATCTAAGATAAGAGTACGTTCGTACCGGCAACTGCTCACTGACCATCCGGTACGATCTGAGGACCAAAATTTTGCTCGCCCTGTCCCGTGGTGAAGCGAAAGTGGGACAAGACACTAGCACATGTAATAAAAATTCATTGCCACTCACACTAGCTGATTAATGCAATAAAAGCTATGCATAATGAATGAAGCGTACCTCTCCCTTACACCACACATCACCTGCGAAGCGACGGGGACGGTACATCATCATTTACAATTCCCCATTTCGGAATGTCCCCCTTGGCTGAAGCGGTGTTGAAGGACAAGAAAAGCCACACACACAAAAATGATCTCATTCGCTCCCCGATAAGCGGATTGCCAAATCGAAAGGATGCTCGAAAGGTCTGGGGCTGAGGTTCGTTGCCAGCAGGATGCCTCCCCCGTCGGGCGGATGGCACTAGCGAATGGCCATAAGCTTCTTACACAGCCATTCGTTCGGTTGGTTCGAGGAATGGTGCAAGAAAAAAACCCTGTGCTCAGTTTTCACAAACGATCCACAAAATCGACTGCAGCAGTAACGGTGCCGAGATGCAGATGGCGCTGCCCTTCAATGTCCGGAAGCAGATTTCATCGTACCCCACATTGGATAAAAAGGGGGTTGGATTTTAGACGGGCATTGAGTTGACTTGGGAGCGATAGTACGAAGGAATCCTGTTGCGGATGATGATCTTCATGATAGTGTTGAGATACCATACTAAAGCAAATGTTGTCTCTTTTAAGCTTTCCGGAGTTTGAGTCCTAATTAAGGGAAGGTCCAAAAATGAATCCTTCGAAGCGTATGTTATCGTTTTTTTTTCTCTTCTTCTCTCTGCTAATGTATTTTGGGAAGCAAATCTTCAAAGAATACCGTGCATCATGTGATGACCCGGAATGACTAATTAATACTGATTTTATGGGACAGGTCCATTTCTTTCTTTTTGTGCAACCTTTGATGGTTTGTTGGTTAAATAATTATACAGTTTTCTGGGTCAGTATCCAGTGTAAACAGCAGTATTTGAACGCTCGCGAGATGTTTATCAACAGCAGCCATACGTTTGACACAGCCGTGCTGTTGGAACACATTTCGTGAGCTTTGAATTTAATTTTAGACCATTTAGACCGACAGAATGGAAAATAGTTGCTGGTTTTACAAGTTTTTCCTTTACTTATTTTTGCAGAAATGTGACAGTGAGTTGTAGTTTTGACAGTTTTTTTCTCAAAGGAGGCGTTGAAATCTTTGTTTTTAAATTATTCGTTAGTCGTGCTTTTAAACAACTCACAATTAAATTATTAATTACTCTTAGGAGTATTTTGTTTCGAAAAAAGTGGCTGAAAACATGTTTGCATTACTTTTTCCTAGATATTTATTGGATTTTGGAAAATATGTTTCATTAGGAAACATTTCAGCTCGTACAACAATTCCTATGCACGAACTATCTAACGTCCACCCAGAAATGGGTCAATCTGTTTAGATAACCTCCTTGAATTTGTCCATTAACTTTTTACTGCTTATCTTCTCTCTCTTTCTCTCTGTTTCTCTAAGCTATATCATCATCATCATAATAGCTATTCGCTGTCCCGCGAGACATTGACATTATCCCGTACCGTGCGCGCGAGTCCGAGATGCGGAGCAATACTTAATGTGCTTCTCGTACACTCGTACACCCGACACTGCAGCGGGCGACACGGGAGCATTAACATTAGCAAAGTGGCGAACATCGACAAAATAGTATGCAAATTTGGTGAACCTCCTTCTACAATCCTTCCCCCGTTTATTGTTACACAATAGCTGCAGTTGCAGTTGTGGTATGCAGTAAGTTTCGCATGCATCATATTACATCTGACCATTGGCAGTGCGATCGGGTCGGCGTGAGGAGGTTGCACGCGGGGGCGCGCTAATCACTGCCACATTATCGTTAGATTTATGACAGCATTTTGTAATGGCAATCGGCAATTTATATGCAAAACACGACCTCTCCGTTCATACGAGCCACCCAGCTCCCCCACCCGTTTAGGGGGGTGGGGCGGTTAAGCAAACGTTCGCTGCGTGATTCCATGCTGCGAAAGGATGCGAATGGAGCTGCAGAGGCAAGCAAAGAGGACGTTTATGCGTTGGCAAAAAAAAAAATCAGTTCGTTGTGTTGAAGATGAAATCATGTCCCACCCTGCGTTTCTGCGTTGGCACGATTTGGTGACTCCCGTGAGGGGGAGAAGGAAAATTGGCTCGGCACTTACAATGTGAACTGTGTTTCTCGCTCCCCCTCTCTCTCCATCGCTCACTCGTTCGGATTAAGATGCAGTTGGTGTTTTCGGTTGTGGTTGCCTTTGGGAGGGAAAATTGGGGACACATTGGAACGATTCCGATGCACCATCCGGACAGTTAATTGAAAGGACACAAATGTGAAGATGCCAACACCAGTTTATGTTGCGCTTGCGGGGATTTGAGTATTTGCAAAAGTTGCTCCGTTGTGCTTGCTGTCTGCCTTCCATTTCAGAGCACTATCGAATGGTGGGAGACGAAATTCACGTTATTTACGAAATAAGTAGGAGTTGTTGCAATGGCATTGCTTTTGAGTGTGGTGGTGCATCGAAATGTCAAATGATAAAGTGCGAGTGAAAATTGTAGATATGATGAACAGTAAGCAGTGTGTGGGTGCTCTATGATCGTTGCTTCTACTGCCTTATCGTGGTGTCCTTGCGCGTTGACCCCTATATGCCATTGACTTTTGAAAAGTAAAATGAAATCTGTCACTTGGTCTGTTTAAATTGTGCTATTTGATTTTATTTGTAGTTCGTTTTTGTAAATATACATACATATATATTTATCCACAAAGCATTGTAAATTGGATTATTTATGCTTTATTTGTATCACAATATGTGTTTCTCCATGTGATTGTCAACGCACTACTGTTACAGTTCAACTGGAGAGCAATTAAAAGTGAACTTGCTTAACTTGGTTCATGACCTATCTATTACGTAGGAATGGGGCGATCCCGTGGTACAGTCGTCAACTCGAACGACTCAATAACATGCCCGTCATGGGTTCAATCCTAGAACGGACCGTCCCCCCGTAGCAAAGATTTGACTATTCGGCAGCGTAGTAATGAATTAAGTCTCGAAAGCCTGTATAGGCCGGCATGTCCACGTAGAACGTTACAGCCTGGACTATGTCCAGGAAGTTCACACTGCTGAGGCAAAGTCTGCTGTGTTTAGTAGGCATAGCCTACTACATCTCCCTCGCCATACGATGACACTCTGCCACCAGGTTTTCCAGAGTCATCTGGTCACGGGTCCGCATCCCGTGGCGATTGGAGTCCACATACGAATCAGAAAGCTTTGAATTGGTCTGAAGTGAGCGGCGCTTCAGCTGAGACGCTTCGCAGTGCTTGTTGGCCATGGCAGACCATACGAAGTCACTCTTGGCATACTGTTGGCACTGGTAACGGGAGTGGAAAACGAACTTTTGGCGACCAACAATTTTTTTAAAGTTTTGTAATGGGGATGCTTTGGCAGGATAGTGTTGACGTACTTATCGTGCACAGGGGCTGCTTAATTTGCGTAGATGCAATCTTACACGGGTGGTGTCGTTTAGAGGATGACCGTCCTGAATGAAGACGTCTTCGTATCGAGCCTAAAGTCTATAGAATACAGAGGTCGATGCATAGCTCGATTTTGGTCCACCATTTTAAAAGCTTGTTTTTGACAGTTAGATGAAAAAGAGTACCAAACGATTCCAAATAACCAAACACTTTTCAGAGCTATTTGTGCATTTTGTGCACAAAACTTAGTGCAACTGCATATTTTTTTCTCATGAACATGGCATGGAGTAGTTTTTTTCAGTAATTCATCACTTAAAACGATCTTATTTAGAAATGTAGCCTCTTAGCTTTGGTCCTCTTGAACTGCACATGACTTCGTCGTAATTTCGGGCACTGATCTTGTTGTAATTGATAGCTGCACTATAATTTAATCTTTTTTATATTCGTGAACTTTTTCAAGAACAAGATTATGAACAAACGTTGTAAAAATTACCGAAAATGCATTCAGACCACTGCATGTACAACAAGTAAAACCTCAATGTATGCTACGATGAAACTATTGAAGCTTTTTCATCTAGCTGTCAAAACTTTCCCACGTATTTTGATCAAATGTTCTCGACGACTCGACCTCTGTATTATATAGACTTTAGAATCATGCATCTAAGAAAACACCTGCGTCGGAATTGTACAGGTAATCTTGAATTCCACTTGCCATCGACTGGATAATCTTTTCGCTTTCGCTAGCATCCGTCAAAAATGTTCGATTTGCTAAATTTTCGATCTACTGCTGCTGCTACTTTGCGACGAGATTCGTTAGCAGGACGATGACGTTTCGCAGATCCGCTTCGGACATTTTCTTGATTTTTATGCTTTTGCTTAAAGGCCTTCGATATGCTTCGATAACTTTACCTCGTCGCCAAATAGTATAGTCCAGTTGGAGTGCAATGTAAAATCAACTTGCTCGGTGGGAATATTGGGAAGTATGAACTATTTATTTAATATAAGAAGGAATGGCCTATTTTGCCTCTGAAAGTTTGCTGTTTGGGCAGCTATTTAGTAGACACTTGACCACTTGTTGAAAATTATCACAGAACCAAGGTCGCTAGATAGACTACATGTGGGTTCTTAGCTTCGGTTTTAATAGCCATGATAAATGGAGGTTTCTACAATACAAACAATATCAGAAATCCCTGCATGAAATCCAAGTGGCATAGGAAATAGTAGCCTACTACAATCGAACAATGCCTTGAAAGTATCAATGTAGAACAAAACAATTGCTACCACCAGCTCCAGTGGCGTTCAATCAGAGAAGCTTATCGCCAAAAAAAATCCTCAATCCCGTAAAAGCTTTTCTTCTTTGGTGTAGGATCCGCTTGACTTTGATTAAACTCCAACTGTAGCTTTGATCACATTTTTTGCCGCTTAAAGATTCAGAAGAATCCCCCCCCCGCTCCTCCTGCTCTCCTCTCTTTGCTAGAAAGTGCTAATTGAGTCTTATGCAGATTGGGGCGGAATGCACCTTACCTATCAGTGCCCGACCCGCTCGTATGCAGTTTAGTTACAGTTTTCCTTGTTTTTTGCATCCCCATCTTTCACTGTAGCAGCTTCGATCGGATCAATTGACCGAAAGGTGGTAGCTCCCAGGAGCTGCCACGGTGGTCGTCAGTTGGTTGGTAAAATCATACGATAAAGTTTAACCCATTGGTGGTGGTGGCTGGTGACGGTCTACACGTGACGGTGCCGTATGCTGCTTCCGTCTCGTTACCTTAAAGTTTGTCTAATTATGTGCGATTTACTCTAAAACTTGTTGGCCAATTAATCAACTCCCTTGGGCTCCCTTGGAGAGGGGCCGTCGCCGAGTGTGGTAGCCCGAACGAAGGATCAACAAATTAAGCTTCAGCACGGCCCCGATATACCGTCGTGATCGTGCCGGCATTACCGGTGGTGGTGATTCTGCTAGTTTCTGCTGTGGCAGCAAATTGGTAAGCTTGTGCATGGCTCATTTCGCACTTTCGTTCGGATAGGAGAAAAGCAAGAAAACAAAAAATGGAACAAGAAATTGACCACGTAAGAGAGGAGAGCAAAAAAAAAAAAAAAAACGGAAGACAAATTTACCATAAATCACAAGTTGACCTACGACGGGTGGTGTGGCTTGCGGGCAACCGGCTAGTTAGCGGATAGTTACCCTTGCCAACTTGCCTTTCGACATGAAAACGGAGAGCGAAAATTTAACCAAGGAAAGGCAAAAAAAAGCCACACACACACACACACACACTCTTCCCAGAAGTAAAACTTTGCTAGCTGCGTTCCTTTTGGCTTCCTCAAACATTTGTTAGTATTTTCGGGTACATTCAGCTGGTGCATTTAATTATGAGTGATAAAATCCCATCCCGGGCGAGGGTGAAAGAGGGCTGTAGTGTAAAGGATGTATGTGAGGAGTCCGACTACCGGAGTTTTTTTCCTTTTCTCTTGCATTTGCTTGCAGATGCTCTTTTGCCTAAAAACCAGACACTTTTGCCTCTCAGGGAGTTCGCTTCGCTTGTACGATGAAGCGTTGGGTTGGCCCGTTGCTGTAGTTAAACTTTCGCACAAATGTTGATTCCGGAAGCGTACGAGGCTGCATTTTGTGCTCGGTGAAAGTGTAAAAAAGTTTGCAAACGGGGGAAGGGAAAAAAAGGAAAAAGAACTGCTCCAGATTCTACCGGGACAGAGTGTGCAGGAGAGTTTTTTTTTTATTGTATGTGTGTAGCAGTAGGGCACTGGAGTAGTAGTGAAGGAAAGCAGGCAAAAAAACGGGGAACGAATACGTGTTTGACTGTTTGCAATAGTGCTATAGTTGATTAGTGTACGGAAGCTGCCAGCTTATGAGCGAGCAAATATGCTTCGCTTACCTTCGCGCTGTACAAGCAGCTGGGAGCAGGAAGCGGTATGTATGTTTATTGAGCGTAAATGTTATTTAACGAGCTGTCGCGGAGTTAAATTCTCTTTTGGAAGAAAAAAAAATACACTATGGTGTTTCGTATTTCTGTTTTTCACTCTTCGAGTGGCTCTTTAGAAGTTTCCTTTTGCAATTGGTAAAGTTGCTAAGTTACTGTGTCTATGCGATCGGAAGCTAAATACAATCACTTTGATGAAGCTCCTCATAAAAGCTATTCGAGTAGTTTAATTATAAAAACATAATTATCAAGAGTTAAAAAGGCATAAAAATGGCAAATTTTAAGCAAACGATTCTACATAAAACAGTCAAAAGCACGAAAAATTTGATTAAAAGTAACAAAATTCGTCAACACGTTCTCAACGGTTTCTCAAGAGCTGGGTTAGCAAAACCATGCAAGATCGTTAAAAGACATAAGCTGGCAGGCAATCAAGTCCCAAGAATATAGTCGAAATATAGAAAGTCGTTTAATTCAAAACGAGTTTTCAAATAAAAAATCTTAAAATACATCAAAATGTTCTAAAAAACGTTGTACTAATAACACAGACACATTAGCTAAAGGCATGACAAATGAGGCGCTAGTGTTACTAGACGTTATATACGACATTATTTGATTATGGAAAAGAACATAACTCCTAAATATGATCATTTGATTAAAATTTAACATATTTGCTATGTTTTAGATAAAACTTTTTTACATTTATTAAATTCAATATAAAACTAATTAATAACTAACAAGTAAACAAAATCATTTAGGAAATACTAAGCCTATCTAAAATAGTACTGACCAAGCAAAAAATAAAAGAAAAAAAATACAGGTAGAGCGTAGAGACTATCATAAACTAAGAGAAAAAAAGAGAGTGAAAGAATGCTAAGAAGAAGAATTAAAGACAATTAGAAGATGGAAAGAGTTAAGAGAGGAGTCCAAATCAAAGAGATAGTAAAAGTGGTTAAACAATCTAAAATAGGATAAAAGAGAATCATTCAAAGTATAAAGAGTACTTCTAACGCATTACGGTCAGTCGATTCCATCTGAATCTGAAATAAAAAAAAAGTATGATTTTACTACTCTCCCAAGCTGTATTTACTATAACAAACAAACAAAAATTACTGTACATTCCAGTTTACGCATAAGTACTTAGTAGTACAGTAACAACGAAACTCCTGAATCGTAGCTATATTTGCAAGGATTCACTATTGGCAACCGATAGTTAGAACTTTAACAGCCCTTACCTCCACCTGGCTTGATAGATCACTAATGTACGTACCGAATAGTTGCAAAAAATAGATTTTACCGTACCGTAGACCGGTTGAAGACTTACTATGCCGGTGAGAAGAGTAGCCCCCGCTTTGGAAGCCAACCCGACATGCAGACAACGTTCACCGGCTACAGCGGCGGCATCAGGACAAACTTTTGCCAAATGTAACGCAGCAGCAGAAAGCTCCCCTTTACCCATACGAGATCAACGAACCTGCTGAGGGTCTCCCTTAGTAGTGAGAACTGCTGCCCGCCTAAGGGTTTCAGCTGAGGTGATTATTTTTTCGATTTTTAGAGCTACGATTTAATTTCAGCAGAACATAGTGGAAAAAGGGGGAAAGGAAAAAGTTTTTCCTCTGCTACACGCTGTGAGAAGGCGCTTGTTGAAAGTGTTTGAAATGATGATTAATGATAGTGATGAGATGGGGTGGATGATGTTGATGATGATGATGATGATTATGCTGGTGATCATGCCGCCGTGCTGGTACCATGTATGGTATCAAAAAGCAATTAAATGTAAGGCAAAAGTAATTCGTTTCTCTTTTTTTTGTTCAATTCCCATTCTTCGGTGCGTTCAAGCTCCTGTTGACGTATGTTTGCTGGAACGTTCAACACGGTTGGATCAGCACTTTTTTTAGGGGCTCCGCATCCTGTGTTAGTGGATTGGTGGTGCCGGCTACCAGCTCTCGGATATATTGCAAACGCTTGGAAAAGGGTCCTCTCATGGCAAGGCGCCGAAAATTTATATGTGTTGCTAGTTGGAAAATAAGTTAACCTTCGCTTGGCTTTACGATAAGTTGCCGATGGGTTTGCGAAAAACTGAACGATATGAATGGGGAAGGAAGGCGATGAGTTACAGTTGGATTAAGCAAATTGTCGATCAATTTAGTTGTGATCGATGAAATGGCTTCGTATTGGAAGCGAAAGTTTTTATCCATTTTTAATGATATTTTGGCGCATGGGGCAAAAAGTTTGTAAATAATTCGACCCACCATTTCGATGGGTTTCGAACGTTCCGACCTTATTGCGTTGCTAACGATGGTTAAGTGAATGCGAATTTCTCATGGAACGGGTATGTAAAACGAATGGCAGTGTGTGTGTGCAAATGGTCGTGTACTAAATGTGATTAGTAAAACAGCACCAAACTGCACCGCCATGGACTGTTGATTAGTATCCAGCGTGTCGTTTATTTGCGCAATTTAGTTACACATTTTGCATACTTTTAGGCGTTTTTGCGTTGCTTAGATGATTTGGTAAGGTTAGCATGCGAAAAAAAGACATCGCCTGAAATAACAAATTGCAACAACGAATCACATCTTTTTCTCTCTGATCTATGCAGCCATAAAAGACCCGGCATGTAATCAATGGTCCAGCAAATAAGCGGATTGGCGTCCCCCGTCATCATGCCATCCTAACCCGCAGCACCCGTATAATTGTGTGTGTGTGTACCGTTCATGGCAAGATCAAACGAGAGACGACCCGGCAGTGAAATTGAATTCCAATACGTGTAGGATCGTCGCTTGGCTTTGCGTGTCTCGTGCCGCAAAACCACTGTTTTCTGCATTGATTTTGCCATCAGCTTGTTTTTTTTTTCGTGGCTTATCAAAGCCCTGATGTATCCCGAGTTCTTTCCATCAAAGAGACGGCAAGACACAGTACATACCGAGATGACTAGACGCGGGTGCTATCAGTGAGGAATTTTTCATTACACCGGCTTTGCTGGTGTTTGGGGGGCCAATTGCCAATGAGGCATGGTAGCAGCAGGAATCGTGGTAAGATGAGTAGGAAAAACCTCCCTCGCAGAGCCAAGAGGGGGCTAATGCTGTGCAAAAGGTGACAACCTTCACCGATCGGCACCGGCAATACAATTGAATGTCCCCTGTGATGTGGGATTGGCCGATCATCTTTTTGGCGGATAATATTGTTCATTATGCAAATTTCGGCCCTTATTATGCGTGGGATTGCTCTTGGTGTGTTTGGGTAGAAGGTCTAATTAAATGGCAAAATTCCAACAAATAATTGGCCTTTAGAGGAGGGCAAATTTATATTAAAGACGTTTGATTAATTTCAGGGCTGTTTTAATGAATGATGAAAGATGTATTTAAAATTTGCAAAATTCACGGGAAACTGGCCTAATGCGTATCATCTGCCAATACCAATGAATGCAAATGTTTTTGTAAAAAAAAACCCAACAATACATTAAACATGCAGTATGCAACTTTACAATAAACTGTTTATCAATTCTGAAGTACAGAATTTAAACCACAAACCCAATGAGCGCAAGCATCATGCTCAATTAACTAAAACACTTCCGCGTTTGTGCTGCAGAAAGTTCGGGTAATTGAAATTTGTGTAACTTTTGTACGTGTTTGTGTGTTTGTAAAGTTATCCGCGCGTAATCTATCAGGCACTTGTTTACATCCTTTCCCTTTTTTCACCTTTCTACACCGTGAAACCAACGTTGTGTACACGTGTTTACTTATCGTTGACGGGGCTCCGAAGCAAGCAGCATTTCCCATCCTTCCCATCCAAGCAACCCTTCTCATAGCAACACACGTGTGCGTTTGCGCGTTTTTCGTTCGCGCAGCAGTTTATGCAAATGACGGCTGTACTACGGACTACACCAGCCCCGCTCCATCCACTGGCAGAGGCAGCGGTGGCGCAATTGTTTGTGTCGCTTGCAACACACTTGCTTACTTGGTTGATCTTTGGGGGTTTGTGGAGCCTTTTTTTGTGTGTTGCTTCCACGGTAGGGCACGGTTGGGTCGGATGGACGAAAAGGACGGCCGCATGTACGGGGACAAGGAGTTAAATTTGTTTGTGTTTGGCAAGTTTTACGACGATACGTTTGCACTTTATTTATGCAATTCGTGCTGGAGCGTATGTAGGGGGGGCTGGATATTTCAAAGGGAAGTCGCACATCCCCTCCAACCCTGCACAAAATGCACAAAACCGTTTATGAACATAAATACGCAAACATAAACACACAACCAACAACAGCACAAATGTGCAAACAGAACAATCGCCTGCTCGTAGCTCTTTACAGTACGTTCTTCGACTTTGGAGATTTGTTGTGCGTTTGCCTTTTGCTGGCAGTTTGTTAAACATGAAGAGGGAATCCGTTCGTTGCCCGTTTCCGAATAAAAGGGGTCGGCGGCTTAAGGAATGGGATGAGCGCAAGCAATAGCGCAAACGGGATATTGCAAAACCGAAAGCACGTGGTGGCAAGGTCCTATTCCACTGCTTACGCTTTAATGCACATTTAATTAATTTTTTCTGTCTTTCAACCCCTCGACGTAAGCTAAATATTTGCCAGCGATGGTGTTGATTATCGTGTTGTTTATCGTGTGCCCGAGTGAGGTTTAATTATCTCATTCGGGATAGAACGGGCATGTAGAGCTATGCTAAACTCGACACATGCTCGCAAGAGAGCGAGGGAGAGAGGGAAAGACACAGCCATACCACGCATAATAATCGTATCCTTCCGGTGCGTTACTTCCGGCAGCTTTGCCATGGCCGGCAGCTTTGTCTAGCGATGGTAGTGTGGTGTGTAATTTCCGACGGCGAAGAAATCTAAATTTTGCAACACAAATGAACGTGACGCCCACACACACAAACACATTTTGAAGGTTGTGTGGGTGGCTAGTAAGAAACATTCTTCGCTTTAGCTGGATTTACTGGGATCTCTCGGACTGGTTGTACAATGTTGCTGCTAGGCGATTCGGTCTTGGGCTAAAATAGTAAAAGGATACATGTGTTTTATGCGAATCTGTTTCGAACTGCTTCGATGTGAAATTGGAGAAGATTTGCGTGTAGCAAATAAATACAGAAACAATCCCGGTACGGATGACATCGCATTAGAGCAAGGACAAACCCCGGGCAAGGAGAAAGGGTCGATGATAAAGTTTTGGTCGGGCAATAGTTGTAGAACGACGAGTGAGTGTGTCGTTTTCCCGTACGATGTATAACAGTGTGAGATTGTAGAATGGTTTTGAAATGGAATTGGACACACTTGGTCCAGTGGATTAGCCTGGTAATTGGACAAGACGGGTGTGCTTTGCTGTGATGTGCTGTCCCACAATCTATCGTTGACAAATGGGCGAGTTTTCAATTATCACTCGGTATCATAGGGAAGGGAATGGAATGATGCTAATACTGGTTTATTGTGAGAACAATTAAAGTAAATACGTGACGACTGGGTGATAGTGGAGTGCTGGTTTCATCCATAGTGATGGATTGCTTTAGATGGCAGTACAAAGTGGTAAGTTTAATACAGTAGAGCTACTAATATTACTCACTTTTCTAATGTGAATTGCCTTTTTGGGTCAGATGTCACTAACCCCAACGAATGCTACGATTGTTCAAGTTTTATGTGAAAAAACTACAGTCTTATCCTACTTGCTTGTTGGTTTTTATTAAAGATGTGTAACTCTGATAAGGAATCTATTAAATTAAATCTCAAAGCAAGAGCTTCTACAGTTTCTTGAATCTATTAACTCTTGAAAAATCAGAATATTTGATTCTGTGAATCTGAAATTAATCCTAAAAATTGAGTATCTTGGGATATAAGGTTTTTGTCTTGAAACTTAAAAATCTTTAAAGAAGGTCCTTCTCATCCGAAGATCACAGTCGGATTTACGATGGATTCTGCACATGAATGTTACATGAATCGGTAGAGACTAGAAACCCATTGGCAACTCATGCACCATTACAGATTCATAACTCTATAGAAATGCATAAATCTTTGGAGTTTCAAATATATGTTGGAACATTCATGAAATCAGAAAGATGCATGCGTATGTGAAGATTTGGTAGGTGATTGTAATCACTCATCATTGTGAATGAATCTCAACGAACGATGAATTATGAATCACAACTCTAGTTTTTATCACGTGTTTGCTATAGTTCATGCAAAACTATCGGATCTTATCTCTCTCTGTCTCTCTGTCTCTCTCTCTTGTTGGCCTGCTCGCGATAGAGCACGGCGCCGTGGGAGGGCCCGGTCAACAATCATTCTCCAGGATGCCCGGTCCCTGGCTGTAGAGTCCCATTCATGTAGACATCCGATCTCCGACAGGTCTGGTGTTAACTGATCCAGCCATCGAGTTCGCTGTACACCTCTGCTGCTCAATCCGAACTACCGAACATGCAGATCTAAGGATCCACTAAGAATCAAAATTAAAATGCCAAGGTAATACTCCGAAATCAAATATCAAAATCAGGTCAGAAAGGTTTCTTCAAGGAACAAAATCGAACTTCATTAAATAATCTCATAACGTGCAGGAAGCAGGTAGGAGAGCCATTATTCAGAACAAGAAGGAAGGGTTCAGGAATTACTGTAAGCCATTCCCGATCAATTAGGGAAAGCACGAATAACTAAATTCAAAAACTGAAGCACACCCAATGGATAATCAAGGTCCAACATGATACCCAAGTATGAAAACCTATGATTATAGTAGGCAAGTATTGAATTTTGTTACAATAAGATAGGAACCCATCTATAGGATCTACTTTTAAAGGTCATTGCAGAATCCATCAAAACTGATTGTTCAATACAATGAAGCTCATTAAAACGATCCACCAGTATTACCAGGTCGTAGAACTAACTGTGCGCTTCAAAGAAGTGGAAACAATTCCATCGAAAGCGCTAAGTGGCTAAAGAAATGATCAATTTCCCACACAGCTGCGTCACTCTGCGAATGGGGGCGATAGCATGAAACATCCTTTTCCCTGCTTTACGCCAACAAACACCAATTCCCCCCCGGTACGCATCGCTCGGGATTAGGGGTGGATTTATTTTTCATCTGAAATCACCAATCGTGTAAATGTCACCGTATTGCTGTTGTTGCTGCTATGCCAATGTACCGCCCAGAAGCTTTCGATGGCAGATGAAACGATTTGTCTTGTCTCGCTACAAGGCGGAAAGTGGCAAACGCTGCCCAAGGGAAAGCTATTGGTTGCGAGGAGGAGTTCCGGCAAATGGATGGTCTGATTGATTTAGCGCTAATGGAACGCCATCGGCCCTCGGATCGGGCGAGTGAGTGAGTGAGTGATGCGTTGGGTGCAATATCTTAATCAGCAGCCAAGTTTACAGTTTCACATTGCGCGGTGTTTGCACTTGGAGGAGTGCATTCTTTGTTGTGCCATTTAAAACGCTCCATTGTATTGTTGCATTGGTGGCTGCTTCCTTGCAGACTGCAACAGCAAACCCATTACATACGGCTACTAATTGTATCAGCTTCCACAGTGCAGCGGTGCAAAGCAATTGCTGCTGTCAATTGTGCAGCGTCTGCATCATCGCTAGCAGCATCTTCAGCGTTGCGTTTTAGTCTTCGCGGCTCTCGCGATATTAGTGCCCAAGCAGCTGGTGCATGAATTGTTGCCATTCTTTTTTTTTCACCCATTTCTTCATCACCGTGCGTGCCTTTAACCCTGTAGTGCAAGCAATCGGTCGATTGATGGGAGCTGATTGGAAAATTGAAAAGTCTGTAGCAAACTGTCAGGCCCAAGCGGAAGCGCTGTCTTTTGAGCATCGCGCGTATTGAGTCAGGCTCTCTCCTCTGGTACCGCGAACGGGATGGAAGCAAAAATTGTATCTTCCTCACTTCGAGTTCCGTTCAGCTGCAGCGTTCTCGACAGCAGGATGCACCACCGTGTACCGTACTGACTGCATCGGGACCGGCTGTATCGTATCGCATCGGTGTTTGGAGATGGAATCTCTCCCCAAGATGAGATCCAAACCAAACCCAGCAGCAGGAATAAATGTTCCCGATGGCCTTCGGAAACCATTCCCTTGCATCACCTCACCCCCCATTTCCTCGTACGGCAGGGGTTGCTTCCACTGGTTTTAATCCACCGAACCGGTCGATCGGAAAGTCCATCGGAAACAATGGGAAATTTATCTTCGCTTCCGCAACAACACAGCGCCCCAGCGAGCAGGAGATTTACTGTCTGAGATTAATCCAAGAGGAAATTCAATTTCTTTTGGCCCAGCCCAGCCTCGCGCGAGAAGGGTGAAGCTGGGAGGATGGATTTCGTGGGAAAATACAGCTGACGGTGCAGCGTGTGGCTGGCCGGGTTTGAAGGGCAATACGAAGGGGAGGGGAAATGGAATCGCTTGTGCATGGGTTGCGAGCCAAATCCGGAAGACGCTCGTTACGATGCGTCTTCCCTTAGCTCTACCGGTGGAAGGATTTCCCATTTCCCAACCATATGGGCCAATAATGGAAGGTGCCCTTGGGAGTCCTCCGGCAAACCCGGCGTTGGTGTCTATCTTCACCCGGCTGGTGTCTATTTGTTATACGGCAAAGATACAGACTGTGGACGAGGTTCGCCCACCATCCCCAGTGTGTGTGTGTGTTGCTGCCAACGGCGCGCGTTCCTGGAGCTGGGAGACAGCGATTGATGCTGGTTTGGAGGGTGGTGGTTGGGCTGGGTTGAGCTTTGCCTGTATGCCGGCAAATGTAAGAGTGCACAGGGTGGGCATTGTTATTGACGGTGGGATGTATATTCATTTTACTGAGAATGGAGAAGATCGATCGAAATGACAGATGGTGAAGTTTTGCTAATGCACAAATTAAGGGTGCCGTGCTTCCGAACAACATTTGTTCTATTGCTTAGTAGCTCACGGCACGTTTACTGGCGTAATTTTGGTTGAAGTCGAGAATAGATCTTGCTTGGAAAGAGGACAAGCAATAAACAGCAAACAGATTAACGGTGAATCATAAGATAAATCCATAAATTGGATAATCAGTTAGATGAATTGTAAAAGCGCCATCTATGCGTAAATTTATAACTTAACGTCTTTTATCTTTTGTTTGTTAATTCAATCTATTTCAATACTACTTTGTCTGTAGCATGAAAAAACAATATTATTTTTTTGACTGTACTTTTTAACTTAAATGGTTTTAGCGCTTTAACCTTTAGCTTTCAATTGAAATAAAAGCGATCAAAGCAGGTATTTTGTTTCAAATTGCCCGTTGAATTTAACACGAAGAGCAGTTGAAACTGAATAGAACTAAAAAACTTGCAAAATTAATGAATCAATCAGTCTCTTAATAACAATTTTTAAAACAAAGAGGATTTTGCAGAAAACGAATTAGAAAAAAAAAGGAAATAAAGGCAAGCAAAATCAAGATCAAAGCATTAAGTTTGGAAAAGCTATCAACTAAAACTATTTTTCTCTGCATTCGCTACCAAATGTGTTAAATCCACGTCGGAAACATCAAACAATTGTAAAATAAAACCTATTAGAGTTTGTTTTTGATTGAAAGCTGATAGACTCGTTAGAAAGTTGCTATACTACGTGTTCAAAATATTCATGGGGCTTAGATATTTTTTGTTTATTCTAAAAACCCTGATACACCCCAGAAATAAATGAACAATTTTATTTGTGCTCCGAAATGCATCAAAAACATCCAGCAACTCTTACAGCCCTTTTATGTTTTGTGCAAACCAAAATCTGCATCTGAAAGCTCGATTAAAAATGCATCAGCATCAATCTATGAACGCTGCCCAACCGGCTAACGGGAGATGCACTGTAGGACGCGATGCTTATGGTTTGCAGGCCATCTCGTGCGCCCACTACCGCGTTAATTATGCATCCGGAAAAGTGGACCGATTTCGACATGTTTGGCAGCTCCCCCGTTTGGTGTAATGGGTGCAATTTGATTTTGTTGGAGTTCAGTGCAGCGCTTTTTCCTGCTTTGGTTCGGTTCGCAATATTATAGTTCTTTATAGTTCGCTGGGAAGTGAGCATTTTTTTGGTTGTTGTTGGCGATTCGATTAGCCGGTGGTTGTTTTTCTTGCTCCGGCTCTGCTGTCCTAGAGTGCCAGCAGCGTCGATTGCAAAATCGGTATGTACACCCGGTGCTTGGATGTTATTTGCCGCACCCAGCTGGGGCCCTTGGACGGGCGCGCGGTGTAAATTGCATTACACTGGATAACCAGGTTAGGGTGCTAAAAAATGAGAAATACGGGCTCTACTCCCCCCAAGGGCGGTTGGTCAGCCGAGCTGAACGAAGAATGGACCACGACTAGGGCGAGGATGTTTTATTGAATTTGATCTCGTTTTATAATATTGCTTTGTTCCGCGCCGTGGGTTGATGGATTAGGATCCGTTTCCGCTAATCTGCTTATAAGCGCCCACGGGATACCGGGACGACGGAAAATATAGTTTGACGGGTGCGCATACACACTAGAGATGGGTGCTACAAAAATGAAAAATAACCAAAAAGTAACTAGTTCATTTTCTAAAAAAAACTAGCTACAATAACTAGTGACAAGAAGTATTGAAAGAAATTCATAAGAAAGAAATAATAAATGGAGATATTACCTAGTAAGAGTAACTTAATACTTACATCGAATTGAAATAAACACATAGAGAGCAAGTTTAAAAAAAATGGTTAGTGGCAATATTAAGTAGTTGGAATAACTAGCTACAAGTAACTGGTCGTCGCATGGAAATAAATTGAAACAGTAAAAGTAGCTAGCAAACATAACTAGTTATCAGTACCTGGTTGAAACAACTAGTTACAGTAACTATATAACAGATGTAAGTAACAGATCGTTGTATAATAATAAATTCAAAGGGTAAAACAAACAGGCAAAATGAACTAGTTACGAGCAACAAATTACAAGCAGAAAGAAAACTAGTTATCGCAATGGATTGTACAAAATTGTCAAAAGTAACTAGTTACAAGCTTACTTATCTTGCGCTACAAGCGCTTTGCAGTCTTGGCCTGCTTCAGGAGTTGTCCGAAACCGCTCACGGTCTCACGCCTTCGTCTGCCTGTCCGTTATCTCGGCCTTAATGGTGGACGCCTCCACGCCTCCATCTTGCCACCTCAGTTTGGGCCTACCACGCCTCCTCTGTCCTTGTGGAAGGCCTTTACGGGCTCGGTCGTCCGTTTCCATGCGTACAACATGGCTAGCCCACTGGAACATGGCGAGCTTGATACGCTGCACGACAGTGAGGTCACCGTACATCGTCGTTATAGCGGTTCCTCCATTGTCCTTCCACACATACGGAGCCTATAATCCTTCTGAGCATTTTCCTCTCGAACGCGGCTAAGAGGGTTTCGTCAGATTTGGATAGTGTCGATGTCTCAGAGACGAATGTGAGTACCGGTACTATATAGGTACTATACAATCCCAGCATCGTCCCTCGCAGCAGGTTCTTCGAGGTAAACTGATATTTTAGGCTGTAGAATGTCCTGTTGGCAGCCAGCATCCTTGCGTGCAACTCTGATTGCATGCTATTGTTGTTGCTGACCTTTGACCCAAGATAGGTGAATTTTGGGCGAATTCGTCCTGGCACAGTTGACAATAACCTGTTGCAAATAAATGATCGACGGACGTTATTATTATTAGTTGAAAAGGATGAGTAACTAGCCGCTCCGATTTTGTGTTACTAGGTACTTATTCATAACAGATCAGCTGGTTATTTTTACCACTCCCATCTCTTATATACACACACACACACATTCAGAGCAGGTTAGTTGCTCTATCTGTGTGCCGCGTGTTGACCGATGGAGTTACTGCCGGGGAAACGATTCTGGATGAGTTGGCACGTAATGCTTTGCGTAAATGCGTAGTGCGCTTGGCGGGAGAAGGATTAAACGTGTGGCTCATTACATTGTTGCAGGTAAAGGCAAACAAAGACACACACACACACACACACACACACACACACACACACACACAAACACGAAACACAGCGTGGAAAATTTAATATAAAACCGTTCAATTAATTGATCGTAAATGGGCGATAATGGGCAATTAAATAAATTTATCTCGTTTTCCCTAGGCTCGCAAAACAGTGCGATCCGCGGGAAGCTGGAGCTTGATTGACTTTTAATAAAGTGATTTATTTTCATTAAAGTCATGCCATATCGGACCGGGGGACCGTTAGTGTGGGAGGGGGTTAATTTATTTGAAGCATTCACAACATTCACCCGCACTGCACATTGGAATTGACTTATGTACGGGATAAATGTGGTCTTTTTTTACTCTTGCTTCTGTTTTGAGAAAAAAAACAGAGAGAAAAAATGAATACGCCCTGGATACATCAGGATTTAAACAATTGATCGATTATGTTGTCAGATTGTACCGAAACGTACGCTGACTTATTTTTAACCCCTCTACCCCTGCTACCGCCTGCGTTATCCGCAACTGGGAATGTTGGGATTGACTTTTATTGTTGCTCTATATTAGCACATAAATTTTAACCGATTCCATTCGCCCCCGGGGGGAAGATGTATGGCAGTTTTTGAGGTTTGTGTGCTTTTTTTATCTTTCTCTCTTGGTCATGCGTTTATGATGAATTCTTTCGATTGTTCCAGAACACAATGGAGCTTGAGGCGAAGCGATCGTGGCAACATCGGGGCACTGAAATGCCAATCCCTCATGACCTCTTGTTCACCATGCTCGAGGCGGTGGTAGTAGTAGTAATGAGGTCGATTCAATAAATTTAAATTCTCTCTAGCTAACAGTGCGGAGCGTCGCATCACCATCCGTCCTCGCTTCCAGCTACTGCATTGCGGGAACATAGAGAGAGAGAGAGAAAACTGGTCAAACCGCAGAAGTAAAAGGGCAAATAAAAGGAAAGCAAAGCACGACAAAAAAAAACATAGCGACAAGTAAAAAGTAATATTTGTCCCGTAAAAAACAATTTACGACATAACTTTCCTGTTATACCGCTTTCGTTGCTGGCGTTCCCAAACCTTTCCCTCCCCTCGGAGGGTGTCGGGACAGAAAAAAGGGGTTTTCTCTCTCTCTGTGTGCGGGGTTAATGCCGTCGAACGAGATGTTCCACACTCACACTCACTCTGTGGCATAACTTTGCACCCATACCCGTGGTGGGTCTGTCCCCACCGTGTGCCTTTTGTGTGTGTGTGCGTCCATGTGGCCCGGCGGTTGACAAACATTACCGGTGAGGGCGGAGAAGCGAAATGCGTTGGCCATAAACACAAGTCAACCGGACAAAATGGTTGGTGCCACATTGGGTTGGTGATTGGATCCGGAGCACCGGCCACAAGCACAACGGGTATGGTTGCATGCATCAGCTCCTGCCCGGGAGGAAGCCACGACAAACTTTGAAAGTGAAAAGAAGAAGTCTTGCGGACATTCACTTTTTTTTCTTATTTTTCATAACGCTCAGTTCAAACCGTGCTCTCGAGTTCGATGTTTTAGCCATGTTGTTCGCTATTATGTGTGCCGGTTGCGTTCATGCGTTAAAGCGGGAAAGATACGGGCGGAACCGGAAGCGAAACCTTAATCGCAATCGACCAGAGCGTGTTTGTGAATGTGTGTGTGTGTGTGTGGTCAAGACTTTACGGCACGGTACGGTGGCAAAACTTTTCATCCCCGAAACCCCCAAAAGAAAGCTGCCGGTGCGCAGGATGAAGCACCGGGACAGGGAAGAACCATGTGTTGCTGCACCGAAGCGGGAGGTAATTTTAATATTGGCCTTTTCCGGGAAAGTGGCACGATTGGCTACGGTCCAGCCGGGCGCCAGGAAGTGAAGTTGCTGCAAGTTTAGTGCGGACAGAAGTTTCCTGTTTTGCTCTGGCTCGCTGGCTCGCTGGCTGGCTGGTGTGGAATCGCGATTGAAACAAACAGGCGGAAGCAACTACTATTATTTCACAAAACTAACCACGATTGCAGCCCGGTGTTGTGAGGGCCAAACTTTGGCGAGGACAATGTTGTGCCCGTCAGTTTGTTAACTGCTGGCTCGTTAACCTTTCGGTACTTTTCCAACTGCTTTGTTGCCAGCGGTCACCGGGGGAAACCCGCCGGCCGGAGATTGTGATCTACATTAAAGCTAATCAGTGCAGCCCGCCGCTGTTGCTCTATATATGCAAATTATACTCTTTCAAGCAGGACTCTGTGGGTTCAATAGGTTCCCGAGGTCTCGGGGTTTCCGGGTGGAAATTGTCTCTGGCAGCAGGGCGGGTATTGAAATTCGCTCACCCGCATATAATACAGCGAAATGATTTTATGCACGATTTAGTGTCGATTAAAATTCCAACTTAACTCATTAAGCGTTGCCGTATGTTGCGCTGTGTGCAGTTGGCCCTTTTGGTGCATTTGCCGGCTGCAAATAATCTATTCATTGCTGCGTAATGCTGATCGGTTTAGACCCCCTTCAAAGGGAGATGGGGAAGCGGGAGATTTTGTTTGACCGAGCGCACTGATGCGACAAAATGCCCGAGTGCCTCTTTTACAGGGAAATGGGCAAATTGAAATCATCGTGCTTCACCAAACGGGAGAGTGAATGCATGGCTATGGTTGCACGTTGTGAGTGTGTGTGTGTGAGTGTGTAAGAATAGATGAAAGTTAATTAAGCTTATGCCATTTGGAAACGATTAATGATGCATACACTAACAAACCAGAGCATGTTTATTCAACACTTTGGGGCACTGTTTGCCTGAAAGATTAATTTAGTATTTTCAATTTATGAGTGTTTATGTGTTCACATGGAGTTTACTATTAATTTGTGTACCACTGCATGATAGTATTTGATGTAGGTATGACTTTCTGTGAGCCGTAATAACCTTCACAGTTATACTGAATTTTACAGGTTTTATAGACTTCGGTAGAACGAATCGGTTGATAATTTTGAAACAATGTCCCAAATTCGTTCGTAGTGAAGCGGAAGCATTGATTTGCATTTTGAAGCCCAGTGGATATGCGTCCGTAAGTTTTGCAGTTGTTCATGGTCGTGTATCCTCAAAAATTTTGGTCGCAAAGTTCTTGGTCGCAAAAATCTAGTTCGCATACATCCTGGTCGCAACCATCTTGTTCTCAAAATTCTTGGTCGGAAAAATCCTTGTCGCAACCATCTTGTTCGCAAAAATCCTGGTCGCAAACATCTTGGTCTTAAAATTCTTGGTCACAAAATTCTTAGGCGCAAATTCTTGGTCGAAAACATTTTGGTCGCCAAAGTCTTAGTCGCAAACATCTTGATTGCAAACATCCTGGTCGTAAAAATCCTGATCGCAAAATTCTTGTTCGCAAACATCTTTTTGGCAAAAACCTTGGTCACTGAAATCTTGGTCGCAAAAATCCTGATTGCAAAATTCTTGGTTGCAAAATTCTTGGTCGCAAGCATCTTGGTTACAAAATTTGGTAAAAGATGCTTCATTGACTTATTAATTTCCCATAGCATGATATTCAGTCCGACGTATGGGAGAACGTCCCTCTTCGGGGCTTGGAAAGAAGGACACCATGCCTGCAAATTATTAGGCACAAAAAATATGTTGATCTGTGATATTACCACTTGAGGCATCTTGCTCCATTCAATGATTTCATTTCAAATTTTAATTGAAAACACAGCAAAAGGGTTTTCTTGTAGCATCACATTACTCGTCCTCCGCCTATCTATCATATCTAGCTTTGCATATTTTAATTACACTTCGTGTGCTGCCCTAGGGGTACGACATGGAGCACATACCCACACACACAACCACACACACCCGATTCCCGATGGGTGAGCTTAATTGACTTTTACGAAAAAAGTATCTCCACCCCCTGTCACATTGCATGTAAGCGAGAAGCTGATTTCTAAGCCCTCGCATTTGTTTGCGCAACCCGGCAAAGCTTGCGCGTACCGAGTACCGCGGGACGACTGGACTCGCGTTTTCTCATTACGTACTTCCGTGTCCAGTGCCAAACACTGCCGCCAGAGCGTTGGGAATGCTAGAACTAACCTTTTCTTTTTTGGTACTGTTGTTGTCTACATTCGGTTTTCGCTTTTTACAATGCTCACCCATTTTCGGTGCCCAACGTGTGTAAAGCCACGTATGACCCTTCGGCGAAACTGCACGGGTGCTGGTGCAAACTGTTGACAGTGATTTATTGCTAATGAAGTTTGGAGTGCAAGCGGGACCAGTGCAGCCATCGGTGCAGCATCCCGGCAACGCTCCCCCCGGAAACGCTTCCAGGCGAAGCTTTGAGTGTGCAGAACTCGCACTGAGCTAGGTCCGGATGGGCCCACTGGAAGGCTGACCGAATGGTAACAGTTTCACTCCCGCTTTGGCTTACTCTACAGTGTAAGGTGGCTGTGAGGATTTTCTAGTGGCACTGAGCCCATTTTAAAATTTCGCTCAGGTACAACAGGCTGCACCTCGTCAACTAGCTGGGTTGGGGCCTTTGGGTGTCTTGCAATGGGCCGGTCTCGGCTGTACCTTGGCAGCTCATCCGGCCATTACAGCAAAGTGTTTCCGTTTCGTACCGGTCCAGCGGAGCACTGTGACGCACCGTGGCACTCCGGTGTGTCGTTTCCAGCATTGGCGGAGCAGTGAACGGAAAGATGGGCTGAAGGACAGGAGAGCGACTGAACAAATTACACCCGAAAGGGGTGGAAATGAATGCACAACAGCACAGCGAGCCTCGCGCCAGTAATCGCGATCTCGTAATGGTCGTTTCGTGAAGTGTGTCCCCAAGCGAAATGTCACCTAGCTGTGCAGGCTGAAGGGGCAGACCTGGTGGGTGTCTTTTTACAGTCACGGTAAGATGTCATGTTTTGAGAGTCCGAACAAAACGGCCTCTCGTGTTTGAGCGTGTACACCTACACACGGAATGAATGTGCTGAATGAAAGCGTTCAGCGATTGAAACAACGTGCAGGGAGTTAGTGCGGGCATGGCTGCTTCCATCCAGCCTCAGCACCAATTCCCCTTCCTGAACATCCGGTACCACCGCCGCGGGAACCAACTAAACCAGCCGCCTGTCGACACACGCGTTTGCAAATTGAATTTCGCGTACCGAATGCGTAATTGGTAACAAAGGCCGAAACCGGTGGCGCTATTCGTTTTGTTTGGACCGAACCGTTTTGCAAATTGGACAGCGGCTAGAATTTCCTTTTTTTGTTTGTTTGTTATACTGTGTATATTTGATTTTCACTGCAAATAACGAGGCATAAACGGGGGGCGTTCAACGTCGTTGAGCGCACATTGCGCGAAACGGAATCTTGAGCCTCCCTGCTTCGCCTCTTTCCCTTCGCGGTTCGCCTGTTCGAAAGGTTATATTTGTAATGATTTGTTACAATTTGCACGCACAATAAACATAGCTATTGAAATTCGCGCCTAGCCGAGCACTGTTTGACTATTTTGGGGAGAGGGGGGGTAGGGTGTAAATCGATGATGCGCCTTGTAACCGTTCGGCAATGAAATTCTACACCATCGTAGTAGGCAGTCTCTCAGCCGAACCAGCATATCAGCAACATGTGTAGTTGCGCCGCTAAATTGAGCCGTTTTGTAGCGCAGCTACTTTGTATCCGCCGTAACCCCGGCCCGATGCCGATTAGTAGTGGTACACCCCGCTGCACATGAAATCAAAACTAATGTGCCACATGATTGGAAATTCAATCAGCAGGGTTTTTCGCCGCCACTCCCATCCTTCATCTCTAACCTTCAGTCCTCCCGGTCAGTAGCTTAATGCTATCGTTTGCTCAACCCGTCCGGCGTAACAAAATACTGCTGCGTTTAGGATTCGCGAATCGTTTACACGGTGGTATTACATGCACGATTAAGGTTGTGGAGAGGGGTGAAGAACAATTGGGAACAAGGGATGGCCAGGGGATTTGGAAGCTAATTGGTGCTTTGCTCGGTGCACCGTTGAATGGAACCGAAATTACATCATTTTCTATTGAATTTAATCAATAAGTTGAGAATTACGCGGTTTTCCAAATTGAACGAGCAGCTCTCTCGTGGGAGGTGTGTAGCGTTGGATTTGATTTCATGTGGGCTTGTTTATGCGTTTGATTGGGGTAGAAACAGGGTCAGCTTCGCTAGTGAAATTTGCATTAATACTTGATTCTTAATTATATTTAACAGTACAACGCCTACAGATGAAGTATCTTGGGTTCTGAATAACTTCCAGTATTGGTATGAGTTTAGTACCAATTTCAAGGCCGATATAAGTTTGAGATCCAGCTTCAATATGGGGTCTGGATATGTTCCAGCACGAGTATGAGTTCAGGATCAGTTCCAGGACTATTATGACCAATGTCTAAAATCCAGGATCAGGCTTAAGGTATGGACTAGTGATGGGTAAAGTTGGCAAAAATCCGGAGTCGACTCCGATCCGACTCCGTTAAATTCGGAATCGACTCCGGAAGGTAGGTCCGCGCTGCAATATCCGGAGTCGTTCGGAATCGTCCGAAGTCGGAGTCGTTCGGAGTCGTTCCGAATCGTCGGAGTCGTTCGGAGTCGTCCGGAATCGCCCGGAGTCGGAGTCATACGGAGTCGCTCAGAGTCGTTCGGAGTCGTTCGGAGTCGTTCGGAATCGTTCGGAATCGTCGGAGTCCCCCGGAGTCGGAGTCGTTCGGAGCCGTTCGGAGTCGTCCGGAGTCGTTCGGAGTCGGAGTCGTCCGGAGTCGTTCGGAGTCGTTCGGAGTCGTTTGGAGACGACTCCAAACGACTCCGGACGACTCCAGTACAGTCCAGTACCGACTTCGGGTGGATCTTGTGGTTCCATTTTGCCGGAGTTGGAATCGAACTAACAATAGTCAGAGTCAGATCGGAGTCGTGGGTGCGCTCCATACAGCACATCACTATTATGGACTTAGGCTGGTTTTCAGGATCTATAAGGCTTCTGAAGCATTTCCAGGACCGGTATGGGTTTAGGAACATTTTGAGGATCAGCCATGGAGTCAAAATTAGTTCCAGCAACATTATGGATCACTTTCAGTACCTATATGGGTTCGGGATCAGTTCCATTATTGATGTAGGGTCAGCATATGTTCCAACATCTGTAAAGGATTACGATAAGTTCCAGGACCTGTATGGGTTCTAAATAAATTCCAGAACCAATATTATATCTGGATAATTTGCAAAAGTTGTATAGGTTCAGGTTCAGTTACAGGATCGATATGGTTTCACGATCAATCACACGATCGATATAGGTATGGGAATTTTAAATGAAAATTTTAAAAGGGATATTTCAAAACCCTCATTAAAAGACCACTGCTGAACTTTTGAGCTATTTGGAAGGGGTTTTAAACACTTCCTGCCTTTAACAATGTCCTATTTAAGTACAATGTGGACTGATACATCCTCCTTTAAAGCTCTGCTTCCGGCGTTGCTCTGGGTACACCACAAACGCAACCGCTCTAATAATGCTCCCTGATTTAAAGTGAAAGTGTGTGCAAGTTAATTTAATTACATCGCATCCGCATGTTGCTGTTGCTGCTGCTGCATCGTCGTTGTAGCATCGTCCGGGAATAAATTTGCATTCCAATGCGGTCCCGCATTCCTGCGCTGCTGCTCGGTAGCGCACGGAAGCGCAACGGGACAGCAGCGATGAAAGGCACGGGCTATGGCACTGTCTTTGGCAGTTAGCGTATTTGTGGTACCGTCAGGAAGTGAAGGCAATTCAACCTCCCACGTCAACGCACCATCACACCACCACCACAGGTACCAACCAAGCAGGCACAGGTAGGTAGGGCGCAGTGTGATAAACGATTCCACACTCATTTGTCACCACTTCCTGCCGCGATGCCGCGTGACAATCCGGGCACCGCCAACACACAGTCGCGGCAGCGCGGCACGTTGGCCGGCCATCTAGCGACCGTGCGCGGCACACGCATTCCGCACGTTTTCCGCTTACCTAAGCTATGATTAATGGCCGCATCGGGATGACAGCTGATGATGAGGGTGAGAGATTTCAATTTTAACACGGCCCATTCACACGCACACACGCGACCCGGGCCGTTTTCATTGCCGGGGTATCAGCCGGAAAGCCACCACGGGGTCACTGCAAATGGCGTGCCGTGGTGCGACGGGTGATTTGGTGAAAGGTCAGCACGGATGTGAGGCTCAATTTGATGGTCCTGGCTCTCATTCGCCGTACCCACGCATTATCGTGCTGGGAGGGCGATAAGGAAAATCGTTCCAATGTTTGATCAATGATCCAGCGTGCTTGTGTGGCGGGGGCGACGTGACGCGAAATGGCGCTCCGGTTCGGTACCGAAATCATCCTGTCGGACAAGTTTTGACAGCAACTTTACCTTCAGCGGTGGTGACAAAGCGGCCAAAGCGGTGTGGATTACATGGATCGATCGGTAGCGCACTAGCCATAAGGTTTGGCCACGATGGAAATGGGTGAATCTGTGAAGCAGAGGTCCTTGGAAAAATAATGGTAGTTTCTTTGGATTTTGAAGGTGAAAAAAGAAACATACGCACAGAAGATTAATTATGAGTTCCAGTGCTAGATCCTACAACTATTTGCTTACTTGGTGTTGCTTTAATGTTGGAGTATTCGCCATACGCCATGCACGTTGTGAGATGAATTTCGACGCTTTCTATGATCTTGCAAATGTCTTGTGCTGACTTTCTTCCAGCTGGCTGCACCAAAGCACCCAAACGCACACTTTCCACTATCAACCCATCTTGAAGTATGATAACAACACGCTTCCTAGAAATTCCGAATGCCACTTTCAAACCGTATCTCATTGTGGGCTCTCTCCTGCCATCGCTACTTGGTAATCTGCCTTCGTGAAAATCTCGTTCTACCCTCCCGACTTCTTTCTATTCCCAAATGGTCAACAGAAATAAAATCCAAGGCCTGCTAGATGGCTGTCAGCTCGCTGGACAGACAAGCTGTTGGTTAGCGTGTCAAGCGTGTCAGTCACGCGTTTCAAGTAGCCGCCGTGGTTTACCGTGTACCCGTGTAACTCCCCGATGGAGACGAGCTGGACGAGTTTGGCCCCTTTTTTGGTATTAACGGAAGTTCGTCCGGCACTCGACGATCACTGCAGAAGAACAGATTCGTCACCGAGCAATAGAGCATCTACTGGAGAAGTGTCGGAAAGTGTGTGAGAAAACAAACATCTCAACTTTGTGTTAGTGTGTTGGTGTAGAGGAGAAAAAGAAAAGAATCATAGTGGATGGGCTTCTTTTGCGGTTTTGCACTAACTACATGACCTCTAGCAGAAGAAAATGGACATTAAGATAATGAGGACAGAAACGATGACAAAGCTTTCGTGTGGAGAGGGAGGAGGGGGGGAAGTAAGCAAGAAAGATGAGCAGATCGTTATGGTAGAAATTCGGTTTTACCATCGAAGGACGAGAGCATTCTTCGTCTCTTCCCAAGCGTTGGAGTGGCTTCTTATTTATTTTCATTTTCATTCTGGATGTTTTTTTATCATTTTGCTGGTTCCAGATTCCACCTTCGCTTGGATCTTGTGGTAATTGGATTTGCATTTGACAGTGTGCCGCTCTCCAATTGATGGGCTCGTGTTTTTCGTTCCTTTTTAGGGGGAGAGTAAGTTCTGTACCGTGTACACCGCAAGCGCCTGTTGTTCGTTTCCATTTTTTTTTCGTTTTTTAATGAGGCTATGCTGCAAATGAGATGGTGCCATAGAGAAATGTGTGTGAGTGTGGGTAGCTGTGCGTATGCTTTTTGCTGTTGTTGTTTATGTGTATACCTCCCTCCTTCCCCCTCCCTCTCTTCCCCATCGCACGCTTAGTACAAAACGGTTCTGAAAAGACAGTTTAAAACCTGACGCTAAGCGCTTTACCTTGAGGGTGTGCGTTAATGTGAATAATTGATTTGATTATTTTGTCTGCAAAATGTACCACCGTACGTGCCGTCGGTAAAGTTTGGTGTTTTCGTGGAATTCTGTTCGACAGGTGAAAAATTACACCACAAAATATGGTTTGTGGGATGAAACAAAAAAAAAAAAAAATTACGCAGGAAGAGCAGTTGGTCAAACTTTTACTACGACCAAAGCAAGATTTAATATACCCGGGCATACAGTTGAACACAGTCCAAGAGAATAAAGTGAACGTTCATTTATAGAGGCTTTGGTCACTTTTCTTTGCTACAATTTAATTTTATCACTTCCGCAATGAAGCTGGCAGCAGCAATGAGTTTTAACGTACCACTACCATTACTCAATGCAGCTGTAGAATTGGGCTGTGGAACGGGAATGCTTAA
This sequence comes from Anopheles arabiensis, assembly GCF_016920715.1. Taxonomy (NCBI): domain Eukaryota; kingdom Metazoa; phylum Arthropoda; class Insecta; order Diptera; family Culicidae; genus Anopheles; species Anopheles arabiensis. Next base: position 98,289,872 of record NC_053517.1, read on the forward strand.
ACGCACGTTTACGACGCTTTTAGAAGTAAGGAACTCAACACCGTTTCAAGAGCTTCTCTTTAAAAATAGATTTTTTATGATTTAAGCAACAACAAAGTGGGTCAATTTGAATGCTCGTTAAACGAAAGTGATCCAGGAAAGCAAACACAACTACGCTTTGTTTTCTTGCACACCAATACAATTTAACGCATTGTTGAACTTTATACCAAAGTGCACTTCCTGTTTGGATTTACAGAGTCTTTTTCGCCGGGTTTGTAAGCGTAACGTTATACGCGGTCATGCTATTGTAAGCTTTGCCTTTGTAACAGGACTGAGGGTGTTTAATATATTACACAAGGATTTTTGTAGACTCGGTTTCATATGTATGTTTAATATGCTCACACCAACCAACAAAGCTGGATGTCTTATAATCTAGCTCCAGTTGAAGCTATAATACGGTCTCTGTACAACCTTCCGACAGCTGGCAATTAAGTTCTTGTTACGGAGAGACAATCCAGTTTGGATACGATTCCGGTTGACATTGTAGGAGCCAACGCATCTATCGCATAGCCCACTAGGATGCTAGTTCTGAATGTGTGTATATACTGTACGGTTCAGTTCCCAGGCACCAAATACAAACTCCAAATTATGGGGTCTATATCGTACAAGTTTTAGTTTAAAACATTCCAAGAACACCCTTAATCTGACTGCGGCTCAGCAAAGCGGCTCGTTCAGTATCATATTCCACGTGGTACTGAAGAGGACTGTAGTAGGTTTGGAAATAGCTATGGTTGTCATATAGTATGTTCGGTTTTTGATACGGTCGCCATGTAATCTGATGAGCGTACAACGGTACAACTGATCAACGCGTACCATCGCGGTAGGTCAGTGTTTCGCTGACAAGTATCGAGGTTGAATAACACTTTGTTCGAAGCGGACTTTTCGACACTTGATCGTCCAGGCGATCATAGAAACCTTTAGGAGGTTTCCCTTACTGGAAACGTTGGAGTTTAGAGGCCTTACCTTGGGTAGGGGGACATAACTAAACTCTTTAAATGAGAAGTCGATAGATGTTGGATGGGCATAGTCCTATCCTGACAGTCCGAACGAATCTGACTTGCCATGGTCGGAATTGGTTTTATTTATACTCAATGGGCTTCGTACATTTGGTTGTGGAATGTGTTTTTGTCCTAATTAAAGGTTATTGATATGAAGTACACTTCATACATTGTATTGGAGTGAGGTGTCTATCAATTTGTTCCTATGTTGCGCTTTTAGTGTTTTTACAAAGGTTCTGGAAAGTTTCAACTGTTCTAGCCAAGGAACGGGTGCGTTGGTCGATCTTTGCCTACACTGCGCTTTTTAGCAATAAGTTGCTATGCGTTCTCTGTTTGTCCACTTTGCCGCAGTAACGCTTGAATTGCTTATGTTGCACGTTTCGGTTGTTTTCGATAAATGTGTCTCAATTGTTTTTTCTATGAACGGTATGGTCTGGATGTGTTGCTATGGTGTGGATTGATTTGCTGATGTGTTATAATGAATGTGTTGCAATGGTGTGATTTGGCTTTCCGAAGTGTGTTACAATGTGTCTATAGCTGATAGTGTATATTATAATAAGTTCTGTATAGCAGATATGCTACAGGACAATCAATGTCAAGAAAATCAAGCCCTCAGTCACATTCCTTGGAGTCGACCGGTCCTATACGTTGCAAATCTACAGTCGATTTGAAATGATTAGCCGTAAGTTTAGACATCAGTTAATTAGCACCACGATCTCCAGCGATGTTACGGTTCCATGCCTTCAGATTGCCTTTCAATGTAAAGGTGCTAGAGCAAAACTTGGCACACTGGTACCAATAACTTTACTTTCGGGATGAACAGTAACATTTCATGAGTTATGGAAGTCCACAGTGAATAGGTTACATTCATTTATGCCTTTTATTTTTACCTCCAGACTGTCTATACACTACCAAACACAGCTTTTGAGTTATGGCCTCAATTAATCAAGTCAGTGCGCTATTTCACAGAAAGCACATTAACTCCTATCTTAAAGTCCGACAAAGATAAGAAGAGCACTTTAAATGCCACGCCACGGTGTGCCATTATTTTAAGACGATCTTCACAAACCATCCATACCAAATAAATAGCCTTCTTCGAACGTGTGTGTGTGTGTGTGTGTCTGTTCAAACCGTTCAACGGCAGCGCTCTGGGGCGTAGTTTCGGTGTGATTAATGAACCCGATGTTGGGCCGCAGGACAAATGAACCGACCCGGGGCGCCCCCCGGACGTGGCAATGCACTGTGCAAAATCTGTCGAACCGTTCGATTTTGACCTTCGTCTACCGTGTACAGTACACGAGAACGGCAACTGTTCGTTCCCGATTGTAGCACATCACTACTATTGTCCCGATTGTAGCACATCACTACTTTCGCGGATCGCTACAAATTGTTCGACGGGTCATCGATCGTTTCGTCATCACGCACACCATTAAAAAAAATGCATTATAAATAAAGCGGCAAAAGCCAAATTCTGACTCCTTGTCATTTCAAATCATCGGCAAGCAACACGCTTCGCTCATCTCACCAGCAACTCCTTGGCACACACAAGTGGCACAGAACTCCAAGCAAACCACCCAGCTTGGTACCACGAAAAAGCACACCATCGGCTCTTTTCAGAGCCACCGATTCTTTATTAAGAACATCTTCAAAAAAAAAAAAAAAAAATACAAAACACAACGTAGGGTTCCGTACCCAACATTTTGGTGCCGACAAACCAGGATTAGATATCCTAAAAAATTGTGTGCGTTCTGTGGCCACCGTGTGTGTTGCAAGTGTAAAGTTGTACACCGGTTTGTTTCATTCGCGGTCGTTTAAGTTTATTCGCGGCACGTAGCGTTTCACAAACGGCACATAGTGTGTATGTGTGCGTTCGCGAATAATTGTGTACCATCCAGGGTACAAAACGCGTACCACAAAGTGTGTGTTCTGTGCGCGTCATTCTCAAACTCATTCGCGGCGCGTAGCGCTTCTCAAAGCGACACATAGTGTGTATGTGTGCGCTCGCGAATAATTGTGTACCACTCAGTGTACAAAACGCGTACCACAAAGTGTGTGTTCTGTGCGCGTCATTCTCAAACTCATTCGCGGTACGTAGCGCTTCACAAGCGACACACAGTGTGTGTGTGTGCTCGCGAATAATCGTGTACCACTCAGTGTACAAAAGGCGCTTCACAATTCGTGTGATCCATGCGCATTATCCTTGGTGCGCTATCTCGCGGCGCATATTCTTCGCAAGACAATCAATAATTGTCTGTGCATTTCGCAAAATTTGTGTACCTCCTCCGAGTACAAAGGGTGCCTCACAACCTGGGTGTTCAAGGCACATTGTTTAGTGCATGCCATTTGCATCGCATACAATTCTACGAAACTTCGCATCAAAGCCTGTGTTTTCAACAATTCTTACTAACCGTGCAGTGCGCGTTGTACTAACAAAGTAAAGTGATTTGTTTTCTCTCAAGCAACCGTGTTTGCTCAGTGAACATTAAAAATGACAAAAGCAGACAAGCTTAAGTCACGGCAAGCCAAACGGCAAAGCCTCATTGTGTCTATGCAGCGGCTTGCGCAGTTTGCAAAAGACTATACTCCTCAACAACAACAGCAAATACCCGACCGACTTGATCGGTTGTCGAAAATTTGGGAATGTTTCCAAATGGTGCAGGAAGACTGCGAGGAATGGGACGATTCCGAGAATGCTACCAGCGAAAACGAAGCGTTATTGTCACAAGCAGAGGAGCTTTACTTCGAAACAAAGGCCGCGTTAACAAGCTACATTCCGGAAACAGCAGATCAGGTAAAAGAAGAGGTTACCCGCCCAGCAAACGTAAGTGTTAAACTACCTATCATTTCATTACCTGAATTTTGTGGTGAGCTCACAGAGTGGCTATCCTTTTATGACACCTTTGTTTCACTTGTTCATAATTCTGAAGAAATTTCCAACATCCAAAAATTTCATTACTTGCGTGCGTCCCTCAAAGGGGAAGCTGCCGGAATAATACAACCAATTCCTATTACAGCAGAAAACTATCAGGTGGCTTGGAAAGCTCTTTTGAATCGATATTCCAATAAAGTACATCTTCGTAAAATGCACATACGTGCATTGTTCGAGCTTCCAAAGCTAACCAATAGTCACGCCCCAGACTTGCGACAATTGGCTAACCAATTTCAGCTACACATCGATATTTTAAAACAATTAGAGGAGAGCATTCCTGACAACAGCACAATTTTTGTGGAACTTCTTGCTACCAAATTGGATAAAGCAACATTACAAGCATGGGAAGAACACAATTCCCAAGACATCCAGCCAACTCATCCAAATATGACAAACTTCTTGTTGAAAAGAGCTCAAACAATTGAAGCATTAGCGTTGCAGACAGGCAACCGCCCAACCACATCTCATTCGAAAATGGGTATACCTAACCATAAATTTTCCAAGAAAATGAGCACTAACACAATTAGTGTGAAACAGGACAACACACACACTTGTCCTGCATGCAAAAAAGATGGTCACACGTTGCATCAGTGTCAATCCTTTATCGCTATGCCATGTAAGGCGCGTCAAGAGTTTGTATCACGAAACAAACTTTGTATCAATTGCTTGAGAAGTGGACATTTCTTTCAACAATGCCCTTCTAAGTACTCTTGCCGAATTTGTAAAAGGAAGCATCATTCTATTTTACACTATGAAACGCAAACAAATAATAACCCTGAATCAGAAAGCACCACATCTGAATCAAATATCATGGCAACTTTGCATACAATTAGTTCTGAGCACAGTCCCCAAAACGTGCTTCTCGCAACTGTACTACTACAAGTGGTCGACAAATATGGCCAAAAACATTTTGCACGAGCCTTATTGGACAATGGTTCACAGCCAAACGCAATTAGTGAAAGATTGTGTCAGCAGTTACATTTAACTCGAAAAAATGTTAACGTTTCCATTGTCGGAGTTGATGGTACAAAAACAAGCGCAAGGTATCAAATACAAGCGGAAGTACAATCGCGAATAAATAATTTCGCAACAACAATGAACTTTCTAGTTTTGAAAAAGGTTGCTAGTGACACACCAATTACACCAGTACCAGCTCATTTTTGGAATGTACCTGCTTCATATCAACTTGCTGATCCTCACTTCAGCACACCAGGGCGCATTGACATGATCATTGGGGCAGGACATTTTTATTCATTGCTAGGTCCAGGAAGACAAAAATTACCAAACAACAACCAACTTGTTGAAACTGTGTTTGGATGGATTATGACCGGCAACATTCCATCCAAAAATCAAAACGAAGTTACATGTCACGTAGTAACCATGCATCCCACCATTGAAGAACAAATAGAACGATTTTGGAAGATAGACGAACTTCACAATTCAAGTTATAGTCTCAACGAAAGAGAATGCGAAAACCATTTCAAAGATACAGTCTCCCGCGACCACAATGGTCGATATATAGTTGAAATGCCAAAACATCCTGATATCAATCAAATGCTTGGTGATTCTAAAAACACAGCTATGCGCAGATTTCAACTACTTGAAAAACGATTAGAATGCGATACGCATCTCAAGGCTCAATATCACAAGTTTATACATGAATATATAACGTTGGGGCACATGACTCTAGTCCCAAGAGAACGGGAAGATTGTTCAGGAGCATTTTATCTTCCCCACCATCCTGTGCTGAAGGATTCTAGCTCTACCACCAAGGTCAGAGTTGTATTTGACGGCTCTGCCAAAACCAGTACCGGTAAATCACTGAACGATGCCTTACTAGTTGGGCCGGTGGTACAGGAAGAATTATTGACATTAATTATCAGATTTCGAAAATATGAAATAGCACTCATAGCTGACATCGAAAAGATGTATCGGCAGGTTACTATGAATCCAACTGATCGACACCTACAGAGAATTTTGTGGAGATTTGACAACTCTCAGCCCATTCGAACTTATGAGTTAGGAACCGTAACCTACGGCCTAGCTCCTTCAGCCTTCTTAGCAACGCGTACTCTAATTCAACTTGCCAATGACGAAGGTGATACGTATCTCAAAGCTCGTTCCGTGATTAAAGAAAACGTATACGTAGATGATTTGCTAGCAGGAGCAAATAACATCCCAGAAACAATTGAACTACGCAATCAACTGAATGCTTTGCTACAGAAGGGTGGCTTTCTCCTTCGCAAATGGTGTTCCAACGCTCCAGCAGTATTAGCTGACCTACCACCTGAACTTGTTGCCACCCATTCTTCCGTCAATTTTGATCCAGATGAAAGTATCAAAACCTTGGGCATATGCTGGGAGCCTATGTCAGACAAATTTCGTATCAACATAAACATTAATATAATCAAGAGCCCTTATACCAAACGAAAGGTTCTATCAACCATAGCACAACTATATGATCCACTTGGATTGATTACCCCTATAACTATACGAGCTAAAATACTAATGCAACAATTGTGGCTATTGAACTTGGATTGGGATTCAACAATTTCCCCATCATTACAAAATTCATGGGCAGAATTTCTCGAGCAAATCCCTACACTTACTAACTTTCGAATTGACCGTTTTGCTTTTCAACCACACTATGAACAAATTGAAATCCATTGTTTTTCCGACGCTTCTGAAAGTGCTTACGGTGCGTGTGTGTATGTACGCACAGAAGACAAACACGGTTCCGCACGCGTAAATTTACTAACATCAAAATCGCGAGTTGCTCCATTGAAACCTTTAACCATTCCACGATTGGAATTATCTGCTGCATTACTTGGAGCTAGACTATTCAAAAAGGTACAACATGCATTAGATATTCCACTTGACACATGCTATTTCTGGTCGGACTCTACTGTTACTCTTGGTTGGCTAAAAGCTACTCCTAGAACATGGAAAACTTTCGTAGCTAATCGAGTAGCTGAAATACAAGAACTAACTCATGGCTTCCAATGGCAACATGTTTCTGGCAAGGAAAACCCAGCTGATATGATATCTAGAGGAGTGGCGGTGAATGAATTCCTCAGTAGTGATCTATGGCGGCATGGTCCCTCCTGGCTTCGTGAACCCAAAGACTCTTGGCCCTTGCAAACCCCGGATAACAACATCACCGTAGAGGACGAACGAAAGGTATCTGTCCTAACAACTCAAGTGACTGAAATAAATCCAATATTTCAACGTTTTTCTACACTACAACCATTACTTCGTATTATTGGTTTCTGTTTGCGATTCATCAACAACACTCGCAAATCAAATAAAAGAATATCGCTAAATGTTCTACTGGTAAAGGAGATACAACATGCTAAACGAGCCCTATGCAAAATGGTACAAGCTACTGAATTTTCTGTTGAACTACAAGCCTTAAAAAGAAATGAAGGGTTAGCTAAGGTTTCTTCTATTCGACTTCTTAATCCATTTATTGGCAACGATGGATTAATACGCGTTGGTGGCCGGTTGCGCCATTCTGATCTGAGCCACGATGCTAAGCATCCCATCCTCATGCCAGCTTTCCATCCTTTCACTCGCCTTCTAATCATGGATCATCATCTGAAAACAATGCACGGCGGAGTGAGCATGACATTATCATCTATTCGTGAAGAAATATGGCCATTGAACGGCATGAGAGCCGTTAGAAGTGTAACTCGAACTTGTTTTAATTGTGTAAGAGCTAATCCCACCCCAATAATCCAACCTATTGGTCAATTACCAATATCACGTGTAACAATAAATGAAGTTTTTTCCTGCGTTGGTGTGGATTATTGTGGTCCACTTTATTTGCGTCCATCTCATCGCAAGGCTGCATCTCCAAAAGCATATTTATGCGTATTTGTTTGTATGAGCACCAAGGCTGTACATTTAGAACTCGCAGGTGACTTGAGTACCACCACTTTTTTGATGGCCTTGGATCGATTCGTATCACGACGAGGAAAACCGAAAAACATATACTCAGATAATGGTACCAATTTTATTGGTGCAAAGAATGCATTACATGAAATTTATCAATTCCTTCATAAAGATAATAATAAAATAACTAATCACTTGTCTAACGAAAACATTCAGTGGCATCTAATACCACCACGCGCTCCTAATTTCGGTGGACTTTGGGAAGCCGCAGTTAAGGTAGCAAAAACTCATCTAGTTCGGCAGCTTGGCACAGCTCAACTTTCATACGAATCCATGTGTACTCTATTAACAAAAATTGAAGGATGTATGAATTCAAGACCACTATTACCACTTTCACAAGATCCAAATGATTTATCACCTTTAACACCAGCACACTTTTTATTACTCAGAGATCCCCAGGCATTGCCTGAATCCGATTTACAGCATATACCAACTAACCGACTATCCCACTATCAATTGATACAGAAGTTATCTCAAAACTTTTGGCTTAGATGGACCAAGGAGTATTTAACATCATTGCATAATCAACGTAACATCAGCCGTAAACAACATAAACTTTCCATAGGCGACTTGGTAATCATGAAAGACGATCAACTACCTCCATTGAAGTGGCCTTTGGCACGCATTGTATCATTGCATTTAGGACCTGATGCTGTGGCACGAGTAGCTACCCTTCGGACCGCTTCTGGAATCATGAAAAGACCAGTCTCCAAGATATGTGCCTTAGAGTGCCACAACGAGGACTAAGTTTTGGGAATTATTCCCAAAAGGTGGCCGGTATGTTCGTTCCCGATTGTAGCACATCACTACTATTGTCCCGATTGTAGCACATCACTACTTTCGCGGATCGCTACAAATTGTTCGACGGGTCATCGATCGTTTCGTCATCACGCACACCATTAAAAAAAATGCATTATAAATAAAGCGGCAAAAGCCAAATTCTGACTCCTTGTCATTTCAAATCATCGGCAAGCAACACGCTTCGCTCATCTCACCAGCAACTCCTTGGCACACACAAGTGGCACAGAACTCCAAGCAAACCACCCAGCTTGGTACCACGAAAAAGCACACCATCGGCTCTTTTCAGAGCCACCGATTCTTTATTAAGAACATCTTCAAAAAAAAAAAAAAAAAAATACAAAACACAACGTAGGGTTCCGTACCCAACAGCAACCATCTTGTAAAGTAAATGTGGTTTGGTGGGTTTGGTCCTTTTTTTTCCCCCCATCTTTCTTTTTGGGTGGAGGATACGGTCCACCAAGATATAGCGCACATGTAGGAATATTTACAGAAAACGTTCTCGTAGAATTGACTTGACCCTTACTGGGCGGAAGGTTAGCTTTTGCCTTTCTTTCCCATTGGCCTTTCCTGACAGAAGGCACACGAACGTTTCCAAAATTTTCTACCAAAGCTGGTCAATCTTCGGCCCGTTTCGAGTTGGAGATGCTCTGTTACGCTTCACCAGTAAACCCTTAAATATGTAATATCCGGATGCTTTTTCCCCCATGGGATTCCGAGACGCTGTGTGTGTGTGGGAGAGCTTTTGTGGGATAAGGCAAAAAAAACTACGGTATGTATTTTAAGGAAAATGTGTAACAACATACTGATGACAAGGGAGACACCTGTCAAAACTTGTCAGCAAAATGGTACCGCTTGCAAGGCAGTCCACTTCACCCCCCAAATTTCGGTACCCACAATTTGCATGTGCAAAATAACGAGTTGAAACAACAAACCCCTTCGCACAGTGCTGGGTTCGGATGGTTCTGTTTACCAACGCTCTGAAACAGCTGTCGATAGCAGCCGTGGCGGAGGAGCTAAGCCAAGGTGGAAGCGGCAACCAGCGGCGGTCTGTGTCTGAAAACGTTGCAAACCAGTTTGATTTGGATGCTTTATCAACTGAGAAATTGAGTTTCCGGAGAGTTCTCGGAACGACGACGACGACGCCACGGTGGGCCAGCCAGCTGGTGCCGCGCGCCATAGCAAAAAAGGTTTCATCTACGCTAGGTCAATCGGCATCAATTATGAGCCGGAGACACAAATTTTGTGCCCGACGTCTCAATCGTGTGGCCCCAGCCTGGGCACGCGGGTGGAGTGGTATGCGGGTACGCGGTAGGACGGGTTGAGAAGTTTACCGTTCATCCGAAAAACTGTTCTGGTACGGTCTCGTCTCACTCTGTGGGCTAATTTCACGCTACCAGACCGAAGCCTGCGATAAGTTCCGGTTCCCAGACGTCAATCGATGTTTTCAGAATTTGATGTTGTTTTAGATTAGTTTATATATTTACAAACTCCACTCTAGCGGTAAGGTAGCGGTGAGTTGGAAAACGGGGACATAGAAAGTCTCCTCTTGTGCTGGAAAGTTGGAACTAAACCGAGAATTGAGGTTCCAAAATTGTCACGAAAGGATGCCATGCAACTATGCTACTGTTGCTTGTTTAGGATGATGCGATAGGTTTTCGAATAACATCAACATGTCAGTGAGCGTCACGTCTGTGTGTAATGTAATCGGAACAACACGTGTTAGAAAACAAGTGGAATTTTTTATTCAGTCAACAAAGCTCCTTTTGGAGTGGGGTTTTTTTCAGGGAAGGAGAAGAATAAATTGAACCAGAAGAGTGGCAAAAACAATGAAAAATGGTGGAAAAAATGGCCTCCAAGCGCTCAACAATGCTTGCAGGCGCTGGCGAACTTTGAAAGCGATCCAAGAAAAATGGCCTACGTTGTAATTTTCTCCGAAGCTGGCCACTCTGCATTCGTGTTTGATGTTATAATGTTTTAATTTGGTTTTTAATTTGGTGGTGGTTGGAGGGGGATGGAGGAAGTGGTAGCGGCAACAAAAGGTAAGGGACAACAGCGGCACTTTGTTTCTGGCAGTGGTTGGCCTGGAAGGTGTTTTGCAAGCGGTGCCTGCCAGGCGGTTCGAATATCTTTTGAAGCTATGCAGAGCAAACAATGTTTGAGTTTGTGTTTTGCAGAAACCCAGCATTATGTGGGAAAATGGACATGGAAAAGATTTTTAATTATAGCAACACCTACCGATGGGCCATGTTCCAAAACGTGCTACACGCGTTGCCTGACCTGAGGAGATCACTTGAAAAGTTTCTGACGAGGTAGTACATCGTTTCATTCCATAAAGGGCGGCCATGTACATTAAAGGGCCTGTTTCGATCGCCATTCCGGACGACACACTCCGAAATGCTGTCTATGTTCTCATTACATGTTAAAATATGTCTTGAAAAGGCCAAAAAAACCGCAAAAAAGGTGGTAAAAAGCCTTCCAATCAATCTCACAACCAAGAGGATGACTATTTCCTCCTATTTTTAACTACAAGTTTGTGAGCGGGCGTGTAAGAGTTTGTTCTTATTACACAGTTTCCTACAGTGGTTTGATTAAATTCACGATTCCTGCAATTCTCCATCCAGCGGAGTCTTCCTTTGATGTTGTTCCCGTTTGAAGCGCAGTTTGGGACGCGCAGTATCATCACCCATTTCCGATTGAGGGTTTAGCCGTTAATTGCCCGCCGGCTGCGTCCTCAGATTATGGTTGTATTCAAATCGTTGGAAGCTTTGCCATCGTTGTTTTTCGTGTGCTTCGGCACGGTTCAGTTGGCGGAAACCCGTGGCATTTTGTTACGGCGTCTGTGATTTCTGTGATGAGGAAATGAAACATTCATTACCAGCGTTACCAGTGGGCACTCGCTGTGCACGCGAATGCAAGAAGTCACCATTTGTGGAATGCTTGGCTACCTTCGGTTGGTCAATGCTGCAGCGAGACATTGCTCTGCGCTGCTATGGTAGATAATCGAATGAAGAACAGTCAAACGGCAACGACACAACCGAGTCGGTTGGTGGACGTCGATCAATGTAGCCAATGCTTGGGAATGTTCGGTGTGGCACTGTCGTAGGTGCACAGGAATCTTTTGTAAGCGCGCCTTCCGAACGTAAGTTCTCTAATTCTCGCTATTACGGCGAGGGGTTTGATAATTACGAATCCATTACGTCGGATGGTAGACTCCGCACGCTAAAGCGTCCGATAAACACCCGCGAGCTATAAACGGTCACTGAGCTGCAGGGAGCATGGTCGTGCAACTCGTGCAGAGGAAATGTGAAGAATACCACCTGCCACGAATGTATATCTGCGTGTGCATTCGGGCCTTTAGCCATGCTTGCATGCCCTTTCCGTTGAAGATCACAGATTGCATGCATGCGGATGTAGCAGCAGGAGGGTAATGTGGCAATGTGGCAAGATGCACCAACATCAGGAAACCTTTGCCAGATTATCCTTCACCGGGAACGTAACACGAACAGAGTTCGCACAACAGAAAGTGTTGCTGAAAGTGTGCGAATGTGTGTGTGTTCGTCCGCTCGACTTCATGCCGTCCAAATGTTTCCATTCGCTGAAAAGATTGTCCCGGGGCACACGAGGGTTGGCAGCACATACAACCATTCTGCTGAAACAGCTTGGGAACAGTCCGGTGCAACAGTGCTTCCCCACAAGGAGATCCAACGAAATGGAACGGTCCTCCTAGGGCAGCGAGAAACGCTCCCTTTATGGTACGTGTAATGAATGCAACGAATGCAGCTCTCACGCCATCTCTCCATCCAATGGTATTAAACAAATGGCTCATTAGAAGTTTTACCTTCTGGCGCTCTGTGTGGAATAAGTGACGCGGCGCTTTCCAGGCGCCCAGGTAAGATGGTGCCAAGTTTTGGCGTATTTGGCGAATACGGTGCTGCGAAGTCTTACTTAAGCGGATCGAGGTAGTAGGGACTGGGGAAGGATAATTAGAAATACGCATCCTAGGGAATGGCTGGCTGGTGTCGAATAATGGGATTTAGAGAATTTTGGAAAGGATACATGTCTTATGCATGTGTGCTGGGCGAGCAGTGCTGCGAAGCAGAGTTGGAACAATGTTCCAACGCTTTTCGCAATCAGTATGGACGATAGTAGTTTCTAGCGTTGTTGCGGATGTTATGTGTACGCGGGATAATACCAGGGTAATGATTGTTTATGCGTAGCGGTTCATTTTTGGCAGTCGCCGTTTAATCCCTTTTAGCTTTTCTTTAGTTTTGGTAGTGCTTAGTCTAATGAGCTTTGTTGAAATTTGATATACAATAGGGGTTATTTTTATTAAGACTTACACAATGATCACAACCTGAATGTAGGAGAATGGCAGTTTCATATATTAATTAAGTTTTACAGCTTGTACCTATTTGTTTTCAAGTTATTTTGAATTTATCTAATTAAATTACTCGTATTGTATGAGAGTTTTGTTCATTACATCAAGATGATTTTCACTAAAAGCTCCTGCAAAGCCGTGTGCAAATCTCGATGGAAAAAATTGATTTTTGATGCATAACAATTTGTTCTCATTTTTCTTACAGTTATTACCGCAAAATTATTTTTCCAAAAAATAAATTATTGATAGTGTGTTTAGATTTTGGCCTCTAAAATATATCTCTTATTACATTTACCATGTATTTGAGCTAAATCGGGAAAACTTTACAACTATTTTGCTGTATGAAAGTAATAAATAATGACGTTAAAGCTTTCAAAATTGGCATAATGATCGTAATATATTAGCACCTGGCCATGAAGTTATTGCTCTATCGACTTGAATTGATATCAAACAGTTTCAAGGACAGTTATTACAAACAAATTAACTTTCAGTAATTAATGCCTTACTCCTCAAAAATTGGTTACTGAAAGTATTAATGCCATTATAGTACACCAGAAGAGCAAAATCAAATGAAAATCTTAATTTAATGTGTGAAAAGTTATAAATTGTAGCTACATCATCCAATTTAAGCGCATAAGTTTGTAGAATATCAACACCCAAGGGTTAACGCTAAACTGCATCATTGAAATGTTTGAATGTTAATAAGCTCGTTGTCCGGTCGTTTCCTGCTGTCCCGGGGATTATCTAGACGGAATTGAACGTTGCACAAACAAACGTGTTACCGGTGATTAAGAGTGACTATCGATCCTTGCTTCCTCGATGGGTATATCTCCGCATGGATCCGATGCATCTCCAAAGGAGGAGTTTGGGAGCGGAGGTAGGGAGGCAAATTGTATCTCGTCCACGATGCAATCCTTACACACGATGATCCTCACGATACCTTTGTCTGGGAAGCTGCTGTCGCATGCGACGGTGATGTCTTGTGGTCTCGTGAACACAATCGAATTTGTGCTACCAGCACAACAGGCAAAGGTTGATGGCTCAGCTCGTTTCAGGTGCAGGTGCGATCACTCGTTGTCGCAGCACCGGAACTACGCCAATACGTGCTGCAATTATGGCGATGGGTCCGTTGTGGATAATTCCGGTGCCGTCCGGTAATTCTAAACACGGTGCTAATGTGCTGGTATGATGGGGCGCACAGTGACTACGATGCGAGACAGTACGCTGGACGACGCTGGACAGTGTGCCCTCGGTGACAATTGGATTGTCTCGTTTGACTGATTTTCCTGTGTGTGTATGTGTATATATCTATTTTGTCCTGCTCCATTGTGTGCTGGCGGTAATTTGGCGAACAACTTGGCTGCCTGGCTGCAGTTGTTTGCAATTTCATTGGCTTAAGGTTGGACGGATTGATCAATCGAAATTGGATTTCGAGACAACATCAATCTGCTTGTGATTCTGGGAGCTGGGAGGGTGTGATTTGATTTGTAGTTTCCGGCATTCCCAGTTACCTTGGTTGGTAGAATTGCAGAAAGCAAGCACTATTGGCTGATTGGTGTTGATTTTGGGAAGTAGTAACCATCGGATAGTCTAGCTCTAAACACGACTCCAATATGCAAGGTGTATACTGAAGTGCTCTCAATAACGTTTCAACTCATCTACCCATTATCATTCAACAACGTTTTGCTACTACAATCTTATACAAAGACAATCATCAAAATAGGACAACGATAACCGCAATGTGTCCGTAAAAAGTACACTCGGGTGTTGCAATAGCAGCAATTAAATAAGTATCGCACCGTCTCATGCACCGCTGCACCACCATCGAAAGCCACAGGTCGTTAAAGCGAAAATTGCATTGATTTTGTCACACACACACACGTAATACAAAATACACAACCAGTGAGCGTGATGGCAGTGATGGTAACGGTGGTTTTTCATTATTTCCTTACGCGGTTCCCTTTCGGTTGGACGGCGGACTGCATGCACGAAACAAACGCCATGTCGCTTGGTGGAGATCAAACCAAGATCTCCATCCACCCATTCGACCGTATCCGTCCAGATGCTATGTATGTTTCCGGGTAAAACCACCACCGAATCGAAAGAAAGCTTCGTCCAAACTCACTAGTACACGTTCTAGTTTAACGGCTCGTTGCGCAACAGCATTTTCCGGCCGATGCCTTGGTTTGGTTTGGTGCAAATGTGCACTTACCTACTGCATTTGGAAACGATTTTTGGTCGCTTTGCTCGGTTTTCGGCAAACGCTGTGCTGTGGGACAGTTTTTCTTTTGGTTTTTAAGGCTAGGATCGTGGTCTCATGCACTTCGTAGTGATGGATTCGTGCTGGTCACGGGTGTTTGATTCGAGCAAATATGGAATCAAATGAGCGTACGTGCTATAGATGAGGTGGTATTTCTTTGAAGTTTGAAGTTCGTTTGCCTGGTGCAGTGAGCACAGTGTAGAATTTGGTTAAAACATCCCGCCTTCCAAATCGCCCAAATGGCACTGACCTTGAGCATATCTGGTGCCAGGATTGGTGTAGCTTAATTTACATTTACACACACGCACACATCTTCTCCACTGCTCTCCCGGCTAGGGAAGTGTAGCTGCACATTGGGGACCACTCGTTGCCCACTTAGACCCTAGCACAGTTACACATTTGCTTGAAAAAGAGATTGATCATACCGTTATCAGACCTTTTGAGTGCGTATGTGTGTGTGTGTGTGTCTGGGAAAGCACTTTCACACGCAGTCCCAACGCTGTTTCCAGATACAAATTATGCTAATTTATGTAGCGTGCGGAGTGCGAAAGGAGTTGAATGCACGCTGAAAAACACCAGCCAAGCAGCTAAGCTACTTCACTTTGTGCGTGTGTTAGTGTGTTGTATGCAAATTTTTGCATATCGCTAGAATTGTTGCACTATTCTCCCTACCCCTGCGGGTTTGGGTGAGTGGTTTAGGTGAGTGTTGCTGCTGCCGTTTGCCGGTTTGGAGCTGGACATAAATTATCGGACCCGTATCTGTTCGGTGTGCTCGGCTGGCGTGTAGCACCGTTTCTGGATGCATGTGTGCCTCTTGGTTAGTTACATCGGTTTTTTGTTGTTTCCTCAAGTAGCTTTTTTGTTTGATTTGTGTACAAAAAATGGAACAACTTTGTCCGCGTGGTCTGTGGCGCTGGCCATTGGAAGTGTGATCGTAATTACACATTACGCGTTCTCTTTGTGCTCTTTAGTGAGAAACAATTGCCATGAAATCCCGATATTCGCCTATAGATCTGTTCATTTGCCAGCTGTCACTGCCGGTCGGTTGCGGCCAGTTGCTAATTTAAACTATTTGTTCAAAATTCGCAGGAACAGAATTATGCTTGCACACTTCATATTAATATGGATGAAGCGAAGGAAAATACGACCAGCTGCAATCAGGATGCTCCTTCCGATGACTGATTTAATTGTTCCGCTGCATAAGCATTTCAGGAGCATAGCAAGCCGCTTCGCGCAAGCAGCATCATTCTCACATTAATTGGGATTGGTTATGCGATTCCGATTAACATATGCATTGTAAATCATTAAACATAACAAAGGAAGGATATTGCGTACAGAATTTCAATTGTTATTACTGTTATCTATTTGTTCCGAACATTTTTTATTTATTGTAAGGTATATTCTCTCTTATGTTAACATCATGCAACTTTTATTTGAGTATTTAATATCGAAAGAACAAAACATGCTGTAATGTATGCTTTTAAACATATTTTATACAAATCTGTAAGAAAATTGGGTAATTAATTGAATATAATGTGCAAAACAGCTTGGATTGAGCTACAACCTGCACCATCATGGTAGATGCTATTATGCAAAGTGAATCATTATGCTAAGTAAAGGAACTATTCCTCGCGTAATGATGGAACGATTAATTACCCGCGCGGAATCAAATTACGGTTCAAACGCAAGCCAATGTTTTTGGCTATAGGTTAACAACAAGCTGGCAAGCTGTCTCTCGACTGCTCCAGGTGTGAGTGTATAATTATAGAGCAAGTTTTTGAACCAAAGCACATGCTTAATTATTCTTCCTCGATTCCTCCCCCCCCCTCCGCATCTTCCGTCGGAATGTGTGAAGACACTTTGCACACAAGCAAACGTCAGTTTGATTGTGTCGGATAAAGTTTGCCGGCCCTTAGGGTGCGCGCGAAGATGCGAGCAACTGTTCGCAGTACACATTCGCTTTACCCGCCAGTGCATAGCGCCGTAAGCGTCATTCTACTTATGCAAGACTTTTGCAAGTTTTGCAACTCGTGACTGATGTACTTTGAAAAGTTTGATTGAGTTGGATTCGGGATGAGGTTGAGAGAACTTTTCCTCGTTCGCAATGTGTTGGGTGACACTTTGATGCTTGGAAGATGGCTGATGAGTGCGTCGTAAGGTTGGCTAGCAATGGTTTATGATGATCTTCTTGCTATTGATGTGAAATATTTGACATCAACAGTCAAATTGTTATTTTAAGTGATTTTAGAGATACCATTCAAAAAGTTGGTAGACATTTTTTTCGGAGCATTTAGGGTAAACGTACCTATAGTGGTGCTAGTACCAATAGTGGTGGTATTGCACTAAAATGCGTCTAATGCGATAAATTAACAGTAGTTAAGTTATTTATGATAGTGTGAAATGTTCTCTAGCCTTTTATAAAGGATTTAAAAATTAAATGGGGCCATTCCGTTTCTTAGTGACCGAAATATCCATTCTTTTGTGAAAGGTATCAACATTTTTCCAAAATCCTTAGGATTTCATAACGATACTTATATTTTTGTTAACGTTCTAAATGACCACATAACAACGCAATTATTAGTTATTTCAACATAATTGTTATCAAATGATATTGTTTTATTCAAATTCATTGGCTTTTGACCATATTTAACTATTTTTAAGTGTTTTTATTACGATAGTGTCATTATAGATACACCAAACAGGCATGTTCCTATAGTGGTCCTAGTTCTAAAATAAAAAAAACAAGTAATTTTAGATTTTTTTTTCGACGACATTTTTGACATGTCGTACTGTTTTCATTAAAATAAGCAACAGAAATGAGTTTTCTTTTAGGTATTTTACCAAACAGAGGCCAAAATTCGCTTATTTGGCTGAGTGAAAAAACGACTTCAAATCAAGCAAACTTTTCTGGGTATGGGCTGACGACAGGTGTTATTCAGTACTTTAGTCAATATTTTCATCAACCAAATTCATACATTTTTTACGATCAAATTACGAAAGAAATCATTATTATGGCATCTTGCCATAATGTTATGTAATCCTTGCTATTCACACGAAACGATATTATTCACTGTTTTGAGGCATCCTTGTTTACCACCACTATAGGAACACAATACGACGACTATAGGAACCATACCACCATTATAGGTACAACGAAGCAGTCACAAAAATATGTTTTTTTTTTCGTAAATTTGATGTGTTTCATGGTAAAAATGGTTGTGATAGCGAAGATAAAACATATTCCAACTGTTATGTGTTAAAATATTCAGAAATTGTCCTTCCTGACACTTTAAATCCATCAAAATACATCTGTACCACCACAAATTGCACCACTATTGGTACATTTACCCTATGTTTAAAATCTTTGCTGCTTGGCAATCACTTTATAGAATCTTTTTTCTACAGAAGCCCTGTACAAAACTGTGCTAAGAAAAATCTAATTTTAAACATTTATCCTACGGATCCAGGGTAACAATATGGCTGAAGGAAGGCAATATTTTGCTTACTCGTACAGTTGTATCGTATTTTTTTTTTGCTTCAATTTTTCAATCTGGTTTGAAACGTTTAGTCTGGAATTCATTGCAAAACAAATTGACATGCACACTTGAAAGCGCACAGTACAATTCTCCTTCTTCTTTTCGGCTCACTCACATACTGTATGTTGGGTTGGGTTGCCGTTGTTCTTTCTCTCACTTGTATTCACCACTGCACGCGTATCGCGTAGGCATATCCGAAGAAGGATCCATTTTGCCGATATAAATTTACCAAACGTACGATCACCGGAGGAGCGCACGCATAGCTTTGTTGGAGCTTTTTCTCTCTCCGTACGAAAATTTTGCTCGTATCTTGCATAGGCGTTTCTTGCCTGTTGTATTAGGACCGTAGGCAGTCCGCGGGCGTGCCCGGGTAGATAAGTGAGACCCCGACCAAAGACTGTAATTTAAATGCAAATAAGGTGCAGAATGGAGCAAAGCGGGGAAAGATGGTTCGATGGTTCATCATTCAATTTGCTTGCCTCGTAGTGCTGGGCCCACTCGGTGCGCGGTTTCTGCGTTAATGCGCTGCAGGCTTCGTATAAATACGAGAATTAATGATATGTATTACATTGGTGACATTCGATTATCGTAAATTCGCTTTAAAACCCCGTTTACGCTACTCCGCTACTCGGAAGTGTTTTGTTTCATTCGAATAAATGTAAATAGCGCTGGCTAAAATATGTCTACCTGTGGTGGCAAATGGATAGACAATTGAATGCGTACGGTGTGCGGGTTTGAGTAATGTTTACTGCTGTTTTTTTCAATAATTTTAAAACACTCTTGCAAAATCTCCCACATTTCTTGTTCTACTACTCTGCCCATCGTATCCAAAACCGACGACCCTTTGATCGTACGGGCCACTATTATTACTTCCTTTTTATTCCTTCCACCAACTTTGCGACACCACCTTTGAAAGAACGAACGTACAGATAAGAACTTGTGCCCTTTTACCCCCTGCCACTTTCACCGTCGCCGGGAAGCCAAACGGTGGCTTTACGGTCGGTAGTAAAGGTCGTTTGATAAAATGAACCCGATAGGGATGTTTATAGGCATAAATGGTAAGAAGAATCCCGTTTCCCTTACCCTGGTGTGTGAGAATTTGTATTTCTCTTTTATCTAGGCAGGCAAGCAACGAAAAAAAAGGGAAATGGAAAACCCTATTTCCCGTGCCCATTTTTCCCAACTCTCCACGGGATCACGATGCAAGATTGGGTGCGTTTTTTTTTGCTGTGCCGTGCTTTTGTTGATGTTGCTGTTGCTGTTGCAAGAAGCTTCTGGTAATCTTTTTATCTCATTCGTCGCCCCATCCCATACCGTCCTCGAAATGCGTATTGCCGAGCATAAACGTGGCAATTTTAGGTTAATAAAATGTAATTGAAAACCTATTGGAAAACCTTTCCAGCCTGCACGCGCTGGTTGATCAATTTAATTATATGTTTTTCACTGGGGCTGGACGGTGCGCCGAATTTGCTCGAAGGTTTTGATAATGTATGTGAAAGAAGGGACGATTTTGTAAGTGAAGATTAAGCAAGACTTTGAATTAAGCCATATTAATTATTTACTTCACTGTATCATGCAAACTTAAAGACAAATACTCTATCAAGATTTGGTGGCTGACGGGATCATATCGGGCGGCAGGGGCTTATTTGATCTAATTAATAAACATTTTAATTACATTTTGGCGCACTTATAGTTTGCCTAATGATCTTCATTTCTTTCTCACTTCATCATCCGCTCCGAACTGTAGGATTCATAACCGTTCTGGCAATGACTATAGTTCGCGATTTAATTTCTCAGTCACTTCTGGCATACCCGACCGGTTCCTAATGGCAAATAGGTCCGGCAGGCAATTTGGCAACGGAGAGAAACTTGTACGCTCGCTTGCGTCCGGTCCGAAACGAGCACGTTTTATGAGCGACTGGCGACTTTCTCGAGCTCCCCAAAAGTCTCTTCGTGGTGTGTTGGAAAACGATTTTAGCTTCTTGTTGTGTTTGGTTGTCTTTCCCGTTGTTTGCTTTTTTCAAAAACTTCCTACAGAAAAGACAACACAAACTTTATCACAACAGGATCCGCAGTAAACCAAAACTAGCAGCCCTGCTTGTGGCTACTGAAAAGTGGGAAAGAATTTCCCGAATATTAACACTAATTAACAACCCGTTTCGTGGCCAGTTTCGGGTGAAAGTTTCTCGCTTCTCGCACTCGGCGTTGGGCAGGGGATATGTGGTGCGTTTGCGTTTGGGTAGTAATGAGGTGAAAATGAAGAATACTATTTCCGAGCGTTTCGTAGTCTAGTATCTTGGGCAATTAGAAGGTAGCCTTGAGCTGTAAGCTGCACAAAGTTTAAGGCACTCGCACCAAATGGCCCCATTATGGTGGCGTGAATATGCGATTATAATGATGATGACTTCTTGAGAACGTTATCCGGAGCATATGTGCGGTGATTGTGGGTTTTTCTTTTCTTTGCTAATCTAAACCTCACACGGGTGTGACTTTCAAATTGGTGTCGGGTGAAGGTAATTATGTGATGTTTTTTTGCCTCGATAAATGGTGCTCAAAGCCTCAAATCTAGCCAAAGCCTCAAACAAGACAAAGGGCTTTGCTTGCGACTTATTTTACTCAGTATAATACAAACGAAATCCATTCGTGTGCTTTTGCGCACGGTACAACCAGGAGGTGTATCTGTTTGCTGTCATAATATTTCATTCGACTGACGATCATTTTTCATTCGACGTCGTGTGGTTTGGCAAAGAAATAGCTGCCAGGAGGCATATCTATAGTCCACCGGTTGTCTTCGTCAAGCCAAACGCAGGCCGTGGCGTTCAGCTGCTCATTGTAACTAGTCGCTTGATTAATGGTGTTGAGATGGGTGGGAAAGTGGTCCTTTTTCATATTGTTTTGTTGTGTGTTGTTTCTCATGTGGATTTTTGTTGTTGTGAGGACACATAAAACCATAAGAAAGGGCAATACCATTTTGAAGATCTCTTCATCTGTTTTTTCCCCGTTGCTGTGTAAGATGAGTGGATTCGTTTTCCTTTTGAAGGAGTTTTGCCTATGTTTAGTTTGTTCAGATATTTCGATATTTTTTTCCTATTTCAGCTCAGAATTGAATGCTATCAGTGCCAACGTCAATGCTTGCAGGATGTATTTTTAAACTGCAATTCGAAGCTGCGGAATGCTTCCGGCTGGTATTGAAATGAATTTAACGAGCAAAGTCATGCACATACAGATTGATATTCCCATCGCTTTTACCCTGGTTTGTTTCCACCGTGACTGCCCTCAAGGTGTTGTTTATTTAAGCTCCATGAATGAATGAAACAACTCGCGCCACTTGAACGTAGAGTGAGTTGTAGAGTGAGGCCAACGAACAAAACAAAAGCACAATAACTTCCAATGGCTGATTGTTCATGTAAAACAATACCATTAATAATTCCATTCTTAAAATACCTGAGGGCAATTTGATTGTGGGCTTTGTTTAAAGGTTCGTAATGTTTGATTGAGTACTGGCTCTTGTTGGTTCCAGGCTATTTTTTCAATAATACTGTTTCCATGTTATATGTTTATTTTTGGTACAGTAAATATTATACTAAGATACGACAAACATAACTGTTCAACCTTGAAACAAACTTGAAATGAACCCAATAATGAATGCCACGACTATACGTATACATTAATAACCCTCGCCAAGACAACAAACACTGCCCATGCTTTAAACAAACCATTGCACTCCGATTAAGAAATCAAACATTTGACTAATGTGTTGTACCGGTTTTGACGCGCCGCGAACCATTGCTCGCGAAAAACGTAAACCAATTTCGGCTACAAATCGACCGAAAGCGATCGCGCCAAAAAGCTTACCATGTTGCCGAAAAGTACACCGCATCGCACCCACGTCTCTGGCCGTGGGAGTAGTAGCAGTAGTAATCCACATTTTTCATTAATTTTCCGTTGATTGATGATGTGCGGGTGCCGACGACGAACGGGCCGCGAAACGGTCCGGCGCGCCAATGGTACATTTTTCATCGTTTCATAATCATTATATTAAGAACCTAATCTGCTGTCAGTGGCAGTGTCACTGGTGTGACCGGAGTTTCTGGGTGGTTCGTTTCGCGATCGATTTAACATTCTCTCTCTCTTTATTTCTCTCTCTCTCTCTTTTGCACGCTCTCTCTCTCTCTCTATCTCTTTCTCTCCCGAAAACAACATAATAAAAAGGAAGCCTAAAACAGACCGACAGCGAGTACGCCTCGGACGGGCAGTTGCAATGCCAGAGGCTTTGGTTATTGTTGAGCGATTAATCAAATTTTACAGCTAGATTGATCTCCTCATCTCGTTTCGTTGCCGGAAAACGTGAACACCGCAGTACGTTACTTGTTTGTGGTAACGATTTTCCCGTACGAGTTAAAACAACGGTTTGATTGCATTGTATCAATAGTATACTTGTTTTGCCTACATTCAGGCGCCGACGCCTATCCAGAGGGCGCTGTCGCTGTTTTTGCCTCTCCATTTGACGTGCAGTGGATACGATTGAGGTTGACACCGCCGAAGCTTTGCTGACTGACGCATTAGTTGTTTATTATTTCGTGAGTATCTTTGGCGTGCTTCGGGGTTTCACTCGGATGAAAGCCACCGCGTGATATGGATACCGTGTAATCCCCCCCCCACCCCTCCCTCTCTCTTACCTTCCAACGACAACGAAAGGTACGTACGATCTGCCAGTAAAAATAGGAATGTTACGTCGTGTGCACCGTACTGTGATGGCATCATTCCGGATGGGGTTTGGGACCGACAGATTTTGTGCTTTGCATGCAAAACTCACTAACGGCGCTGTGTGCATCACAACACACAGATATGGATAAGAATGAACCGTGTGTGGCGTGTTGCTTACATGGTTGGATTTTCCGCTGCAAAGCTCGTCTGTCACAATAGAAATAAGGGAAAACGGGGCAAAAAAAACCCAAATCGGACGCATAGCGAACGCTCGGCGACACTGGTTCCGATGACACACACGTACCAGACAGTGTTGCCAAGAGTGACAGACGGCGCAGATTTCGATCCGGCTGGTTACGATGAATTAGTTCTATCATACTATTTTTGTTTCTCACTAAAATGTGTAAATCATCTTGCTTTGTCAGCAGCGCTTTGAATATCCCGGACTAGGTGTGTATACAGAGTCGCAGGCTTTATCACGTACCATGTGCAAAATCCTGCCCAGAACAAATTCAGTGTACGTAGAGGGGATCCTGCTTATATTTTATCAAATCCATCTTAAAATCCGAAATGTATTCAGAAACTGTGGATTTACATACTGCAAACCGGGAATTGTGCAACCCGAGCGCAAATGATTATGCGGCAACCGGGTGAGGATGACGCATGCACCCGGGCACGTTTTAATTACGGGATGCACAACTCGGAAAATAATTGCCGATTGCATCGATAATGCAACGCGGTGAAATTTAATCAATCGAATGTAAACTCGGCGTGCATGCACAACTCGGTGTGTATGGTGGCGCCCAAGCCCGGCGGTTTGCGATGCGCTGATTATTGAAATTGAAATTTATGTTCAACTTATGAAATTGACAACGGGGTTTTGTGCTGTTATAGATATAGAGATAGATTTCACGCAGGTAAATACTGTCCAGAGCAGATAACGGGCATAAAAATGTAGTACTGTTTTTGCAGCTGCAACATTGTAGCCAGATGTGAATTGATTGCAATTTAAATGCGTTCCGAGATGCGTTCCCAAAAATGCACTCTTCAAACATTCACAATCTGTGTTTAGCCATTCGAGCTTTTGGTACTTTGTTGCTATTATGAGCTTTATGAATCTCTCCGAAAGGCTTGCATAGCTCAACTACTTTCAAATTCCTGATAGCCCAACGAGTGGCACTGGCTGAAAGACGTTATCAAATTCTGCAACCTCCGGCTGCTCGGGCCTTTGCTATACGATGAAAATTTCATTGTAGCCCATTGCTCAGCGAGCAATGCAACAAGAAAAGGCTCAATTATTCCAGTTCAATTGCTGTCTCGTATGCTGAAATGTTCTCGTGCAAAGACCAACTGTGAGGAATGTACAACAGTACTGGGTACTACTGCTAGCAATGCTGATGCCACTCGTCAACGAAGTGCTTCCGTTCGTTGCTTCAATCAGCACTGCAACGTGTTTGAACAGGTAGCTTAAGTAGAGGGGAAAAATAAATAGAATAAGTTATCCAAAAATGTTCATACACCCTTCAGTGGAGCGCAGTGCTGGGAAGAAGCCGAAAAAGCTGAATTCAGAGACAAAGGCTACAGCACGCGTCTACCTACGTGAATTATCTTATACTAAAATAGCTCCAGCAGCAGCAGCCGTTCCAGCTAACGTAATCCGCAGCCGCGCAGTTTCGCATCAGCGGCTTCCGACGGCAAATTCGACCAATTTCCTGTCGGCGTCGGGAGAAAGTAGGCAAGGCTCATGGAATGTGATTCCACTGCCGACGTGGAGCAGCGCGCAGTCGAGCGGCACGCAGAAATACGAGAGTGGATTGGATTCTAAGCAGGACAAATTGGCGCTTTTGGCACGGTATACGGTTGCATCGCCACGGATCCCGGATAAAATTCGGCTTTCCCAAGCCAAGCGGTTCACGAACGGGTGGGCGGTCGGATTTCGGCCGTATCGTAAACCGTGAAAATGTTCCGAGTAGTTGAAAGAGAGCTGTGTGAGCACGTGAGAGGGCACCCATCCCATTCCCTTGGCCATCGTCATCGTCATCGTCAAAGACAAACTTTTCCAATTCTTCAAAATGGTGCGTTCCCCTCCTTCATGGTCCCCGGTTGCTATCATAACCGTCCGTTCTATTCGCGTGGCGTGAGGGTGTAGAAAATGATGACAAATCGATCGGGAGATTACGGGCTGCGGCTTTACCGATGAGGGGCAAATGCGTTGGCAGAAGTGGTTGATGGGTGGCATTGCTTCTGGCAACGAAAAACGCTTACCTCAAAAATCATCCCTACGGCCTGTGCGCCTTTCCTCCCGCTACCTGACAAAGCTTGGCATAAGCTTTTTTTTTGACAATTTAGAACCGAGACGCATTTCTGCAGCATTCGAACGGTCGCTGCCTGAAGTGTGTGGGTCAAGAGCAGGCTGTCGAGCTCCAGAGTTCCAGTGATTGGAGCATTTAGCGAGAAGCTTTTCAATGATGCTTCCCATCGCCACACCTACACCTACTTCTGTCACGTGGCTGGGGAGCGATTTACTCCTGCAAGGCTCACCAACTTCCCGACAGTCGTATGACGACGTAGGATGCTTTTGGGTATGGGTACAGAGTTTTCTCAAACTGTCGAGGTTTGAAGCATGATAAATTTATTTCTTGCTGCACCGACCCCACCGACCTCCCCCCCCCGTTCTGCGCGCCCGTTCGCCTGCATACAAACCAAGAAACTTAAAGCAACTTTTCGGCTAAGCGACTTTACATTTATTTGTTTCATTTCGGCAACGCACTTGAGCTTAAGCGTCGCTATGGTGACAGAGTCTTATCGGCACTCTGTCCTGATGGGGAAGCTTTCAAGAGTTTGTGCCGGTGTGCGTGCTCTGCCGTTTTGCAAAACAGCTAGGTGTGAACCGTTTGGAGTGAACGGTGCCAGGAGGTGAGCACTTTGCAAAACCACTTCTCTGACCGCTGAATGATTGGTGCTGAGCTGCCGGTCACAAGCAAACCGGCACCCAAGTGGTGTCGGGAGCGTACGGTGTCAGTCGAGTGACACTGGAGAGATATCTTAATAGTTTTGCAGATAAAGATTCTCAAGTGGGTAGAGCACCCCGGGGCGACCATGTTGTCAGTGTGCACAGGTTGGTTAGTTTTCAATCTACTTCGCAGTGAGTCGTTTCTTGTCAGGTATGTGTGTGTGTAATACAGTGTAAAGTTGTTTGTTGTTTGGATCGTTGTTACTGGATATAAGTAAACATCGGAAAGCTCTCTTTATCAACAATTGACAGTTGTTTGCTAGACCGACAAGTTTTAGTTGACAGAGCATAGGCAAACCATTATACCATTTTTATGTTTGATTTGTAGCAGATTGATCGTGTGACGTCAGACTCCACAATGGCATCCATTTGCTCGTACTGCGGTTACCCTATCATTGCAGAAACTGTTTATAACACATGTAGCTGCTGTGACAAACTATTTCACATCCAATGCACCCAGCTTCCCGCTACACTCGCCAACGAAGTAAGACGGCGTATCGATTTACATTGGAGTTGCAGTCGATGCACTACTGTCTTAAATATGCCTCACAGTATGCCACTTACGGCGGCTTTACGTGCGGTACAGCCTCAAACAGAAGCATCGCAGCGCATACACTCCTCAGTAAACAACTCTCAGCTGTCGCAGAAACGGCATACCACCGTCACCGCTACCAGCGCACCGTCCTTCCCTCGCACCATCATCGGTACCAACTTAAACTGCACGGCACTGCCTGTTGCTCACAAATCATGCCCACCGGCTTCATCCCGTGCATGGCTTCATCTGTCCGGATTGGATAATAGCGTTACTAGCGAGCACGTTACTTCCGCCGTTGCGTCGCTGCTGGGGAGCGACGATATAATTGTCTTCAGTTTGCTGCGAAAAGGTGACGATGCCGCTACCGTACGTTCGCTCTCGTTTAAAGTAGGCATCCCGGGTACGCTGCGGGCTAAAGCTTTCCTACCCAACACTTGGCCACTGGGATTGCAAGTGAGGGAGTTTGTGTGCGGCAGTGCTTCAAGCATTACGCTGCCACCTTCCAGTGGCATGGATGAGCCGGGGCTCAAACAGCAGTGCCAATCACAACCTGTCGCAGCACGCGCCGTTCGTATGCCGCGTACGGCGAGGCGCAAAGAAGCTCCGCGAGAGATAGCTGCTAATCAGCCAACGTTGGAGCGATTCTTTCTTACACAGGCGCGGCACGACGCAGTCAATGATAAGGATTAGGTAGAGGCTTGGGACTTGGTTTTGAATTGAGTGGTTCTTTGAAAAGCGTTGAGATCTTGCAAGAGAAAATACATATGTTTTATTTGTTTTTACTTCTTAATTATCTTCCCTGTTATTTTATGAATAAAATGTAGTTAACATCGCACTTTATGCACTTTAGTTTTGAGATGTTAGTTAGTTGATGTTTTTTGTATTAGGTTTGGTAATTTATATTTTTTGGTTTATTCAGAACGCTTCTTCAAAATGATTTTATTGAAATTCATGCCAAAGAGTGTGAAAGTATTGTAGTTATAACTAAAAAAAATTGGTATTGATTAAAACTACTTGGGTCCAGCGATACAGTCGTCAACTCCTGACACGACCTGACAGCACATCCGTCATGACTCCGGTCCGGGAAGTCCAGTAAGGGCTCCTTCATTTGTAGGACTGACTTGCGTGCTCTGGATACACCAATCATTCACAGAGAGCCTAGCCCATCAGTGGCATAGACCCGTAAGACCAACATCTGTTGGTGCGCCACAGAAGAACAAGAAGAAACTGACTTTGATTTCTGTGCAGTACTTTCGCATCTGTATCATAAGCCCGTTTACGGGTTTTATCCAGTTGGATAGTTAAAAGTATGCCAGAAAGCTAATCCTCTCTGCGTACGATGACAATATAAAATCCACATTTCCACATATCCTACAAAAATCTGCATACTGCAGGTCTGTTCGAGCAGGATATAAGTTTACGTGTGACCATCGGAACGTGTGTGTGTGTGTCGTTATGTCCACGTACAAAGCTTAAACTTCTAGACAGATACTGCTGCTGCTGTGTACTTCGACGTTCCTTTGTCAATGTGACGGCTGTTGCATCGGTTCGCCAACAGTGGAAAGCTCCTTTCAAAGCACCCCAGACAATGTCTGCCTGATTTGGCCAACTTGCTCCTCCCGTTTTGCTCCAACACCCCATGCACAACCGCGCGCCCTCCAAAACTCCCAAAACTAGCGCCCGAAAGCTAAACCGTAAAGCACAATCTTTATTGTGTTACGATGTGATAATCCAGCGTCTTTGCCGGATTTAATGTTCGCACACAACTGTGATGGCATTGGTAGTGGATGTGCGCTAGCTGAGCAGACACACAGCCCAACTGCCGGCTGTCCATTCATGGTGCTTTGACAGCAGCAGCAGCAGCAGCAACATCAGTGGCTGGAACGGTGCCCGTGTACAGATCGCCGTGATTTATGACGGTGAATAATCTTCGGCCGGAGGCGTTCAGCTGGCAAACCGAGTACGGTCAGAAAAGTGACTTTCTCTCGATCAACTTTCGACCGGCCGGATGAGCTTTTGTTGGGTGCGTCGTAACATCCCCCCCCCTCCCTGGGACAAATCCAATCCCCAGTGTCCATGTGGAATCGCAGAAGCCGGCAATCCTTTGGACTGGGGCACACGGCGCGAATACAATCAAGTGCGTTGGGCGGTCGTGTTTGATAGGCCGAACCAGGTCTGGTGTTGGCTTGATGCTGATGCTGAGACTTTGAGGCAATTTTGTTGCTTTGTAGCAAGATTATCTTCATAACGGCTCGATGAAAAGAATATACGCTGAACTGTGGGAAAAGCAAAAAGCATACCGATGGGAGCGTAAAAATCTTGTAGGCGTGTGTGCGTGTGTCCTGGATCGGTTCGTCGTAGGGTGTGGAGATGACAGTGACACCACAAACATACAAGGTTCGGTTAGCTGTCGTGGGTAATATCGATATTTTACGATAAAGAAAATTGACTCTCGTCTAGCAGAGACGTCCGACAGGTTGATATTGAAAGTTTCTTGTGTTGTAGTTTTCTTTTGCAACACGATATAATGCATGCAAAGAACTCAAGTAAATGAATGTAATAAGTTAATGATTTGAACATTTCCTTCCACCGGTGGTATACCAATTATTCAATTCGCTAATGAATCGATCCAACGCTAACCTTATCAGCCCATCGTGATAGTTTACCTTTTGTTGGCGTAATTAATTACCCAATTAGTCAACACGTTTATCGATGTTTTATTAACATCGACACCTAATCAGAACACAAACTCAACACTCATTGTCAATCATTGGCTCGGGATTGGCCGGAAACCGCCGGAACACTTATTTCAGCTGATGTTATCAATCGAGCGCACTTATTTACAACCAGCCATTTCCCATTGCTGTGTTTCGTTTGAATAGCGGATGACAAATGCGGCACCATTGTCTTGCCGTAATGTACGACAAATGCGCCCCGCGGGCTGCGAAGAAACGATGCTTGGAACCTAGCAAGCGCTTTTCGGTTCGGATTTTGAGGTTGGGTGAGATTGTTTGCTTAAGCTACCATTAAGCTATTGACTGGTGCTAGCGTGGGGTTTTGTTCTTTTTTTTCCCCTGCCTGCTCTTAAATCTCAAAATCCCAGCTCAACACTTGATGCTACGCGCTGATTTCTTGTTCTTTTCGTTTCGACCGAAAGAGAACCTCCGAAAGCGTCTCGGAGCATAATTCACGCAGGGATATATGGTATGTATTTGAGGCAGCATTCGCAAATGCATTAATCACGTTGATTCATGGCACCGACCGGTGTGATGAATGTGGTCGATGTAAATACATTAGTTAGAGCTCATTACCTTTACGCAGCAGCGCTGGCTGTACGTGGCGCCGTTGTTAAGCTGCAAAAGGGTGCTTTAAGAAATGTTGACTGCTTATGCCATGTGGGTGCGTCAGCGTGAGTGTGTTTTAGGTGTTTGGTATCGATGAGCTATAGCTTAGCTGAGCTCGACGTATGCTTCGCTAATTATGAAGCTCTGCTCCCAGAACCGATGAGCTGCAGGACAATGAACACATTATCCGGACGGTTGCAGGCTGCTCCAGGCGTGTCCCCGGCCACCATGGCACAGGGTGAATTATAAATTAGTGAAAGGATTGACATGAGTTATGAGGTCGGCGGATTATTACTTCGTTCGGTGCCTGATTAACGAATCCGCGGGACGTAGCACTACCACGGTATGCACTGCTCGTGCGCTTGGCGATGCGATACGGGGAAAACTGATTTACGGGCTGAATGTGTTTTACAAAACCAGGTCCCAGATGGCGATCCGCTCCGATCGTTCGTTTTTAATTGGTCTATTTTTGAAATTAATTCTTTCTGTTTTTTTGCCATTAAAACATTTAATTAAACAATAAGTTTTAACAGAAAATATTACAGAAAATACATGTTGATTTTTTTTGAAAAACTTTAAATTATACAGCATTTTTGAATTGAAGAAAATTAGTTTGAATTTAGAATTTTAGGTAAAAGCTTATACAAAAAAAAAGAAGATATTAGTTTTATTAGTTTTTCCTTCATGATATCTTGTGTTTTCTCCTGCTCTTATTCAAAAGTGCCACAATGAATAAATATACAAAAAATGGTTTTTGATTATCCCTTTGTTTTGTTCATAGCCATGCAATTTTAACTGCTTTCTCATTCTTTTCGCCTTTCTTTTTGGCTTTTGAGGAGTTTCCAAATCGATTTCACAAATCATAAAACATACCTCGATTGATGTTTCATAAAAGCTCTTCATTTTACTTTATTATGTTAATAAATCAAGCTAGTTAAGAGCGTAGATAGGCTTTCTGTTTATTAAGAGTTTTGTGTGTGCGTGTAAAAAGTCATCTCATACAAGTGGTTACATCGTCGGGGAAGCATCTTGATTTGAATACAACATCACTCTACCCCTTTTGCTATAAAGAAGCTCATTTTATTTTTTTACAGCGCAGCTGATAAGCTTGCGCCATTTGGAGTTTATGGTGGCGTTTGGAAAATGTGGAATCAAATACATCTTATCATAACCTCAACCATCACCAGTGGCTGTCCTCATATTCGCGCTGCTGCGTTGATGATGGTTGACCGCATGTTTCACGGACATTTGGTATTCTTATGAGCGTTTGGGAGGGAGGAAAACGACTACATGGAGCTATTTTTCCATCATAGCCCGGCTCTACGATCCATAGAATGTGGTCCACAAGCAATCAGCTGTGAGTGGGGCGAAACCGTCATAGCGTCAGGTTGTCCGGATTGTCGATATGGGAAAGCACATGCACGATCCCGGAACCAGATGGCATGTTTTATCGTTGGGAAGAAACGTGATACTTTATTAGTCGTTTGGAAGCTGCAAAAGAGCGTGCTTTCCTAGAAGAATGTGAGGCGTAAAAGTTGTCAAAAATATGGTCCAGTTAAGCATGAGCTGTGAGTGTGGAATTCGAATCAAGTGAGCAGAATAATTAAAAGCGCAAAACAAATGCTTCGATTTGCTAAACATCGGTCCAGCGGTCTTCGAAAAGCACCGTTCCCCCGTCGTTCTCATCGACACGGCTGCCTGCCTAAACAGTTACCAGAAACAAAAGGGGTGAACACCAACCAGCCAGAAAAAAACGGCCCCATCGTAAGGGAAAAGGATGCCCGATGAGCCGCGTAACGGTGGGCGAGTTAATTAAAAACGTAAATTGGGTCCCGATAAAGTTGGAGAAAAGATCGACAGCCACCTTATCCTCCATTCCCACCGCAGGTAACGAGCCTCCGGTGCAACTGTTCGGCGCGGACCAGACCAGACCAGAAGTGGCCGTATTTTACCCACGTTGCCGAGTCCTCTTCCGTCCCGGGCGGGCGTTCTGGTACACGCGTCAAATTAGGCCCGGTTTTGGAGGCCCTCACCTTCCGGCAGTGCGCCGAGGCGTAGCTAATTTAATTTTCACCAACGGATTTCCTGCTGTCCCAGAAAACGCCACTACCATCACCACCACGGGCTCCTCGAGCTCTGTCGAGTTATGGTGCCGTAAAGTATCGCTTACCTGCTCATTAAATCCGGTAATGAAGCTCGAACGAAGTGGGACGACAGGGCGTGAAGAGGAGTTGAAAACATAGAGAAATAGAAAGAGAGAGAGAGACAGCAGGGAGTGCCAGCATGTTGCCAGCGTGTGATCCTTTCTCCAGTGACGGGACAGGATCGGGCTGGGGACCAGTTAAAACAGCCCGGTCGGTAACGGGTTTAACAATGTGCAAGACAATCATTTCGGTTTGCGGGAAATGCTTCAGCCTTTTGGGAGCCACCGGTAGACTAGGAAGGAGCCTGGGGAATGAAACGAAATCAATGCTAATGTCTTTGGAAAACCCTTTTTTCCACCCGGGTTGCTGGTGGCATTAGAAAAAGGCCATTGAAATTATCTCATTGGACGGTGGGAATGTCGCTTTTTTCTATTTCCAAAAATGTACGGCAATTGGGAAACACATAAAATTGACGATGAATCGTTTGTACACTTCTGTACAAAACATTGAGCTTTTTTCGGGGTGAACTACGAAACGAAATAAACGGTTTCGTTTAGGGTTTTATTGATTTGGTTTATTGATGAGCTTAGGCTATTGGCTAAAAATACACTTTGAAGTACTTTGAATTGTTGCCTACTTTCAGGCGTTTTTACAATCGTGGAAAAGGGATTGGTATTTAGAACCTTTCACACTTTTCTTTATGATCGTGTTGTTTCTTTTCTTTAAGTGTTGTTTCCTGAGTACTAAACACTATAAAAAAATCAGAATGTTCTTCACTGTACGAATGAAATTCAGTGTGTTGTGGTTAATTTTAAATTTGTACAGTCTGTAATTAATGACGAATGAAGTATAAGTTTAACTTGTAATATTTTTTACAAATAACATGTATAAGAATATTTAAAAAAATGTAATAAATACTAGGATTTGAAAGATAAGTTGTGCATATTTTTTTATAAAATTTCTAACGCAAAATTTTCCATAAAATTTATAACGCTTTCCTATTTTTCGATACATTTTCACACTTCATAAAATGAATAAATGATCGCATTATTTATGAATCGAACAATACTGTCCGCGCGAAAAACAATAAACCCACCAAAACAACCGACCCTCAATATCTCGCCCACCTAGAGCAGACACGTTGAGAGGTCAATTATCTTAACCTTGGTGCAATTTAGAGGCTAATTCGAGGCCCATAGCCACTACCGTCCACACCGACGTACCTGAAAGCTCCCGGACTGCCGGTCGAGAAAAGCCATCCAAAGCGCTCGAACAAGGGAAGTGGCAACTGGA
The DNA here is from genome assembly GCF_016920715.1 of Anopheles arabiensis. Lineage (NCBI taxonomy): Eukaryota > Metazoa > Arthropoda > Insecta > Diptera > Culicidae > Anopheles > Anopheles arabiensis. The sequence continues at coordinate 98,323,803 of NC_053517.1, forward strand.
CAATGGGTGCAGCGGGGTAAAAACACCAAAAGATACAACCTCAACACAATGAACCTCCTTCCATCGTTTATATAGCGTGCGCCCATCCGTCTTTGAGGCGATGGGCGCAAAGGCAAAACGGGAAACGAGATTCGTGAATCTTTCCCTGGGTCCCCGATCCAGATCCCCTTCTCTCAGCCCTCCCCAAAAGACAGTGTTAAAATTACGTTCCGTTGGAACTGGCCACAGTGCTGGCACAGACTGCGCAGAGGCTGAGAAAAAGGCAGCAGAACCAGAAAAAAGGGGTGGCAAATGATGGTAATTGGCGGCGAAAAGCGAGCCGAGTTTGGGCCGTGATTTAGATGGGTTGTCAGAATGTTAAATTTCCTTGTGTCCATGCCCCCCTCCCCTTCGCCACCTTACTCCACCTCATCCTCCACTCCCTGCGGCTGCTGGGACAGCGAGAAGGCTGTTGTTGTTTTTCCATTCGGCGTGCGTTCGGTCGCGCAAACCATCATTGCCCCGGCGTCGTCGGAACCAACAATCACCCGGGAGCCGTTGTTTGTAAGCCACTGTGTGTTTGTGTGCGTGTGTGTCTGTCGACATTAGTTTTGGGGAGGCTTCGAGACCGATCCACAGCACGATGTAACACGTTCGCGGACGATGCTGAAGCATCTGGCGATGAAAGGTTTTGGGGTGGATGAAATTGAATTTATTTCTCGTTACAGCGCAACGCGCTACTGCTTTATCCGAGCTTTGGTTGGCTTTTCGCCCGGGTAGGGATGGGTTGGTGCAGGGTGGCAGAAGGACGAGTCGGTAGTCAAATCCGGTACCGGCGGATCATTTCGCTGGCGGGAAATTACGGGTGAAAACTTTCCGATTCCCCTTCGCCGGCAATGGTTCCCGCTTGTCCCGATTGTTGCACGCGCGCCCGAAAGTTTTACTACGCCCCGTCAACTTGTGCTGTGTTTCGTTCCACTGTTTTTTATTTTTGTTTTTGAGACTCACTGTTTCGTTCGATCAAGCTCGTTGTCTATTGTCCTCGCATCGTTCGAGAAGTTGTGGAAAGTTCTGCTGCCCACCCAAAAAAAGATACCCATCCGGAACGAACGCTAGATGGTGTGGATGGGTAAGCTCATGGTGTTCGATGGTGGTATTAGAAATCAATCAATCCCAACCGAACGCCGGGAAACGATCCCCGAAAACCGTGTCCGAAGCGCCCGAATGCTCCCAGGGATTAGCAGTAGCGTCCGTCGGTATGTGTGTGTTTCGGTCGGCGGGCAAGTACCCCAAAGCGAAAGGCATGGAAAACCTATTTCACCCTATAAATGGTTCGATGGAGAAGACGAACCGATCGGTAATGGATGCCTGATCTTCTTCGGACTCGGGCATCCGCAAGCAAACAAGGACGAGGAACTTTGTGCCAAGGTGGTGGTGGTGGTGGTGATGTGCTGTGTTAATAAAAATGCGAAACCTTATTCGAATGGCACAAAAAGGCGAAACAAAAAATCCAACCTACCAAGCAAGTGCTGTCGAATGGATAAATGGAAACGATGGGATTGTGGGAAAACGTGTTGGTGAAAAAGTTTATTTGTTTCTGTTGCGAGGGGTTCCCGTTCTTCAGACAAGCTGTCGGACTGTGTGTGCGTAAGTTTGATATAAAAGTAAAAAAAGGAAAGTTTTTTCCCCACACACACACACATATATCACGATCGATCCTCTCGATCCAGGAATCCATTACCGGGAATGTTGGTGCGTCTTCTTTTATTATTTACCCGTTTTCTTCGTGTTTATTTTATACCGTTACAAACAGTGGCACTAATGGTCATTACTTTCCCCCACGGTAATTGGCGCGTAGTAATTAAACGTTGACCTCGGTGTGGCACGTGCCACCGATAGGTCCCTGGGGGGAGAGGCAGTACAGTACAGTTCGGCACGGGACACGCCGTGAATCGACAGTCAAGTTTTTACCACCACGCACAACAAACTTTAGCGAAACGATTGTTTTGGTTTTTGTTGTTCTCAAATCTACCCGAATGGATGAATAATTGACCAAAGTCTTATTTCCGCTTTCCGTGATATACATTTATTAAAATCCCAAACAAAACAAAACATCCCATCCCCAAAACACTTTAGGGTGAAAGTTAATAAAAAAAGCAGGGCACGTGGGGATAGAAAGTTTTTCGATTAATATGAAAGTTAGGGTGAATATCGGTGATACAGGGATGTCTAGCAACATTTACTTCCTCTGTTTCTTAGTTTCAAGCTATGAGAGGTAGTGGGGAAATGGAATACCATTTTGAACTAAGAAGAAAGGCGAATAAAAGAAAAGAGTGAGAAAAGTATCTTAAAACGAATTCTCAAACCCCGAAGACGATTGATTCTGACGGACCTGAGGATACCTTTTCCCGGGTGATAAGTTTCGCTCTTAACTTTTAGCTCTTGTCAATTTAATGCTGGACGGGGTTAGTTTATTTGTTTGGCTGTGATAGAACCCCTCAAGCAACCCAAATCATTTCTCGGCAAGGCCGACAATAATGGTCTGTATGTGTGTGTTCGGCAGCTCGGTGAGGTGGAAAATGACCGTTTTTGGAGAAGGACAGTAATGTACAGAGACAGAGAGAGAGAGAGATAGAGAGAGAGAGAGAGAGAGAGAGAGAGAGAGAGAGAGAGAGAGAGAGAGAGAGAGAGAGAGAGAGAGAGAGAGTGATGGAGTGAGAGATATAGTGTATGCTGTGGTAACTTCGATATACCCCACTAGTCCAGGAAAGCTGTTTAGCTGTGAACACTTCCTAGAAAGCTTCGTTTTAAGGTAATTATAGGAAGGGACGATTAAGTTCTTGTTTTTTGTTTGTTTTTTGTCTTGTCAGAAGAGCTTCTCAAAATATTATAAATCTTATTTCGTCTGTTCCTATATGAATAATATATTTTCGTCGATTTACCGGTTTACTGCCTTTAAAGCATTATGTACTAGTGATGTGTTCTGTGAAGCGCACCCTAGACTACAATCGAATTCCAGTTATTGTTAGTCTCGTTCCGGCAAATTCACTAGTTCCGTCATGAGTCGGAGTTGCAGTCGTCTGGAGTTGGATTCGGCTGGAGTTCGAATCGAGTGGCGCCGGAGTCGTCCGTAGTTGGAGTCATCCGGATTCGGAATCATCCCAAATAGAAGTTGTGCGGAGTCGGAGTCAGTCGCAGTCGACCGGACACAGGACGACTCCGGATGACTCCGAATCTGGACGACACACGACGACACCGTACGGCTGCGACTCTGGATGATTTTATATCCCGACGACTTTTGAAGTCTCTAGACGGTTCCGGACGGCTCCAGATAATGCTGGTTGAAACTTTTTCCCGAGTCGGTTGCAAACTATTCGGATGTAGATTGTAGTCGTCTGCGGTTTTTTGCTAACTTGACTCATCACTTTTGTGTACATCTTGGGATGAATACAAGAATAGATGAGAAATGGTCTACACTTATTATGAAATCCTATTCCTGTTTTCTAGTCTGAATAATGTTTTATACCCTTTCAGCAACAACTTTTCAGATGTTTGATAAATACTTTCAAAACTGTCCATAATTACATACCTTTTTGGCATTTTCTTTTATCTTCACACGTTGAAATAGCTCATATGCTACCACATCATGGCATAAAACACTTTTTCTACTTTGTAAAAAACGACCATCATCATCATCTTGCTGCTGCAAATTGTTATTTTCAAACAGATTATTTACTTCTTCCCAAGATTCCCGGACAGAGCAGACAAAAGACTCCGGGAGAAAGACTGTCCCCCGACAAAGTTGCGCCGGTCCCATTTCCCTACCCGTTTGCTGTTGCTGCTTGTTTTTGTTGGGATGACTTTTAATCAATTTTCTTATCGAAACTCCCCCCGCTGGAGCCGATACAGGAGGAGAAAGTTTTCCCGAAGCCCGAAAGGGTTAGGGCTTTGCGTTGAGTGATTTGCAAACCCCAGGAGACGCGGGCAAAAGTTTTACAACAGCAGCCCTTGGAGCTTTGGCTTGAGCGGAATGAATCTTATGTTATCAACTCCACAGCGCTTGTGGGTGTGTGTGTGTGTGTGTGTGTGTAGGTAGTTTTTGTTTTATCCTTCGCTCACACTCTCTTTTTTGGCACGATTCCGTTCAAGATACTTTGTTTCCCTTATTGCAGTCATTCGGAGGGGTTGATGGGACTATTTATTGAAAAAAACAAAACAAAATGGAAAGTTTCATCCTGGCACGTGTTACTACTTCATCAACCGGCATGAAGAGTGTCCCTCGAGGGTGTTGTAATCGTGTAGCGTAATGTTCCTAGACCAAATTAGAGGAGCGTTTGCAGTGGGTCGCAAAACGTGCGATGAATAAAGTTTCATCACTAATAGAGACTGAGAATGGAATGAAATGATACAGTTTGTTGTAACGAACCCGTAAGTGATGCAGAAGAGAAAGACAATCTTTTGTAACAATACACACTATCAACCGGGAGCAGCAGCAGCGCATTAAAGACAATGTAGCAGCTTTATTAAATTACACGCTTTCATCAAGTTCATTTGGTGTGGAAGACAAATCGCCACCAGCACGGTGAGGTTTTGTATCGAACATAGATGCATCCGACTGTCATAAATTCAACCCCATAGAACAGGGAGAGCACATACACCCAAACCGAAGGAGACAACACACACACACACACACACACACACACACACACACACACACGATTTCCAAAGTCAGTTGCCTGCGTCCAGAAGAAGGGTTGGGTGTTGGGCGGGTGTGCATAAAGTAAATACGCAGGCTAGAGATTAACAACTGCAGCTTACCGTAAATGAGTTATGAGTTGACTTCCTGTGCACGGTGGTGGCACAGTGTGCGGAGTCGACCGTGCTTCCGATGTGGGGGGAGGGGTAAATGGGGTGTCGTTTGGGTACGCGTGGCCCGCTTTTTATCAACACGGTCGCACACGATGATTAATGGTTGCTGATGGACAACGGGAACGCGTTTGCTGGTTTGCCCCGTTTCCTCCGAGAGCTTGGTGCCGTGGCTCGCTGCTACACTGCACGATGTGACAATTTATCTTGTCACTCGCCAGAAAGTCATTCAGCTATGAAGATTTCAGGCGGAAGTTTCGGGAGACGGTGGATGGAGAAGAAAGAAACGACATTTAATGTTTTTCAATACATTGAACTATTGAGCTACTGGGAAGAAGCAGAATTCTGCGGGCAGCAGTAATTTCGTTGCGAGTTGCATGTTTCCCGGTTTTCCCCGGCAATGGCGGTCGATGTGAGTGTAATTATTTCCGGAATAGTTCAACTTTTTCACGCCCGTTTGTGTTGCTTCTTTATCCTTTGGTGAAAGGGGAACGAATTGACGCTTGCGTGACGATTCATTACGCATTCCACAATCGTACGTGACACTGGTGCTAAGCTGGAAGTTGCGGTCTGTGTATGCGAATAGCACTGACAATCAGAAGTCTGTGCGCCAGCAATCTGAACACAACTGCAAGAGCATAGCATAAATTATGTACCAAAGAGGTGTCATCGAATGTGCCATTTGAGTGAATATAAGCTCTATGATTATTGAATTGAGACGCATTGAGACGCAATTGAAAGACATTTAAAGTACAAATTTACGGCTCGATGCTCATTCTGACTTGTTTGGTTGAGGAAATTTTCTCCTTTTTTAACTAACTGTGTACGTTTTGTGTACGTCCTTCTTGAAAAGTCGATTCAATTCAGTCTTCAGCCTGTTAACCTTCCCACATTTTGACCAAAAACTTTGCGTTGAGCTTTTGACCAAAGCGAGCAGCGGTGCAATGAAGAGGAACGCAAATGAGAATAAAAGCGAAAAGTACAAACCGAAAAATGAACTTTTGTTCAGCATTTTATCGTCCGGTGGCTTTTCGCTTTTGTGCCATTTTTTTCAGGCTTTGAATTATGAATTAGTATAATGAAAAAAGAAAAAAGAAAAAAAGGAAACGAAACAAAGGCAAAACTTTTATCGCAACAAACAACGATAAAGCCGAGCAAGGGATCCTCGCAATCCTTTTCTGGGCAGCCAAAATTCATTCACACTGCTATTGTTTGGTGTGTGTGAGAAGAAGAGAAGATAAAAAATCGCATTTTGATGTAAAAATGGGAAAACAAATAACTCGACCAAGGTGCTCCGGATCCCTCTCCGTATCAAGAAGATCTAAAAGAAGGCAAAATAATAATAATACATTTCTGAACTGAAAACTGAAAGATGATGAACAGCCTTACCCGTGCTGTTAGCAACGGTTTTTTGGCTCTCTTGCTTTCTTCTGACCATTGATTTATTTAAATTTTATGCTTCTTTCTTCGGTGCTGTTTGGGAAGGAGCGGCACCCTTCCTCCTAGGGGTACAGTTAGGGTAGGGTCTCGATCGGCTCGTAACTGTATGCAGCGGGCGATGAAATATAAATGAGCCATATGATTGCGGAGAAAACGTGTGTGTGAAGCGAAGAAAATATGACCGACGTTGGGTTGGAAAAATGGTAATATGTTTTCACGAGTTAGCACTTCTGGCGCGCTTAGCACGTTCGAACAAATGTTCTGCCCTTTTGTTTGGTTTTGCTTTTGCTTCTTTACGTAAAAGAATGATGAAGAGTTCGAAGGATGCTGCTTTGTTTCTTTGGAGATTTGTTGAGAAATGTACTTGGTTTGCAAATATACAAAAAAAGCCTTTTCTGAGCTTGCATTGTAAGTGGTTGTGCATTTTTGTTTTTAAAAAAGGCTTCATAGAACATGAACCTGGGCTAAGTGAAACCGGTTTTTTTAGAAGGTCATGTTTACTGAATCACTCAAACAGCAGAATGCAGAGAATAAATGAGTGAAAGAAATGAGTTAAATCCACTTCAGAACAAAATGGTCTACTAAAGCTTAAAGGTAAGAGCTTATGAAGTATTTCATGATATTTTTTTAATATCAGGTTGAACAAACATTATCTTCGTTTGAGCATTTGTTTCTTCCGAAAGTTACTGGAAGTTTCTCGCTTATCTCGCTCTCTGCCAGCCATTGTCGTTGCGTTGACGAGTCAAATTTATAACTTGTATCCCTAAAACCTGAATCTACTCTTCACTGTGCTCCCTACAAAGCTTCTCCCAAAGCACACAAAAAACTTTCATCCAAGCAGACAGTATCGATAGCTGCTCGTAGGAAGCAAGATTATCTCATCCCAGGAAATGCGTTTGGAAATAAATAAGCCATAGCTGTTGGCAGCCCCACGTGTCTCTCCGTGCTCGTATTTTCCACAGCTTAGTTAATTTGTCTAACCAGAACGGGCCAATGCTAATATTCGTACCCGGTTTTGATCTGTTCTGTTTCAACGATTGCTTATGGATTGCTGCTGCTGCTGCTGCTGGTGAGTGATGATACCTGCAACAGTTGTGCCGTTACGTGCAATACAGATACCGCTAACGATGTACGATTTCATTTTATAGCCCGGTGCAGCAATAGCAGCTGTCAGCGGCTGGCGCAAAGTCTGGTACAGCAAACGCAACAGGCAAACCAAGCCAATCCAGCAGCAGAAGCAGAACGGTGTATTGGTGTATAAATTTGACCATTTAGCGGTTATAAAATTGGGCGTATCAATAGTGCCTCCCGGCAATGGTGCTGGTGGTGGTAGTCATTTCGATGCTGCAATTGAGTGGATTTAGCCCAACGCTCGGTGGGTCTGGAGTGACGTGGGTCTGATTTTACGACCGCGCCGCACCACGGTACTTGACGGTGGTACGGAATATTCCAGTATTCCGGGCCTTGTTGCTGCAGTGGTAAAGCTTTACGACTAGCGAACGGCATTGATAAGGGTATAATCCGAAGTGCAAACTACGATTTAGATTATTCTTACGGTACTGGGCGGTCCCGGTTGAGTGTGTTTTAACACGATGGAGATGTGTTTTGTGTGTTGCTGTTAGACTGTAGATCATTTTTGCTCCACCGGAAGTTTATGTGTTTGTTTGGGGAAGAAGCAAGTGATGCACTTTATACCTTTGTTTGTAATGGAAAATAGACACTTTGGGTCGATGTCAATTTTACGATAAAAAATTAAGTGAAAAGTACATAATTTCACCATTATCCATTCCATCCTAGGAGCTTTAACCGTGTATAAAAAGCTTCTAAGGCCCTTTTTGAAGTATTTTGCTCTCTTTAGGAGAGATCTAAAAGAAAAAGAAAGGAACAAAAATTGCGTTCAACTGATTGTATTTTAATTTGAAACGGGTCGCTAACGAGACATCCTCCATTCAAACCATTTAATGTCAATTTGGCTGCGAGATCTAATCATACCCGTGGCGCGTATAAATGCTTGCCAGTTTTGTGCAGGGCCAGTATTGTGACAGTGAAACGAACAAAAAAAACACCTTTAAAAAACAACTTGACAGAAGCGAAATGAATTTACCGCACCGATCGTTCGCGGTGCGATTGTTTACCGGTCGGATAACGAAAATCTGATTGAGACATGCCGATAAAAAAAGTGGTTCTGTTATGCGTTCGGTTTTTTGTTTGTTGTTGTTTGCAGCTCTGTCCGGCTCCCTGGTTGGTTGGACGATGCATAGAAGGGGAGTGCAAATTACGATCGAATTTATGCTTTACATTCGCGAACAAATCACCCAAACGGAGCAGCGTCCGTTCGTTAGGGTATCGTTTGTCTTGTTTTGTTTTCACGTTTTTCGTTTTCTTGGTAGTTTCCAGCATAAGATTTAACAGCATCTTGCCGGCACTTCGCATGTCTCTTCGGCCACTGGTGATGCTCATGTTTGGGTATAAGATAAACCAAACACCCTTGAAAACGCAAATGGACCCACGGTTAAATGGGGCAGCCCATAAAAGCTCCATTGCTTCGCCAAATAAATGGATGGCCGGGGAGAGAGCGAAAGAGAGAGAGTGAGTGAGTGGGAATCATGGACAGGGGCTAAGCAGCAAGCATCGGAAAGGGTGGTCAAACTATCACAAAACCGGCCAGAAATCCTTTTTCTTGTTGGTTACTAATTTATTGGTCGTAAGACACAGGCATTCGGGCCAACGCCTTCCGCTTCCACATTCCTCCGAACTGGGGCTCAGTAAAACGAGCTTCCTTCCCTCCTCGTAATTCCACTTCAACCCCCCTCCCCCAAACAAGCCTCCCAGTGGACTCGGCCGCGCTGTTCCAATCACTTTGGGGCCGAATGCGCTGTTGTTTATTGGGGTGGGTTTTGTCCACCGTTGAAGTAGCCCATTCATTTGGACAGACTGGTTTTCGGGAACGGATGTGGTGGGGGAAAGGCAAAGGCGATCCAAGCGGTTGACCTTTCCCGAGGTTTTATTGGTCCAGCCCTTTCCGTTTCGCTTGGTTGCGGCACACATGCGGGGGGGGGGGGTGGGGGGTGGGGGGAGGGGAGGAGGTCGAAACGGCTGCTAGGCGGTAGATACGGATCGAGTGACCAATGATTGGAACCTGGGCAAATGGTTCCAACCCGGTACCCGGTGGTAGGAAATTAGCTTCCATTCCGCTGTCGACAATCTGATACGACTCAATCTTGCCATGATTTGTCGTCCGGGGTTGGGCGTTCGGTGTTCGCATTTTGTTGAACATCGGTTAGGACACGGGCGGGTGGCGGAGGGATGGAGCGGTGGATTTAAAACATTTGTGTTTTTGAGCAGAACACGTTCAGAGTAAGGTGTAAAACGCTACAACCTAAAATTTGTTCGATTGTGTTCTCTCAAGCTGTTAATGTGCTTTTTCTATTTGACAGAAAGTTTCACCTTTTCTTCAACTTGAAACAATCGTTTTTTTGGCCATTTTTAGAGCAAAATATTTAAGGAGGCCATGAAGATTTGTACAGTACACCTCGGAGATCCACACATGATCATACAGATTATTAAATGATGTTTTGATGTGTTTTTTAAACTTCTTATGTTTGTCTCAGTTCATGAGTCAATTATTACAATACATACATTTTCATGATGTACAAAAAAGCTGTAATTCTAAAAATTGAAAAATATTTATCTAGCACTGGAGTCTGGATGCATTTTCGGGTTTTTGGCAACGTTTGGTCATACATTTTTACTTACAAAAGTTGAGGAATATCAAGAAAAGATAGAATTATTGTGCAATTATCGATTATAACACGATCAGTGATCAAAATTAGGAAGAAATAGTGTGTAGCTTAAGAGAATCAGAATTTCCTGATTGTGGTAGTTCTTAAGTGATGAATTACTGAAAAAAATTACGAAGAATACACTAGGTTTTTATGCAGAAAATGCACAAATGGCCCTAAAAAGTGTTTGGTATTGTGGAAACATTTGTAAACACTGTTTCATCTAACTGTCAAAATCAAGATTTGACAATCGTTTTCTTCTTTTTGTTTTGGCTCAACAACCGTTGTCGGTCAAGGCCTGTCTGTCCCACTTGTACCAAAGATAACAGGATAGTCAGTTTTACGTTTGGCGGAACGGTCCATTTGGGACTTGAACCCATGACGGGCTTGTCGTTAAGTTAAGCTTTGAAAATGGGGGACCAAAATCAACCTATGCATCGACCTCTGTATTATATAGACCTTAGTCCGGATTATGGAGCGTGTGGATTATAAAAGTGCGAATTACTGAGCGTGAACTGAATACGAAAGCTTTGTGGAATCGTTTATTCATCCATTTTGTTTAGAAAAAAGGCGATTTAATAATTATAAAAACATTAAATTAAAATGAAAAACCAAAACATCTTCAGTGCAGTAGGGTTTTCTAATTAGACCTATTCATTTTGAATTAAATTTCATCATTTTCTATATTTTTTTATACCTAATCTCAAATTAAGTAATACTGTGAAGCAAGTTCACAGGGAAATATGAACGTTCAACCATTTATGCGCCAATCACTATCGATCCCAACCTGTTTCTAACCGGATGCCAGGGATGATAAAGCCATCCCTCACCCGTACTGAAGAATATTTTAGCCCCCCCCCTCACCCCTTTATTAGCCTGTTTGTCCATCCCGAGCACGTATGTTCCAGTCGAGCAAGTATTATCCATTGTGACACAGAGAAAAGAATAAAATAACCCCTCCAGCTTACCTCTGCCCTTCCCATCTGTCCACGATGCTTTAGTTTGCAATTTGTCAAAATTCGGATCGTCGCTTTTTCACACACCCAGCGACTAGCAGACCCTTAAAGGGGAGTGTGGAGGAGAAGGAAGCAAAAAAAAAATAAGAGGAAAATAAAAATGGGAAATGTACCTTGCATAATTCAATTCGTTTGGCGCAATAATTCAAAATAATGGAACGAAATGAAGCTACATTATCCCCAATGATTTGTCACAGCCAGCAGCTGAGCTGAGCCCGGGGGCTGAAACGGCTAAGCTTTGCTAGCAGGGAGCATCTACCGAAAAGGGGGGAGAGTGCTGGAAGTTCTACTATCGGCCAGGAATTGTGTACGCTCCCTTGAGGTACGCGCTACGCTTGCTAGCACGGCAGGCTTTAGCACAAGATTTGACCTCCGATCCCGATTATTGCGATGGGATAACGGCAAAAATCCAACCAAGATTTAAAACCTGTCCCTTACCTGTTTTGATTTGGGCAGTAGGTTGGCCCTAAAGTTACCACTGCTCTAACAGGCGCTGGACAGAAAATCCACAAAAATCTCGGTTTGAGCTTTTTTTTTGTCTTTTGGTGCTCTTCTGTGTATTCCCTCCCGTAGCTCAATCTCTGATGCGTTAGTGTCTTGTCTTGGCTTCAGCTCGCCATTCCACCCCCACCATCCATCGGGCTGCAATTTATTACTGCCATGTCCATTACGGCGAAGCGCGCAGCATGACGCCGACGGGGGTGTTTCCACCGAATGGGCGCTGTAAATCATTTAACCTTGACCTTACCCGGGAGGGGCATTGGTCGGATGGGATGGCCTACGGGAAGAAGAACACGAACACGATTCCTTTAACAGATGCACGCCGAGATGCGCATAAAGTGAGGTTATAAATAACGTGCTAATGTCAGCGCAGACATACAGGCGCAGCAAATGGCAGCAAAACCCGTGTCGTTTCCATTGATGGTTCGTGGGAAAGGTTTTGCAGGAAAAATCAGAAACACAAATCAAGGGCCGGCAACTTACACGACACCGAAGTTCCATCAGTGTGGAGCCGTCAAATGTGACACCTTCTCATTTTCCCTCGAAAAAAACAAAATGGAAAACACTTCATTCAATTAAGTCGACGGGGCCGTGCATGTCAAATGCTTTTCTTGGGACAAGGGACACATTCTTGACACTAATAAGCCTGGGTCTGTTTCGCAAAAGGGAAGGCAATGCGAGAACAATCTAAAAAAATTTAATCTCTTTTCTTCAACTGTTTCCAGTGGGTGGGGGCGGTGTTGTGGCAACTTGAATGGCAGCAGCCAAGACACTAATTGTTTGAGGATGATGTGTTTAATTTCATTAATCGGTTTGTCGGTTTTCATTAGCCCTGTTTAGGTTTGTTATTATTGTTAAACCAATCCCACTGCCTGCAAGCCTGTTTTCCTATCCTTTTTAAAAAGTCCCAATCCCCAAAGCAGCTGCCCGGAGGCGTAACGTAACATGATGTTAATGTTGTGATTAAAATCAGATAATGCTTACTCCCCGTTCGCTACGCAATTCTGGTCCCGTCTTTCGGCTCTTCATTTGCTTTAGTTCCGTTCCACCGACACGCCACGACGACATATGCGTGTCAAATTACCGATGCTGGGCTTGGTGGGCACGTGGAGAAGTGAGGAGGGGTTAGGAGGGGGCGTTACCAATATTCTGCCTGTCAGCGCAGATCGTGTTGCCGCGTGCCATTTTGGGGAGGATGGATTAATGGTGTACCGGGAAGTGGAGTCGAGGAGTCATCAAGATTGACGTTGTTTGATAGTGTGTACGCGTGTGTGTGTGTTGGGTGTGGGAGCAAGGGAGTAAAGAGAATAAAACACACACTCTCACACACGCACACACGCACATATCCGATCGAATGTTATTTACATGCAAATCAGAAAATTAATGTAAGCTTCACTTACTTTGGACGTGTGCGTCCTGTGTGCGTTTGTATAGCCTTTATTTTTCGATCAAACACTCACGCACAAAGCTTTTGTGTACTGCTGCTGCTGCAGTACAAGCTTTACTGAATTGGCTTTTGGTGTTTTGACTGGGTGATGCAGGCCCCCCTCAACAGGATCCTTTTTTTTTTGTTCGGACGCCTCATTTTTGGGAGACAAATGAAGGAAATGGTAATGATTTTCTTTTTAAGAACCGACTCCGAGAACAGAACAACACTAATGGAGGAGGTGCCAAGCTAATGAAATGTAAATGTTGTACCACTTGAGGCACCCACTCCCGCACCCTTATTAAAAGCCTTTGCGTTTGGTTGGATAACGAAAGATTCTTTCTTGCTGACAGGTTTCGGGTGCCTTATTTTTTGGTGTTGTCCTTGCACTGTTTTTGGGGTGAAGATTGAAGTTCATCACTTTGTGTGTGTGTGTGTGTGTGTGTGTGTGTGTGTGTGTGTGTGTGTGTGTGTGTGTGTGTGTGTGTGTGTGTGTGTGTGTGTGTGTGTGTGTGTGTGTGTGTGTGTGTGTGTGTGTGTGTGTGTGTGTGTGTGTGTGTGTGTGTGTGTGTGTGTGTGTGTGTGTGTGTGTGTGTGTGTGTGTGTGTGTGTGTGTGTGTGTGTGTGTGTGTGTGTGTGTGTGTGTGTGTGTGTGTGTGTGTGTGTGTGTGTGTGTGTGTGTGTGTGTGTGTGTGTGTGTTGGAAACCAGACACCGAATAAACAATGTAGCTTGGGGGTTTGCCCTGGGTCGGTAAAATATCGACAGATAACAAGTGCTCGTAGCACTTTGCGTTTGTGGCGTAATATCTTCACTGAAATGGATGGGTGTGGAATAATGCAATCGGAAGGAATGTTTGTGTATGAAATTTCCTACCATGACCTTGGGGGAGGGAATACAAATTAGTTGGAGTTTTATTTGGTGGTCATTGAACATTGATTATCAGCTGCTTTTAAGATTGTTCATTAATCGCCTCAGTAATAAAATGATCCTTAAATATCCCATAATTTAACGGGTATCATACAAACTGGTGACGTTTCATGATAATGTATCAATTTTCGTTGTTGGTATGCTTTTTAAATTATTTTTTTATTTATTATTCACCCCTTCTCTTTTCCTATCCACCAAGCTGAAATTTCTACCTGTCACTGGAACAATCATCCGAGTTCTATCCATTTGACAATTCCGCCATATTGGATTTCAGCATTTATGTGCAAACAAAGATGTATGTTAAAATAGTTTTGTTTCCCTTTTCTGTTTTTGAAACGGGTTGACGTACTTTTAATAAGTTTTAAAATTACGATCCAAAGAATTTTTAAACTTTTTTGACAAAATATGTATGCTTCAGCAAAAAAATCAACCTTTCATAGGCTGAACCTGGCCGAGTCTGGCACGAATCGATCTTTGTTTGCATATTTTTTAGACATGTGATTTTGTGTGGAGTGTTGACATGATTTCGTTTGCCAACTATTAAACTGCATATAAAATAGTACAGATATTCCCCGATAAACGCTATTAATGCGGACCGGAGGCAATAGCGTATCTGAACTATTAGCGTAATTCGAATTTCGAGGTTTTCAGTTAAATTATAGCAAATTTTCGTATAATTTTGCTTGAAGTGGTAGGTTTTAGCTACTAAATTAGTTAAGTTATTTAGGTTTCACTGAAGATTACAATTTTAAACCATTCGAAATGGTTTTTAAAATTTTATCAAAAGGGAATTTACTTTGCATTTGACATTCGATGGGTCAAATTAGTACAATTTGCTCAAAGAACTGTCAAATTTAAAACATAGCGTATAGCGAAATCGCGTATATCGAGTATGTTCAGTTATTCAATTTACGTTGTTTGGATTCGTAGAAACTATGAAACTTAAGTAGTCGTATTGTATATTGTATTTATAAAAATCTGCCTTTTAAATAACAGATATCGTATTCTTTTAGTCGTTTCTGTAGAATTACGTGATGAAATCATAAACTTTTAAAGCACCAATTGAAAATGCAACCGGTAATAATAAAATTATCGTTGCCTATCTTTTTCCAAACAGTAGAAGGGAAAATTTCTTCGATAAATGGCTTTTTTTCCGAAAATTTTGTATCACCTGCTACCTAAAAAAAGAAAAGAAAGATACCTACTGAATGTGAATTATTTTGTAAATATATGGAAACGGTTTTAGTGCGAACAAATTAGCCACACTTGATTGGCGTGGGTGTGTACGGCGCACGGCACGGAACAAGTTTATTTTATAAAATTCCCATAAGGAAATGGTTTCTCGGTAAGGCCGCGGTGGAAAGTGGTTCCCGAAATTCGTGTTCTTGTGAAGGTTTTTTTCTTCTTCGGTTGGTTCGATTTGCCCCTCCCTCTCCAATTCCACGACAAGGGAATTGCATTAGCATTTGAGTTTCGGTCGGGTCCATCTCTCCGCTTTCCTCCCCGTCTAGCTTGCTGCTTCAGAGGTAGTATGGCAGCAAAACTCGCTTCGGCTAAGAAAGTTTTTCACAGAAACACAGTCAATTTCTAGTCAAATAATATTAAGCACTTCTTTGCTGGCTGGGCGACGCCAAACTGGGACAGTGTGCGCAACAATTTTCGTAACTTTTCTTCTTTTTTTTCGTTGCCAATAAAGCTTTCCGCTCCATAAAATCCCGTATTGCCACTCCCCATTTCCCCCCTGAAGGCACATACAATAACATTGTATCCTTTTTCGGAAAAACGATTCACCGGTGGCTGCATAATCACGTTCCGCCACAAACCGATGACTAATAAAACTGTTGCAATGACAACGCCGCCAAGTTTGGGCCGCCATCTTGGCCACCCTCTCAACTTGTTGCACAAAGAAGAGAGAGAGAGGTTCAGTGGGAGCGATGAGGAAGGCAAAAATCAACATGTTGGATTGACTGTGCTTTCCGCACCGCACCGGCAGGCATTGTGTACAGCGCCTGGAAGCTGTTTTGTAATTTCGTTTGAATTTTCTTTCCTCCCCGCCCACCCATGTTCGCGTTAATATACTCACAATTGATGAATGATTGTGCCCAAAGACAGCGGGGGTGGGAGGAGAAGGAAAATGGAGGGATTGTTAATCTTTTTTCTCTTCCGAGTACGTGGTAAACTCGAAAAAGCACACGAAACGCGCCGGCTAACCAGGGAGGGTGATGAGCTTCGCTTCGACCGTACAACGACGGTCCGGAGGAATCCGGTACTGGTTCCGGGCAGGCACAATGTGGAGTGTGTTTTCTCAACAAACAAACAAAGTCTCGGTGAAGGTGAATGTGCCGGTGCCGTGGCGTAAAAGTTCAACGGCCATCAGCCGTGATTGGAACGATGCCAAAATCAAATCTCAAGTTTAGAGCAATTTTACCGGGACAGGAAAATGGTATAAAGCGAAAAGTGATTTAGACACTGAAACGAGTGTGTGGGTGTGTATGTGTATTTGAGAGTGTCCTACACACACACACACACACACACACACACACACACACACACACACACACACACACACACACACACACACACACACACACACACACACACACACACACACACACACACACACACACACACACAAAACATGCAAAAATTCATTAAATTGTCTCTTCGCATCAAGTGGCACAACCTGTTGTTTGACTTTCTTTCTCTTTAGCAAGCAATTCTTTGTGCTGGGGTTTTTCTGTGTGTGTGTGTATGTAGCAGTGTGTCCTCTCAATGGTAGCGCAAATATAAAACAGCGCGTGCGGTAGAAACAAATGCATCAAAGGGGTAAAAGCTCTCGAGATTCCGCAGCTTCCCACGGTGTCGCACAGATCAAACACGCCTCGCGGCCACGAAAGAAAGTAAATAAAAATGTAAAAAAGCCCAAAAAAGTGCTGTCTTTCCTAGCAAATTACATCATACAGTTACATCGCGTCTTCCTTTTGTTTCGAGGGGGGCTTTTTCTTTGTGAGCTTTTGCCCAACAGCCTCCCTGGCCTACTTGGTTTTACAAAACAGGTTATTGACGTTCGTACATGCGTGTGTGCTTGTGCGCTCGGGCTCTAGAAGGTTAAAGCAACAATTTCCTCATCAATTGGCTCAGGGGCGGCTGTATTTGCGTGCGGGATCTCGCGGGATCGAAAGGCTTTGGAATTGATTGAGAAGCATATGCTTCAATGCCGCCGTCGTCGTCGCATCGTGTGCTCCCGGGGGCCGGTTTTTAACGAATGGCAAATGGTTAAAAATCCGATTGGCTTTTCTTGGAAAGCGCTCATCGGGTTAGCTGACGCAATCCCGGCGCGTTGCGTAAAAGAAAGCAATCAAAACAGCGCTGGTGTTTATATTGATGCGTGTTTTGTTTTCGGTTGGAGGGGTAATTGAATTGGAACCTTTTGTGTTTTTTAGTACGATTAAAGCGATCCAGTGAGTGGGATTGAATAATGGTTGAGCGATAGGAATTGGGCATCTTTTGTTTATTAGAATAATGATGCATTCAAACTGTTCCAAGAAATGTGTTAATTTACTTTTTGAAAAAATCTATCTAAATGCTGCCTTCTTCAAACATACCTGCATTTCATCAAACAGTGCAAAATCTTCAACGGAAAATCTTCTATACAAAATCAACACAAAAACCTTCCAAAGATTTTCCCCATTCCTAATGAATTCACTCAAATGGAGCGGTTGTGGTGGTTTTCGTGAAACAAATAGGGTAAAACTTTTGGAGCCCATTCCCGTCCCACTCGTAACGAAGTGCAAACGGGCCTAGGGAATGACCGAGTGGTTTGTGGTGCAAACTTTTCCCAAATGGCAACAGCAGCAGTGTTCATCCAGCTGGGAATATAACAGCATATTGGCAGTTTATGTAAAGTGTCAAACTCACATCCGGTGTTCACCATGTATGTATATGTGTGTGTGAGTTTGTTAGGGCATATCGGTAGAAAAAGGTGATTGTGCCATTTCAACAAAAGGTGCCAAACAACCCCCCCCCCCCTTGGTGATGGCTGTGGTTGGGACAAAGGGAAAACGAAAAGGGAACTAATCAAGGTAGTAGATTGTGTCGTTGATGTTTGTGACGTTGTGACGACGGGACGTGGGACGATAAACGATTCGCGCCGGTGTGGAGGAGAGTGCAGGCAGTTACAGCTGTTTCCCCGCCAACAAATCGGGTCGTTTGGGAATCATGAGCTTTTGCGGATAGTTTTGCTATTTCTGTACGTACGAGCTGCTCTGTTTGTTGTGCTGTTCTTGTGTGATGGTAAAAGTAGGACAGTGTGATAAAAAAATCAACTGTGGTTGATAAAGTTTCTTTGCATTTTTTTTTGCTTTTCCAAAACGATATGAACGTGGCATGGCATTAGTAAGATCGTATTACGCTTTAAAGTTGCAAGTAAAAAGCAGTTTTTGGTAGCTAAGTTAAGGGCCGGTTTAACTTTCTTTTGCTTTTTTACAGTCATGTTCTTACTGTTTAGCCTGTTATATGAAACATTTTAATATAACCGATTTTTTTCCAATTAGAACACAAAATTAAAGCTTATTGCTATGGATATGTTCTTGAGACAGTTCATTACAATGGAGTAATGAATATGAAGTTATAATATTTTTTTTGATTTATTTATTTGTTGCATAATAAATGTAATAAAAAAATAATGGTTAAAAATAATTTCCAATGTTTTTGTTGATATTTTTTACTGAAAAAATCGCTCACGTATAAGCAGAAATCCATGTCAAGAACATTTCGCTGGTGAAATACTGCATAAATATCCTTTCTTAGTAATCTTAGTATCAAATATCAAGTCTTACAAAGTGTTTTAAATACGATTAAAGGTTGATTAAAACCAGCCATGAAAATATCTTTCTAGAACTTTCGAATACTGCACGACACTTTGTTTACAATTACATGTTAGATGCTATTTCCCGTTTGATAGTCCCGGATGTTTATGTCCCGCTTAGAGTAAGGATGATTCGGTGTTTTCAAAAAGATTGTAAAACTTATCGAAACAGGAAAGCCTTAAAGTCTTGTTTATAATTTCTTCCCAAAACATCGTGTACCGTATTGTAATGGCTGCCCGTACTCAAACATTCCAACGTAGAAGCATTCGATTAGACTTTACAGTTGACAGTTACGGCAATGGCTCGGTATTCTGCATCCATCGACAACCGGAAGCCCCTGTTTCCTTTGTTAACCTTAAACCATTACTCGACACGCCTTGCACAATGTTGTTTCCAGAATACCAAAACACATAATTTCATGTTGATCCTTCGCACAACCAGCGAAAGCACAATGAGGGTTGCGTTCTTTTGCATATTAAGGCATATATTTATGGTGAAAGCTTAGTCACCCCTTGAGAAGAATATAGTTGAATAGTACGAGTGAGAAATTCAATTTCAGTTAGCTGAGTGCTAAGAATACGATTCGAAGCGTTTCTGTCATTGATATGGCTGCCCTTCACGTGTTGGGATGGTATCTTTGGTTACAATTGCTGCTTGCAAATAAAAGAGATCCTTTTGAAACGGGAAACATGTCCGAACAAAATTAAATGATACACTCCACTACTCAATAAGTGCCCGGAAGCTGTAAAGCTTTCTCCCCCGGAACAGCTTCGATCAATAATTGAATTAGAAACATTTCCACCTCTACCCTCCCCACAAAAAAAAAATCTTCCCACTTCGGTAAATGTATAATTGTAATTTCCGGGATTGTAAAGGATGAAACGCGTGCACTGAGGTACGTTACAGCGCTTGCTGATAAACATGCTAAATTAATAAAGGTAATTATATTAGCCCCCACCGGCTCCGGAACACCAAAGTCATCGGAGGTGAATGTAAAGACGAAATCAGTAAAGAAGAAACCCCTCCACTGCTGAACATTTGATACGCATGACGCATCGGTAAACAATCGGGTAACGGGCGCTGAGGCTGAGGCTAGCAGCGCGGGAGCGCTTGCTTTTGGGGAAAATATTTTCATCATTCGCTTTCCGTCGGTAAGCGAACGTTTCCGGTTCCGCTTCGTTGGCGTATCAGATTGTCATTCATTTAATTTTTACGACTGGAAAATCATGATCCGAATCATTGCACTCGGGCCGCGGCACTTGGGTGGGTTCTTTGCGTCGAGCTGCCTAGCAGCTTGTGGGGGCTGGACTGGGTGCACGTGCCCGGTGCCGGAGTGGTTTGTTGGCCGGGAGATGAGTGAAACGCTTTTATCTTCTTAATGTTTTGTATAAGGGCAAGCATTTATTACTTGAAATTGTACTTTAAAAGCCAAAAATATATGAAAAAAATGAGATCTTAAATGGAACCGTCAACAACCATTTTTATCCAAAATTGCTCTTGAGTTTCCTTACCAGTGCTGAAGATGGATTCGATGCGAGCGAATAAACAAAACAACCACAACTAACCAACGCAAAAACACTCCTCCACGCAGTTGGTGGCAAGTTATCTAAAGCGACACAGGGCACAAAACCCCACAGAAGGCTTCAACCGGGCAAAGTACTTTACTCGCTCTCTATCTCTCTCCCGCACTGTCTTTTGCCCGCAAAATCTGTCGCCAGAAGTTAAGTCACTGTAAAGCTGATGGTAAATATCAGCGAGCTGTCGTTCGTATTTTGTTGGTGTGTGTGTTTGTGTGTGTGTGTGTGTGTGTGTGTGTGTGTGTGTTCGCTTGTTACTTGTGCCCTTTTCCGTCCCTATACAAAAGACTCCCGCAAAGTGGTGGAAAGTGTCACCATTCCAACTTCATTTACTTTCCCCGTCCCGAAAAAAAGCACCACCCAATGTGATGGCACAGTTTCAGTAAGCTAAAAATAATTTGATATCACGAAGGGCAGCAACAGTGGCAGCAGCAGCAGCAGCAACACAACACAGGCACCAAGATTAAAACTCGTCGGTTTTGCGTCTACTGAACGTTGCCGGTTCGGTGCGAATTCCGTCCGTTCCAGCAGTTCGCACGTGTCGTCGTTCCCGGTGTCTTGGAACCCCGCCATGGAATGGGTAAAACTTTTTAAGATGAGGTAAAAACAAAGTGAAGAGAGCAGAAAAAACCCAAAACAGTGACTTTTGGTAGACGAGTAGCAGGTCGACTTACTTTCCGATAACGAGTGACAGTAATTAAAGCTACTTTACTCCATGCGGTTGGACAGTATTCGACCGTGGGTGTGAGGTGAAAGCGCTTTGAAGGCGAACAAACTTACACCCTTCACGTGCAAGCTTGCGTGGTTGTTGTGTGTTGGGTTGATAAAGCAGCGACATTATGGGTGGACAAATCACGTTCGATCGCGTTGGACGATGATCAGTTGCTTTGCACTTGAACGTACGGCATGGACCAGACCAGACTAACAGCAAACCGTTCTTGTTGATTGAATTCGAGAAGGCTTTGTTTTACTTAACTGCTATTAATTACGGAAATTGAACACACCAAAGGAAACGGCTCAGGAAAAGGTCAGCACTAATCAGTGGGATTATTGAAGCCTACACAAACAGCAACGCCCACGGCACGCTTCCAGGCGATGCGTGGCGCCTGTTATGATTGATGTTGCTTGGGCGAAGATTTGAATACGCCTCATCGTCGCCACACTCCAAAACAAGCGACACGAGTTCTCGGGAAATTTCGGGGATCGATGGGGCTTCAAAACCAAACTATGTGCGCCTGCGGGGCTTGCGAAATACGCCGCCTCTCTAGTGGCTGTGCATATTGTGAAAAGGATGAAATATTAAAACTCATTTCTCTCTGTTGCGTGCGTGCGTTTACTTGGGAAATAAGCTGTGCAGAGAAAGAAGCGGCTGAGCAAGGGAAATATGAATGTGATTTTAAGTCAAAAATTATTCATCACAGTGTGGTTGGCTGTGATGAGTACTTGCAGTCGTAATTTTCATTTATCTTTTCTATCCATTTATAATGGAACTGTGTGCTATGCATTCATGAGGTATGGTGTAGTTACTTTGCTATTGTTAACTGTAGCTTGGTTGTAGTGTGTGTCTTTGTTGCTTCTGTTCATGATGTAAAATTACATTTATGGTTATTTTTTAGGGGCATATAAAGAGGTTCATTCGATATTTATTGGCAAAACAATGCAGTTCAATGTGTGTGGAGTAGGCAAACAATAGTATACCATAGCTCCAAGGTATGGTTTAGCTTTCACTAACAAAACCATTGTCGATTTCTTCGTTCTTATATTATATTATCAAAGCTACATATGATCATTTATTTATTTATTTATTTCGAACACTTATGGGTCTTTTTCGATAATTATATAGACTATGACCCACGTCACTTACATTAAATATATATGCTAAATCTAATCCAGTGTAGTTATACATTTAATCATTTACATAAAACATGAATCAAAAATCAAAAATCATGTGAGGATGCCTTCTTTAGTTTTAGCACAGTGACATCTGAACAATAAAATAAGGAATTAATGTATACTTACAATAAACGGGAAACATTGATGGAGACGCCTAGTATCTCACAACAAGGAATGTGTCAAATAGTAATAAGTAACGTAATTATAGGCACAACACAAAAGCCAATTTCGGATGTAAAACTTTAAAATGATAACCAATTTATTTGTAGAATGATAAAATTTGATTTTTATTGAATGTTTCTGTTTCACACGGCTAGTGAAACGGAGCATAATCCCAATTCCGGACTTACCATCCTATTATATCTTACACATTAGTAGTTTATATGCTCTTTACACTCTAAACGTCTTGTTCCAATGCTTTCCACGCAAGCAAAAAAAAACACTATGACATATTCCACAATACATACTCCATCGCTTACACATCGTTTTTTGATATAATATACATCGTACAGCTTTTAGCATCTGTCTGTCTGTGTGTTTTTTAAATCATCTTTTATAGTTTGTACAAAACATGAACAACTTTTGTGTACTTTTTTTTCGTTATGACTCACTTCACTCACGAGTAGAGTCCACCGTACTGTACAGCTTTCATACCACTTACGAGCTTAGATGGTTGCTAATGCGTTGGTATGGTTGAAAGTAGTAGGCTTACGTATAAATTATGTCTTAGCTCACTATCTCACTTTAAATGCTTCATGTTGTGGCGCTGCGCTGCGATACGACTTGTGTATGTATGTACTGTGTGGTTATGGCACCGTCAATGTGTGATACTAACCATCCAATGGAGTGACTTTGAATACTTGCCAACTTGAACGATTGTTTCCGATTGCCGCCCATTGCACCATGTAACGCCTAATTTCTGTGCGTTGCGAAGTTTTGATTGGCATGTAGGGCGTTACCCTGGCTGTAGGGCCACGCTAGTTACTTCTAAAACTTGCAAACTTTACAAAATCGATGATATTTTCTTTAAATTCTAAGCAAAACGCAACAATAAATCGGTTTTAATGTAACAAACGCATCTGTAAATCTACTAACGTCTCGCTGGACGCGTTGTAATAACGAAACAATTCCATTCTACAGTACCACAACCGATGTTTGCTTTTGGATTAGATGGTTTTTACTATTAGTATAAATATCTCTCTCTCTATCTGACTGCTACGCTTCGGTAAATCTCTAGTGAATCTGAACAATGTGTTGTTTAAAAATAGTGCTCGAATCTAAGTGTTTTGGTGGATCGGGTACCCGGTGGTGGAGGTGAAAACGGAGCAAAAATTTAACAACTCGAATCCTCGTTACCTACAATACTTGCTTTGTACACGTTTTGGCTCGTGTGTCTAGATGCCACCAATCTCTCAATCGTTCGCATATATTTACATTACACACAGTAACACTATCCCACCTGGCTGAGGTGTGCAGCAACCTTCAGTGTAGCTTACAAATATAGCAACAGATTGGACTGCTGTGAAATTTTCCTTACTAATCGCTTTTCGATTGTTGACTTTATTGCTACGAACAAGAAGCGTTACTACTACTTATGTAGCTTTGCCTTTTTTTATTTACAGCGCTCAAAGTATCTAACCTACACGCTAGTAAAGTTTGGAGATATGTTTTATCAAACATAGCAAATGGCAATTGAATGCTAACTAACGCTCGACGACGAATGCACTAATGTGCGATAAAGTAAAAACACTCTCTAGGAGTGCGTTCGTAATGGTCCCTCACGAATCTTACTCAAACGCTGGGCAAAACCCAAAGTGCACCCATCTCGCTTCGTGCATCATCCCGCAATAAGCCACGAAATGCAAACGTTTTCTAAGGGGCTCACTTAGACAACGTAGTGATTTTGGTTTTTTGCGTAATGGGTTTTAAACGTTACGTTGCAGCAATGCAATAGAATGCGAGATGGTGACAGCAGTGTGTTTTGAATAGCGATTGAGTTGTAAAATCCGCCGGAGCATTCGCTTTGGCAAACAAGATAATGCAAGGTGTACAGTCTTTGTGTTGCAACTGAGCAGAATATGTCCTATGTTTAAAGCGTTATTGTTAGCTAGAGTTCGGATTTCGATTTTATCGATGATATTGGATCTTAAATGTACAGCTACTGGGATAAGAGAAAAAAATAACGCATGCAATCGGATTATCAGTAAATCTTAAATCATTGCTTTTACAGGGGTACATTCCGATAGTATCTGTGCAGGAGGACCCATCGCCTTTCGGCAAGTCAAACGGTATGACAATCAATCGTACCGTATCGTGACAGCAAACGATTCCTTTATTCACTGCTGTCCGTGGAATGTAGTAAAATAAATATGTGCTACACGCATGGTGATGTTAAATCGTAACGAAACGCATATTGACAAATCATCAGGCAATAATTCATACGCTATGCAAATGATCCATTCGCATGCGGCACGTTTGGGAAGATGTGTGTGTGTGTGTGTGTGTGTGTGTGTGCGTGTGTGAATTTTTTTCCCAGAAAGGAAGTAACGAAAGCAACGCAGTGAGGTGGTAGATAAAAAGTATCGAAAATAAATATTGCCCCTAGGTTGCATGACGATGTTCCGTGCATGACTCCCATTGCTTCATGATTGTACCGGCGTGATTGCCGAAAGCGGTGAAAATATTGATGGATGAAGCGCTTACGATGGTACGATAACGTACCCCGGATAGGTCGATCGAACCAGGACGTTTATGTGTGTGGTTGGTGTTATGTTGTGCAAGGGGTTTTAATCTTTTGAAAAAGTCCTTCAGTCATTTTTGGGATTTTTTGCGATAAAATCGTAAATAGAATTTTGGTTGGGTTTTTTGTACATTAACATATCTAAGATCAACGGCTATAGGGGTGCAGATGGCCATAGTTGGCTATGTTTTAAACCATTCAAATGGTTTTTAGGAAGAGAAACCAGGCGTCTCCACCATCACCAGTAAAGTACCGGGCGTCTCCTTGAGATTACACAACTACCACACGTGAAAACTATCTATCACAGCCTACTAGGTAACCGAGGCTTCGAAGGAGCATCATTGAAATTAAATGGTGAAGCTTAGCAACGAAACCATAAATCGGTAGGCATTCTTTGAGGATATGGTAAGATTTATTTACTGAGATGACTATTACTTAATTTACTAAAAGGAATTTGTTTAAATAGCATGGAGGCGCCTAGTATTTTATAAAATATACATAGCAATTTCATGAATTCTTAGACCAAAAACGCTCCAACTGAGTTGTAAAAATTTTTGTATGATGATTAACGTTATCTATTTAAAGTAATGTTGTTAAGTAATAAATACATCAAACAACTTAAATTGTGTAAGGGTAATATTTAAAGTATAATGGAGGCGCCTAGTATTTCACAAAGCTTACATTGTGAGTTAATGTCTTTTTAGGCCAAAACACGCACCAATTCAATTGTGGATATTTTTAAAACAAGGTGAAAGTTATCTATTTACTGGAATTTTGACAGCATATTCCAAAGCGCTTATCGATACAATTTCACCAACCGCAATTTGGGGCACATGGCTATGCAATACGATCGTAGGTACCGTAAGGGGTAAAAAAAGCATACGGTGAAAAGCAAGTGTTTCACAATTTCATCGCTCCGAGATGCTTATCGCTCGCTCGCTCGGTCGGTTGGGTGGGAGTAAACGCCAATGATCTGTTTATTGCATATGTGTACCACTTTTTGCCTTTTGCCCATCATGTTCACCCATCAGCAACATCGCTGTTTGTATCGTCGCAAGCAAATGGTCCGTACCAGAGGCAAACAAAGATCAAACACATTCTTGCACAGCCTTGCGAAGATGAAGCTGTGCAGTGCAAGGGGTTCATTGTGGGGGGGATCTCCGCTTACCCGGGCCCGGAATGTTCTGACAGTCTAGTGCCTGGGGGGAGAGAGAACAAGCGTTTCCACCCACGAACGGCAGGCTTGGCACAGAGTATCTCAAATCGTTGATTAATAAAAAGGAAATGTGTGTTATTTTGTAAAGCTTGACTTTCGTGCGGGTAGAATATGCTACACTGCTTTTGCAGAAGCATTCAAGCTTTTTCATACAACATGAAGCCACCGTATCTTGTGCGGTAGGTTGCCACCCGTGTCTGTAAAGAAGATAAAAAAGAAAGCTTGCGACACATTTTACGATATTCCGCCCGTGATTCCATCGCATTGCTGGGCGCGAGACAAATCCACCAACGAATGAATAGTGTCGATTTTATTACTCCACTGCCGTTCGGGGACGAAGAATCCGAATGAGCAGAAAAAAATAATAAAATAAATACATTGCTTTTATTACCGCCCGCACTCGAAAACGCACACATTAAGAAGCGATTTTCTGCGCGCGATGCGAAGATTGTTTGATTTCATAAATATTCCAAATAATGAGCCAAGTCACTGCTCGCTGTTACGTTCCGATCCCAGGTCCCATGCTGCCGTGGGGGGACACATTTAGAAGAAAGCCGACAACAGGGGCGTCGTATCTCACCGCCGTCCCTTCTTGGCGCTTCCCGTGGTCACGTTTCGAGCACGGCTGCGCACGGAGCGCACGTAAATGAAATTGGAAATAATGTAATTCACAGTGAGCTGGTGGGAAAACGCTGGGGGAAAACAAATGTCGAAACAATTGTAAGCCAATACCGGGTGGTGGGGTCTTTTTTCTGTCATCTCCACCTTTCACCGCACCACCAAACACCGCCAGCTCTGGGTGGTTTCAATGTGAATCATGTGCAAACGGGGGTGTGCGATAAAATCGAGCGAAAAAGTATCTCTTGTGCAGCCGCTGTGCTGTACGTGTTGCGCTGCTGGTACCAGTTCATAAATTGATTTTACGACCGGGAGCGGGCCGAATGATCAGTGCCTGCTGATAAGCCTGCGTTGCCCGATGGAAGCAAGAAAAGCAACGCAGAAGTTCACCACCCTCCCCCAGAGGAGGGCAAGGAGAGTGAAAATATGACACAACAGTGAACTGTTTGTTTTAATTATGCACATGGGGCGTGAGTCGGGAGTGGTCCCAGCAGCGGTGAGGGCAAATTATGAGCACCGTATGATGGTTACAGTCGCTGATGGGTGAAATGAATGTTTAATGTGCGTTGAGCTTATCCACAGCAATAGCATGGTAGGAGCCTTTAATTCAAGACGAAACGGATCGGAATGAACCAAAGAAAGAGCAATGATTTGATTGAAATGCTGTTGCTGTGCAAATAAAGCATACAAACAAGGTTGAACAGTGACTGGTAGAAAACTGGTAGAAAACAGAAGCTTGAATACACACAAACATTGGGATGATTTTGATCACGTCTTTCTTCCTTAGCGTGATGAAACCATACGAAACGTTCGCCAATATTGATATCAAACACAGTGGCATGGCTATCGGACACTATAAGCGATAAGCCTTGAAAAGAGAGATGTTAAGCAAGGATATAAAAGAGAGAAACAAAAACACACACACACACACACACACACACACACACACACACACAAACGGAACATGCTGACAGCACGCTCGACAGCTTCGGCTTTAATCGTAACCGATCGCAACACCAAATCAACTCGACCGAAGCGAAAATGCGATTAGAACGGATGAAACGTAGGAGGGAAAAACTACGGACTAAAGTAAAAAAACTCGATAATCGAGTTTTGTCCGGCGAAGCCGGCAAAGAGAAACATAACCACAGGTTCGCTGTCTACTATCGCGAACGCTACTCGTGTATCGATGTACGGGCAGACGGCCGGACTTTGATTGTTTCGCTCGTTTCGTGCTTCAGTTTATCTCATTCATTGGAAGCTTTTTTTCCGCTAGCATACACACACACACACACACACACACAGAAACACACCTACACACGATTGTGTCGTAAGATTTTGCATGTGTCTGTCCTATCCACCTCAACTCCTCACGGCAGTGCCTCACACCGACACCTCCTCGGTGTACTTGGAGCGATCGTTCAGATCGATAACGAGCCGCTTTTCGGGCGACTTTTTCTTCTTCGTCCCGCTCGTGCTGGTGCTGCCCACCTCGCCACTCGCTCCACCCTCACTGCCGCCCTCCCCGCCACCCGCACCATCCCCACCGGCGGTCGACGTTTCCGGTGAGGCGGCACTGTTGCCGGTGCCGCTGCTGCTGCTGCTTTCACCCCTTCGACTGCCGTGGTTGTTTCGCTTGGTGCTACTACCACCGGCACTGGTGCTACTGCTATTACTACAGCTACTACTATCACTACTACTATTGCATTTACTATTGATTGCTTCATCCCGGCCGACCGGGTTACCGGGGGCCACCGTGCTTGATTGTTGTTGTTCGTGCTGCGTTCGTACTGCTGTGTCCCTTGCCGGTGGTTCCGTCACGCCACCACCACCACCCTGCTCCACCGACTCCCTTCCTCTCGCTCTCCCCCCCTGGCCCCTGGACCGGTTTTCAATTTCCAGATGCTGCAGCGCGGTCGTGAGCGCGTTCCGCATCAGAAAGTGCTCCTTCAAGCTATCTATCCTACTGCTGTTGTTGGCGTACAATTTGTTAAACTTTTCTAGATTCACCGACCGGATCGTGGCCTCGTCGGTGGCGGGCGCCAGCTGGGCAAGCGTCCCGGCCACCCCCACCTGTGTCTGTGTCGCCTGGCTATCTACAAGGGTATTGGGGCCGGCGCCCGATGGGTGGTTGTGCCGCTGGTGCTGGCGGACTGGTTGCTGCTGCTGCTGCTGATGTAGCAGATTATCACAAAATTCGAAAGCTTTTGTACTGAACTCACCACACTCGCTGGTGCTGGAGGCACGCTGATGGTGATGCGGGGAAGGATGCATTTGCTGCTGTGTTGAGTTCGGTTGCTGCTGCTGCTGTTGCTTCCGGTGCTCCGCGCTGCTCCTATCGACAAACTGACAGTTGAGCACCAGCTCCGAGCTGTGCTGTTTGGCTTTGTGCAACGGCCCGGCACACCCGACCGTTGCGTCCTGCCGCCGCCCGCCTGCACTACACCCGGCGGTACACCCGGAAGCGGAACCGGATTTGACGTGCACTCCACTTATCTTACAATTACAATTAACCGCACTGCCCGCACCGGTGAGCACCCCGGCGCTGGTGGAATTGTTTATCACACTATCGTTGCGCCGGCCGTGCTGCTGGTGCGGCTGTGCGGTGCGGGTCAAGGTGCAGCAGGCGCAGCTGCAGCAGCACCCATTGCTGTTGTTGCGCCGGCCGGTCAGCTCCATCGACCGGGACAGTGGGTCCCGCTGGCCGGCCCCACCGTACTGGGCCGGCTCCTCGTCGCCGCTGCACATGCACTGCAGCTGCTGGTGGTCGAGCCGGAAGTCGCTGCCATCGATGGATCGGAGACAGTCGGGCCGGGCGGGGTCGGGCGCCGCCTCCTCTGGCCCGTCCAGCTCGTCAGTGATGGTGATGCGTGTTTGGGCGGGCAGCGGAACGATCGACCCATTTCCGGGCGGTGCGGTCGTGACCGACCCGTTCGGGATCGTTGCGGTCGTGTTCGTGTTGGTGCTCTTGTCCAGCCGCAGGATGGTGGTTGGGGTGGGCGCCGGGGACGGGATGCCCGTCGCGCCCGATGCCACCGACAGGCCGTCCGGTGGAGCGGCGGCCTGGATCGCTTTAAGCGGGCTGGGCGCACCGAGGGCGGGCGGTGGGCGCAGCGAGGTGGTCCGACACGCCTCCATCAGGCTGGCGACGGTCAGGATGGCGGCGCCACGCTGCGGGATGCGCTCGTATAGCCGCTGGAGCTGGGTGTAGAGGAGCTTCAGCTCTTCCAGCGCTTCCGTTTCCGTGAGGCGACCTTCGTTCGCTGGAAAAGGGGAGGGACAGTAAAGGATGCTGTAACTTTCTGTGATGATGTTTTTGAATGAAATAAAGTTGAGATTGAATGAAACGCCGGGGGACAAGCTGGCTCAATTATTATCGTTGTAAGTTTCAGACTCATTCCCTGGCGGCGGACGGTGGAAGCATTCTTTGGTCATCGAGGGAATGGTCCTGCCGGATCTCTAAATAAAGTGTTGTTTTCATCGTTTGTCGATGCACCGATTTAAGTAAAAAACATGGCCAAATAACATATTTTCTGAAGCGGCTCCAAATAGTTTGTCAAAATGCTTCGGTCAACCGCCGCCAGATGTATTAGTGAAAATCACAATTACACTAGCGAGTAAGGACAATGTCCCCCGGCCTTAAAGGCCGGGCTACATTGATCGTACTCTCTGGCGTAATTTTGATTTTCACTAGCGCATCTGGCGGCGGCTGGTGGAAGCTTTTTTTTGTCATCGAGGGAATGGACCTGCCGGATCTCAAAATTAAGTAGTTTTTCCATCGTTTTCCATTGCAAAAATTGATGCAATGCGTGCAAGACATGTGTATCTACGTTTTACAACACTTTTCTCCTCCGATTTCAGTAAAAAACATGGAAAATTAACCTATTTTCTGGAGCGGCTCCAAATTGTTTGGCAAAATGCTTCGGTCAGCCGCCGCCAGATGCGCTAGTGAAAATCAAAATTACGCGTGCGAGTACGATCAATGTAGCCCGGCCTTAACAGTACTGAATGACACTAATTATAAAGGCTGGGGTAGATTGTCCGTACTCGCTAGTGTAATTAAAATTTTCACTAGCGCATCTGGTGGCGACTGGTGGAAGCTTTTTTGGTCATCCAAGGAAAGGTCGTGCTAGATCTCAAATCTAAGTAGTTTTTCTACCGATTTTGACGCAAAAACGGCTAAAATATTTGCACAACATGTTTATCTATCAATAACAAAGCTTTTCTAGTCCAGTTTAAGAAAAAATATGAAAAAATAACATATTATCTGCAGCGGCTCCAAATTGTATGGAAAAATGCTTCGGTCAGCCGCCGTCAGCTGCGCTAGTGTAAATCGAAATTACACTAGCGAGTACGGACAATGTACCCCGACCTTAACAATTTTTATTGGATCTGGTTTATACGCAACCTTCCTTTTGTTATCTAATGCGAATGTAACCATCCAATCAAGAATGAAATTTACAGAAAGGAAGCAGATTCATGCTTCTACTTCTTCAATAGAATCTAAATTGTCTTGATTACATCTATGCAGTTCTAAAACTATTCATGATGTCCTCAGAGTATCCTTTTGGCAAAAAGAATACTTCAACAAATATGAACAGAAGCATGGAGATCACCACACCCAGCTATCAAGACACTTGTCTCCTCAAGCCACACTTTGAAGCTGTCGGCAGTCCCAAATGTGTGCCTGTTTACTCAACAGGTCTCACTTGAACTTGCCATGGTATCACCACTAAATCAACTTCTCACCCATAGCGCATTGTTCATAACAGCTTCCGGCAAATGGGTGCGAACGATTTAATTGCTTTCGTAAGTGTTGTTTCGGTTGACTATCATCCGACCGAATGTCATCAATCAGTCTTCCCAAACCAGTGGGGAGGGGCGGCGTGAGGAATGTGTTTTCTTCACCCACACACGCACACAGACCTCACAACAAAAGCTGTTTGTTAGATGGTAGCTCAGCCTCACCAACATTGCACCTCATGGGGTAATACTTCTGTCCGATGAACGATGTCTATTTTTCATGCGTTTAATCAATTTCGGCACAAGCTTCCAATTCCCATTACACACACACCCATGTACGGCCATGCAGAGCTTCATCTTCATTACGTACCCGATCCTCTCCACCTTTGGGAATATTATAAGCCGGTGGTAGACTGGTAATGAAAGTGGCTGATCGATCATTCCGGGGGGAGGCTTGAACGGGCCTGAATACCCATCGACCCGTTGCGCGCCACCTATAGTGCGTGGAATGTGATAACGATAATTCATTTCCGAAAGGATGTGTCTTCTCCCGGCTGGTTGGATTCGAGTGTTCGCATCCCAGCATTCCAATACTGCATGCTCATGCATGGGATGGTGTAGATGGGGTGAGGGTTGAAGCGATTTGTAGAGCACCGATGCGTCTATCCAATGTAAAAGGGCACTTGATCACTGCCAGCGTGCAGAAAAGCGGGTCAAAGTATAATTTCTCCTTCCTTTGTGAGCAGTGGCAAAACCGCACGGGAAGCAGTGGAGAGAGGCACTCTCACACTCACTATTCCTTTGTATCTGGTACCAACCTCCCATCTCCCCCCCCCCCATCCGATGTGGCCAGTCGTGCAACACGGTTTGCCGAAAAGTGATTTATCGAAATATGCCTCGAGCTTGTATGTAATTGGTTTCGGTTCCGTTATTTGCTTTTCTGGCGGCAGTGGAGCTATAAAGTGGTGTCTGCAGTTGGCTTGCCTATTCCCTGGGTGTCGGACGGACTTGGACCAGAGGAAGTGGAGAGGGGAGAACAAAAGAAAACAGGGAGAAAAAAAGGATTCAGCTCCAATCGTACAAGTTCATGAAAGGGAATAAGTGTTCTGGGTCATTCTCTCTCTCTCTCTCTTTCTCTCGATTGCTGTTCGATGTTTCCTCTCCCCGAGCATCCCAGCATGTTACCCGGCACATGCAATTCCCTCCCTAGGGTTCACTACCATCCACTATCCCCTGCTGAGGTCACTGACAAATGGGAGCGGACCGAGCTTTCAGCTGCAACGGGCTTTTTCTTCCCGAAAGATTGTGCTCTCCCAAATGTCCAAGATGTCAAATAGTTTCCCAAATTGAATTTAATGAAACGAAAACAATCTGGCATTGGAACGATGCAAACGCTCCCTCGACCTCCCGGGTCGAAGTTTCTAAAGAGTTTCCGTTCACTTCAACTCGTTCGTTCTGCTCTTGTGGCACGTACGCATCGAACACGATTGCCCTGGAATGGCTTTTTAGACAACAATCATTGCTAACACTATCAAAGGGAATTGCTCTGCTGAACTGTGTGTACTTTCGTTCTTCCGATTAGTACACACACACACACATACACACACACACACACACACACACACACACACACACACACACACACACACACACACACACACACACACACACACACACACACACACACACACACACACACACACTAATTTCAATTGAGATTTCCTAGCTGCACAATGCAACACATAAAACGAATCAAACGAATCAAATGGCTCAACATGCGGTCATTTGTGTACAGGCAAACGTTTCATTCCATCAATTTCTCTTTGCACATGTAAAAAATGGACTAAAAAACACCCGGAAACGACAAAAAAAAACAAGACTAACTAACAAGACTAAACGACAGCACCGCATACTAATACTGACCCATGTTGGCCCCGAGCTGGGCGGTCGACGTCGTGACGCTGCTAGCGTTCGCAAAGGTACGTCCGTGCGAGCGGCTAATAAATTTGGCACCGGATGGTTTGATGCCGAGCCCGGTCGGGTCGTCCTGATGCTTGCCACCGCCTCGGAACACCAGGTACACCTGCGGGGAAAAGAGACGGGTGAAAGAGAGTGGCAAAGTGTAGAGTAGTAATCGGGAAAGACATTTCAATGTGCGACGGTGTGACGGTAGTGAAAGCAGAGTAGAAGTTTGTACTTGGAAAGGTGCGATATGCTTTACGATCCGGCTTCCCCGGGAACGGAACGGTTGTATTTACACGGAATCAAATTTGACAGTGAGTCGGTTGTTTTAGGCGATGGCATAACTCTTTCCATCTGGATAGTGGCAATCGCTTGAGTGCGTCCGTTTGATTGCGAAATTCATCCGGTGTAAGTGGTGTCTGTCGGAGGGAACGGTTTGGTTGATGGGGGCCCAACAGGTACACAATAAGACGTGGTGCGACAGTTCCGTACGGAATGGTGAAGGAATTTGTGCTAAAATTACATCGACATGCTTTGCCCCAAGCTCTGTTGCACATCGGTGCATTTCCGAGAGCTAAGTTTGAAAATTGTTTCCCTTCGCTTATGAGGAAATAGCATACCTTCGAGCTCTTGAAATGCCAATTCCGTCCAAACATTGCTATTCACGCTGGCTGACTTTACAATCGCAGTGCAAATAGCTGGTGACTGTTAATTTTGTACAAGTTCGGGATAATTTTCGATACCTACTCTTCGCTGCGATACCAACTCTCTAGCGCACTCGCTTCGGCTCGCTACAAATACCACGAACGGATGATTACTGATGACTGGGGTTTAATAAAATACTTCCTGGAAATTGTAGACCACACTTGAACAACTTGAGCTGTTTCTGTTGCCTGTGCTAGAAGCACTGGGGACACGACAGGGCGGCAAAAACAAAACAAAACAAACCGACGAGAAAAGAAAGAGTGAAGAAACCCTGCCGCCAGATACAGGACGTGCTTATCTGTTTCGACTCCGACCCGAAACAGGGCCCGTGTCTTACGGGCCATACCGTGTGTACTTTTCATTTAGAGCGATGGGTTTTATTTACCGGATCGCTATCTAGAAGTGGTTCATTATCCTTTTTTCCTAGCAGTTTAGTTTTTGCCGCTCCTTTTCCCACTGGGCTCCGCAGAAGCTGTAAAAATAGATCGTCGTGTTGGAGCAGCAACGAAAGCAGCCCATGCCGAATAAAAATGGTTGAATTTTAAGCGCTCGTCGCTTGTCGTCGCTTGCCAGCTACCCCGGATCATTCGGACGACGATGACAAGTGCTGAGACAGAAATGGCCCTGTCAAGGAAGTTGAGGAGGGGGCGTTTTTGTGCGGGGGCAAACGGTGCTGGTCGCTTTGTACGATCCTTTTCTCAAGAGCAATTTCGCAAGAGTGTTGACAGAAGCGCACGGGAGAAGAGAATGGGAGGTGAACCACAACACAAGGCACAAAAAACAAAACAAAAAAACCTCAGGAAAGCGGCTAACGATTGTTTGTCTTAACGACGGGATACATTCGTTTTCGTTTGCGGGCAATGGGTAAAGGCCCACCACTTACACGTGCAAGAAAAGCAATCAAGCGGCTCCTTCTCTCGCCTGAAGAACAATGTTGTGAGGAGACCAGGAAAAGGAAGCTTGGAGGCAAACGGAAGGAATTGGATAGCTTTTGTTTTACCTTGCTGCCAAAAATCAAAGCCAACAGTAGCGTGACCGTTAGCTGCGTGTGACAGAAAAATATGATGTACAATAAATCGGGATTAGCCGGCGACTGCAGGAACAACCTGAAAGTAGAGCGAGCAAGAACAAGCGAAACAAGAGAGCGAGAAAAGAGGATTAGAAGAATCGCAATAAAACAGGAGCGGCACTGCTGGCAAGCTCTTTTGTAGATTGTTGATGAAAAAGCAAATATTATGTTTTGGGAAAGAAATGGAAAAGAAACTCAAACGCACACCGCCCTGCCAACACAGCTTAGCTCGTATGAAAATGCATTAGTTTGAAGAGTGATAGAAGGATGAAAGATCGTAGCAGCAAGATGGGTCTGGGAATTGGCAGAGCTTGTGTCTTTGGTGTGCAACGTACACAGCATGCCATGAAGCGTTATGATCATCAACACAATCATATCAGTGGAGCGGGGAGCTGGACTGTGCTTTGGCTCTAAATAGATGAGCTGCTGGAGGAGCACTTCTAAATAAGTTCTAAATAAATGATAGTTCTTTGTTTAGACTGCAGTGGCTGCAAAAAGGATTTGAGATGCAATCCATGCACAGTGAGGGAAATGAAGGACAAATAGTTTAAGTCTCAAGTGACTAACGAAAAGTGGTTTTGTTATTTTAAACTTATATATTTTCCATAATCTGAATCATTGTTGTCGTTTAGTTTGGAGTTTATTAATGATTTTCTATTAACGATTTTTAAATTTTATTTTAAATTTCAGCCAGGAAGATATAAAACAGTAGTCATAAATAATCCTTAAAAGTTCGAGAAATAAAAAATATTAGACAATATTTTTTAAGAATTTTCAAAGTCATAAACAATGAGGTCAAATACTGAACACAGAATCAATGTTATATACATTTTTCTCCAAAAATTACTCACTATAATAAACAATTTTAAATATTTCTTTTGTTGCAGCAAACTATGCTGACCATGGAATTTGACCACCGTGCAAAACTGTTCCATTTACGTGATCCTACTCTTGACAAAGGTTTCTCAAACATAACTTGTTTTTCTTTTGAAATTTGTAATCCAGCCCGCCCAGTTCTTACTGCATCTTTTCTACGACTTCCGGCTGCTGGGACGCTTATCAAAGGAAAAAGGATAAAAATCCCCCCGCCAGCTCACAGCAGGAAGTTTTTACATTTTTCTCACAACTCTCACGAGTTCACACGAATCAACAGTGCCAAACAGTGGGGTGGTGGTTGTGTATGCATAGTTTTATGGCACTGGGGAAATGGGCAGGCCCCATGGCCTTCGCGTATCATTTGACGGTTCGTGGCGTACAGACAAACGTCTTAATACGTCTCGCTAGTGTTTTTTTTTGTTGGTGTGTTGCTTCTTGGCTCAGCTTTCTGACACGAAACTGTCACGCTTTTGACCACGCGAATGAGACGACGAGCCTGGGACCAGTGGAGGTGGTTGAGTGGTCGCGCAAGCAACAACCATCAACAGTGCCCGTGAGCATCAGCATGAGCAGAAGAGCAAGAGCGATTTATTATCCGGCACCAGTCGTTTGTGCGTGTGTGTGTGCGAGGGTTATGGCGGGGTTGATTTATTTTACACCATGTTTTGTTTCAGTGGCCCTTTTTCCACTCGCTCGCTCTTTGTTAGTTCAAGGCGGTCCGTTTTGTTGCTTTTGTTAAAATTTTGTTTCATTTTCCGGGACGGATGGTGGAGCAGAAAACACTTTTCCATCTTTCCATTTAGTGCGGGCAACGGTATTTCATCTCATCCTGCGGATGAGTGGGCATTTGAAGCGTTGTGCGACTCCAACGCGACCAGGCGCCATCAGCCGTTTCTTCGCGCTCGGTTACGGTTGCGTGCTGGGAAGACGGCAAACCACAGGCGGGAGGAAAGACATGACCAGAAAATGAAATCCCATTTATTTTGACCGGCCACAAGCACCGGAAGGCAGCTGCTGCCCGGGCATTCTTGCGGGTTCGGTTGCATTAAAGGACGGATAGCGGGGGTGGGTGGGAGAGGGTTTTTTTTGCCTTACGTCAAACCGGTGATGCATGAACCTTTTTTCCTAGAAGCGTACGCTCATAATAGTCAGAATTTTGTGGTTGGCTTTGAGGTTTTGCGATGATGATGAGGTTTTGGAAGTTGTGAGAAAACTGCTGTGCGTTTACTGCTTTAAGTCAATTTTTCTATACATTTCTTTTGTTTTTCCTTTCTGTGGGAAATTTTATAGAATGAAGATAAATATGGTAGTTTTTAAGCAGTAAATTTACAGTCTAGATACTAAAACGAGCAATTAAATGATTTTACAGCTGCAATTTGAAAGGAGCAGTTAATTTAAAATAGTTTCATATCATTCTCCGTTTAATTTTGCAACCATTTGGGTACAAAAAGGAAGCCATAAACATGAATCTTTATTGATTGCACTGTCCTTCACGTTCGTGAACGAAACTGTAGATCGTGCATCCATAAACAGTGCATATTTTCACATCATCTTCGATCAAGATGGATGAAAGCTTTACCGTCCCACCAAACACATTCACTCGGGGAAAGCTACAGTCTCTTCTAGAGGGAGAGCAACTCTCCCATTCATCATTACACCACCATGGACCCGCTCCCTTATTAACGTTCGTGTCCATGTAACGCACGGCCGAAAGTGGCTCCAAGCGTTAGCGCGGCAAGCAACATTCGCCCATAAATACTTTGCACCCTCCGTCTTGAATATCAATGCGATGCGCCCTTATTTGCATAGCGTTCGAATGTCTGTGTGCGTTACCGCTGGCCGTTGGGCTGCTTGAAACTGGCCATTAGCCCACGAGATAAGTACGCGCGACGAGGGGTAGAGTCGAGGCTTGATTTAGTGTTTGCGAAGGTCCTGAAGTCAGAAAGTGATGCGGTGTGCTGAGAATAGACATTAAAAACCCATCATCCACAATATGGGAAGGATCGATCGGACAGCCGGAGCTGCTGCTGCTGTTGGATTTTCCGTCTGCCCAAATCCATAATTCCAACACGTCCACAGATCGGTGCAAGCTTGTATGGCTCGTGTTTGTGTACGCACAAGCCGAGATGGATGAAATAGACGGAAAAGATTATCCCAAAAGCCAAACACATCCAACCAATCCTAAGCATTCGATCATGTGATGTGGGTTTACTGAACGTATTTCTGTTGCCTCTTCTTTTTTTCTTGTCAGCTCATCCACAGTCAGCACAGTTTCGCTTTCATCAATATTCAAATCCAGCTCCCGGAATACATTAAACCATTCCAAAGGCCATATGAGTGACCAACACACGAACAACCAAAAAAAAAAAAACTGCTAGGAAAACCTCAAATGACTTTTGCAGCTTTCCGGTTGCGTTCCCGGAACATAGAGTCTCATTGTAGCCAATCTGTTGGCCGATTAACTCCATGCTGTTATTCTCGTATTCCAGGGAGAGCAGCCTTCGTTTGAACACTGTTGTGTGCGTACGTTGTGTGCGTATAACAAAACTGAACCATACTGCGAGTAACAAACTTACGAAGAGAGATATAGAGACAGAGAAAGGGAGTGTAAAATGAAGGAAAAAAGCCATCCCATCGAATCGATTCAATTGCAATGACAAGTGAGGTGTTTAAGGATAATAATTTCCATATTAAAATATTCATTTGCCTGCGACCGACAGAGGCGATCGCAGACAAAAAGCATACTGTTTCTGTCCCTTGCGCTTTTGTGACCTGCAGAGTATCGATAATGCACCGGCCACATTCCTGCGGCGCGGTGAAAGTCACCCTCCCCCCCCCCCTTCAAAAGCGGAATGTATAATTAATCTTCACAAAATGGGGTTCAGTTTGTGTGACTTCGATTCCGTCTCGGGAGCTGCGTTGGGGCTGAGCAGGGGAAATGAACAGTGCAGTTTAAATTATTCATCTGGTTTTGCTGCAATGGCGCAGGGCGACGGGTGCCGGATGCGTATGCTGCAACTGGCTGGAGGACCGACTGGCCGGAACGTCCGGGCGTCCGCAAATTAATATTCAATCGAGATTTCCGATGTGGTTTTCTTTTTGCTTTCCTTTGGGTTGAGGGTTTACATCTCTTCCATTGGTTCAATTTGTTTTAAAACCCATGTAACAGCAAGTTTAAAGAGGTTTACATCCATTGCTGGATGCTTCGTTTGGCAATAGCAAATAGGAAAAATCAGTTACGTCTGAACCAATTCGACTCATTGGATGTGTTCAACTTAAGCAAAGCAAGATGTACCTAATTTTTTCCTTCGTTTAGTTGATATTGGGCCCCTTTCCGTTTTAAGTTCGTCGGCTGAAATTTTAGCCTATCAGCTGTTTGCATTGTATAGCAGTTTTCGAGCAGCTATCGAAGTGAGTATAATGTACAGGTGGGCTTATCCCAAGGTGTATGTATTTAGAAGGTTGATTTTTATAGCTTCTGCTTCTGAATGAGGATTCAAGAATATTTGTGAATTCTTCAAGCTACCAAAAAGCCTGTTTGAGCAAAAATTTTCACCCGTCCTGTAAAAAAGTGACGTGCAAATTTGATTATAACCATCATGCTATGAGACCACCTAGTCTAAATACACATTGATAGTGCATTACACCACCTTGGGATATATGAAAACACTTCAATTGACATTACCCAAGTGACATTTGCTCGAAATTGTTTTTCCATATCTGCTCGATTAGTACTCGATACGCCTGAAATTGTGGATTTGTGTGTGATAAAGTGTGTTGAAAGCGCTAAGATTTGGTGTGTTCGTAAATTAGACTTTCTTCTATCGATGGATGATGCTGTCGAGCTCATTTTACATTCATAGCTTTGGTATTTGATGAACAACAAAAGCAAATTTTGTGTGAGGTCATTTTCTAAAAAATCGATATTATTTCAGTATAAAATTGCTTCATGACCAACTATAACGATAGGAAACATCATTTCCGATCGAATCTAGAAGAAAGCAACGAAAAAACCGCATCACAGTTGATTTTACTGGACTTTTTCCAAATTCCCTTAAACTGGTCCAGTTTAAGGGAAGTTTAAGGCTCCAGTTTAAGGGAATTTGCTCGAATTCCCGATTATTCGTGCTCGAAAATGTCAGTTGGGTATCGAGCTCTAAAATCGGGGTTTTGAGCTATTTCCCTTAAACTGGCGCCTTAAACTTCCCTTAAACAGCACCAGTTTAAGGGACTTTTAGAACAAGCCCTTTAAAATCGACTTTGATGTGATTTTTGTTGTTGCTTTCTTATCTATCCTTTAGGAAATTACGTTTTAAATCCTTATTGCTGTCCGTATAGTCATTTAATACCAAAAACCATCGAAATTTCACCAAATAACGCCGTACGAAATGTACCTTCTTTTTCGGCAAATATTAAAGCAAATTAATCAAAAACGAATTGGACGCCATCTTCATTCAATACAAAAAGGTCATTCGCACGCACAAACGAGGTTTTGACGCCTTCTACATGGTTTTTTACACACAAATCCACAAATTTTGGTATCTCTAGCATATCTTTTTCGTAGCACCGTTCGAGCAGACCATAGTTAAAAATTTAAAACAAATATCACTTCCCAAGTGACATTTGCTCGAAATTGTTTTTCCAAATCTGCTCGATTAGTGCTCGATACGCCTGAAATTGTGGATTTGTCTGTGATCAAGTGTGTAGAAAGCGCCAAGATTTGGTGTGTTCGTAAATTAGATTTACTTCTTTCGATGGACGATGCCGTCGAGCGCATTTTACATTCATAGCTTTGGTTTTCGATGAAAAATTATGTTATAAAATTATGAACATTATTTTATAAAAAACGGTCTTTTTTAAGTATGAAATGCTTACAGGACCAACTATAACGATAGGAAACATTATTTCGGGGCGAATATAGAAGAAAGCTTCGGGAAAAACCGCATGACAGTTGATTTAAAAATTTTGTTTTGTGTAAATTCCCTTAAACTAGTGCAGTTTAAGGGAAGTTTAAAAGTACAGTTTAAGGGACTTTGCTCGAATAGCCGCTTATATGTGCACTAAAATGTCTATTTGTTTGGGACGACCTTGACGATTTTTCTGCCTTGACGTGCCTTGACGAGCACTCGAATCTACTCGAATCTAATTCTAACTTTGAGGCTAAAATAATCTAGCCCGAAAATCGCAGACTAGTTTTGTGTGGTTTTGTATAGAGTGTTCACATGATTTCAGCCGCCAACTGTCAAATTCCATACAAAAAAGCTAACTAGAATCTTAAAGGGCCCAATTTTTAGATTATTTAAAGATAAGTAGCAGCATACAGTCCGATAAAAGCGCTTCAATTTACTCTTTTCAGTCAAGCAAAGCGTTTAAGATGCAATAAATTAACCCTGATTGTTAACCTTCGCCCAGCTTCAAAGAGAACAGCTATTGTTTCTTACTAATCTTTTTTTGCGCCCGAATATGAAAAAAGCCAAACAAATCCCACGGGTTCATAATTTCTCGTTCTGCCTCGGAACACCGTAGCATAAATCTTTTAGGCGCTATTTGGTTTGATTAAGTGAGACAATAAATAACGCTATTGATTGCAATTCAGCGTATCGTAAGGCAAAAGCTGTATTAGATTTTTTTTTGTTTGTTTGCTGGCTCCTCCTTCGCCCATCAATAAAAAAAGTCAGTGAGTGTGTAGACAGCAAGGATGAGAAAACAATAGGGCATGAACAAAAGGGAAGGAGAGAAAGAGAGGTGCCTCAAAGCTAAACGTAAAAGCAAATAACAATTTTTCTTGGAAATGAAAAAAGAAAAACTCCCAAACCCAGCAATACCACATAATTCATTCGCCGGGAAATGAGGGGGTAGATAGAATACGGACCAGACACACGGATGATACTCACATTGACACATTCAGGAAGCAGGTCAGTAGAAATTCGTTGTAGATCGCCATCGATATAAAGCGGCTTTCGTTGAACTCGGACGGTGCCTTCCGGACCATGATGCAGAGCCGGACGCCCCAGGCCAGAAACAGGACCTCCACTGGTTGGTGGTGGTCGTTGTTTGATGCATGGTGGAAGGGGGGGAGTGGAATTTGTGGTCATATTTTTACCGAGAAAGTAAACACGCACGCGGTCGGTCGGTCGGTCGGTCGGTGGGCGGAAGCCGGTACCATGAAAAGCCATGAAAAGAAAAGAGCGGACAGAAAGTTAGTGCTTCGGTGGAGAGATTGTAGTTAGCGCTTTTTGTGCGGTCGCTTTCACAATCTGTAACTATGCTATGCTGCAGCAACGCGACGCAGCGAGTTTGCTACACGTCGCGTACATGCGAAGTGCAGAAGTGTGCGCAAATAGTGCTTTGAAGCGCTCTTGTGGTAAAAACCATATCTGTACGCTCGCGCTGAAGCTGTGCGGGACTTAGTTTATAGTCAGAAAAGAAGCAATACAAAAGGATAGAAAGAAACTGCTACGCTGCACGCTGCAGTTTAATAAACAAAACTGAGTGCGCGAAAGAATTTGACCTAGGAGTTTTCTATAAATCTCGATGATGA
The DNA here is from genome assembly GCF_016920715.1 of Anopheles arabiensis. Classification (NCBI taxonomy): domain Eukaryota; kingdom Metazoa; phylum Arthropoda; class Insecta; order Diptera; family Culicidae; genus Anopheles; species Anopheles arabiensis. The sequence continues at coordinate 98,366,550 of NC_053517.1, forward strand.
TGCACAGGGCAACAAAAAAAGGGCACCACACTGTACAGGAGATAGTAAAAGATAGTGTGTCGGAAACAAGTTCAAACAAAACTTTCCGAAACCCATCTTGCTTCCCCGGGCAGCATTTTCGTACAGTTGCAACCCCACGGCCAGATTGTTTCTTTTTTGGCTGGAAGTTTGGTACAATTTATGAAAGCTGAACTTGATCCGAGAGAAGCTGAACAGCTTTCTGTAATTCACTTTGCTTTGTAGTTTTTGTACTTTTTTCTTTATTTTTACCCAGCAGTTTCTTGCACGCGTTGCGCAGCGGCGCTAGTTCAAAATTTGCAACGGAGATGTTTTCCTACCGCTCAAGCACGGTTCGCAGGTATGCAACGACTTCTCTAGAAGCGCGCCGACAGATTTACAGCTGCAACTTCCTGGCTGGAAAGAAGAAAAAAAAGGCAACGGTAGCTTTCGCTTGGTGCAGTATGCGCACACTCCCCAGCCTGCCTGCCCATCATGTAGCGGAAGGCATAATATGTGCGCCAGCTGCAAGCGCAGCCAGAAGTTCAATATCGCAAGCGGAACTTTTGCGCGCCGCGTTTCTGGAGAAACACAGAAGACAGAAGTGCAACATGTGCTAGTAATTTAAGCCGTAACATGCTGCTAGGGGAGAAATAGAATGCCTCTGTGCCGTAGTGTAGTACCGGTGCAACACAATTTTGCCATTTTAGGAAACACACACCAGGGTTTGGTAGTGAAGTAAAAAAAGGGTAGCAGAGAAAAAAGAAAGAAAGGTTGCTAAAATAATGATCACTTTTACAAAGTATGTCAGCACAGGCCTTGCTCCTGCTGCTGCTGCTGCTGTGCAGAGTTGCCTGATGCAGTTGCCTGATGCAGGCGGAGCGGACACACTCCAGCACACAGTAGAGCCAATAAATATCCTGCTAAGGTGTGAAGATTTATGCCGTTGTTTTTCTTGCACGCCGGTGGTAATGGTAGTGTTAATAGCTGGTGCTCAAATTATACAGTACGGATGCTGGGGCATCGGAACACCTTCTCTTGGCCGGGACGGCCGCCGTTCGAAAGGGAAGCTGTGGGCAGAAACATTGTGTTCCGGTGTGTGTTCACGGGCGTGTTTAAATTTAAACCCCTTTTGAACAACCCCGTTTGCTGTGTCTGTGAAGGAAGAGCCAGCGAGTTGATCGTGTACTATGGGTTATTGTTTTTCCCCCTGTTGTAAAAAACGTGTTCGTTACTAGCTGTTCTTTAACTCAGTTCTTTGATTTGGAAGATGGTTACTACGTTTCACAGTTTTTAGTTGTGTATTTCAAAGAGACATTTACATCCGCTGTTCAATTTGTATGTTGATTTCCTTTTAAATAGCCATGAATGTTGCCTCCGATGTAGCTACTAAGAAGTAAAAACATCTTAAAACATTCAATAAATAAAATGTTTTTAGTTGTGAGCTTTGCCAAACAAAATGCTTTCAAAAGAAAAAAAAAAACAAATCAGCTCATTCTTTAGATTTTGGGCATTTTTTGATTGACTATCTCACAGTCGTTTCGTGTAAAAATAAGGAACACCAATATTTTCTCAATATAATAAGGAATTATGGGGCTGGTCTGGTGGTACAGTCTTCAACTCCTACGACTTAACAACATGCCCGTCATGGGTTCAAGTCCCGAATAGACCGTGCTCCCATACGTAGGACTGACTATCCTGCTATGGTAACTATAAGTCACTGAAAGTCCAAGCTCACTTCAGGCAGGGTGGGTACAGGCAGGCCTTGACCGACAACGGTTGTTGTCAGCCAAAGAAGAAGAAGAATAGTGATTTATGTATGCAATATACTTAACATAAATTCAATAATTTTGGATTACACAGTGTCAGACATTACGTTAAGGCCGGGCTACATTGATCGTACTCTCTGGTGTAATTTAAATTTTCACTAGCGCATCTGGCGGCGGCTGGAGGAAGCTTTTTTTGGTCGTCGAGGGAATGGTCGTGCCGGATCTCAAATTTAAGTTGTTTTTCCATGGTTTGTTGCCATGGAAATGGATGCAATGCTTATAGGACATGTGCATCTACCTTTTACAAAACTTTTCTTGTCCAAATTAGGTTAAAAACATGTAAAAATTACATATTTTTTGAAGCGGCTCCAAATTGTTTGGAAAAATGCTTCGGTCAGCCGCCGCCAGGTGCGCTAGTGAAAATCAAAATTACACCAGAGAGTACGATCAATGTAGCCCGGCTTTTACATTTTTCAAAGCAGTGGACTTACACTCAAAAATTTAAGCCTTAAGGCCGGGGGACACTGTCCGTACTTGCTAGTGTAATTTCGATTTTCACTAGAGCATCTGGCGGCGGCTGGTGGAAGCTGTTTTTGGTCATAGAGGGAATGGTCATGATGAATCTTAAAATTAAGTAGTTTATCCATCGTTTTTTTGTCATGAAAATGGATGCAATGCGTGCAGGACATGTGCATCTACCTTTTACTAAACTTTTCTCGTCCGAATTAAGTACAAAACATGGAAAAATAACATATTTTCTGAAGCGACTCCAAATTGTTTGGCAAAATGCTTCGGTCAGCCGCCGCCAGATGTGCTAGTGAAAATGGAAATTACACTAGCGAGTACGGACAGTGTCCCCCGGCCTTTAGAGGCAAACATTGTGACACGCTGTTAAAAATTGCTGCCTTAGAGACAAAAACAGGAGAGTTAGAGCCAAAATTTAGTGGCAACGACTGTATGGTATGTAAGAAAAGTCGTAATTTGATTGAACCTATTTGCCGATTTTGGGCCGCTCTGGTGGTACAGTCGTCAACTCGTACGTCGTAACAACATGCCCGTCATGGGTTCAAGTCCCGAATGGACCATGCCCCCATACGTAGGAATAATTATCCTGCTATGGGGGGAACAATAAGTCACTGAAAGCCAGAGCTCACTTCACTAGTGGGTACAGGCAGGCCTTGACCGACAGCGGTTGTTGTGCCAAAGAAGAAGAAGAAGAATTTGCCGATTTAAGATTCTTATTGAATATACCTCTTTGAGCACAACATAAATCCATCTGTTAGAATAATTGATCTCCTTCAAACTTGATCGCTAAGTGATCAAAGGACTATATTTCTGGAGTAATTGATAGATCACTACAATCATGAGCTACAGTAAACGAACTCTGGAAAGTAGCAAAGCCAAAAAATGAGACATCATCGTATTATTAGTATGCAACTCCCACCTTTTACTGAAAGGATAAAGGTACCAACTAAATTACTAATTATTGAAACGATTTTTCTATAAACGTTTTAGTGGCCCAAGCTATAAACCCATAAACCTAACAAAACACATCCCAAATGCGTAGGCTTGACTTCAAAGTAGCACGAATTCTATGTGGCTGAAGTACAGTGCAAAGAAGCAAGCAGGATTGGATCAAACAGCGCAAGGGTTTCTTCCCAGAATTTGTAGCACAGCGTGAGATGAATTGTTGAATCTTCAGTTTTTTTACGCATCGTACGGCGCCTACACTAAGCATAAAGCAACATCATAAACGGAAACGCCCAAACAAGTGCTGCTTTTATTTACTAAACCGTCTGGACCGCAGATATCCATTGAAGAAATCACAAACAAGTCCAGCATTCTAAATACTCATTAAAATTCACCAAATCTAAAAAAAAAACACTCACAAAATAACACGTAAACCAAAGCGCAAAATCAAAAACACAAAAAAGCTTCAAGCTCATTTGCACGATTCAAATTAATCCTATCTGCTGGTCCGTAATTATCGTTTCGTTTTTTTTTTGTACTTGACTTGTTTCTTCTTTCGTTTCAGTTTCGCAAGATAGTACTGCCCTACATCGCCGACGGCGCTAACCGACAAACCAGTGTTACACGCGATCGCTGTAAACTTGGAAGAACGCAAAAACAACAACAACAACAACAACAGCAAACACGCCCAACACTTCCACCGCCGGTCGAAGCCAATTTAACGGGCCAGAACATTTTAATTAATCCCGCGCAACCGGCATTAACACGAACGTCTTTACCGGGAAGGATCTGGACTGCGGGGTGCAAAGCCGGAAACGCAATTACGGAGTGAGAGAATGGAGAGGTCTACTTACGTGAGGTGAAGGTATGATCCCACCAATCCGTTTTGCACAGGAACGCCTTCAGATTGTCGGCGGTGCGGCCGACGATCACTACCGGCGGTGCGACCAGCGTCCGGACCAGGAGCGCTATCCCGACGAAACCGCACAGCACACCGATGCGCTTCAGCAGGTAGGCGTCGGTAATTTTGACCGCTTTCGCTGACCGAACACGAAAAATTACCGATATCCTGGAAAAGGGGTAGTTTTTTTTAAAGAAGGAAAATATTTTGAACAAAAGGTATGAAGGTATAAAGCGCAAGGGTGAACAAAAAAGGGTTCGTAGTCTTGGTAGACATTGCGGTGGCATCGTTTGCGGGATTCTTGTTGGGTTGTCTCGTCGCTTTTTGCTGTATTCTTTCATCGCCTCTCTTTTTTATTATTTCTGATCGATTCTTTTTACCAATTTTCTTATACGTTACGAACTAGATGTACCACAGCAAAGTAGAACTCATCCACTTGTTGCTACTTTTTCGATTGATTCATCAAGGAAATACAGCTTTTCTTTGCAGACAATCACTCACAAACACACTCATGAAAACAATTCATTATTTGCGCTTACTTCCGTTTGCTTCATTCATGAACCCACGTGCTACGGACAGCTTGCCTGTACCAAACGCCTTGGTTACCTTGGTTACGCGCACCAAAAACGCGCAGCGCGGGTAAAGTTAATTGTGATTTTGCGAATAACAACGGTCCTGCTGGTGGTTCAACTTACCGCCATGTTTTCAGCATCAGCGCTCCGTACGTCAGGGAAAAGCCAATTTCCCGCAACCAGATGCGGGCGGTGCAGGAGTAGAGCGACGGGGGCGGATACATCACCACCGACTGTCGAGTCCGGTTTCCGTATGGACAGTTTCCGCAAGAATAAACACGCGTTTTGCCAACAGTGTGACCGGAGGGGGCGAAAGGAGCAGTCAACAAATTGAACAAGAAAGAGAAAAGAGAAAGGGAGAAAAGTGAGTGAAAAAGAGCGAATGAAAATAAAGTGCGGTAATGTAATGAAACTTCTCCTGCGAGCAACAACACAGCACAAACCCATCGAAAGCACGTTGGACACGGTGAGTGAAAAGTGTGATTGACTGAGCGATTCTAAAATGAAAGTGTACGATGCGTTTCATTCCCTGCCCTCCACCTCCCTCTCTCCCACCCCTTGGTCCGTCACCACTACCATAACCTCTCGCGGGGGCAGTTAGTTATGTAAATGAAGGTAATTAGTGATTCTGGCGGCGTTCGAATGAAGTTAAAATTAGATTTCGTTTTTAGCTTTCGGTGCGAACATTGCTGCTGTTGTGCGGTTGTTGGTATATTTTTTTTCTGTTGCAGGTTTCTGTGCCCGGGATGGGGCAAAAGAATGGGGCGGCAACCAATTCCTTCGCGCTAGAAAACAACACTCCCGCACAGCTCGAAAACAGCGCTCGAACCGTGGCCGGGGGAGAAAAAAACACAAAATGAATGAATGGGGTGAGCCCGCTGTGGTGGTAGTTTTTAATTTGCTTTTACTTTTATGGATTTTTTTGGTGTATTTTGCTCGTTCCATCGGCCCGGGCGAAAATGAAAATGAAAGCGAAATGAAGAAATATTTAAATGCCACTGACGCGATGCGGTGACGGGTCAGGAAAAAGGGGGAGAAAATAGGCAAAGTGGGAGGGCGGGCTGTTGAAAACTATGCCAACCCGAGCTTTGATTTACGTCGATGTGCTTTCGTGGCAGGAACGTGGCCTTCTGTCTGGGCCGGTAAAGGCTTGTCAAGTGGACGTGGGTTGTGTGTGTTTGCAGAAGGACGAGAGTTGAATAATCGTAGCAAATATTTGCACTCGACCAGTGTTTCTTGGTGGTGCATTCCTTTGCCGGGGCTTTTTTCTATTGTTTTCGAGATTCAAGAGAACACTGGTGACAATTTCCATCGCTTTTGAAGACTCCGTGTTTGAAGAGTAAAGTTATTTAAATTGAATAAATCTCTCTATGAATAGTTTGAATAGTAAAGAATCTTCAATTATGCTGCTACTTTGAACTGTTTTAGTAAACAAAGGATTAAATAAGAATTTTCATATCTATAACACTGTCAACATTGTAAAGTTTTGGCATGAATAGTTAGCAATGTTGGTTAAATTTCAAAATTATAATTAATGCAACAGCAACGAGCCCTGATGAAGTTGATCATTAAAAGCGGATTAATCTATCTCATATTGCACTTTTATCGTGATTTAATTGCTACAATCGAATTTAAATGAGTTTTCTTGTTCAAAAGCCCCCGGACGGCGGGCTGACAGCGGAAAACAAAACAAAAATCGTACAATAATTTAAACTGAAATTAAATAAAGATATCTCATTTCAAAAGGGATGAAAAACAGAAGCAATTGCAAAAGAGGCTGAACCGTATTGAAAAATGCTTCAAAGAAAAAAGGTCACAAAAATGTTTAAAAAAAAGCACAGTAAAAAGTAACCCACCCACGGCAAACGGCCATTTGTAATGTAATGAAACGAAAGATTAATGTATTCCTTTGAACGAGCTGGTCGCCGGAAGCCTCGCCACCGCTCTGACTGACGACAACAGTCCGCGAAGGGAGTAAAATAAGTGCGAAGGAGGAAGAAATAAAAATAAAATTCCCCCCCCAAATCGAATGGATATTTGAGTATGTTTGCAAAATTAAAACCCCTGCGCTGCGAAGCCCGCGTTCCGCTTGGTCGGCGAAGGCTGGAGGCACTTACCGTGCAATAAATGCAAAATGCGCCCAATGCAATTACACGCAGCAGCGCTGGACTGGCCGCCCTTACAACCTGCAATGAGAGTGAGCGAAAGAGGAGAAAGGTGTGGGTGAGTTTCAGTTACGTTTGGTCGTTGTTTTTCTTCACTTTTTTGGTGTCCATTTGCAGCAAAACAGCACAAATTAAATTTCGCCCAAATTTCGCAGCAAATAATTGTACGAATTTAATTTTGCTACCACGTCGTTGATGGTAGAAACTAAAAAGGAATAAAAGCTGAGTTTGGTTTTGCATTCTTTATATGTGGCGTTTTTACTGCTTATCGGAAGCTTTGGACCGATGCGCAGATTATGCACAGTTTTTTTTAAATGCATGAGGATTGTGGACTTAAAGCTTTTAGCTTTCTGAAACACAATGCGATAGGAAGATGAAAAAAAAGTATTTTTTTTTGTCAAACATATAATCACATTTAACATTCTTCTCTACCTCATTTCGTATTGCAGCAAACGCAGGTCACAGGTGAAAAGGGTGTTAAAAGCTTTGTTATTAATTGAAGCAAAAATAAAATCATTCCACTACACACACACACAGCAGTGCAATGTAATTCATGGCCGAACCGCACGCATGCTGCATATTTAACACCACCAATCAGCAATTGACACCTCCCGGCTGGCGTCGGGTTCAGGTTGCGCGTTGGTGTGTTGCGTAGCGGACAAACAAGCGGACGTACGGATCTGTGAAACCGGGAATAAATTAATTCCAAAGCCTCCGCAATCCAGAGAACCGTGGTCGATTGGCAATAAAAAAATGGTGGCAAGGTACAACAAAATCAAACCACCAAACGCCAAGCCTTTCGCGCGTGTGTGTTTTAATATGCAATGTCAACCGGTGTCGCTCTTCCGCAAAGAATCCAGGGATGCTGGAGGGTAAAAAAATGTAATTTACATTTCCCGTTTTCGTGGAGGAGAGAGAGCAACCTTCATTGCGATTGGGTCAGGGGTTTTGCGGCCAAACGATGACGGGTTTTGCACTGTTTGTTTGTTTGGTTTGTTGCAGGAGCTGCAGCTTCAAGCAAAGGTCTGGCAATCGATAGTGCAATGATGACGAGTGACGAACGGTTTATCCGGGCTGACCGCACATCCCGTGGTGTGAACATATGTAGGCGCTTGTGGCATTGTTTTTTGTTGTTGTTGTTGTTGTTGGTGGTGGTTTTTTTATGTGTTCGTTTGAGAACGATCGTGCATGTGATTTAAATTTTTAAAGCAAAATTTAAGTGCACTGGTAGTGGTATTTTACAGCTCGAATACGGTAACTATGGGTGTTAAAAACAGATCTTTTTGAAGATCAACTCAGTTCCGGTTCATTGATAAAGGTGATCATTTAATCGGATCAATCATTCAATCGTTCGTTATCTGCTAAACCTGTCAGTTAATGCCTGACTGACAAGTATTAATGCCAAATCTGCAGTCAAGGAGCAAAAGACCATCCCAGGGCTCTACCAAAGTTTTTTGGTTATTTTCCAATTTGTTTTGAATGGTTCCCATAGTGTTTTTAAATTGGATTGTATTGTTGTCCAATAGGATCTTTAAAAAAACTGATGCGTATTTCACTCGCTCAATTTACTGATCCGGATAATTTGAACGAATCCGGATCTGATCTGACATCACTAACTTTAACATTCAATTGACTAGCCGTAAGACTTGACCATTGTACCACGAGGAAAAAACAACAATTTTATCCTTTTATTTCCCAACAGTAAAAACACTTCCCGTGTAAAAAAGGCTCCATTCAATTAATAAACTAAAGTCCACTGTTGCCTTGCGTTTCTATTTACGCACACACGGAGGAGGCAATCTCTAAACAAGGCTTGCAATAAATTGAATCTTTTTTAATCAATTCCGAGTGCGCGCAGTTCCAGTTGCTGTGTTCAGCAAACAGTTCTCTTTCACTGACGCGGAACGGCTTAAATTAAAATTATTCACCGTACGGCGTATGTTGGTTTTGCAGGCTCTCTGCCCACTTCCTGTACGCTGCTAGGTTCTGCCTACCACACCACAAATGAAAAGCAAACAAGCATTCTAAATGCAAGCCCGAACGGACGGGTCCCTTCTTCGCTCTACACCCTCTCTTTTTCCCGACCTACCTTCACTTGCTGGTACTTGAAGGTAAACACGGCCGCTGGTGGGAGCAGCCCGATCACGGCACAGGCCAGCACGAGAATGGACGTACGCATCGGCCAGTTCAGGGCGGCCACGCACGGCGATGCATCCTCGCAGTAGTCGCAGCCTTCCGCACACGGCAGACATTCGTACGAGTTCGGGATGCTGTACGTGCTGTACTCGTTCTGCAGTGACAAACAGACAAGAAATGAATATGGAACAAAAAAGAGACACTCACCATGCAGTCAGTTTTGGGCCACCAACGCTTACCAGCATAAGCTTCTCGTACTCTTCCTCCAGCGTGCTGCCGTTGAAGTACTTCTGCTCGATCGTCGTGTCGGGAAAGTAGTAGCCCTTGCGGCAGATGCACCGGTACGAGCCACGCCGAAAGCCAAGCCCCGGGATGGGTGTACACTGTGTAAGAAGAAATGTACAAAGCAATGCTATATTTAAAAAAGCGTTTTACAGGGCTTTAAACACAATGCGCACTCCTGCAATGCCTGAACGCAATGGAAATAAACGGAGAAATAAATCGACACGTAAAATAAATCAAGTGCTTCTGCTAAAGCTAGGGCCGTGGGGCCGATGGGGCTTCCGGACTCGGTGGAAAAAAGAAAGGTATTTCTCGTTTTGCAAAGCAACATCAACTTAACGGAAGCGATGAAATGACGCCCAAATGAACCACGGTTACAAGAAAAAAAACGCACCCAAGCAACATTAAAGTACCGGCAACATTGAAACAGCATTAAATTAATTAAAACTAATGAAAGCAATGAAAATTTATCGCTTTCAAGTTCTATCTTTGAGGTAGGGCCCTTGCAAAACCGCCGGCGCCGGTTGAGATGCTGAGATGAGAGTGGGGAAAAAAGGCGGAAAATGAAAATGTACGAAAATAAGCCCTGACGCTGTGTGAGCGAATGGGAAGGTGCATCACTGCGCGTGCTTTAATGGGCCTCGCCATAACTCAACCGTGCTTGCTCAAAGGAATTTACGTACGTATGGGTGTAGCGTGGTTGTTTTTTTTTGGATCGTTTTGCCTTACATTTTCCACTCAATCTGTACGGCACACGGGGAGGTGGTGAATGAACAAAAACAAACAAAAAAATGGGGAAAAGCCAGAATGAGTCCGTCCCGGCCAAATTCGGCAACAGTGTGCCAACGTTCCGGGTGGCTTGAAGGTTTGTTTGAAAAAAAAAAGAGCCGGCAATCCCTTAAAAATACCATTTTAACGTGATTTTCGCGTTCGCACATGGGGTTAGTGTTGCCCAGCTTTCGGCATGATAAAGCATTGACTTGGGTGTGGAAGAATATTCCTTCCCTTCAAAAAAAAAAGTTCCTAAAAACCTTTCCCCATCTATTGTTGTGTCGAAAGTTAACGGCTGTTTTGAAAATTTTATTACACAAAGCACTACGAAACGACCAACGTGAAAAAAAAAACAAAGCAAAACCCTGATGATCCAACTCGACGTATCTGTATATGTATCGTGCCGTTCAGTGTCGTGCAAAAGGAGTTGGGAGTATCCCTTTTCGGTACTTACCTCGGTCGTGCGCTGCTTGCATTTGTCCGTGCCGGCGAAAATGTTGAGCGGCTGCGGTGCCCCCGATGGGGAGTTCTTCTGCGGACACTGATCAATGTCGACGCGCCTTAAATCGATATCGATGCCAGAAGTGCCCCTGCAGGGAAGGGACGGGAAGAACGGTCAGTAAAGTGGCCAGCTGGTTGGTTGAGGCGAGTAAATGGAGCATTATTCATTCGTGTTGGTACGTGGCTGGGGAAGGTTTTGCGAACGCTAATGAATAAATCGATTTTGATTTTGCTTGCAGTGGGTTTAGGAAGCAACTTTGTCTTAAATTTCTCTTTAAAAATGTGTTAAAATTTGCGTAAATTATTCAGATAAGCAGGAAAGATGCTTTCTACCTAACCATAAAGATGCAAATTTCTTTAAAAGTACTGAGTGAGTATTGTAAATTTTTGTGTAGCATATCGTTTGAGGAAGTACGTCATCGGCTTCCTCTTGTGTAGAACCCTCTTGACGGACGTCCGTGAAGCCATTAATTTAAATATAATCCACACCAAATGAAGCTCGACTGGCGCTTGCCAAAATTCGAACCACTCACTGAAATCAATTATTATTGAGAAACAGGAAACATTTTCATTTGCTAAATATTTAAGCCACTGGTTCGGAGCGATCTTCGCCGAACCATTCGACTACCGTTTCTCGGGGTTTCTCCCCGGGTTCACCATTGCGAAACAACTTCCGATGTTAATCTTTCTCAACTTTTCCTACACCATCTAGCTTAATCCATCAGCCCGGTGTTGGCTGATGGTCGGCAGGCGCGATTTGCAAATTGGCCAAATGACTCCTCTGACAACCGCCCCTGACGACTGACGCTCGACCGTGCGACAAAACGGTCGCACAACACCCTCAGACACGCCGTTACGTAAGGGGTAACGATATCAGCAAAGGAACTGGAGCTTTGCAATGAGTGTCGAAAGCCCACGCACGCCATAACAGTGGCCATAAGTCAGCGTCAGAATATCAGCCCAAAGCCACTGCCCACTGCTGGAGGTTTCGCGTTCTGTTCACGGCCGATTGTGGAAAGTTTAATCTGATGAAAGCAAAACAATCGATAAGCGGCAGCTCGGAACCACCGTAATCGGATGTGACGATGTGCGGCGCGCGCGCGCTTTGCTGAATGGACCTCTTACGGGAGGGCAGCGCAGCGAGTAATCCTATTAAGTTGTCGCTCATTGATTTTTAATTGAACATGAAATGGACCGACGTCTCGTCGTGCGAGTTGCCTGTGTGTGTGTCAGTGTGAGTGTGTGAGTGGACGTAGGCGTTCTCGCTGTCGACGCATGCAATCGGAACGGGAAGTAGATCTCACGAGACCTTCTAATAAGTGAAAGTAATCTTTTTTTTTGTCGTGTTGCTCTGACGGCCAATTCCGCAAGGAGTTCTCGGTTCTGGGAAAACTGTCACGGTGAAGGTGAAGCTTTTCCGGATTCCCATTCTTGTCCGGTTTCTTTTCCGCTACAGATGGCGAACTTTGGCTGCCTGCATGGATGGCTTGTTTTTGTTGTTTTGTGATCCGTTTGCGCTCAATGCTGTGTCCTACTTTTTGTTTTCTTCGAAAAAGAAGCAAACAAAAACCGAACTGACTTAGTTACCCTGGAAGAGACTGGAAGTACAGCTATGGAACGTCTGCAACATTATCATTGCTTGTTGTTGGGGGCTGCTTTTCCTTGTTTTTTCCCCACTCATTAAGGAGTTCGCCGACAACTTCTTGACACCATCTCCAAGGTAACAAAGAGTCGTGGAACGAAGAGTGACTAAACTTTGCCTCCACGGTGCTGATGTTGTCGATTTAAGAGCTAAAGTTAGCGTTGAACTATTTGCGCTCGCAAGAGAGAGAGAGAGAGAGTGAGAGCGTTTCTATCGTGAATTTTTTATCGGCTTTTTCTTCGATTTCCTTCTCGAAGCTGAACGATTTTGATGTAATTTATAACAGCACAAGGTATCGAAAGTTAAGCACCGGGCAAAGTGAAATGGACACAACTGCACAGGAAAATAAAGCCCGATAAGTGTGGTCGGGCAAGGGTGCGAAGAAACATTGTTCTACATCATAATAAAAGCTGGCACAAAGGTGTCTGGAAAGTTGGGCAGAAGATTTACCAACGCTGATAGTCTCGCCCCAAAGCCCCATTGATCAATCGTGGAAGCTAACACAAACAAGTGGACCTATTTTCTCGCTTCTTTATTTTTACGCCCTTTCGGTACTGCACAAAAGATTCCATCAACTGATACGCTTGTAGATGGCGAAACCGATTAATCATCACCAAGCTTCAAAGTGTGGCGTCTTTGAATTATCAAACGAAAAGAAAAGAAAAAAAAACGTTCACAATTGCAAATCAAAACCGAAAACCACTCTGGAATGGTGATGGTGGAAGGATAAGGATCTTTCGGGGGATTTTTTTCTGCACTTTACCTAATGCTCCATTCACTCAACTATTAATTACAGTCCCGATAATTAATCTCCCGAGGCACGGCCGTTGCTCACCGTTCGCCCTTCCCCCAGTACGGGTCCAAAATCTGCAAAGATTGTGCCATCGATAAGCGCGTTGATTAATATGGCGAAAAAGGAAATCGCCCACAGGGCCGAGGCGGAGGCTCACAAATCGAACGCTCGGTCGGCGATCGTTCGGTCGGTCAACGGCACTGGAAACCGCATCCCAGGCAACGGCACTTCTGGTCCAAATCGCATTTGGGAAGGATTTGGGATACGGCCAATGCCTGTGGAAGCTATTTCTGCTAAGCGGATTGCCCACCCAAGCGTTGAGAAATGTGTTGCCCGCTGTTAATTATAAGAGTTGTCCCGTTACAATGGAGCGAACAAGGGAGGCCAACACGAAACGGGGTTTGTTTGACATCGAGATTGGATCAGTAGAACAAGAAAAAACACTCCGATCAGAACGTCAGCCTGTGGTCTAGGAGGTGAACCAACCACCTGTAAGGCTGGATCCACCTTGGACAGCAGCTCCGAGTGTCGATTCTGTCCACTGAAAAAGCCGGTACAATTTTGACACCCGTGCTAGAACCGTCCATCCCATTCAATCAATCTTTGTGGTCTAGATCCACCCATTTCCAGCGCTTGCAAGCAATTGGGACGAGTATCAGACCATCCCTCTAACCACCAACTCGACAGAGGTTCTAACTTAAGTGGTCTCACAAATACCTTGCAAGTCTACGCCACTCTGTGCGCGGAGCTTTAGGACGACAGGCACCGTGTGCACGATGTCTTTTCCAAAAAGTAGGCCTCTTCGACACCGATTTATTGACCACACCGATGTGTAACGATGAGTGATTTACGGTACTTGACGGATCACGTGTCACGTAACGGGAGTGCCCAAAATTCGGACATTAACGATGCTGACCGGGCGAGCAATGCTTGGCTCAACAAGTTCGAAACGCTTGGTGTGGTGTAGGTTCGCCGTCGTGGCCGTCCCCCAGAATTACCGCAATCAATTTTCACTCGTACAGAGCGCCCTGCTCTGGTAGGCTGTTGCTTTTCGAGTCTTGGACGTCCCTGGGTGGAGACATTTTTGTGTGATGATGAGACAACTTTCGTTTAGCTAAAATTTCATCATCGAACGTGCTACGGGGGTTTTGTGTGTGTGTGTGTTGCTTTTGCTGTTTCGTGCTTCCTTTCGCTTTGTCAAAGCTTTCTGTCCCTCGTCTCGTCGGAACTGAACGCTGATGAAGATGGAAGAGCGAAAGCTCATTCAATCAAATCCCATTACGGGTTTCTGCACGTTCGCTGTGTTGAGGTGGCGGTTTCGAGTCAGGCTAACCGCAACGTCTCCATCCTCCCCCGGAAGCTGCAAATGTCGTGCCGTGCAGCGGCATAGTCCTCTGTCAAGGGGTTTTTTTCCCCCGCTTTATTACGATCTCTTCTACACAAAGCCCCAGTTAGAGGGAGTTATTTTTTTTTCTTTTCTTCGCATTCAATTTCTTTGCCTAGTTTGTGTGCTGTGTGGGCTGCCCAGCTTGTCTCTAATTTCCCGCACCACCCGCATTCACCAATCATGCTCGGCCATCGGCGGAGAGTGAAATGGCCTGTACCGAACAATAAACTTTGCTGTGTCCGATGGAATCCGATTGTCTGTGAAAGGCTGCGAGTGCTGGCTGTGAGGCTGTTGCATCGCCACGCGTCCCAGTGTACCGGTGGAACCGGTGGAACATGATCCCTTTCGGGATTTTTGCGTCCAATACGTCCAGTCCGTTCAACCGATGGCAGAGTACCCCGTATCCCGTTTTTCCGTCGATGGTTTCCACCTCCTTCTCGTGCCGGTTCAAATTGGACCCATTGGGACATTGGGAGTGAGTGTTTGGTTTGGTTAGCGTGGGCGCTGCCAGCACGATGCTAAGCCTTGGCGCGCTGAAACGATTGCATACAACCACAAACACACACACATCCATTCATTGTGTGCTGGTTGTGAAGAATGTGAACAAATATTTCTGCGAAAGATGGCAAAAACATAGCGGTCGGTGCTGAGGTCTCCCGCGGTCCAGTGCCTCCAGCCGGCAGGCTTTTTTGGTATTATTGTGTATCCCTGTGTGCTGTGTTTTCCTCGAGGTCAGGCCTTCCCCTTACCCCGTTGCCATTGAACAATGGCGCTTGGGACGGCGTGCTGTGCTTGTACCGAAAGGTTTTCTTTCTTTTTTTTGGGGTTATGCCTCGCCCCAGTATCTGTTTCACTTCAAACGGGACGGGATCTAAAGGAAATTGAAAGCTCGGCAATTATTTGCAACCCTCAGCTCTATTAATAATGGGGATGTCGGCAAGGGACTTGTACTCGCCAGCACACACACAGACACACATATATACACACTGACAGACATATCTCGAATCGGCACGTGTCCGAGTGGAGCGGCATGTTTCAACCGTGCGCTCGCTAATCGTTTCGCTTTTTGGGAAAACTATTGAAAAAGCGGCTCCGATTCCGATCTCATGAGCAGATAATCGAGCGTGCAGCAGGGAAGACCGTCCTTTCCCGCTTCTTCGGCCCATTTGAAACCGTTGATGCCATTGTTGAAACCTGGGAGGGGCTATAATTATGTGGAAGGATGGCTAACCAAGCCACAGGGACAGGCCTGTTTTGTTCGGCCTGGGAGAAGAATGAAAGAGTAAGCTTTTGTAGCCGTGCACACATTTGCACATTTTCAGCACGTTTGCAAGGTTGGATGTGAAATCTATTATTGGTTCGAAATTGAACCGTATCCGTAAGTGGGGTTCGTTATCGAGCGGGCTTTTGCTGTGCTGTGTGTCGTGAGCACACATCGTGGACATTTTTTTATGCCGTGCGCAGGTTTAGTCCGATTCAGACTTTCGATTCAAAATCAAACAGCACATCAAGCGAAATGGAAACAGACAAATGGCACCATTAAGCTCACTGGGGGGGTGGGAAATACTGCTGATAAAGCACGGCATATTAAATGCTAGTTAATGAAAACACGTAGCACAATAATTGAATGGTAGCCTTGGATAGAGGGAAGAGAAAAATAATACCCAAAAAAAGCAGTAATAAGTAATTATCGTAGAAGGAAATTGGAATGTTCATCGAGCTGCATTGGTTGAGCTGCAAAGCAGATGCTAATGAAAACACGTAGCATAAATTAAATGGTACTGAGTTATTGCGAGAAAAGATACAAATAAAAGGTAAAAAGGGAAGCAGCTCTGAGGATTGTTACTGTTAATGTCTTGGAACTCCTCTTCAATTTTTTTTTTTGCGATAAAAGATTGTCATTTTTGGAATCGATGGTTCACTTTCATCCTACTTCTTTTCCAAGCTTGTCCCGTTTTTCTGTTAAGTATATTAATCTGCTTCCTTCATCCACTTCGGGCACGATTTGCAAATGAGAAGAGCATTGAAATGATAAATGCACCTAGGTACCAATGCATTGCTTTAGAAGGAGAGAAATATTGTGAGTAATGTTTGTACCGTTTGCAATTAATTTCACCGTTACCGTACCAACTGAATGAACTGAAGGATAAAAAACCGAACAAACACTGACACTTACTTGAAAAAGTACGTCCCGTTCTCGTACCCGAAGAAGGGTACCGTGTACGTCAGCATCCAGATATTGCCACCGCCACAGTCGTAGTACGGCTTCGACCATCGTCCGTCCTCGTACTTGACCGATAGGATTTCGTCCGCCTGCCGTTCGGTGTTGTTGGTGTATACGTGAAAAGCTGCGGCGTGTCCGCGGTTCCGAGAAAGAGAGCGAAAGATGGAGAGAAAGGGGAAACACATTTCAGGAAAATTAATATTAAATGTTGCTTGGAAAATTTAAATCGCACCAGGAAGCTATTTACGTTTACTTTTTTTTCTTTCTTGCTGTTGCTTATTTTGTTTGTTTGTTATTTTATTTACTCCCTTTCTCTCTTCTTGAGAGCAATCAGGCGAAAAGCAGCAGCAAAGGACTTCCGCGAAATCAAAATCCATTTTCTTGAAAGCTTTTTTCGTATTACATCTTTGTTGTGCGCGTCTTGACAGGAGTGGAAGGGGGATTTTTCCCACCCATTTTCCAGTGTTTCCGTTTTACGAAGTAGTAAATAAAATGATAAGCAAGGTAGTAAATGGGAACCTTGGGAGCAGATAATGCTACCATTAATACCGTACTTAGTGATAATGATTGGCTCGGGGCGTATTACGACGAACGAAATATCCAACTATTTTAGAGTTTGACTAGTTTAAAAGGAAGAATAAACAAACCCACCAGTTCAAGAAAGCGTAACCCACATCCTCGTAATGATACACACGACAACACGCACGCAATCAAACCTAATGATGTGTCATACCGATGCGCTATCAAGCATAAACTTGAAAATTTCTCATCGCAACAAAAAAAAAAGACCCTACCACTTGAAAGCAGTGGGAAGACAAAAACAAACAAGAAATGTCACACAGCTCACAGTTGCCGGCGAGCAACTTTTAAATGAGAAACTTTCACTACGTCACTTTTCGCCACAGTAACGCATCCGCACAGGCAAGCAAGCAGCCAGCGCCGCAAGGAGCACCAGTTGAAGTAGAAGTTTCGTTCCCCGAAACCGTGCCAGCACCGTCAGGCAAGTTCAGCAAGATTTATTGCGACACTCTGGGCAAGAAACTTGAACTTTACTCGGAAGGTCGGCGCGCCGCAACCGTTGGGAAATTAATCAAACGCGAAAAGACAAGCCCTGTTTTGATACGTTTCGCTGGTGAGTTGTCGTTTTTTTTGGGTTCCGTTTCCAAGGGTGTTTGGTGATTTCTTCGAGTTTAGAACAAAAAAGAAGAAAGAAATCAAACAAACTACTATTGCCTTTTTCCGGTCGTGAGCCGACAGCCTAACATCGAGCTGATCGCCCCCTAGCTCCTCGGTGAGGAATTCCAGGGAGCGCTGTTACAAACTACGGGGACACAAACCGGAATGGAGTAGCGCGTTTTTGTGTGTGTGTGCGGTTGTTGTTGAAGATTGAGTATTCCCACGAACCCATTAGCCTGGGCTGGTGGTAACAAGTTATCCAATTTTGGTCAAATTTTGGTAGATTGGGGCTAGTATTTCCTTTTGCTCCTTCTTGCAATTTTGTTTTGCGTGACCTAATCAACCGAAAAACTCCCGCGATGATTCAGAGGACAGTTTTTCAATTTTCTTCGAAATTAGTCCGCACCTTGATAGTGCCGTTGTCGGGATGCTGTCTGTCGATTGTGGGCTTCTCAAACGACGTGCGATGATTGGGGTTGACGGTTGTGGAATTGGTTACATTGGTTTGTACGCTTTCTCCGTCGGATATTCCGTCGGATTTTTATTCCGTCAGATAAAAATGCTGCAACACTGTGTCAAGGTTTGCGACATGTCATCGCTTCAGCAGAAGAGCGCTGCGAGGTCTTTTTTGTATGTGTGCACATACGCTATAATGCTTGGTTAAAGAGAGTAGCATGTACACTCACAGAGTTTCCCAAAGTTTTGTCCTAATTTCCCAGGAACTTCAAACCCACATCACAGACAATTGGTCTATTTTAGTCTGGATACGGGTACGCTGGAGTTCCAGGGATTATTAAATCACTTTAAAACAAATGCCCCTACAACCACATGAAGATATGAGCGAAATTGTGACTGCGTGTGTGTGTGTAATTGTGTAACGTCTTAATATTTCCTAGAAATGCCTAACAGGAAAATGATAAGTAAGTAGACAAATTTTGCATGCTTCCTTCCCGGAACAGGCTTCTAATGCGGCCAATTCTCAGTAACGTGTGGATACTGAGGATATACGGATATGGTTGATTGAGCTTTGCGCTACACACGCATGACAATTTCCGGTTCGCCGGCTGTACTGTAGCGGGGCACCGTAATCTCTGTAGCCGCATTACCAGTGCTTGCGGTTTTTCGCCCGCTGTCGATCGCTGTGCTCGTTGTGCTCGTTGACATTTTAACAGAACATCATAATCACTGTACCGGCGTTGGTGTTTGAAGCACGCTTAATTCCCGTCAGTAGATTTTTAATCACATGTCCATAAATACACACATACAGACTTATACAGACACACGCATCTCCCGCTTAGTTGCTGTACGTGGTGCTCCGTTTTTTGCTGCTGCTGCTGCTGCTGAACATTATGCTAAACATTACCACCCATGTCAACACCAGAGGCAGATTCATTTTCTTCATAACGCGAGGACATGACATGGAGGGAATGAAAAAAAAAACAACACAGGAGCTGCGTTTTTTCCCTTTTTGGTTTCAGTTTGTACGCGTTTTTGTGTACTCTTTTCTATTGCGTTCATTCCCATAATGAAGTGAAGCTTTTACATACACAGTGCATACGTTTCCAAAGGGTTTTGTTACTTATTTATTAGTTTGAGTTTAATAGTTACCACTCATCTTGTTTAGAGCTTGTTCAAAAATTGTCTTTGCCTATTTTATACAACATTTTTTGGAAATGATACTTCTATTCTAAAAGTAACGACACACAAGTTTTGTCAATTTAAATTAATTGGCCATTGTAAGGAACAACATTTTCGCTGCAAAGTCATAAACTTTGACAGTGTAAAGTAAGTCCCAAGAAATTCTACATTTATGATAAAGGTTTATGCTTGCCTTCCTCTCCAGCAAGTACGGTGGTGAAAATGTCAAAAAATACGGTACAACAGCCAGGGAAAGGACGTTGTTTGCCTGGGCGGAATTTGAGAGGCGGTGCTCATCAACGATGAAGTTAACTTGCTGTTTGTTCCTTCTCGGTTTCGCTCGGCCCACCGTCGTCTGCGCAGGAGTGCGCACAGTCCCGCAGGCTAAAACTGTTCCACACGATGACGGACTCCCATCGAACCTGATCGCTTTGGCTCACTTATCCGGCCTTCGCTTCCGCTTTCCGAATTTTTGCTTCGGTGTGTTCCAGGAAGCGAGTCCACCACTGGAGTGTAAGGCGGCTTAAGGATACAACGGTTGTTGAAGGGAAGTGTATGGTTGAAATTTTTGCTAACCCCCTGTGCTTGTGTCGGTCGGAGGGTAGTCGACCGCTGCCGCTGACAACGGCGACACTGTGTTGATAGTGATGTTGACAGTGTTTGAAGGTTCGGAAAAATATGTTTGTTGTCAATGTTGTGCGGGATGGTGATCGGGGGAGAGAGGGGTGAAAAGATTCGGTGCTGAATCTGAACCATGGTATCAATGTGGAATATGGTGCCGCCTAACCCTAACCATGCCCTATGCATGCCTCCGAACACGCGCGGGATATCACCGAAGTGAGTTGTAATAATCATCTTCAGCGTGTGTGCGTGTGTGTGGTTTGTGTGCTCACCAGGAGAGGGGAAAGAATGACATGATGAGACGTTTACCATTATATCGTGAGTGTGTGTGTGTGTGTGTGTAAGGGTTGGTCTGAGTTCAGGACATTACAGCTTAAAGAGCCAGATGAAACATCGATGTCGTCCCGGATCAAGGAGGAAGATAATGGGAGCTTTTTTTGCACAAACATGTACACCATCAGTGCTGGTAGGATTTTTGATCAAAACCAAGCGTGTGTGTGTGCTTTAGGGGAAAGCGGAAGCGGGGAAAAAAGACCTATATGGTCGGATTTAGGAAGTATAGGATTTCATGCGCTCATCTCGTCTAATGATGCATTTTGCCACTTTGCTTGTGAGACGTCGTCTGGCTTGTCTACACTCGTATTACGCGCGCCGCCTTTACCGGCACCGGAAAGAGTGGAAACGATATTTGTTACGTTTATTGTACACTCTCGCATGGAAAGACAACACGCTAGCAATGACTTTGTAGCGATGAATTTGAGATACAATTACAAGACCCTATTGCTATTCGGAGGAGTTTTGCGCTTGAATGTAACAAACACACAGCATTTTCCCAAAGTAAACTTGAACCTCAACTTTTGATTGTTATTTCAAAACAACTTGATTTGCGAAAATACACATACCCACATTGTGCTGACTGCTGACGTCTGCAAATGATGCGGCAACAATTACTTTCCCACCATGGCCCCATGTTTAGCGGCGGGCAAAAAAAAAAAGCCGGCGATGGGCAAATGTTGTGGACAGCAAAAGTTTGCTTTTAGAAAGAACAATTTCACATTCACCGTTACGGAAAAAAAAGTTCTGCCCCACGGAGCAGCAGCGGCAGCAACAATAGCAGCGGCGAGTTCAAGTTTTGCAACAGTGGCAAGGGTCAGTCTGATTTTGTTCCCGTTCTCTTTCTCGATTGGTTCAATATTGCAGACAAATGGCAACAACACAGCAAGAAACAGCTGTCCATATTGGAGCGTCTTTTACCTTGCCGCAGGAT
This sequence comes from Anopheles arabiensis, assembly GCF_016920715.1. Taxonomy (NCBI): domain Eukaryota; kingdom Metazoa; phylum Arthropoda; class Insecta; order Diptera; family Culicidae; genus Anopheles; species Anopheles arabiensis. The sequence goes on from NC_053517.1 coordinate 98,387,862, forward strand.
GCTATTGTGGTGCGCTTCGGACGGGGGTGTTTGATTGTACACACCCGATACTCGTCGCGTTTTCTTTAGTTTTGGCTTATATTGGCCGATCGGTGTATGCCGGTGATAAAATGAAACCAATTTCGTACCATGTACCAAGCCAATGAAATTGGTACACGTGTCCAATTTTCGACCCCCGGGAGCACAGTTTGGATAATGATCAAACACGGGCGTGACAATTCTACGAAGGCAGTGGCCACTCCCTGTTTGGGTTGCATCATTACTGGGGACAAGTGGGACAAGCGCAAGGCAGGGCATAATGCATAACCATACAATGGGGGGGGGGGGGGTACACTTTCCTGAAAGCTAATCGAAAGTTTCCGAGAGGCGAAAGGATATGGTTAAGGGGTTTTTTTCGTGGAAATTTTTAATTCTATCTTCTTTCCTTACCGAACAAGCTTGCGGTGTTGTTCACAATTTCGCTGAGCGCGCCGCCACCGCACTGTCAAAACATTCGACAGTGACAAAACTTTGCCCTTCTTTGCCAAACTGGGGAATTAATATCAATGGAAGCTTATTAGAGCGAGACTAATTGTCTGCCAACGTGCCTTATTATTATTTTTTTTTTTGGAGCGCCCCTGTATCTCCCTCTCCATGTGCGTTTCCGTTTAATGGGGCTCCCCAAAAACATGGGCTCCACGTGAAGTTGGTGCAATTAATTATTTAAATCGCTTTACCAGCGCAAGAGTGAAATATGCTCCAGGGCTAGAAGGCGGCAGGCATCTTCTAGCAGCTAATCAGAAGAATTAGCGCGGCACAGAAAGTTTCTATCCCCTGTTGTACAACCCCAGCATGAGCAGGCGCCTTGATTTGTCAGCTGACAGTCAATGACGTGGCAGGCTTATCTGTTTGTTTGCAGCCCTGCTAGAAGGCATGAATGAGGAACATTTAAGAAACACCTCGCCACGTAACGTGAAAGATTTCGGTGGAAGAAACGTGCAACTTCCGGCGCTACTAGGAGCACAAGCAAAAGAGAAATGTAATTATGGCACGGCTTGAGAGACGGGTGAGGAAGCAAACGCTCTCAAAAGAGGCATTAGTTCAATTAGCACAACCGTATGCTGTCATACCGTCCTGTGAGGAGGAAAGAGTTTTGAGTGCGACACAAAATGGATAAAATCCGAACGCTGTTCTCCTGGCACGCGATATTGCTGCAAAGTCGGTCTGTAGCATAACATTCCTATATCTAGCCCTGGGAGCAACCAAAAGGGCAACAGCAACTCTTGGAAACAGCACGAAACCACACGAAATAACATCCTGAGGGTATAGTTTTGAGCTACACCAAAAAAAAGGGATTTAAGCATACAACTCACAAAAATCCGCAAAGAAAACTTACAGCTCACGTAGTGAAATCTGCGATGCGGAAAAACTTCGTGTCGTTCCCCCAAGGTAGGGAGACTATTCATGTTTTGTTTCTCGTAAAATCCTATCCCTTCTCAGGGCAAAAAAAAAAAAACAAGTTGGGCTCTTAAATCGCTACCGTTTGGAAAACCCGGAAAACCCCGTATTATGACGCGCGTTCGTATTGAATATTTTATCTCTATGCCTCTCCATGGTTCCCTTCCCAGTTTCGTTTATGGGTGATTTTGTTACTGCGGTAAAACATTCGATCGCACAGGAGCGATAAATCCGGCCAAATGCTGGGGTTTTGGGCAGGCGGGGAAGATAATTTTGTGTCTATCGGGATTTTCCGGGTCGAATTCAAATGTTAAACGGTGCCGGGAGCGTATGGTTCATGTCTTAGTTCGGGGGGCCCGGTGGGTAAACTGAAGAAGACCATACGGTCACGAAAACTGCATTGCACTTCCGGGTCGTGCGGTTTGATAGTGGCTCGAAATGGAGCCAAAGTAACCACGGGTGAAGGTTAAGGCCACAAGGGGCTGAACAGAACTCGGTGCAAGAAATTGAAGCTTTCAACGTTTCCAGCTTTAAATTGGTGTTAATACACGTTGCAGCATAGTGGCGGCTTGTCGAAATTGGGCTCTCTGAATAGGTTTGAGGAATTTTGAGATTTTCCGTAGCTCTCCAAGCAGGTTGTACTGGGTTACAATGGGAACAAGCAATACAACGGTTACTATTTTGATGATGATTTTTTCCTCCTACAAGCATAGGAATAGGTAATGAGATATCTTCCGAAAATACTTGCAAACCATTAAAATAAGCGGAAACGGATCAAAAGTAACCGTTTCAGAGAATGACCGCGAAATGCCGATCGATGGTCGTCGAGGTGTTGTTCTCCGAACGCTGACAGCTTTCCATGAATACATTATTTATCAAAATAGAAGTAGCTTATTATTTCGCATAGCATGTTGCGGAATATTTTTGCCAAAATTAACTCAAAAGCTTTCAGATAAGTCAAGTAGCAGACAAGAAATTACCCACGGAAAGCAGTAGCATTCTGAGCTGAGCAACAAAGACAAGAGCAATGCAAAGTTTTGGGGGAGTTTCGTTAAAGCTTAAATCTAATCAAGAATAAGGTTTTTACGCTCTTTTTGGCGCTTATCATGGAAGTACAAAAAAAGAAGCTACTTCTAAGAAGATTCCCTTAAATCGATGTAGTATTTGTACTTCCACGTCCCGCTTTTGCTACAAAAAAAGCCCAATTTACGTCACTGTTCAAAACAAAGCCGATACAAACTGAAAACCCTCCAGGCTTCGGACACGACGACTATCCATCGCCAAACAAAGAGCGTCCCTCGAGAGAGATAGAGAGAGACAGAGAATCAATGTGCGAGTCACAGCAATTGTTTTGCAGTGAACATGCCACACAAAATTGATAAAAGCAGCGCACGCCCCCGAAGAATAGTTAATAGATTCCGCAAAATGATTGATGGTAGCGGGCGAGGATACCTCCTCGTGAATATTCATTCACACAAATCAGTCTTTGGGGCCGACGTATTCGACCACGTTCGACCCGGTCTCGCTACCCTGTGTGTGTGTTTTTTTTGTGTTTGCTACATCCACAACCCAGCCCAGATTGATTCCCCGTGACGCAAATAGGGCCGGAAAAGTTTTATGGAAAACAAAAACATCCGACAAACGGGTCGTGTTGGGAGAGTTTGTAACAGCGCAAAAAAAACGAGGAGCCTAGTGCCTTTCAAGTGCCGCTACCAGTTCAGTGGGAGGATGAGTGAGTGAACAGCACATCAGTAGCATCATCCAATTTACTGTTCCACTTGTCCTCCAGGAAACCAACCAAGAAAAAAAAACCCAGGAAGAATCGACAACGGATTCAAGCACGCAATGCAGGGCGGGCAGAAAAAAGCATGGCCACTTACAAAACTCTTGTACACCACCGTTGGGCGCCAAAACGGAAGACGTTGCAAAAGCACCCTCTTCGCAGCATCAACATCGTCATCTTCGGCGTGCCTTCTTAAGCGGACTGCCACTCCCCACCCTCCCCCAATCGAGTGCCTTTTTCAACCATAATGAGTTAATGGGAAGCTTAGTGGAGCTTTTGAGGTTTTTGGACCACACTTAGGAGTAGGGGGCGCTCTGTGTGGATCGTTTTTTTGTTGTTGCTTCCCACTTTTCTTACAGCTTCTTACGTGCCAAGAAACGTTATCCGGGGGGGGCGATAGTCCGGGAGCAGCGGGACAAACCATTCACTATCCTTCCTCCTTGGTTGGCTGATACCGGCCGGTTATAATCAATTTCAAGCTGACTTGCGGTTTTATGGTCAGCATCGTGTTGAGCCTTTTTGCGCTTGAAGTGGATACGGCGAATATAATTTAGAGTGAAAGTCAGAAGAGGTTTTGACGATGCGGGATGGCACACAAAGCACAAAACCACCCTGTAGTGGAGTGTTCGGGGAAGAGGGTTCCCTCCTTTTTTGCATTCATTATGCTGTAGCAATCCTTCAACGGTGCAACATCATCATGTTGGATGGCAAATTTAAAAAAAAAAAAGGAATTTGTATCAAAAAGTAGAAATTCATCGAACACTGCTCCCAAAAAGGAGCGCGATTGAAAAAAGCTAACGCTAAGCTCTTTAACTAAAAAGCAGCGCAAAAAAAGAAACAATTTTCCAGGAAAGCTTCCCGCCCAACGGAAATGGTCACTTGTTAGACAGCAGATTAGAACGTTTAGCGCTGATTGACAATGAAAAGCGATTTCCACCCTCCTGCTGTTGTGTTAGGGTGTTACTTGATGGAAGAAGTGAAAAGCACGAACCAGTGTCGTGTTTCTTCGAGCGTACGAGATGAGTGGAAGGCAACAGCGATAAAAAATGAATAAGAACCAGGCAAGCAGAGGCGAAAAAAGCCTCTTTTAATTAATCACCCCATCCTTGCACGGCTTACGCGCTGCTGCTTAATTAGTCTGAACTGGCTTTATCGGCTTGTTGAAAGCTACATAAAAAAGCTCTGTAGAAAGGCCTTCTGATTGGTTTACAAACAAGTGTCATTATCAAGAAAGGCGGCCAGAGCGGGGATGCTTCAGATAAACGTGCTGACTCAGTGCTGCTACACTCTTGTGAAGATTCATTCGCGGAACACGGAAGCGCTGGCTACCGGTTAAAGAGGCCATGTCTTTTTTATTCCTCTCCGCTCGTTTATTGCACGTTTGCTGCATAGTGGAGGTAAGGTGCACCTTCTAGTGCCTTCTTTTTCTCCGGCTTTACATTAAACGTTATTACTTGTGCAATGTAACGCACTGTCACTTGCAGTAAGTGTGGTGTAGTTTATCTGCTTAAAGAGAGAAAAAAAAAAACCTCCCAGCAGCAGTGTGCTCTTGAGCATGAAAAGAGTCCGAGAGGGAGGCCCCGGTTTGAGCGAGTCTTTTAAGCAAAGGCCCAGGAGGATGGCGCTGCAACACGGACGCGGAAACATCGTACCAAAGACATGTCAAACCAAGAACTTACGCGAGTGGCAGCTCAAAGGGAGAACAAAAACGAGTTGGTTTTCTAAGAAAAGAGCGTTTTACTTCTGTGTGTGTGTTACTACTACCTCTACAAGCACTTTCTGCACAGTCGATGTGTGCTTTAAAAGTACTTCGCTTATTAGATTTTGCGCTCGTGAACGGAAACCGGCATGACGGCGGGTACGACGATCGATACTGAGGGGTACGTTTGCCGGTGCAATGGAAAGTAAACAGACGTGCATCGAATGCAGCCGGTTGGCTTTCTTTGTTATCTTTACATATATTGCGTGTTTGCACATCCGGCATCCGGACAAAGGTTTGCCGCACTGTACGAGACATCGTTGCATTTCGCTTGTTCCGTGTCAGTCCCATTGTCAATGTATATTTAGGATTATTTTGAGTGAAATAAAAGGAAAAGAATTCTATTCTCGTGTATTAAACGAATTTAGTTAAACTGCAAGAAAATAATTAAATTTATTTGGAATGATTTTTCCCCTTTTTTGACATGGTTCAAGACGTCTCTGAAAAAGTCAAGAAACAGCAAAAGCCCAACGGGACACAACTTGCGAGAGCATGCAGATAGGACCGGTTTGCGGCCTTGGCAACTTGAACCGATCTGTCTAGCTTTACTTAACAATAGGGAAAACTTTACGTCTGCATCGTCTGTGTCCCTGTCTTTGGGGGGGCCCCAAGTCCCAAGTTGCAATCGTGTGCATTCGTAACAGATCTTTGTAACTCTTTTTTTGCTTTTGCTCCACCACCAAGTTGGTGCAAAACATCAAACCAGAACGGTTGGAATAAGTTTGTGCAGAGTTTTGAAATTGAATAAAGCACAAGATGATGGACGAGAAAAATGAGTTGCCGCAAACAAAGGACCCCGGGGCTGCTCAAACAACTCAAACCGCAAAAGTAAGCATCGTCAGCTTTAACAGCAGCATTAGCGTCTTGCTGTACTGCTGAATAGCCGCAAACAATGGACAGCCGTGAGAAGGTAGTGGTTAAGGAAGCACTCGAGCGCAGCTTGAAACCTGGGACTTCCTCCGTCAAGTCCCAATAAGCCCACCGACATTTCCCGCCGAACGTGGTACCCGGTGCATCCACCGGGTTGGTCATAAAGTCAGCCAGTCATCTCCTCCACGACGTACACTGTGAGCACAATAACACGAACAACCTTGCTATACTTACATTTAATGTACTGCTCGTTGCGCGCGATGACCTTCTCGGCGTTTTTCCGCGCCAGAAAGAACCATTCCGAGGTGTTGCCCAAGTAGTGGTACTCGAGCGCCAGATCCTTTACGAGCGAGGCGCCCTGGTCCGGGGGCGGCAGCCGGTAGGCGAACGGGCAGAACAGGCCCCGCTTGGCCGGATGCTGGTTCCAGTCGAAGCAGTTTCCGCCGGCAAAAATGTCATCGTCAAACTCCACCATCGACAGGACGGACGCGTGCAACAGGTGCTCGGACGCCTGGACGTCCGCGGACGAGAACTTGAAGATTCTGGTACAGCGAGCCGGGCAAGCGGGACGATATCCGGTGTGTGTGTGCATGGAAAGAAAGAGAGAATGTTAGAGGTTGTGTACAAAGAACATCTAATTAACTTTTGTGTCAGTTGTGTGCGTTTGTTCCGAGCTTTCGGTTTTACTGTCATCGCCGTGATCCAGTAAGCTACTTAATCGCTTAGAACTGCGCTAGAAAGTTCCGAAATAACTAGAGAAACACAACAAAAAAATGGTGAAGTTAAACCAAAGTCGACGGAGCCTGCCTGATGACAGCTCGTAAACGTTTTATCTAGCAGCTTATCGTTTGCTAGGAGGATGGGTCTTTATTATTATTTTTCTGTTCCATTTTTTTTGCCGACAAACTCACTTCCAGACAAGGTTAAAAGCTTTCCAATGGTTGAAGTTTGCTGATAAAGATAAACTGTCCTGTGCCGCTCGGACGCAAATAATGTTCGCGGCAAGCAAGATAAAATGACAGCACCGGGGATGCGTAACCTTCATCGTGGCAGGTCTCTGCTTTGTTCGTGTTGTTTTAATACGTTGTTGAAAACCATTATACTACTAAAACATTAAATTTAAGTGTCAAAATTCTTGGGGTAATCAACCAATTGAAATTAATCTGATCAATAACTATAAATCCTTTAATAGATGTTCCACGGAACGATCTCTTGTAACAAGTAATGGTATAAGCAAATCAAACAAATGTTTAGCAGCTCAAGAAATCGTTTTAATAATCACAAAATACTGCCTATAATTCTCCTGTATAAAGTGTCAGACAAATTATGAGACAACGGCGGTTTGAAAAAGACTAAAGAACATGAAGTCACTGCCTTGCGGAAATTAAGAAAAAATTGAAATGTTGAAAGAAGTATCATTAAGTTTTAATCACCCTGATAATGACTGGAGGATAAGTTTAAGACACGTCTGAAGAACACATCCTTCAGAATGAAATATTTCTCACATTATGAGACCACACACAAATCAAGCACCCAACAAAAAGAAAACCTCTCCAAGATATCGCACACAACAACGGCGCCACCTGAACCCCTCAACCCACTTCCCGCAAGGTCTTGTCGGACGGATAATGGGGCCCTCATCTTCAAATCAAGACAAATTGACAAATATTTCACCACAAAACTGCCCACCCCAGAGTGTGCGGGTTCACCGTGTCCCGGCAAACCCCCCTCGGAAAGTTGGCCCAAAATTGGACGAAATGTGCTGTGTAATACATTTTCTCTCCTCGTTTTTTTGATTTTCTTTCCTTTCGACCATCCCCCCTTATGGAAACCACAAAACCCCAGCCCGGCATGGGGTCCGGCTATCGCTCGAAAGTAATGTACCGCCATCGAAACTTTATCCTTCAGTGGTGATGGTGACTTCAGTGCGCCAAACCAAGCTGCGCCGAGAGTGCCTAAAAACACACACCATGCAGAAAGAACGCTGGCAGGCTGTCCGGATGGGATGTTCAGGTCCATCAATCGGGAAAAAGGCTCCGGGTAAGTCCGCGTCCTTGCCCGATGGGCCAACCTATTCATTATGCCGCAAGGAGCAGAAAAGCTGAAGCAAAGACGATGCTTTGAAGCATCCCATTCCCAACTCCCATCGGCCAAGGTCCATCTCGATATGACGCGCGCGCGTACCTTTTCTCGCCTCCATTTTCTTCGATAGCCATCTTCGATGATTGATTACCGTATACTTAGCGAATCAATTTGCAACACTCGGGGCGTTTAATCACTCTGATCCAGCTACCCATGGAGCCAATCCCATGGAAAGGGAGGCTCTATGCGGCGTGGTTCCTTTCTCTCAAAATTTCACCTCTCCCATCCCATTGAAATCGTAGTTGCCTGGAGAGGGAAAATTAGCCCAAACCCATTAGTGCAGCGTTGACAGAGAGCGGAGGGAAGAAAAAGGTGTTTGTACCCAGCCACAGCATGGTGCCATACAGCTGGCCGCCGCCGGGAGCGGGAACCTTTTTCGCTCGGTCAAACAACACGTGACACAATGAATTGGCCAACGACGGAAGGGTATCAAATTCTTGCCACACACAGAATGACCATGTGTCACCATGAGGGGTAGCAGCTTAGTAAATTCTTCTCCGAATTCGTCCCCCAGTTTCGTGTCGTCAAATGTCAAACGCTGATGCTGTGCCGGTGAAGGGACGGTGCTTAAAACAATGGCGCTACATCAGGCACAAAGCGAACGGTGGAAAAGCGTTGAATTCTTCATTAGCAATCCGATTAATTCCACATTTTCATCAAGTTGGAGGGGAAGCAGAAGCAGAGAAGTTTGAGGCTTTGCGGCTTTGGGGTGTTTGCTCCTTAGGGGGGTGGAGGGAAAAAAGCTTTTATTTGGAGTGCTCTTTTTCACTGCTCCCGTTGGACAATGTAGTTCACATTGTGACCAAGGCATGAAAGGGACTGAATAAGCAATGTGTGAACTAGTGATGGGAAAGATGAAGTTTTGCTCTAAATCCGACAAGCTCAGATTTTTTTTTTGAAAGCGTTTCCAGATAGCAGGTTCGGAATCAGTTACCAGAATTTGAGCTGGAATTTTGATATCTCCATGAGAATATCCATGAGGGTCCTATGGTTTGGGTCCTATGCAGCTACGATTGTATCGATAGCCGCCCTACCCAAAGCAATAACCCAAATTTACGATTCTGGGACAGATTACGTTTTAAAATCGTCTAATTTCAAATTCAAGAACTGACTCTGTTTTCGGAGCCAATTGTTTTACAAATTTCTGAGCTGATTGCGATTTTTCGGGCTAATTTCAATTCCGGAGCAGATTCTGGCTCCGGAGCCGATTCCGGAATCGGAGACGGCTCCGGAATCTTCTCCGGAGTTGACTTCGCAGTTGGCTCCGGAATTGGATCCGGAATCGATTCCAGAATCTGCTCTGGAATTGGAATCGATTAAAGAATCGGAACTAGCTCCGGAATTAATTATGAAAAAAATATTAGAAACTGGGAAGCTCCGATTCCGAGCTCTCACCACTAGTGTAAATCACATAACAACTAACTGCATTTGCTAAATTTCAGCAAACCCCCACACTTAAATGTGTAGGCAATGAAAGTTAGAACTCCCGGGTATCCTCGGGGCTTGGCTAGCGGCTTTAATGTGCCCTGCTTCGATAGTATCATTCATTTGGCGAGAAAAGGTCAGCTGGAAAATGCATCAGGGGTGCGTAGGCAAAAGGTCAGTGTGATTACCATAGAGGTCCATAGATTATCTAAATAGCAGCAGACGGACAGTGTAAATTACCTACTAGTATCGCTCGACACACTCCATTGTTTTGGACCGTTTTTGTGTGTATCAAAAGCCAACCACAGGCCCAAAGCCTTTTCAGCATGGCCCACAACAATGTACGCTAAAACTTTCATTGATTTGTTGGCACGTGTATCCCCCGTAACATGATAATGCCGGACCATTGTTATCTTACTCTCCCCCCCCCTCTCTCTCTCTCTCTCTCTTTCTACCATGGGAATAAATCATAGCACTGGGTTTCACAAGCTGTGGTTAGTGCAGCCGTGGATTGTAAACTCGTTATGATTTAATTCAAATAACCTTCTTTAAACATTCGCTCGCTCGGTGCGGAGGTTAAAGCTCTTGTACCGTTGCTGTTGTGCTGGACCCCTTGTGCAATCGGGGGCTGTACGATACATTACTCCTCGCCCATTGTGTGCCAACAGTGGACGAGCGTAATACACACACACACACACTAGTACACTCATGAGCATGCATGAGGAATGGTCATGGAAAAATGGAGCAATGGTTCGACTGCACTTCCATTCTCCCGTATACAATAGGACTTTTCAACATGGGGGCAGCAAGGTTCTAGCTCGGGTGTGTGTGGAAGCTGCCCAGCCGCACTTCCCATTTTGTAACATTGCTGCTGCTGCTGTAAGCTGTTTTGTTGATATTATGATCTGGTCCTTAGTTTTCGCTAAAACTCCACAGGGAGGCAGACTCTTCGTTGGCTTCATTAATGCGAAAGCGCACGACGATGATGCTGATGATGATGATGTCCTACTCAGCTCGAGCACAGAGACGAACTTGTCGAGTGTACCGTTCATACACACAGAAGTGCTACAACAAAAAAAAACCGGAATTGTCATGAATGGAGATCATTCTTATCGCATGGAATTGAAGCTGAACAGAGCCCGTCCCGTGCGTCCGGCGCGCTTATTATTTCAAGTGCTTCCTGGTGCTTGGGCGAATTCTGAGAATAAAAACGGAGCAAAACCCAGCGTAGGATGTGTACACGCATGTGAGCTCGGCAGCATTTCGCTACTAATGGGGTACCGTTGTGCTGTGGAACAAAGCCCGGAAGTCAAGGGGACACAAAACTTACTCGCTCGATTCTTTCTCCTTTTTGTGTGTGTGTGTTTGTGTTGGGTTTTGTGGTTTGTAACATTGTGGTTTGTGCACGTGGAGAGGTCATGCAACCCCTTTCTCTACGCCAGTGGTACGAGTTGTGCTCATTTAATGCCGCGCAATTGTGAGCGCGAATGTGAATGCTTTCGTGCATGGAAAAGGGGCTCACTGGAACTGAACTGCAAATTGAAACTGTTGTATGGGAACAGTGAACAGGTTAAGGTGTAATTCCAGAAACGAAAACTTAAGTTACACTATCAAGTCAACCACTATTTGAGCTCAAAACAAGCTCGAAAAAAGTGTTTAATTGAGATATTTCTTACCAATGATTGGATTGCAACAAAGCCAATCGTGATCAATTACCATTTCACGCACAAACACATTTCCTCCATCACATAAATCGCCTCACTCGTGCCAATTTGAGCTCAATCATGCCCATTAACATGCATGTAAGTCACGGCATTATGCGAACCGATACTGCTTTACATATCGTTTTAAATATAAAGACATAGGCCACGCAACACTAGACGCAATTTGTATTTCAATTAAATCGCTCCATGCTACCTCACGGCCCCTATTGGCATCCAGGATCCACACCTGGGCCAAACGATCCCTTCCCACCGAGCCACATCAACCCCCGGAGTCGTGTGGTTTTGATCCTTCCGCTACAGAGCATGAGTCGGAAGATTCAAGCATGCTGCATGGTTACGTTCCAACAAGTACGTTCATACATGCACACACCCATACAGACAAACAAAACTAACGCAACTAACCTTTTCCCAGCAAAACAAAACCATCCACTTGCCACCTGCTCACAGGAAGATCGGTGAGCTGTGTTCTTGGGCAAACACACCGGCGAACGTTTTTGCGTGGTAACGCATGAGGTGGTGTCTGCCCGGGCCCATCATTCATTGCCCGGAACCAATTTAGCTTCCCCGATAGGCTCGAGTGGCTCGATTGACTGCTTCGCAATTCAAACAAAACGGTACTACTGCTACTCTTTCCCACCTCCCTCCTCCTTCACACTGTACCGTTCTTCCCGCATACTCATCGGGCCATCTACAGAGGCATCTGCCGTGCCAGAGAAGGCTAAAGATGTGGCTGAACACGAAATCCAATCATCGATACCGACAAGCATTTTATGTGTGCCGTTTGCAAAGGGAAGCGAAGAAGAAGTTGGTGGGAGTATGCGTGGGCTTCGATCACAGGAACCCGGAAGGGAAGCAAACAACACACTTCGGCCCCGGTCGGATCGGGTCGGGTCGGAGAGAATCCGAAATTAATTAATGGAAGCACTCACAACCAATTAACGTCAGGTGGAATAGCAATTTGCCCGTTTTCTTAAACCGAATGCGGCAGCACTTCGCTCATTAGGAGAGCTTTCGAGGCAGCAGGAGCTTCGAGCTTTGGGAAGAGAAATCGATGTCATTGTGTTGTCGATCTGTGTGTGTATAAGTTCACCCGTTCATTCCCGAAGAAAAAACACACGAGAGCAACAAATGCAGAACACCACCAAGCCACCAGAAGGACGTTTCTTCCTACAGTCGGCATCACACTTTCACTGATGCTGTGCCCTCCGTGCTGTGGCTTGATTTTCTCCCATTGCTCTCAAGTGTGCCGTGCTGAGCCGATCGATCTTCCTGGCACTGCCAGCAAGTATATATTCGTCCCAGTAAGCTGTGCTGCGCTCAAGACAGCAGCAAAGCCTGCTCAAGATCAATTCTTTGCAACACTTCATTGATGGTTCGCGATACGGTTCAGCGGAGCGTGCGAACGGTAACCACGGAATGGAAGAAATCAATGGCGTATACCGGGCTTCGGTTCGCTTTTCTGTCACGTCTTTCGGCTCCCACCTCCCCCGCACCCACTCAGACCAGATTAAACGGCACTTGACTTTGGGGTGCAATCTGGGATGGGGGAGAAGGAAACGGAGTAACGGCAGTTCAAGGTCTATTCTACTGGCACGGCTGAAAGGAGGACGTACACGTCTTATGCCTTTATTTGCTGGCAATGCTTGAACGGTTTGCCAATGGAGTGTGTTTCTGTTCCACTTGCCACGGGTAGTGAGTTGGCACTTTGTTTTCGGGTGTTCTGTGGCAGGGTAGGGTGTCTTGGTTGATACGCAGCCACATAATGGTGCCGTGCCACACGCGGGATACGCGGGGACGGATGCGCAAGACGACCACAGCGCTGGGGCGGGGAAGACCACGACAAGTGTGATCGAATGTGACGTATTAGAAGCACGGGCGTACAATCGAATTTCATCCATCTCCGTTAATAAGGTGCGTGTGCGAAACAAGGGCTTGCGCAGCAACCGGTTGGGCAAACCGCACACGCATGGGGGCGGTTTTTGCGGGGTAAACTGAATTATTTCTTCTAAGCATTTTTCTTTCCCGAGGCTACAGGTACGAAGAAGCACTTAAGAAACGGGGCTATTATTTCAGAAGTAAGCTGGTTATGGTTATGGGTGGAAAGGCGAAATAAGTGTTCCACCATCGTCTAGAGCTGAAAGTATGTAGGATGTAAGCTATTAAAGGATATCCATAAATTACGTAACGCTTATGTATGGAGATAATTAAATTGCAAAGATTTAAGCAGTCTTATCAAGTAGCTACAATCTCAACCATTCTCAACGGATGACAGCGATGAAAATAAAACTCACATAAAAATATTTTTTTATTGACTGAAACAACAATATAAGTAAAATAACATTGGCAAAAGTGAACAGATTGACGTGTATGAAATATTGTTTGTGTTTAGCCAACATTTGTTGCAATAGAGTGAATAAGGCTTTGATACAATATTTTGAACTAACTTTCAATTCACGGATCTTTTTTATCATTCATCGCCTGGTAATAATTTTTATTTAATGATCATTGATGTTTTATTTTTCTGTCAATTGATCACATTAGGATGCAGTAAGAACATATACTGCCAGTTATGCTCCATATTGGTAAAGTAATGGTTCGAATCCCGTTCAAACACCATTTAAAGTATGGTTCCGAGTTATCCTCTTATGCGGATTTGGAGATAAGCGGATTTTGACAGTTCATCTGTAAAATCAGTACAAATTGCTTAAAGAATTATTAAATAGAAATGCTGCTTCAAAGATTTTGAAATCACTAAAAAACCAGAAATATCATAAATTAAAACTTAACGAATTAAAACTAATGAATAAAAGTACTAAATTTGATTAAAAAAAAAACATTCATCCAATGTAACTTGGCTTAAAAACGCGAAATTCGAGAATTTCTCGGGAATGCCTAAACCACGTATCTCGGGAGCAGGCCATAATTATTATACCAAAATAATTGTTCTGTATGATAGGTACGGGTAGACGGACTAAATGATGCTTGAACCCACCACGGGATGTTTGTACATACGAGTTGACAATTGCACCATGGGACGGCCCGCTTTATGAAAATAAAAATGTAAAAAAGATATTACAAAACGATAGTAAATTTTAACTGATATACAATTGAAGAATTATTGAAAGCGTTACGCAATTTATGGAAGACCCCTTACAGTGCACTTATAATGAGTGGAACGTATTTTTGAGCGCTCGCAATCAATCAGTAATGGTAATAGCACCACCCATACAGTAGACGAACCATAATTTTCCTCTGGGCTTCCGAAGCGGATGGTTTGCCTTGTGCCTTTGATGATGTGCGGCTTCTGTCACCCAGGCAGCGCATCACAAAATGATAAAGTTTTTATGAAGCACTGATGGACCCGTATCGTGGTGTACTGTACGTACCTACGTACCGCCTACATGGATCGATGGCAACTGCAGCTGCAGCCGAGTTGCCATCGTGATACCGTTTTGATGCAGTTCATCAGTACCGAACGTCCGAGATTGATACCGGATCCAATCAAAAGCTTCACCCGGGCGATGTGACGATGGCAAAACAACATAACACACGCAAAAAAATCCTTCATGTAAACCCCGTACCAGCCTTGGAAACAACACACTCGACACTGTCGAACCGTGCTGTTTGTGCACTGCGAGTAGCTCAATTACCAGATCCGAACCTCCACTCACTGGAAAGTGGACGAAAGCAAATTCTCATCAGAATCTCACTGGATCCCCACTTGGATCGGTTGAAATAAATACCAAAGAGAACAACAAAAAAACACTCGTTGGTAACGTGTTTGGCAACGGATAAAAACCTTCCAAAAGGGAGGGCACTTACCTGGTCAGCATGTTCGCCCGGTTGACGGCAATTTCCGCCTCGACGCGAAACCGATCCTGCGCGTACCGGTCGACGACACCCTCGCCGAGGTTGAGCGCGGTGCCGGCGGTACAGTTCGCCCCGAGCAGGTGCTGGCTCTCGACGATCTGCAGGAACTGCGTGACCACGTCCCGGCCCTTCATCAGGTTGCGCCGGTTGTTGCGGCTCGTCTCGTCCAGCTCGCTCAGATCGTCCTCCTCCATGTGGAAAACGTTGTTAATGTCGGCGGCGTCCGGAGCCTCTCCCGGAGTTTCTTCCTGCTCCTGCTCCAGCTCGGGCTCCTGCAGCAGCGGATCATCGTCCTGCAGCAGCCCGTCGCTATCGTCCACGTCGCCTTCCGCTTCCTGCTCGCGCTCATCGTCCGCCGCGTTACCGGTGTCAACGGCCGCCGCCGCCGCCGCGTCCGCCACCGGCATGTCATTAGGATAATCCACCCCATCCGATACAACTCTTGACCCTCGGTGCCACTCGTACGGTGAACGGTGGTTCGCATCCATCACACCGGGCGACTGGGTTGAGCCCGGGCTGAGCAGCAGCAGCGGGTTGCGGGGAATCGCGTCTAACGAGATTAGTCGTTGATTGGATGCGGACACTTGAGCGCTCGGCGAGCGCTGGACGCTTTTAGCGACGGCACCACCGTCCTCCACCGCCCATGGCAACGCCGGTTTCCGACCAGCTGCAGCAACCCCCGAACTCATCGGGACGGTTATCGCACTGCTGCTGCTGCTGCTGCTGCTGCTCGATTGCTCTTCCGCACGATTGCTGCTGTCAATCGTTGCTGTGTCGGACGGGATGCGTTTACCGGCGTGCTTGCGCACCGCCTGCGAGTCCCGAAACGATGGGACGAGTTCGATTTTCACCTCATCGAGGTTGTGGTGCGATTTCAGGTACTCGAGACCCTTGTCGACCGTCCGGCGAATGTTTTCCATTATCTCCTTCTTGATAAGCTTCCGCTCCCGGCCGGTCGGTGCCGTGCCCGGGCGTGCCGGCGGTTCCGGCGTCGCGCTTCCGCCGAAGCGCAGGTTATCGAAATCGCTTAGCTCAATCATGCGCTCCAGCTCTTCGGACTCGTCGAACCGAATCGTGAGCGTGTTTCCGCGGGAACCACCACCACCACCGCCACCATTCGACCCTTGTTGTGACTCTCTGACGGGAAGGGTTTCCTCGCTGCCGGACCCGCTGCCCGAGCCGCCCGCATCGTAGTCGAGCAGCGTAAAGTTGTCGAACACTTGCAGGCCCCACCGGATGTGGTCCTTCTCGCTCGAGTGGCGGACCCGCGACCGGCCATGCCGAATGATTAAGTACTCCGAGCTGGTGCCGGAGCAATTAGCCGCGAAGCACGCCAGCGCCACGAGCACGAACTGGCACTGACGTAACATTGTTAAAAGCGACTGGCTGGCTGGCTGGCTGCTGCTTCCTGCTCAGGCCAGCTCAGCACATTTGCGTGTGTGTGTGTGTGAAGCTACTGCACTATGGGTGTGTTTGTGCGCTTGAACACAGCACCGGCACACAGATCAGGGTAATGGCAAGTAATGAAGCAATTCAGGCGTCGTGACGTGTTGGTGTGCGTTGTTTGGGGCCAATTTTTCAGCACCTTTAGCATAGCGCAGAGCACAACCGCTGTGGACGGGCGTGACCAGCAATTCGGGGAAGCGTATTCTACTAATGGAAAGGGAAAGATGGCGCCGAGGACGGTTTTGGAAGGAAGTCAAGGAAAGAAGGGGATGCTAGTGTATTAAACAACACACACACACACGAACACTCACACTTTCACACACAAAGTTGTATGTAAACAAAAGCCCCAGGGGGCCCGGGATGGAAGTGGTTTCCTGTTGATTCTACGTATTGTTTTTATCACCCCGACCCCGGCATCACTACTGGCTGCATCTTTCTGCCCAACCCTCACTGGGCTAAGACCGGCCGTACCGCTTCATTGCCAGCTTCATCGACAAATCGATCAATCAAGCGCGTAAGCCGCTCAGGGCGGATTATGTTATTGATTTTACCGCGCGCCCTCACTCTCACACTCTCCAACCAAGCAGCACCACTACTATCCACTTTCACCTCACTAATAAAACAAAAACGCTTGGTAGCAACTAGCGGCGCCTACTAGGAGCTAGTTGTCAGTAGGAGCAGTTGTCTCTTCCTAGTAGTGACGTTCCTTCAAAGCGTTCCCGTGGTTGAAAGTCATCCTGCAAAAAGAGAGAAGAAAAATAAAATAAAACGTGTTAGTGCAATCGTGTAATAGCAACAAGCTGAAGGGCTTATTACTAGTAAAGGGGGTAGTTTTCAGCTTCATTTTTAGTGCACTTTTTCGGTGTTTGCTTTTGCTGCCCCATTTCAAGCGCGTTTTCAATTTATCATCGTTACATTATGATTTGCCATTCGTGCCCCCCCTGAGTGGTATTCGTTTAACAGATTGGAAAATTTCCCTCCGTATGAAAAAATCTTTCAGAAAGCGTCGGTTGCGCAAGAAAATTCAATCAATGTGCCAGCTGTGCACTTTTGGAAACAATTTCTCCCCCATTACACGGTCGCTCCCATCTGACGAGGACGTTACGCCGCGAAATTGCCTGCGTACGTATGGTTTCGATTCATACTGGCCAATAATGGTGATTGAGGAGGGGGTAAGTAGCATTAAAATAGGAAAACTTATAACTTTTCAATCAGTAATAGCGCGATGAAAATGCCAAACTTCTTCAGCTCGCTATTGGCGATGGGAGTCGAATTCATCGTTGGAAATTATACAATTTTCCTTCCTGCTACATTTTCCTTTCCAATATGAACGTCATCGTACGGGCCACAGCTACACACAGTTCTGCTGTTACGATTCGATGGGCAAAATGCATTCGTTTACGAGCGCGGTTTTGAATATGTTCACCTCACTGTCGTAAGCTGTCAGCTGCTCCTGTGTTCCTGTTTTCTAAGCGGATCGTTTTTGCTCCCCTTCCTCGGTGAAATGGTAGCAAATTTTCCCGACAGAGCCGAGTAATACGTAGGTATCGTTTGACACGCCAATTTGTCCGACCACAGCCACCAATCATTGCTGTAATGTGAGCATTACCATGCTCCATCCCGCGCATGGAGACGCCTGGTGGTTGACATGGGAAATGAGCGGTTTGCGTGCCAAAATTATAGTCTTTCGGGTGGCAAATGGTGAGAGGGAAAATGCTTTCCCACTGTGTGTGTGTGTGATTATATCGGACAGGTTTATTTTGTAATGAATAATAACAATCTTGTACCACTTCCCCGGAAGAACTTCATGTACGACAATTGCTATTTATGTCAGAGTGAATCGATTGTACAGGATTTCTTGCTCGATTTGAAGCAAGACACGGTCCCCACCTTTACCCCCTCTTACCACGCCATTTAAAGATACACTCTGTCGACGGGAAATAATCATTTTCAATTATGCTCCCTTTTCCACTTTCCTCTAACGCAGGATACTGCTGCACTTTGCCAGTAAATCGGCACGGATAATGGTTTGCACTACTTTCATCCGGCTGCAAATTGAGCCAATGCACACTGTTTTTATTCAGCATTTCGAACAATCATGAACAATCGTCTCCCAGGGCCACGTGGGCAAACAGCCAAGTCCCCGAACAGTCTCTTGGGAATCCCCCCCCCCACCCCCTTCTGTCTACCGTCCACCGAAAGCAAGCTCATCGATTGCAGTGTAAATAAAAGTGGGATTATTGAGAATGCAATGGGCGATACGGTTGGCTTCACACAGCTGCCACTCGTTATGACATGGGGAAAGGGAAAGAAATTGAGGGGAAGAAAACAGGAGGACAGTTTCGGGTTGGCTAGCTTTGCGGCCCCAAGCAACGGGTTGCGGAACTCTTCTCCGATGAGCTGTTTTTGTGCTTTTATCGTTTGTTTTTATTTCACCTTTTCTCCTGAACGGAATATGCTTCTTCATGCCGTGCCGAGGAGCACGAGGATATTCTGGTTTGGTGCGAGGGGTTTTGGACAGCTGCTTGCACTGATCCTTCCGGTTGCAAGTGCATCATAATCGAGAACGGGAGACAGTTTGAAACAAGCACCGAAGCACAATAAGCTCTCGATGGGCAGCCATCCGGTTCGACGCCGACGGGTACCATTTCCCATTCCGCATCGTCCGATCGAGACAAAGAAAGGAACACAGAGAGAGAGAGAGAGAGAGAATATGAATCCGAAAAAAGAACGAGCTGTGTGTCTATAAGACAATCACCAAAAAAAAAATCCACAGGAAGTAATGATAGGAAAATCGATTTTCCTTCCACTTGTATGTGCGTTCCGTTCCTTGGGCGTTGAAGTGCTTTCCAAACAGTACGGCCAGGGCCATATTTTCCTTTTCCCTTGCCCGTTTGGACTCTTTGTAGAGAAGGCAAAGGAGTGAACGCCGGCAATCCAATCCAGACTGGGGAGAGTGGACGAGGATAAAGAAAGAAAAAAAACCGATCGAAAGAAAAACCAATTGAACGTTAGGTTACACCAATGATATTGGTCCGGCTTTCGTTTACCGCCCATTAGCGATATTGAAGCTTTGGAAGGAAATGGAGAATAAACTACCACTCACTCTTTCTCTATCTCACATACACACACATATATACAGACTGCTCAAATGGTGATGAAGGCTGTATTGAAATTGATCGCTTCACTTTTAATCCTTTGGGGTGTGCTTGTTTCGCTTCACACACTTTCGGGAACATTCGTTTCGATGCGTGAGCTTTTTGGGGGAAATGATTGGCAAAGCCTTTCAAACACCCCTCACATTTGCAGCCAGCTTTTTAGAAGGGAAGCTTATTTCAATAAAATGATAAACATAAATACGTGAAAGAGGTTTTTTGTGTATTTCTTTGACAAACTGTTCTCCGCCACAGAAATGGCTTGTTTGTACAAATTGGTTCTGCTTTAAAACAATTTTCCTGGGATCGAATGAATGGCATGTGTAAGACCATGGGTGGCATGACGTATATAATAGACTATCAGCAGACGTTCCGGTTCCCACGAAACCCAAATTGGTTCAAACCGGCTCCAACGAAAACTGAACGCAGAAATAACGATCTAATAGAGTTGGGTCGATAGATGAGGTAGTAAGGATACTGAAGCACTATCATGAGATACGTCAAATGCTCTTATGAACATCATTCATTCAAAAGCCATAGCCAGTCGAAGGAACAGGTCATCCATTGAACTTGGGTTTCGAGTTAATATTATTACGTGAAGTGTCACTAGCGGATGGCACACTTATAGTCAATTATTCTTTAATTAATTATGGAATAATTATGGAATTAATCATGGGAAATTGCACAGTGCAAGTCTCTGGAACGATGTCATCGCTAGAAGCTTAAGTTGCTTTAGCACTTCGTATGCTTAAACGTGACAATGTACTTATATTGGATGCAGAAAGCAATTCTCAACCTCTTTGAAGTCTATTGCTGCTTGTTCATCAGATTTGAAGAGATTAATCAAGCTGGTGATTATGCGACATTTTTCATATATATATCTCTCTTTGAAGCGCACCCACGACTTTGATCCCACTCCGGTTATTGTTAGTCCGATCGGAATCAGAGTCGGAACTCCTGCTTATTCGGATCCACTAGTTTCACCCGGAGTCGTTTGGAATCATGCGGAGTCTACCGGGGTCGGCCGAAGTCAGCTGGAGTCGTCCGGAATTGGCCGAAGTTGGCTGTAGTCCAAGTTGCCCGGAGTAGTCGGGAGAAGTCTGAATCGGCAGATGACGGCCAGTGCAATGTGTTTTTGGTCAGGCATGCGTGAACTTCTCAGACATGTGTTTTCTTCTTCTAAGAATAGCTATTTGAGGAAAGCCTCAAATCCAGTCGACTCCGACTTCGGCAGATTCCAACGACTCCGGATGACTGCAAACGGCTCAGACTTGGGATAAGTCTGACTCCAGACGAGTCTGGATGACCCCTGATGACTCCAGACGATTCTGGGATGACTCCGAATCTGGACGACTGCGGGTGATTTCTGAAGGCTTCAGACGATTTCAAATGGCTTCGGTCGGACCTACCTTCCAATTGGTTTCAAAAATTTCGGAGCCGGATCGGAGTTAACTCCAGGTGTTCATCAACTTTACCCATCACTTGTATAGACATGGCATAGTTAGAATATAGATGAAATATTATGAGCCAAGTTGATTCATGATTGAGAATTTCAACTCTCTTCACTTCTCTTCCTTTTTTGCTTTCTCAACATTGACAGATAATTAAAAAAACTGAAACAAACTTCAGTAATTTATTTAAACCTTCAAGAGTTTGTTCCAAGTAGTGTGTTTGGTACTGGGACGACTACAGACTGTTTTCAAGCTTCAATTTTGGCCGATTAATTCATTCCTCAAACCTTTAAACTATCAGCCAACAATGTCTAGCTTCCGTGCTACTAGCCTTCGTAAAAACTTGATCTTCACTCCTTTTTTTCGGTAAACCTGGTGACCTTGTGCCCCATGTAAGCCGAACACGTGTGTGTATGTGTGTGTGCTAAAG
This sequence comes from Anopheles arabiensis, assembly GCF_016920715.1. Lineage (NCBI taxonomy): Eukaryota > Metazoa > Arthropoda > Insecta > Diptera > Culicidae > Anopheles > Anopheles arabiensis. Next base: position 98,409,354 of record NC_053517.1, read on the forward strand.
CGTATGAAATTACACTCACCGCGTTCGCCAGGGACGCGTTATGAAATTAATTTTCCTACCATTTCCCTCGGTCCAGGCAGGTCAGCCCCGATGTCAGGCGAGACCTGAGAATGATGAAGTTTTATGGTAATGAGGTACCATGAAGTCTCGAAAGGACATCCGGTCTAGTCCAGAATTTTCGTGGGGACGTTGGTGGGAGCCTAATGATGAACTCATAATGAGCTACAAGGGGAAAGGAAGGCAGGACAGACGGTGCAGACTCCTGCAACAAACCCTCACCGTGCCGTTATAAGCCGTTTATGGAGCAAATGCACACTGACATACACGTACCCGCACACACACACAGACACACACACACACACAGGCAAGTAGAATAAAAAGCAGGGTAGACGCCAAAAACCGATGCCAGTACACAAGGATGGAGCAGGATCGCTTGATAACCGGTCGGAGCGAAAGTTTAGTTTCATTAAATTTTAATTATCTTTCTTCGCTTCGTTTCGCATTCTTCTCTGGCCCGTTCTGTTCGCCATTCAGTGCCGATGGTAAAGAGAGGGAGGGAGTTTTGTATCTTTTAGCGATTCGAAGTTCGAAGAGAACTGGAGGAACTGAGGGAACCGAAGCAAAAGCGTACCGAATATCTATCGACTTAAGCGAAAAACAATTTACTTCTCCCGGTTAGCCGAGCTTATTCTCCAGCAGTGCGAAGGTATTGGGCGGAGAAGAGGATGAAGTTTTCCGCCTGGTACCGCACTTGAACCCGTTCATTGGTTTTCTTCGGCGATCTTTAGCCTTTAGCCGGTCGTGCAAAGTTGTGAACGAGTTTGATAGCGCGCGGGTGACTTTTTCCACCGCTCCGCGCCGGCATATCGAAAGCAAAACACAACAACACGACAAGAGAAAAAGTGGAGCAAAATTAATCTTTACCAGATATTTGCCGAAGCAAAAGAAAGAGAAAAAAAACTAACCCGTCACTGCGCTTCCAAGGAACGAGTGCAAAGCAGGGCAGAACCAACCATGGGCACGTTACACGGGTCGGTTTCGATTAGCGGGAGGTAAACATTGTGAGCCGAGAAACATGATACCATGATGTTGGTTTTGGTTTTGAGTCGATTTGCCGGAGTAAACCTTCCCAGCAGCTTGCCTCCCACCCTGCGACAGTGTGTATGTTTGCAAACGAACCGTGCGTTTTGGGTGGAATGGTAAAATGGTGAAATTAATCAGCATTTTCTCTGCTGTTTTTCGAAAGCATCACTTTTCCATTTTCCCGCACACACACACACACACACATATCACCGACTTTCTGCCTGACAGATTAAGCTCTTCCCCCTCCGGAAGGTTTGTGTGTGTGTGTGTGGGATTTTCCAGCAACTACTAAAACCCAACCCCGTGTGCGTCTAGCTGTGGGCGTGAGTGTGTTTGTGTTCGCGCAGTTTTCTTCGCGCTTTTTGCGGCCAAGGCAGCAGATAGCGCGACAAATGCTGACGAAGCGTAATACTCGCGTATTTGTTCGCAAGTCGTGATTTAGCGCTCGCGTACGAGGGAAGAGTTTCAACGGCGATGGGTGGGAGGAAGTGGGAGTTTGGTTTTCATGAAAGTTGTCACGCAGATAGCTGAGCTTCCGGGTTTGACAGGTTCGGGCAGACCGCGATAAAGCGACCGGCACTGCACAGGGGAAAATAGGGTTTGTGGTAAGTGCTGTGAAAACAGACAGACGAGACCCTTTTGGGTAAGCACTACTTCTTCCTGGGATCCGGGATTGCCCCAAGCACGGGAGCCCACTGAACAGCTTGAAACCCGTACCGTCTCGGGTGCTGTTTGGCTCAACGGACGCGTGCATGTGTTTTCCTTTTCGCTACAGCGGTCGGTAGTTCGGTCGGTTCGTCAAACAGAACAACAGTTAGGACAAACCGGTGTGTTTCGGGGTTTTGACTGATTCCGCTCAGCCTCGGGGATAAACAAACCGTACCGGCCAAACCAGGAGTGTTCATTAAAGGGAACGGGCTACAGTCTGAACAGCCGGAACGCCAGCTTTGTTTGAGAAGCGTGGTATTATTGTTAATTTGAAGTGAAATATGAGCGTATGAGGTGATGTTATGAGCAATTCTTGTGGACTTATCTTTTAAGTGGGATTGCGTTATGACTTGCCTTTGCAGGAAGAACAAATTGAGATTTGGTGATGAGTGTAGCGAATTTATGTAATAATTAGGGTTTGAAATTTACATAAATTGTGTACAAAATTTCATGGCAAGAAGTAAGCTTTTGGTGTGCTTCGGAAGGATCGTTCCAAGATAGACATATCCTCCCTCCCGAGTGCTTAAGGCTCCACCAGGATTTCTACTTGTGAATTTCTACTGGCATAACTTGTGGGATACGGATGAACTCGGGAAGTTCCTGTATTCGATCTCTCCTAGCGTTTCTTTGAAGCCTCTTGGTTCCGCGACATCTCTGGGGATCTTCGCATTAATTCGAATGATGCCTAGGCTTCTGGGCGCACATCTTGGACTTCACGACATAGACTATCTTCGCTGACCTTGCCTTTAATTCGAGGCTGTACGACCCTCTTTGTTGAGATGTAGTTGGGGACTACATCTACAAACTGGGAAGATCTCCTGGTATCTCCATCCGTTATATACTAGCTGGGTCGTACTAGAGCCTTTTAAAGATCATCTTTGAGGTCTGCATAGCTAACGGTGGTCGGTCGGCAGCGTTAGCATGCGCTTTCACGTCGGTGGTGTGGGTTCCTGGGATGTTATGGAGCGACTTGCTCTCTCGTGGCTTCGCTGGGGTTTGTGCCGTCAGGGTGCGGATGTTAATCCACGATCTTTGCATGAATGAGATCTTCACCAAGAGCAAGAACGAGGTCCTTTCCAAGAAAAAGTATGCAAAAACTGGCATGAGATGCATACTTTCGCTCACAAAAGCCCTGAAAGCTAAATCTGCTAAAGACCCCTTGTTACGCTTACTGAACCTTTCAAAACGGCCTGCATCAGACCTTCTTATGATGAACTGGGCAAGGATCCCGGATGCCAAATTGCAAAGCGATCTAAAACTAGGATTGGACAATATCTGCAATGTCCGAGTACACCCAGGATAAGGTGTCCTTTCATATTTAACATCTCAGTCAGTTGCTTCATCGATTGAACATTTTTTTTTCATTTACATGCTTTCGCGGTTGGATGATACAAATCCTTCTGGGACTTTGATAGAAAATCGTTTCCAATCCAGCCATTCCCAACATTGCTGATTGAACCGTCACTCAATACATCCCATGAGATTAATTATCTACTACGTATTGCACCTAATGTTCACTACGATTGCTTTATTTTCGTTCGCTCATACCACATTTTTTATCCCCAATTACCTACATTAACATAACCCTTCGGAACGGGCGACGCAAATGCACTTTTGATTGCTTGTCAATGTCATGTTTATGTATAAAAAAGCAACGTATTATCTCATAAAATAAAGCTGTGTCCCTGTGTCCCCGACACCAACTGTCGACATCTATGGGGGAAGGAGCCCAAATGCCGATTGTCTCGGTAGTTAAAGGGTGTCTTTTCTTTTTTTTATTTGCCCCTCATTGCCGATCCCTTCCAAGACCAAGGGTTGCTCGCGTTGCTCTTTTTTTCTTGCTCGCAAAGCACACACAGACTACAGAGCGCAAAGGGTACACAGAGAGACAATAAAACATAATCTCGTACAACCAGGCACGTGTCCGTTCCCTCAACAAATGACCCCCGGGGGACGAATTGCGTGCCTTCACTAACGACGTGTCCCATTGTGCACCAACCATAGCACACAGCATACCCACACAAACACACACGCCACATGTACGGCACAAGAATCCTGATCCTCTGCTCGCAAACCCAGGCGCTCTGTTGAGGCAGCAACGCAGACAAGGGGTAGAAAAACGAAACGCTCGAAAAAGGAAAATGATAAAGCGAAGTCTGCAGCTTTATTGCTAAAGAATCTGCAAAAGAATGAAAAAACGTGTTCGGGGTTACTATGGCAACGAAGGGTAAATGTCGCGTGTCTGTGCGTACTCGTACCGTTGCGCTGCAAGCGCAAAAGCATATCATTTCAGCAAAAGCTACACCGTGAGATCAAAATGCACGCAGATGGCAGAAACATGAAGCAGAGCGAAAGGAATGGTATGTAACAGACAAGAAATGAAAGAAGAAAAAAAAAACCCGTGCTCCTTTATCATTGTCCTTTAATGGGCGTTTCGTGCAGGTATAAAATATTCATTTTATGTACTAACTGACACCGGGAGAAAATGAAGAAATTTAAGCTAGAAAATGAACGGAAAAAAAACAAAACACTGAAGGAAACCTTTTTGCAACTGTCTAACACACCACGCCTTGCGGCTGTACGTGTGCTTGTCCCATGTGTACGTAGCAGCGCAGCATCCGAAAATGTCAAAGTTTTATTCAATCGACTAAACCTCATTAGACACTTTTGTTGCGAGCAACTTTGAATGATGTCGTTAATTAAATTACGTCAATTTATGTTGATTCATGTTGTGCTGAGCATTGCGTGGGCGCCCAGGCCAAAGGAACAAAAGAGGAGGAAGAATAACAAAACACACAGTCGCTTCGGTGGTTTAAGCTGTCAAGGTGGCGGTGGCACACAGTGCGATGGGTGGATGGATGGCGGGAACATAAAATAATACGGAAATAGGCTTAAATAGGCGCCAGCAACAGCATGAAGGAAAATGTGAGCCGTGCTACTTTTGTAATGTGTTTGCGACAAGAATTTGCTTTATACTCTGTGACGACCGATTGAGTCAGATCATTTTCGAATGTCAAGCTTCGCGTTGAACTATGTGCTAGTCAGCGAACCTAACTACTGTGTGTATTATATAAAAAATATCTTTTACAAAGCTACTATCACACATCAAACGGCTTGACCTACCGTCCGTGCTGATGAGCGTGTGCTGATAGCGTTGGCATAACCCATCTGCTCACTTACGTCCTGATTGGTCCTTGCTTCCCTCCACATCCGACAATTCATCAACAACTCGTGTCGTGAGCAGCAACACTACACCCAACTAGTATGGCACGTACACTGTATACATGTTCGCCCCCCCTTTTAACGTCCCTAATTGGCACGATTACGAAACTTATCCATCACATCGAGCCGATCTTCTGAGGCGCGATGCGAACGCGTCGATAACGTCCATTACTGAATGATACTGCACAGACACTCCCGCATGCCACAAACCACATGGGAGCAGCTGCAATTACCAAAGGGAAAACGTGGTGCGGTACGATAATGAAATCAACCTACTTTTACCATCAAACACACACTCGCTGTAGCCGTCGGCGCTGGCGAACTTCATAACGAGACCGGTGCTTTTAATAAATAAACAAGTTAATGTGGGCAATCGGGGGTGCTTTTAACCCCTTGCCAGACTCCAGTAACGCCAGCGCGAGGGCGTTAAGGGCGATGAAAATGTAACAGTTGCCTACGAGAAGCTGGTCGAGATATTATTTCACGGCCCGGTTACTGATCGTGTCAAGAAGGTGTCGTTTAACTCCTACGGTTTGCGTTGCGCTATAAGTGGCTGCATTTGAAGAGCGACAGCAGCAGTGTGTCAAACACGCAGTAAAGCTTACGAAGAAACATAGAGCGCAGAAAAGATTTCTTAGTATTCTATTATGTAGAACTTAAACGCCAACGAATACAAATGGAGCTATGCAAATGTCTGCATCCTTCCTGTAGGTTCTTGGTGTACGGTTGGCTAGCGTAAATTAGTAAGGGCACTTTGTACCCAGAAGGAATGATGATGAGAATGAGCGTTTTCCTTTCCTAGGCGCTGTGATTTAGACCGGGAAGTATTTTGCCACTCTAACCTACAAACTCAAGCATATATTATTTCTACCTATTTCAATGTAACGTAAGTTTAAAAGGGAATTCATGCTTCCACTCGGCGTTGGGCATGATCCAGGGCAATAAAACAATACTAACCACCGGGTGAAAGCTAGAGTAAACAATTGCCTACCCCGGAGCAAATCCGGAACCGGAATGGTTTCGTGGAAGGTACGGCCGGCTTCCAGCTGGCCCTTTCCATTCACACGCACTATTTGCAAATGAATTAAATTGAATTCAGCACATGGAATGCGGGAATGGCGCACTTTATTCCATGCTGGTGAGTGCTTTTCAATCGAAATGATTGTGTTTTTCTTTCTTGCGTTTTTTATGTTCATTTTCTTTGGTGGTGTAAATGGCACAAAACGGATGTGCAGGACTAGACTAGACTTATTATCACTAGACAAGCTTTGTTGTGCTTGTTTCAGTCCATGCCGCAGAAGGTCGGAGAGGTATAAAATATTTTTTGTTTTAAGTATCAGAAAGATCCCTCAGCCGAAAGGATCTTTTTTTGTAGCAATGAAAACCTTTTTTAAATTTTTATGGATTTTTTTTCATTTTTTAGACATCTTTGTCGAATTTTCTATTAAAATTGCATCAACCATCGTTATTTCGTTGGGATAGTCTCTTTATCTTTAAATAGCATATTTTTGAGCAACATTTAAATCATTTTTAACTGCTGACAAGTGTTCTTGCCTACTAAAATTTATCCATTTTGCTTTTGCTGCTTCTATATAATAAATTCATTCATTTGAATATGTACCATTATTTTCACTCATACATCTTGCCCTAACAGCCTTTACGATTGTACAGGAAAGCAAAAGTTCTTACTGCAGCGTGTCCTTTACATCTGTTCACCTTAAATCACACGCGCCGTAGATGTCGGCGTAAAGCTACACGCTACCTCCTGCGATACAGCATCTGTTTAACGAACAACCAGCTTTGGAGCTGTAACATTTGAGAAGCAACGTAAAAATTTAAATTTCAACACCAACACCTACCACTACCAGTTTACGACGACTATAACAGCCCTACCATCCACCAACAGCAAGGAGCCACGTGAGCATTTACGCAGCAGGCTTGTTTGTCGCACAAGCGTTAAGCGTGTCTCGGCCTACTCGGACCACAGGCCGAGCCGTTCCTCCGTGCGACGTTCAGCCAGCCTGCACCCAAAGCAGCATACAGTGAAGCGATAAAGCTAGTGTCAAAAGCGTGCAATCGATAAGAATCGTCGTCCACCAGCCCCGTACCGTGATCGATGGGAGGCGAGAAAAGAAAGCAGATCAGATAAGCTGTACATGCATGCAAATCATGGCACACGAAATTGAAATATCTTCGTGCATGGTGTGCAAGCTGCCACGCGTCACCTCCTGCCGAATGGATCGATAAATCGTGCCTCCCCTCTCGCTGGAAAGGCCCCATTTTGGAGGAGCTTGCTTTCAACATCGACATCGGCTGTGTTTTTGTGTCACCCCAGCAAACGAGAAAGGGACAAATCCCTGACAAGGAATAATTTTCAACACGTGTTCGTTCGGGTCGCTTTCCGCACTGCTCCACACCCGTCTTGCTTGCGGGTTGCGGGCTTACGCGGGTTGAATTCGGGCTAAGCTGAGACACCGCCTACCGTAGGGGCAAGCGGAACACATCCTGCAGGCCCCGTAGGCCCGGTCGCAGGGACAGCGATAAAAGATTTGAATTTGTCTGTACTCGCCCGAAAGACGAATGTGGCGGCCATAAAACTAGGGAAGCAAGCTCGGTTTAGCAAATATTCGGAAATCCTTCCCTCTAGCAGGAGGTACAAAAAAGCTTCCCGAAGCAATATACAGGAAAAAAGGAAAGCTCTAAAGGATTCCGTAGGGGGAAAAAAGCGAAAAATCGATAACGAATTCAAATGCAAACGATGAAGACACGTGGAAAATAAAACCATGTTACCATGTACGTTTCCTTACATGTCCTGTTTTTTTTTTACAATTTACCATACAATTTTCACTCTCAAAGCATTATTCTTCAAATAGTTGAAGCTGTACAGCATTCTGGGCATTAAAGCATTGCTGGACGGTATAGGACATTAAGTTTCCAGTATTCCATTCTCAATGCGATGTTGTGCCTATCGTAAATAATTCCATTTTTTCCAATAGTATCCACCAACACTGCTTTTGACAATTTCTCATGAACAGCTCAACCATCGAATAGAACCATCGAAGTAAAAAATGTCCAGCAGGACATCAATAACGTTGGAATTAGCATCATGTGAGGTTTAACCGGAATCGAATCGGATAAAAGCCCCTGACCAGAAGATGCAAACAAAAACTCCATTTTTTGTGTGGAGAAAAATGCATACAGCTTCCCAGTGGCCTGACAGGTTTCCTATTTCATCGCATGTTTTGCAGTTCCGGGAAATGCTTCCTTCCTTCCTTGTTTTGTATTGCATTCCGATTCCAAAGTCGAGCAAAAGCGATCGACAAAAAAGGAAAACAAGAATAAAAACCGGAACCAACCGGAGTGTTTACCGACCGAAATTGATTTCTATACCACCTTTTTCTTTCGATGTCATCGATCCTTTTCGATTGCATTCCGGGGCCACAGCCATGTGGAGGCAGCGTGATGACAGCAAAAAAAAACCTGGCCTCCTTCCTTGCTCACATTACTACTGCTATACTGCTACTGTACCTCACCTCCAAAGGGTGACGCAAAAAAGGGGGATTTAGTGAATGGGACCGTACAAAATCAACATTTCTTTTCACTCTGCTCGACCCCGGCGGCGCTCGAGCTTACCAGTGGCGTGATAGGGATCGTTTATTTGAATCAGAGAGCTGATTGAACGGGCCACGGCTGCACGTGTCGTTCTATGGGTCGTGTGTTTTATCCCAAAACCCACTCGAATCGGGGCAGCCGAAGGGGTGTCCCATTTTTCGATGGAGTCGGTCGGCCGGTATGATAATCCAATAGAATTGAGGATGGCCTTGCAGGCTTGGTGGAACCTGTTGGTATTTTTTTTCTCTATCGCTTCGATCGGATGTCCAGTAATATTATTTACGTAAAGAATTTGGCACGAAAAATGGTAGATTGTTTGTGAAGGTTCGCCATGGTGAGGTGTGGTATTGGTTTGATGATGATGTTTGAAAATATGATATTCTATAAGTCGAAGCAGAAGGTAGAATAAGGTAAATAATAACAAAAATATGCGCAATGTGTTGGCTATAAGGCTAGAAACACTACTTATAAGGCTACTTATGTTGGCTATAAGGCTAGAAACAAACACTTTAAGCTGCCAATCTGAATTGATCAATAACTTAACCTATGATTCCAATTGTAATTTTAAAAATTGGGTCATTTTCTGTTAAATTTATGTCACGAAAATTCCTTTATTTCCCCCTATTTTAATTGTACGTGCTTTGATCGATGTCAGCAGCTGCCAAATAACCCATCAGTACGATAGCTCAATTTGTCATGCAAATTCTTTCCCAACCTGGTCGAAACGTGAGAATTCAGTGATGATTTAATCAATGCTCTTCAGTGCAATTAAATGAACCGATGTTTTTTTTTTGTTCCAACTACCTGTTTCTGTTGCGTTCAAGCTGGTGTCGAGAGCACGTACAATTGAAAAATGTGAAATTGGAAATGCAAAAAAAAAAGAAATTGCAGAATGAAAAATACACATCGACACCCGCATCATGCAGACTCTAATTAGATTAATCATATATGCTCAAGCGAGCATGAACCTGTGAGTGAAGAGCACTGCAGCGATATAATGAAGTAGCAAGTGAATCGAGAAACAATCTACAAAGCTTTCAATACCGCGTTCGATTGTAGGGGATGGAAATGGTTCGTTTTCATGGAAGGTGTATCAATCTATAGGATGCTATGAGTGTGTTGCAGTGAAAAATGGTGTTATCTCGTTGCGATGCTATCGATCAGAGTGCTTAGAAATGAATACAATACGTTAGTGGTACTTAAGCTGTTTCAAGCGGTCCTTCATTATATTACATTCATTTTATGATTATTAATAAATTGTATGAGTTTAATGAGACATTCTGTACACATTCCGTTACTTTATGATTTTTTAAACAGCAACATGCTTTCTAAATAAAAATAAATTGATAAGTTCAATCGAAACGGAGTTTTCTTTAAAATTTAATAAGTATGTGGAAAAAATAATAAATAAACTACTGAATTTTATACTAAAAGTATGTATAATTTGCCATCACAGCATCACTATAAAAGGCAGCAATCTAATTGGTAACGCTATATACCCCGAAACCATCCAGATTAATAAGGGGCTCTTGCCAACTCACCAAGGCCACACTGCTACCAGTGGAAATGTGATACAGTTGCCCGTTTATTCCCTCTCCTTCCACTTGATGTTGAAATCATACTCAAGCAGCCAGAGTCATCTGGTCGGCTAGAAAGCGTAGGAACTTAAACGGAACGCTAAATTATGAACGCGTAAACATGAACCAACCCTTGTCGCAGGGGAAGCAGGGTTTGCCGGCATTACACCAGACCGGGGAAGGAAGGAGGAGGATGAGGGAGAAATTGACGACAGTTTTGAACCAGTAGCAACAAGGCTAGCTCTACTCCTACTCGCACCATTATCATTGCAAACCGAACCAACGAACGACCGAACGGACAGGAAGCGTGCACATTTCGATCCGGTTCGAACGCTTTCCAGGCGCACGAATGGCGAACACAATAACAAACGAGTGGTTTATTTACATTTTAAATTTGTCCCCCCAGCGGGTTGGGGCAGCACTTAGTCTGTCCATTTAATTGGAGCTTATTACATACACTTCCTGGAAGTAACGTCGACCGGGAAGGGTTGAATTGCAGGCGTGGAATGTCAGTGGTTGGTAATATTTGCACATTAAGTTAATGGGGTCTCCATAGGACGATGGAAGCATTATACAAAAAGGGTAAAATTTTAAAATAGAACACTTTCTAAATGTAGTTTAAAAAAATCATGAAATTTGTCGTGTTTAAAGTCCAAAGCGGTAGCTATTTTATTTTAAAAATAATACTTCAATCTTTATCTTGCTGTTGAATTAGACAAAACCCATTGAAAATCCACTACAAACATTATACTTTTCCTCCCATTTACATTTAACTAAAACGCAACATCACCTTAAAGGCACACTACACAACAATTGCTAAAACAAAGCGTTGATACGCCGTACAATGTCGCGCTACGGTTACGTTCCCTGGCAGGAGACACCGCGCTGACAACAACTGCACAGTGAAAATGCTAATTATGGTGCCGCTTCTGTGTCTTCTGCGTCTCCCGCGCGTGTGTGTGTGTGTGTGCACGTACGTACGATTCAGCGTGCGATGTAAATTCGACATCGCCAAGCCCGTTTGCATCGAAATGCTGCACCCGGGACGAGGGGAAATGTGGCTTCGCAAAATTTGACTTGCTAAATGATGCATAACGCCAAACGATTGTGCCAACAGTCGGCCACCCGCGGGATCACGGTTTGGTTTGGTTTGACTGGGCCAATTTTACACCCAGCTGCGCTTAGGACAGGACAGGCAAGCTAATTTTGCGTGCATTTGGCGCAGGAAACGGTCCTTCAGGGGTTGTACCAGGCCTCTACCAGGCGTCTCTATTGACGTGCGAGTGCCGGCAAAGTGGGAAATTGTGGAAATTGTGGAAATTGTGTTATATTTTGTGGAATGTTTTAAATTACGACGAATATAGTGGAGTGTAGAGATAAGCAACACCTTTTTATGGGTGTAGCTCACTGTATAATTTGCATAGTTGCGCGACTGTCGAGACGTTGCGCAGTCAAACCGATCTAACGAGCTTTTATACTATTGTGTAGGGATTTGAGCATATTTATGTGTGCTTTGAAGCTTTGTTCATTTAAGTATAGAATGTATCACTGGCTTTTTTCAATTATAATTGCCAATCAAAGCTTCAATCAGTGTCTTAAAGACTATCATTCGGTCACAGTTTGGATTTTCACAAAAAGAGCCATTCGTTTCCTTCGCCGTTCATCTGCGCAAACCAGGCACACAAACAAACAAACAAACAAACCATCATCGATGAAATAATACCCACTGGCACCATCTTTGGCACCGGTATTGATTTTCTCTTGCTCTAACAATAACAACATGGTGCTCGGTAGTGCTACCCGTAAGCGTCGCGCTCCTTCGACACGAACTTTCATTTCCGCATTTGCTGGTTGTGTTTGCGAGCTAGAGCTTTGCGCTTCGCTTTTCCGCCTCGCCTCCGGGCGCCGTAAACATAACCGTAATATTGATGATAATTTTTATGAAGATTTCATCTGCCTCGTTCCGTGGCAGCGGCATTCCATACCACGGAGCGTTTACGGCTTGGTTTGGCCGGAAGGTGAAAGACACCGTGGCATCGCGTTCGTTAGGTATCCGTGCCACATTCTTCGCTTTAGTTTAGTCGAGTCGAGTTTCACCGGGGTGGGGAGTGGTCCGGGATTACCACGGGCAGGCTTTGGTCGAAATCGATTTCTTCGAGCCCCGCCTGAAGTACCCCGTAATTGGGGCTGTGTGTGTGTGCCGGAACGAGTGAAAGTAACGACCCATCTTTGGTGGCGTGGGCTCACAGCCAAAAATACACGCACTCACACACACACACCAACATCGAGGGGTAAAGTCGGCTCGGCGTGAAAAGTGAAACCAAACCCGGTCCTTCAAACAGACGTCACGTTCCAGAAGACGCTCGTGTCTTCGGAACGACCTCAAACCTCCGATGATGAACGGTGGTCCAAATTTCGCAAAAATGGTGGTCTCCAGGGAGGCTGGAATTACGCAATTGGAGACGGAGAGCACGATGGGAATGCCAATTGTGCCCCCTGTCTGGGGCTGTGTCGATGTCGATCGCCCCTCGAGCGGTATCGCCTGTTGGGGCCGCATCCGTACGACCAATCCTTTCTCGTTTTCTTTTTTTTTTGCGGAGCTACGTTACGTTGCCAAAATTTCGTTCTTCCAGACCCGGGGCGGAAAAGGCGAACAAGACGCCCTTTTTTTTCGTTTTGGGTGTCCGATGCTGCTTCCGGCCGTTCGTAATTACACTTCATTGGAATGCTAATAGTGCAGGTTCGGTTCGAGGATGGCTGTCATGCTGAACTATCAACCATTTTGCTCACCTTGCCGGGTGTGTACGGTTGAAGTGTGATCGTTCGTTCGAAGGGGACGCCAAAAATTCGATATTCCTTTCCGTGAAGGAAGCGCTCGGTCCAGAATTAGGACAATTATGACATTCAAGCGTGTCCGTCTCCTCGCCCAAACGGATGCGAAAGCAGATTTTCGTTCCGTCAATAAATGCTTCCTGAAATTCCCTTCGTTTTGTACGATCGATGTTCGTTCTTCCGGTACCTTCTTTGTGACCTAAAAAGCTTCACGTTTTACCTCGAAATTGTGCCATCGAAAGGTGAGAAGGGAATAAGTAAAAAAAGAAGAAAACTGGTCAGACCACATCGTAAAGCGATACCGATTATGGTTACCGTCTAACTTTGGGGGCAGTTTGAAAAATCAATTTATTTTAATGCCAGCTAGCGGGTTCTCCGGCCACCAGCCGATTGAGGCAACATAAGGTTGAGCATAACTTACGAATCTCGCATGAAGTGTCAAGAGATGGTAATTTTCACAGATTTTATTTTAGCGAATGGATTTGTTTTTTTGCCCTTCCTAAGTGTCGCTAAGGATGTTTAATAGTTAAGATTTGTTTCTATCTTTTTGTGCAAATTGTTTCGTTACCGCCGTTTGACCCCTGATACCATTAGTGCAAAGCAACATCTTCGAATCTTTGAACCCCTTTTCATTTACCAACTAGCACCACCAGCCAGGGAGCACATCTTATTTGCTGTAAGAAGTGGCGTAAAGAAATAGCAAGAATAGCACAACGAGCTTTTCAAAACTGAGCTGGAGCGATGCTGGATTCGAGCGATAGCAAAAAAAAAAATGCTACCAACCCCTAACGCTGACCATCGTTCACGATGCGAACGAACCGACCATTAAAGAGGATGAAGCATTATTGAGAATTGATTGCAATTTATCTAGCAGCGCTATTAACCTTTGGCCTTTTAACGTTCGTTTTCTTCTGCTTGTTTTTTTGTTCTGTATGCCGTTTTCACCATCGACGTATGACCTCGTTCGACTTTTAACGCTGGCGTGTAGGTGTGCGGTGAAAGGTTGCGGCTGCTTCGTAGAATTAAGTTGTATAATGTACTGGAGTAGCATATTTATCGATTTGCCAGTGGAAATTTATTTTACCAAAAGGTCAATCGCTCGAAATTGAAGTTGGGAATTTTACATAAAGCAGAGAATGAAGTGGTAGATGACAAGAAAATGTTTGTTTGTTTGTTTAAATTTCCTGCAATTCAAAAAACATTTTGTAGAGCTTGAAGTTTGAAGCTTGAAGAGCTGAAGTTTCGTTCCTTGAGTAAGGTCAATGACTGTAAATAAAACACTTATTAGGAAACTTCAACAATTTCTATGATCCTAACTTCTATCGCCTGTAAGATTATTTGCTAAAAGCTCTTTCCACTACATGTATGGTAAATTTTAAACAATCCATTGCATACCTTTAGGCGCATATCAAGCAACATTGTGCTTTCTCCCATACAACACATTCAAGTAATGCAGCTTTAATCTCCTTATTTCCTACATTTCAATGCTTTTGTACACCTGTTTTGCTCACACTCATCGATTGATTTAAAAGAAAATGACCCAATTCGTCTAATAATTCAACCGTACCCACACGATATTACCCCTGGAATCGTAAAAACCCATCAAACGAAGGTACAAATCATGCTGTATCCTGTACACTCGAATGAAGCGAATCATATGCGTCCCAGGGCATGTAAGGAAAATGTAACACATCGATTTCATCCTTTCTATTAGCGCGCTTCCGTGCCCTCAATCCATCCTCCCCATATGAGTGCACAAAGCCAAAAAGTAGCTCTTCAGTTGTAGCACGGAAATACTATCCTTCTCTGTTCCACCACCGGCTTCGATCGGGCGGGCACGCTTCAGTTGCACCGAAAGGCCTCGAATCGAGCACCGAAAAAGTAAGTCATCGAACAAGCAACAGATTTCATTCGGTTTGCACTCCAAATTTTGGTACGGAGGGGGGGGGGCTCATTCCATTGAATGACTTGTATTGAATTCGGCTACCGTAACACACCCCCACCCCCAAACCCCAAAACGTTCGCCGTAAAAGAATAAAAACGAAATCGTTCACTCCACGCTGGACACGGTGACTTCTTCGCTCGCTTTAGTTCGTTTGCAGCCAGCTGGCAGTGGCAGCTCGGGTTGGGTGCCTTTTTTTACGGTTGGTAAACATTTGCTAAAACAATTTCCTGACCGAGTTTTTTGGACTCTGTACCGAAGCTGTACGTACGTACTGATCAAAAGGTAGACGACACCGCAGCGTCTGCCTCGAATCAAAAGTCATTCGAGCACGAGCTTATTGAAACAGGGCCGGAATGATTTGGGCGAGCATTTGAATGAAATGTTTATCTTTTGCCTTTCATTTCCTTCGATTTGTGACGGATTTTTTTAGAAAGGTGGAACACAGTTGCTTTGACATAAAATATGGCACGGCGTCTATTTTTCCAGTTAACAGGCAAGAATAGGGGTTTTCTGATTTACCTTAAATTAATTCCAATTCGAAGTTCTGGGAAATAAAATGGCCCCTGACGTTGCTTGCTAAACGCTAAACGCTAAGCGGATGGTGAAAAGGAAATTGGATGGTTTCAAGTGAAAATCGTGTTGCATCGAAATAAAATACAAAACACTCGTTGCTTCCAGAATCGTTCCAGGACAGTCGGCTAGCGGTGAAAAACGATGCCCATGAAACAATGAGCATACATCCCGGCCAAAGAAAGGGAATAAACAAACAAAAAAAAACCACAATTCTACCGCCAGCTAGAACCGACTTCACCGATGCTCCATCAATCAAATTGGAAAGGTGGAAAGATCAAAGACGCACTGCTCCTCACCGCGGTAGCGAGACAGGCCGAAAGTAGGAGAAAGGCACTCGCTTACTTTCGATGGCGAAAAGTTGGACCGAAATCTCGAAAACCCGAAATGGGTTTCGGGAGGCATGGCAGCATCCGCTATCAAAAAAACCACAAACTGTCACGATTGAGAAGTCGGAATCGAATGTGATTGCTCTAAATACCCTCGGGGCGAATAGAGCCGGTTACCCTTGGGCGTGTGTGTGTGTGTGTGTGAGATGCCCACATGGTAGATGAAGGTACCTCGGTACCACAGAAAAAAGGGGAAATAAAACCGACTGAATGTCAAGATCGGTCAGCTGGATGAAACTGGACGGGTTCGTTTTGCGGGTTGAAAACCCATGAAACAGCCACGATATTTTGCGGTTTCCCTCCACCTCCTTCCTCCCCCCCTCCCCTTCTCCACCGCTTCACTGTAAGCTGGGAAATATTGTGATTGATAAATGCCATTTATCCTGCCTTATCCGATAAGAGCTTTTTGCCCATCCACCTTCTCCAACTTCCGCCCCTCTTTTTCCTCCCCAGGGGCATTTGGTTGATGGGTTTTTGAGTGCAAGCCGGGAGAAGGCAAAAAATCAAACACATTAGCATTTTTGCATTTAAATCTAGCAAAAGCGGATGATGATAAATAGATCGGATAGTAAGCTAGTTAATATTGAAGAAAAAAAATGGAAGCTTTTGGGATCGAAAAAGTAGAAATTTAAGTTTCATTTTTCAACCATTTCACATTGCACGGAAGCGAATGCTGCAAACAGCAAGAAAACAACGACGAAAAAGTGGGATTTTTTTTTATTGTCCATGAAATGCCCGTTTCACTTGCTGTTTGCATGCTCCATTCCTGGGTTGTAAAATATCAATAAAAGCTCCGAAGCTTCGAGGGACACGCAGCACACATGCGAAGCTGCCCATGCCCGATTGTCAGTTAAAGCATGCCCGGGCTCCCGGGCTTAAATGGGAGCTGCCGATTTACATAATCCATAAATTTTACATCCTGCACATCCTGTGTGCTGCTGTGAAATGCACTGCGCATAGACAAATAATCCCGCACCGACACACAGCACAGTCCAGCTGCGGGCGTACGAAAATTTGGTTCGCGTATGTAAATCGTAACGTTCGTGCCTTAGCAAATAAAGAATAAGCTGTGAGCAAATCGTAAAACCGTACCGTATGTGTGTGTGTGTGTGCTTTGTTGTGTTTATGGAAATGATTTAGGGAAAAGCTTAGGGCAAAGCAAACCGGAAGGAGTAATTCAGCTCATGTAATAAAATAGTGCGCCAAATGGTATGATAGTTTCATTGATTGAGACTGGTTTTTTATATGTTCTTACTGTCTCTTGTTTCATGGCTTCTTTGGCTATGTCGATCTCAATACTTACACTAAATATTTGCCTAATTTTAGGTGAAAAATCAAAATTTTGATCATTTTATGTTTCAAGTGGATTTTTAAGTTGAACAACCAAAAAGCAAAAACCATTCTGCAACTACCCATTGAATTGAACGCCACATTAATCCATCCTCTTTAAGCTTTTTCTTTGCAAATTTCCCGGCCTGCGATCGTTTCGAGCCATCATCAGAGGCTCGGTTTGTCATCGATTTCCCGGAACAGCTCGGCTCAAGCAAAAACGAAATAAAGTTTAATTACGAAATACTTCAGCCTGCGATTCATTGGGCCCCGGCTCCGTGAACCGCCCCGAGAGGCCTACTTCAAACCCCAATATAAAACGCTCAATAGCGTACAATGGGGCTTGCCGTTAGCAACAACAGCAGCAGCAGCAGCATATTGCTTTAATTGAAGCCAGCCAGCCATCAACGAATCTAGATTCGGCTTGCTCTGGTGGCCTCCTGCTGTACGTTCGAGAAAGACTGCCCCCAGTACCGGAACTGTTCTGCATAATTCCTTTGAACTTACCGGACTGCACGCGGCAGTAAGGTGAACCACGGCTGGTGATGCACGGCTGCCAAAAGTGACCAAGGGCGTGGTTTATTGTGGAAGCAGCTACCTGCAAAGAGAGACACGAGACGAAAGCGATAAGCAGACGAGCAAACATAAGCGTACACACGAAAGCAGCGGGAAAACGGCAAGCAAAACGATATGGAAATTGCTATTTTAATACAGCAACAACCGACGATCAAAGGCAAAGGCAACCGTAGGCCCGAAATGCGCCGTTGTCTGTGGCGCCATTCGTTCACGCGGCTGCCCGCCACATTGCCGCTCCCTTTGCCGGGAGAACGAGCTGTACCTTTGCTTGTCTGTAATGATTATTTGCTTGATTCTTGTGCAGGAGGTGAGTTGGGCGGTAAATATCCGCACCCGTGGGAAGGAACCCGGAACGGTGCGCTTGCCTCGCTTTAGGAACGCTTTTGCGGCGGGCCAATTTCCATTTTTATTGGAAAAAGCGCCTTCGGTGGCATACTTTTTTGTTTGTCTGGGTGTGTGTGTGTTTTGTTGTGTTTCGGCTGGACACGGGTCATGGAGGTGATATTTCGTAGTCGGTTTTTGTTTGAGAAGTACTGTTTTTTCCCCCTACTTTGTGAGCCATCTTCGTGAAAGGAATGCGGCGTGCCCAGTGTGCCCGGGAGGTAATTTGTTGGTGAAGGTGAAATGATTGAATTTTGCCTTATGCTTTACGATTTGCTTATCTTAAGCGAACGTTTAGGCGGGTTTTTTTTTCACGACATTGGAATGAAGCAATGATTTGCATACATTTAGGGGTTGAAATGGTCTTTTGTGTGGTTTCTTTATTCAAATGTTGTTGCGGAGTACAAAGGCATACCTTGTGTTCACCGGTTTTTTTCCTTTCCTTTCTCTTTCAAGAATAGATTATACTGTCCAACAAACAAAAAACCTCAACTCTTCAGCACAAAATTACACAAAAGAAACAATTACTTCATCACACTTCTCACGTACATCCAGTTTTTTTTCTCTCCTGAAACTCTTTTACAGAAACTTTTGCTGCAGTTTTGCCACGTTGGCTTGCGCATTTTTCCCTTGAAGAATGCCTTGACCACCAGCTGGACCGGTGACGGGAGCGGCCAAAGAAAAGGCCAAGAAAACAATAAATTTATGCCCTGGAATCACGCTTCCTGGCAGGGCACGTTCTGTGCGCATGTGAAACCATGCTCCTTGCTGCTCCATGCTCCAATGGCAATGTAGCCCGCGTTTCGGAAATGTCAGCGTAATGGCTTTGCAATTATGCAGCGCTGCTTTGCCGTGCCCCTCAGTTCCATCGCTAATTCTACGCTAGTTTTATCGTACTGCAGCTACGCCGACGTTTGCCCTTATGGCCTTTTTGCTGTGCTGGCCACAGCGCTGCACCTGTCAGGTGGTGCTGGTGCTCGATGGAGGGCAAAAGCTGGCAGAACGGTTCATCCATTCAGCTACAGAGGAAAGTCCGTGGAAGGAAGAGTTTTTTTGTGGACGAGGAGAGCAAAAACAATGAAACGAAATCATTGCAAATGTTCACCGAGTAAAGTGCGCTGTAGCTTTATCTCTGCCAAACTGTGTGTTGGCCATGTTCACCTGTCCGTCTGCCCAGAGAACCCTAATTAAACTGCCATAATCGGGCTGCGAACGTACCTTATGCGCAGTGGTAATTGACTGTGGAGGGTTTGAGGTGTCGAGGATAGGTAGCGAGCAGTTCAGGTTTGATAAGTTGAGTAACTAGATAATTATTCATGACAAGCTCAACGTTTAAAAGCACATCAACATTCAGTTGCTACCTTCAAATTTGCCTCCAAGCTATCCGTTTTGGTCCTCAGGTACTTATTTTAGACTGTAAATGTCTTTGTGCATAGGATTTTTGTTTTAATTTGCGGTTGTTTATTGATAAATTGTCATTAAACTTTGACTATTATAATAATCGACTACTTTATAAAGATATATTCCTAGGTAGGGGAATTTAAGCAAACGATTGCTGTACACTTACAAAGCTGAAAACTACGAGTCAACCATTGATCACTTGTAGGAAATAAGAAGCGTCAACGATTGGAAAAATGCATTGTCGGTTAAAAATATAACAAAAACCCTTTAACAACAAGTTAACTTAAGGATGAAACAATAACATCACTATAAAAAAAATCTACTAAAATTCCTACGCAATTTGCTACGCTTAATTTCTAATCTGCACATTTACTACCGGGTATGGACCAATCATCGTTCCGAAGCCTGAACAGTTCCAGGTGCCATTCCAGGAAAATAATAAAATCAGGAGCTATTTCTGGATCGGTATGGGTTCATGATCGATTCCGAGATCGGTATGGGTTCATGATCGGTTCCAGTACCGCTATGGGTTCATGATCGGTTTCAGCACCCGTATGGGTTCATGATCGGTTCCAAGACCAGTATGGGTTCATAATTGGATCCAGGACCGCTATGGTTTCATGATCGGTTCCAGGACCAGTATGGGTTCATGATCGGTTCCAAGAACGGTATGACCAGTATTGATTTCTTGATCAAATTTCCTGGACCGATACAGATTCAGTAACAGGACCAGGAATGTATTGATGTCAGGACCTCATTGTTTTGAGTCTCTTAAAAGGTCGTAAAAAGTACCTCATTGTAATTGGGGTTCGAGGCCATTAATTGCTGCATACACTTTACAGTGAAGGAGATCTTTGAAATGTAGTGGCGCAGTACTGTAATCTGGCCAAATTTACAAGTACAGGTGTCCCCCGAGATACGACTGTATTTAGGACTGAAAAAATGTCTCAAGGCAAGGCGTTAGTCGAAATATTTGTATGTCGCATATCTGTGAATATACGGAAGTTTATAACCAAAGTTGAAGAGTCGAAATCTATGATATTGTCTATTTAGTTGAAAATAATATTCGATACTGTTTCAATTTTACTCGAAAGCCCTTTACACGATAGAGATATTCCAGATCGAGTAGTTGTGGAATCTTTGGAAATGTTTGTGTAACGGTTATCAGCAAGCAATTCAACAAATAATAGCTCAATTTCTTTACAATGACAGCAAATCGTCGTAACCCAAGGAAGTCATAACTCGAGGACGCCTGTATAAGCAAAATAAGGTGAAATCTAAACTTAAACTGTAAGCAATCAGCAAGCCATTTTGAGCCTTCTAAAGTGCTTCGTGTTCGAAAAATTAAACGACAATAATATTGCTATCATTAGCTGCCACTGCTCTCCGGTAAACAAGTTTGACCACTTTCTGGGAATAAATCAACGCTTTTCAAACACAAGCAGCACGTGCCAGTCCTGAGCAACTTTCTTCTCTCTAAAGCCCAATCCCTGCAGTGACAGTTGTCCAGCAATGTTTACCTCAGCAGCAGCGGTTCACTCGAATTTCAACCTTATACACCGTGGAATAACATTTCTAGGTAGTAGGAAACAAACTCTGGAGAAAATGTAACACAAGCACACACCAAAAGAAACAACACTCCTTGCCATTTTGACTAACGCTGCAGCAGGTTGTCCTCCTTTTCCCGAAAATATTGAAATACTTTTCGGTTCAGGAATAAGTGTTAAAAGAGTAGGCATTTTCCCAAACTAAACGCCAACCAGCTCGCTACACTTAACATGCTTTAAAAGGTGCCATACATTCCTTCTAACTCTGTATTGCTATTTTCGTCGCGTAGCAGGGAAGAGTAAATATAGGAACGTTCCGTCCGCTTAGCGTACGGACTCTGCTTCCCACCCAGCGATTGGCGGCACCACTTTGTCAAAACGATTATGGTACCCGAAAAACTGCCACCCGAATCTGTCCGTGTTGCGTTGCTCACCGCAATACTGTCAACGCAGTCGGTAAACGCGGCTTCAAAAATCAATTGACTTGTTTATCGCTCAGCGCCACAGGAGCACCACTTACCAGCCACTTGAGCGAGCGTTTTCGTGCAGCGTTCCCCCCCCCGCAATGCTTGGCCCCCCTTCACCTCCAATGTGAATCGAACCGTGTTCAATATGGTTTGAACGTTACATCCCGATCGTTTCCCTGCAGCTTGCTGTTTGTTCTAGTTTTGCGCCGCACACCATTCTTGGTACAAGCGTTCGTGCGCGCTTTCATCGTGCCCCGGCAAGTGACAGAAGAAGAAGCAGGAGGTTCAGAGGGGGGGGGGGAAAGACCGAAGCAAATACCTTCTGGTGGAAGTTTTGACACAACACCACCAAACACACGCCAGCACTTCAGGAAGTCGGTACGAAAATGTCAACCTGTAGTGCACTTGCGTTGACGTGTGTTCCCGTCCAAGGAGGGAAGCACCGTCACCATCAAAGCATCAATAGTGCTGTTTTTTGCAAACAACTCCCTTCACTATACAACATCTCACGGGGTTTCCGACACACACACACCGGACACACGTACACTTTTGCAGCGAAAGCGCTTCTCCCGATTGTTGCAATGGCGATGGCGTCTTTCGCGGAAAATGTGTCAGATGCATCACCGTTCCGGGAAAAGGGCCAATCAAACACTCGACAATCACACACTGCTAGTGCTGCTGCTGCTGCTGCTGCTGCTTGGCCGTGCAGTGCAGTCAAACGACGTTTTTCAATTTCCGTTTCACGCTGCCTTGATGGGTGGTTTGACGGTGCAACAAGTGTTGGCATTTGACTTTTGGTCGTTTTCGTTTTATGTTTTTTTTTTCTCTTTCTCTACCCTGCCAAACCCAACCTCAAAAGGGACGCACTTGCAGCTCCGGGACCATGGGACATTTATGTTTCGCGTTTGCTTTGCTCCTTTAGTCCTTGGCGACGGGGCGTGCAAGCAAACGACCAGCTTAAACGAACGTAATGAGTTGGGTAATTAATTTTCAGTTTGAAAGGATTAATTTTTTTCACTCAAATTCCCTGCCTTTTTTTGTTTTGCTTAATTGCAAAAGTTTCAGTCAATATGGAAACCTTTCGCCGCTTGACAGTAACGCGTAGCGCAGTATGAAACATATTTGAGAGGGGAAAAAAGGAAGCAAAAGTTGCCCGATGGTGTGCAGGTGTCACATAAATCAAATATTTCCCTCAATGTGGCATCGTCACATTGAAATGGGGGGGGAAATACCGCTTTTTCCCCCGGTTTAAGTTTTGACAGGGAAGTGACACAAAAGCTTAGCTCATATATGTACAACCAAAAAACACCCACAAATACATACCCACGCGTAACAGTGAAGGATTCATAAAAAAAACAGGCAAACCCTCAAAGGAAAAGCAAGTTTGCTTCACTGTCAAACCATCCGAACGGTTGGTGGTTGACTTCGAAACATTCTTCAGCACTTGGGAGGGGCCTAAGGCAGGTATAAGGCGAACATTTGCCAAGCAGCAATCACTTTCAATTTCCTGTTTTTTTTTCTTTAGCGTGACGAAAATACGAAAGAAAGAAAAAGGGAAACTCTTCTGCTGTTGTGAAACAATTTTATTTTTACTTTCGCCCGACCCAGTCCTACATTGCCAGCATCATGCTGCTGCCAGCGTGCTTGCTACAGTCGTCCCACCGATGTGTGCTATTATTGTGGGATATTTAAAGGAGAAGAGTAGGACAAAAAAGAACACCACCACCACCACTGACAAAGACACCAACGACCAATGCTGACGGATGATGAGGTTGGTAAAATACTTTCGGTTCGAAGTTTTCCACACGCCATTGCCAGAGGGGACCGGTACACACGAACACACACCTACACACACGGGGCCACTCAGAGCCACATGGAAACAAACACTTACAGCAAAATCAATGGTGGCTTTCCAGGAGCGAAAACGCTTTTCCGCGTGACGCTGGCACAATGGCAAGGAAAGGATGGAATTATGAAAAGGAAGCGTGATGGGATGCAAGGGGGGGGGGGGGTGGTAAAACTCGTGCTCCATCATACACGTGCAGTGCATTAGCTTGGTGTTGTGGTTATGTCGCTGCGTTGTGAGTGTGCCTCATTGTTTGTCGAGTGCAATCTGCGGTGCATAATAAACAGGAATCTCGGCTGAATTTTTCACCACATTGTCACGAAAAAATTCGTTCTTCGTGGCTGTTGTGTGTGTGTGTGTTTGTGCATGTATAGGAAGTTGAAGAATGCTGTTCCTGAGCCGTTCCAGGAAATATTTCGAAGCTTTTTATCCCGGTTTAACGACGTTTTAAGCGCTGTTATCAATAATGGATCGGTTAATGGAATGTTTTTTTTTTAAATGATGCAAAAGAAACCATGATTGATGGTTCCGTTTGTTGAAGAAGATTAAGGAGGCTTTCTTCGAGGCATTACGGAGAAACGTTGATGAGGTTTTATTTTTTCCGTGGTTGTTTTAATACTATTTATACGTTTTATATTTATATTTATATTTAATGTATTATAACAAATACGCATCAAAACACTAAGCAAAGAACGTAATCATCAAGAAACTCCCGGATGAATTGAATACTTTACTTAAAGTAGGAAGAGCTATTCCCATGACTTTATACACTATTTAAAAAAACCATCAAACACTGACCCGAATAAGACAAAACCCCTTCCTTAGAGGATATCCTTTCAAGTGCAGCATGAAAGCAAATGTGATAAAATCTCTTTAAAATCCCGAAACCAACTCAACTCACATCGATCGACCAACAGCACAAACCCCTTCAACGTATCAATGTATCAACGTATCACCTTCCGGCCAAAACAGCAAAACAACCGACACTCTAGCAGAACAGCTTGTCTCGGATGTTTCCGGATTAAATGACACAGCACCCGCGGGTCCGGATGCAAAGGCAAACCGGCGTACGCTACGGGTACAGGTTAGGATCCCCGTTTCTCCCAAGCGACACCCGCCAAACATCCGCGAGTGTCCATTTTGATGTTTCACAGGTTTAACAAAATTGACGGCGAAAGCTCGTAGAAAGTAGTGCACAACCAACAAACACACAAAAAACCCGCTCTCCGATTGGTAAAAGCAAACCGAATCCTTTTGGTGGAAAATGGGAAAAGCATCCGATTTTTATTTCCCCCTTGCAGCTTTTTTGGCGGAGGACGCAAGCGGTCCGCATTCGGGCAGAAAGTGATTTTTAATTCACTTAAAAGCATTTCGTTCCAGCAACGTTTTTGGATATTTTTCTTTCCTCCCTTTTATGCGTTCACATCGAATTTCGATCGAAATCGATTTGCCGTACTGATGCGCGTTTGTGTGTGTGGGTTTCAGTTGTGCCGTCTTCAACTGGTGGCAGATGAAACGGATGAAAGAGTTTTAAGATTATTTCTCCCGAAAAGGGAATACGAATTATATTTTGCGTAACTGTTTGGATAATTGGGAAAGATTTTCGCGAAAAACGTTAAAAGCAGCTCATGTTTTTGGGAATTTTTGATTTAATATCCGCAGAACAGCGAGTGTAGCTTTCAGTAGCTATATTGATGGAAACATAACCCTTTTTGTTAATACAGGGTTTCTCAGGGATTCTCGTAGCTGTGGGACATTTTATTGACTTATTAATGTGATAAGAATCTACAGCAAATCCAGTAAGAAGTTCCAAGGTACCAATGAGTTAAGAAATTGTCGCACCATTATGAGTGTCCCTGTGGGTCGTATGAAAATCCTTTAACGGTCGTTGAAATTTGAACTTTATAAAATGGGTTAAATACTCATATTCATTGCATAAAATCCAAACAAATCGACATAAATCCAAGTAAAATATCATAAAACACAGCTCAAACAGTCCAACGAGACTTCCTATTAGAAATGTCACCACTGCAATGCTTATCCAAACAACATCAACTTAGGCGTACGTCAAAGAATGCGTCACTCCAACCGACTCCACCGCTACTGTGTATTAACCAACCAAACGATCGGCACCGGAAGATGACCTATGGCCGTGCGGGCAAAAGTGTCCAGGGCATGGATCAACCACATCGCACGTCATACACCGAGCGGCCACTGAACTATGCCAGCCACAAACACTCTCAAACACGTACACACACACACATACACACACACATACATCACAACTCTCAGCGCAACCAGCGGAAACCGGAGAAGTGTTGTTGTCTCACGCCCGACGTGAGGTGCCGGTGCGAAAGTTGAACTTGAATGGAGTTGTTTGAGTACGCGTGTGTGTGCGTGTGTGTGTGTATAGCACTTGGTGGTTTTCCTGGGCAGAGTAGAAAGTTTCCCATTTGCCTTCACTCTTTAAGCCTTGCAATAGGCTTTAATACGACGTTTAAGATACACTCGGGCACTTGAGAGGAATTGCTTGCTGCCGTTGCAAACAAGTGCGTTTGCTGTCATAAAAGCTTTGTAGCATAAGGCAAGCACCTCATTACAGTGACATTTTACATCGAATTCAATTTATTACCCTTTTACCATTCCGCTCCTTTCCGCACTGGGGAGCAGTTCCCCCAGCTCACTTTAAAATCGGTAGCAGCAAGCAAGTAAAGCCACTTTATCTAATTTATTCGGCCTCCACTCCACGTCGCTGCGAAATTGCTTTATGACGATGGTTTGTCTCGTAAAGCCACTGGCTGGCGACTGCTGGTACGTTTCACGCACTACACAAGCTGCTTTAAAATTTGCACCCAAGCCTACCGGAACACACCCATGAAAAAGGGAAAAAGACAGCCTAAATTTCAACAACAAAAAATCGTGTCTGGTTTTACAGTTCCCACAACCTGTGTACTCTCTTTTGGTGTGCTTTGTTTTTTGGAAGACAGCCCAATGTTGTTTTTTCTCTCCCTCTAGTCCTCCGGTTAACGAACCAAACCGAGAGCGTTGCCTTTTATGGGAAGAGTTGCCGTGGCCCATGCTGTGGTATGAGCGAAGCATCTTCCTTTCCTTCGAGGAAGTGCAAACTCGTTTCGCAAGTATAATGACCACACCAGGGCGCGGTGAATCGATACAGTGTCTGGGAGCACTGGGGTCTGGGAGGCACTGGCAGACAGAGCCAGCCGGGCTGAAGCTTCATAAATCTTCAATATGTTTGCAAAAGTGTAACAATGTACATGGCTGCTGTGCGCGTGGGTGAACGGATGGGAGTGGTGATCGGGTTTATGACCAGACGCGCTAAAGCGCTTGTCGATACTTTCTTGTTTATGGTCGGCCACTAACTTGGGCGGTCGGTGTCGTTTGTCGAATGAATTTGAAGTTTCTGTCTGTCGGAAAGCTCGCTCGGAAACGCCGTTGTCTGTTTATGGTAATGTGAGTAGCAAGTTATAAATAAATTATCCTCTACGTTGTAAGTAGCTTAAGTATTAAAGGATGAGTGAAATTTCATTTTTATTCATGTTTTAGGCATTTGTATATTTATGGAAAAAAGGATAGGATGATTTCTGTTGAAACAATAATATATATTTTATTTAATTGCTTAGAATCACTACAAGCGTGGCTCATAGAATGTTTAAATCACAATAGTCTCTCTTAAGCAGACATTTAGCTAAACAAATAATTGAAATTAAATTTACGACATATTATATGCTTTTTATATAAATATTCTTTCAAAATTATATGAATGTTTAGGCTCTTGGCAAACTAGAATTAAATTTTATGACAATCTTTCAATATAAGAATTTCAATATTTGTTTGATAAAAATTAACATCATACTGAGCATCCATCAAACAACAATAAATAAATCTTCAGTAGCTCTCTGTTCAAGTTCAGTGGCAGTATAAACTAACACAATCCCGTAATGACGATTGTTTTTCAATTGCAGCCATTATGACGGAATGAAATTTCCAATTCCCCCTCCAAGCGATTGGCGCCATTTTCCACGTACGAACGTACGCTACGCTGCACGCAAGCAGAATGCAAATAAAAAAAGAATCACTACCAAACGCGTTTACAAGGGGCATCCGAAATAGAGCACGCTGCGCCATTTCCGAACGGCGTGTACCGATGAAGCTCTAAATCAATATTACGATTCTTCCACCAGCTTACATAAAATCACAACGAACCGCACACAGCCAGTGTAGCCCGTTGTCTACCCATGCTCCAAGTGCCTGCCACACCGTTTTGGGTCGGTGGAGCGAGGAACTTACGTAGATACACACTTCACCGTACCGGAACCGTACCGTACCACATCCACATCCACGGGTACTTCATCATTGACATCGAACCAGACGGAATTTCGAACTCCCGGAAGTCGCTCACTCACCAACTACGGCAGGGACTAGTAAGGATGCTTCTGTAAGGGGGTGTGTTTGCTGCGCATACTTGAACAGCAGCACCAAAGCGAAAAGCGTACAAATAGTACGTCCAGAGCAGCTGAACGTCTTACCGCCATCACTGTCTAAAGGCTGCACGTAGCACGTTTGGCAACAGGATTCACCAAAACGAAACCAAACGATCCAGGCGAACTGTCGAACGGATCATTCAAAACGTGCCGTCAGCGTATCGGGGGGCCGTTTCAAACATGCGTGCCTGATCCTGCGTGAAAGGGGTAGCCTAGTTCGTGTACTTGCTTTTTTTCGTGACTTCAATTTCTTCTAGCGAAATTCAGTATCTGTTCCAAAACGTTCCGAAACGGATTCATTTCCGCTTCGGCATAAACAAGATGCTTTATACCTAGACCTGGCTGCCCGGGATGTGAAGGATACTTACCGGGACTTACCGGGTAAGTGAAGTGAACGTGCAATGCAAACCAGTAAAAAGGGATTGATTTTCTGAGCAGATTTACAATCCTCTGTGAATGCTTTTTTAGCCAAGCGCTAGATCCATGATCGTAATTTACTGCTGACTTATTGGCTTGACGTTTAAGAAAGCCGCTCAAGCCGGCTCATTGGCAGCAAAGTCAGGTTCGTTTAATAAATCTATCACTCTCAAGGTTTAATACCACTGGTAGGGGGTGCTCTTACTGTTTGTAAAACATTTAAAGTTGTTAGCTTTTCCACACATTACACGAAACCTTCAATGATTAATTTCAATTAAATATTTTAGGTACTAAACCGAGCTGTCTTCGCACATCACCACATCATTACCTGGCGAGTGTCAAACACTTTAAAACAATTAGCGTAACGCAAATTGAATGTTCATCCAGTGTGGGACCAACAGGCGCTTATTTCATCAATTTTAATGCGCACCCATCAATTAGCTGACATTTCAATGAAAAATTAATTAACACGCCATGGCACCCGGTATGCGCTCCATATCGACGGAGTGAATGCATCGATCAAACGGTCGTTTTGTTGACTAAATACCACCCACAATTTGTTTCGAAACATTCCGGTTATGCAGGCATGATGAGACACAAAGTTAAATACCAAAGCTACAAGAGCGATGGGAAAATTCATCTTAAACCATTCGACAAAGCGAGGAAATTGAAACTTTCAGCCAGTGTTTCTACTCTTCTGTACAATGTATGATGGAAAGACGTTTTTCCTATACGTTCTGCATGTGCATTCCATTCCTACCTTGGAGCGTAGGTACGTTTCAATGCATCACCGAGTACCTTATTGTGCAAAGAAAGTGATAAATTGCGTTTCATTCTTCGAAGCACACATACACACTGGATGACTTTGGCTTCAGGATGTGATAGAACTTTATCCATCTCAAAACTTGAAAAAAAAGATGCTCCATTGTGCTTCTTTTCGGTAGATAAAACTGATGATGAAGATGATGATGATGATGGTGATGATAAGCAAACAGTTTAAACATTTCTCAAACGCACTGTATCCGACAGGTCTCTGTGGTGCATTTTTGAAGTACTGCATTCTGCAACTGTTCTGGCGCGGTTGCGTGCCTCAATTTTTTGTTTTAGTTATCAATTGTCTGTCATTGTAGTGTGGTGCATATTTACACTTAAAACACTGCACCAGCAGGAAGTTTTGGGCGATTATTCAAACGAATGATTAATAGAGTGAGACAAAAGAACGTCTCTGGTTTTGTCTGTTTTTGTTAGACACGTTTGCATCTGCCGTGAAGGTGCCGATGGGATCGTATTCTCTTTTCAGAGTCTTTTTAAAGCTAGAAATGAGTTGTTGATGTAGTTGTGAAAGCAATAAAATATAATTATTATTAAATGGAAAATAGAAGATGAGCAACATTTTTTTTTGTAATAATATTTCACAGCAACATACGTTTCTGGACCACCAAGCTCAGCTCAAACCTGTTCTTCAGCATGATCACAGCTGACTTGCTTACTTCGTTCTTGAACGATTTTAAAACGCATATGTGCACCCAAATAAACCCAATAAAGCAACGAAAAATTACACATTCATAGAAAACAAGATGCCCCTTTCACTGACACTAACATGCTTCCCCAGCAACGTCACGACTGCAGGCCTTTTGTCGTACCATTTTGTCGCTTTTTTGGAGAGGTGGTGGGAGGGGGGGGGGTTGAAATTTTCAACCTTATTGCAGCTGCACCCGACCAACCAGTTCAATCGCTCGGAAGCTTACAAGCGATCATCATACATTGCTCGCATCCCGTACAAACATGCTCAGACGACGCGGAAGTAAACGTTTGTCACTGTGTGTGTGTATGTGTGTGTGTGTGCAGTATGAAACGCAAAACCGGTTCCGGAACTGGAAGAAGCGTAAATGCAAGACACGGTCGGTTGCCTGGCAGGAGAGAGTGAAGTAAATCAAGATGCAATCGTTTCGGCTGCTGCTGCTCCAAAGTGGTGGCACTATCTGTATGAGAATATGTGTGTATTGACAATTTGCAGCATAAATGGGTATTTTTCATTGATATGAGGTTTTGGGAGGTAAAAGGAGAGGTAAAGAAAGGAAGGAAAGACATGCAGGATAAAATTGCACCACTTTAGATAGAGCTCGCTGCCTGGCCCGAGCAAGATCATGATGCTTCGATTATTGAGAACTATGCCAAAAGTGCTGCCATGTGTGTGTGTGTGTGTGTGTGTGTGTGGGTCTGCCGTTGCAATGTGCAATATTGCCATTGTTATCCTGACTGCAGTGCAGCATGCATTTCATTATGCATTTGCCCATGATTATGATTGCATTTGCAGGGGTAGATTGCAACGCAAAATGGGTAGAACAATGTATCCGAGACAGTGGAATGAGCCGCTACGTCTCCTCTGGATGGATAAAATTCAACACAGTCTGATTTTACAGCACCACCCACTGGGAAGTAGAGAGACAGAGAGAGAGAGAGAGGGAGAAAGGTAAGCAGGTGCAGCAAACACGAATGACAAACATACAAGGTAATAATACTCTAACTATTACACTCACAATACCACCTCCCGCCACCATTCGAAGCATGGTGGAGCTTACTGTCGAGAATTGCCCGTAGGCGGTACGCTTTGTTTGAACTTTTAATTGCCTGCGCTGAGCCGTAAAGCAAGAATTATTACTAATCCCCCTTTCGCCCCACGGTAAGATGGATCGTATCGCTATAATCGCAAACTAACCAGCAGCAAAGCAAGGGGTGCAGTTTGAAGGCAGCAGTAGGAAAATTCAATTACACACACCACAAAAGCATGCGGGCAAGCAGTAATGGGAGAGCTCGCAACAGCATGTGTCAGCACATGCCAGTATGTCGGGCTCGGACGGGGTGGCTTCCTATATGCACCAGTTGGCAAATGAATTTCGTGTGTAAATTGAGCAAAAATGGAAATTTCTAGCCGGTGATAAAAAAAATGCTCCACCGAACCGAAGCTTCCTGGTACTGCAGGGTTTACTTGCAGCTAAAATCGCACTATGCAGAAAGCGTTGGAAAGTTGGATCGATTTCATTGGACGTCTGCTCCTGTGTGTGCAAATATAAAAAGCGAGTGAACAATGCCACCCCAAACGTGTAGGATTTTATTTCAATTTCTCAAAATCCTTTATTTCGAGCGGCGAGAGCTTTGGCCGGGCGTTCTGCCTCCGCACACAAAATGGACTGAAATGCAAAGCTGTGTAAAACGCTCGTTTACCGGTGACACACGAGACACATTGCGAAACGTTCGTCCGAAACTGTCCCATTGTGCCTCTGGGCTGTGGGTAACCGTGTGTGTGTGTCTGTGTGTCCAGTGTGGCTATGGTAACGCTCACAGCAATCCAGTGCTCGGTGAGACGGTGCTGGGCTGTTGGCAAACCAAAAAAAAAACGACTTACAAAATAAAAGAGCAAACAGATAAAATGATTTTACAACGAAGTATTTCTTTTTTTGTAGCGCATTTTTGTTCAAAAGCTCGCGCAAATCAGTGTGCAAAGGAAGACATTAAACCGGATACAGCTCACATCACGGGTGCGCGTTCAGCGTGCCAGCCAACCAACTAAAGGTGAGCAGACAGAGGACATCCGAGACATGCGAATATTTGCAGGTCTCCTTTTTTTGTTTTTTGTTCTTTTTGCCAGGTTTTATTTTAGTAATCTAGATTCAGAATAGCATTTTAATGTTTGTTTGACGTGGGAGGAAGCGAAAAAAAAAACGAAAGCGCCACAGCGTGCACGTGCCAGTATTTGTCGTTGCCAGGGCAAGTGAAAATTGAAACGTTTGTACGTACCGTACACGAGGCTTCCAAATGGTGAGGACGAAAATGGTGCACCGTCGGGCACACCGTTGTGCTCGTACACACCCCGCGTGCATTATGGTGCGGGCACAATTTAACGCTAAACGGTAATTCCACTACACTGGAATAAGATGGGTACACGCCAAAACTGAAAGAAAAAGAACCGGGACAAGCTTTTTGCTTCTGCTCGTTGCTGCTCATTCATATACATTGCATCAGACGCAAATCAAATAAAGCATGAAGCGAAGAGGCAAATGTCTCCATTGTGTTGCTTATCAGCGATGAAACGGACGAAACAGAGGCTGCGAGTCAATGTATATGTGCTACTACTACCACCACCACCATTCATTCGCTACAATACAATACACCCCTGGGATGGCCTACTTTGATGTGTAGGGAAAGGGACAATAGTTTTCACAAAAGCCTACCAGCAGGCTGAGCTACCGGGCGTCTCCATCGAGCTTTGGTGCCGTACTGTAACAGGGAAAATGGCTGCTAACGATGGGCTACCGTTCTGGTGCTGCTGTTGCTGCATATGGAAAACATTCTCTCTCTCCTATAGTGCCACTGATATTCGAACAGTGATTTGATGTGAATAGAAACCCCCACCAGGAGCACCAGCACCAGAGCCCAGGCAGGCAGGCAGCCCGAACCAGTGAGCAAAATAAATATAGAATGCATCTTATACGCGCTGCGGATTGCATACACAACGGGCCTGAGCGGTGAAGACGCGCAGTATGGTAAAGCGCTTACCGCTGGCATGGTTTCCCCCTTTTTTGCTCGAAGCGCGGTGGAAATTGTGCATCGCATCGCATCACGCCCGGGATGACAGTGCTGGGCGGGCCCGAGAGACAGCTGTTGACAGCGCATGATACGGTGCGGTACGGTGTGCAGTTGCAATTTTGTCTTCCTGCTGCCGGCAGTACCATCGGAAGCAAGAATAAATGGCCAAGCAAATTGACTTTATTATCATATTCGCAAGATCATTCGCACAGCGTGTACCGCCGGTTGCGTCTTTCCGTGCGCGATGATTTCTGTGGGGAATTGCTGATGCTGCGGAGCACTCTTTCTGTGCGAGTCGTGGCTATTCTTTGGGAATATGATTGGTAAATATTGGTGGAGTTTTGCTGAAGGTTTAAGAAATATCTTATAAATGTAGATGATGATGTAATATGAAAAGTTGGAATAATATTTAGCTTGCTATAATTGTATAGAAACCGCTGTTCAGGGGTTGAATGGCCATTTGAAATGCGTTATATATTATTATGTGTAACTTTGTATCTGGAGCTTTATAACTGTTTGTTATTATCAAAAAACAACCTCTTCGCCCCATTGCGTCAATGTTCTAGCTTAGAATTAAGGCATTGTTTCTTCAAGCGTTCCCTAGAAATGTTCAAAACTTGACACACTTACAAACGCAACCAACTTTTTCAAGATTTCAGGAAGAGTGAGCCATGATACTCAGGGAAATTCATTTTTCCGACGTATGTAAGCGCATTTTGTTCTATCCTTTCCTTCATGACATTGTACACCTTTGCACTCGTCCGCGCGCATCCCGAAACTCCCGAACCCGAACCGAAGAATGCATGGTTGTGTCACCCGTGCTCCAGATCTTTTGGTTGGAATCTAATCTACCTGATGCGCCCTTGACGAAAGCAACAGCCCGTAAATAGTTGTTTGATGGTTGCTGCTGCTGCTGCTCAAGACGTGCCTGTGGCAAACTAAGAAACGGTAGAGCAGTGTTGTTTGTCCCTTTAACTTTTTTGGACCCCTTTTCACGAAACTGTACGCAATGCGCTGCGTCATTCCACCACAGATGCAGATGTTTGCGTCAAGTGGCTACAATAACAAAGACGCAGCACAGTTTGGCCGTTACATCAAAAGCTGTTGTTGTGGAGAAATTGTTAAACATACTGTGTCCTTATCTTACAAGAGAAAGAAAGAAAAAAAATCCGCCGCACACATTCCTAGAACATGCATGGCTGCATATTACTGTGGAACTATGGAGAAATACAACAACAAAAAAAGGATCATAAGATGGAGGCAAACATCTACCGTCGGATGCCAACGCAAAGCAGGGCCATCTTTCTGCTGTCCTTTGTTGGATCAGCTCTTGAGACGGAAAAAGCTCAAACGAATAATGCAAAAGCAAACAATTTCTTCCCGAGTGGTGCTCCATCCGCCCGGAGGGTTAAGCAGTGCTTATAGGGGTAATGCTTTTCTTTTTTTAGAAATGCGCGCAGATTTTAACATTTTTGAGTAGCACTGCTCAAACAAACCGTTCCATGATCCATATTTTACAAGAGTCCTGAAAATGAAATGTTTTCATCCGCTCCCAATCCATACTATCCTCCCTGTCGTCCATCACGTTAGTTACCGTCTATAAATAGTGCCAATACTGTCCATACCTACTCGATCGCAACAGTCGTTTTCGCCCATTTCGAAAGCTCACTTTCATTCATTCAAACTGTCCAACGGCGAACGACGTGACAGTTATCCGAACCCAGACCCTGCTCACAACCGTTGACAGAGTGCTCCAAAGCTGTCTCCAGCAACCTTCGCTTGCAGCGTCAGCATTTTTCCTTCCTCCACAAACACAACGCTGGTGAAATAAATCGCATTTTAAGCGCATTATCCCATCAGCGCGTTGTTGAGCAAGCTTGAAAGGGTTCACTACACTATCGCCAACCGTCAAGATGATGTGCTCAGACAAGACAAGCTACAGCTACTTCTCGGCAGGGCTGCTTATTATTGTTGCTCGGTTTATAACTGTCCACCACGAATGGAGCCTCATTACTTATGTAGGCAATTCCGCTGAGTAGCTCCGGAGTAGTTGCCGGAAACCAGCTCCTTAACAGAGTTTATTGCCTTCACCGCCGGCTCCGCCGGTTTGGCGTTTGATTTCGCCTGCTTTGTTTCTTAAGGTACGCTTCACGCGAGCGAGCAAACGAGCCTTTTACATCGGTACACCGGATGAAGGCGAGCATAAACTTGCCTTATTTATACGATACTCTAGGCAAAGGGAATCTTTTCCGAGCGTCTTGGGCTCGGAGTGCTTCCATTGCCAGGGTAGCAAATGCTGCACGCGTTCCTTCATTTCCTGTGCATCAATTCGATACTTTATAGCGCATATAGAAACTTCACTTCCTGCGTTCCATTTGCGAGATGCGGTAACATTCGGCGAACTGTTCGCAGCTATTTTGCTCTCGTTGGTGCATTGTTTTGCTTCCGGCTGGAATAAATTTGCCCTTGTTTTGTTTCAACGCAATGTAGAAACCTTACCCGCAAAACAAAACCTTCTTGATTCCCGGTATGTGAGAGCACGCACGTCATAAATGGATGAGCAAACACGTTGGAGGATGCACTTTGCCACTGTGAAGTTTCGCATTGATATGCATGTTTTGAGCAGGGTTTTAGTATGAAACTCCCCGAGTGGTTTTGGGCCAGAGCTGTTTTTTCACGAAATAAGCAGTTCGCAAAGAACTTTTCTGGGCTGTAGTGTACGCAACCTTCTGAGAACAAATGCGGCATACAAGGAGGAAAATGAAGTAAGACAAGGTATTTCAAAGTTGAACAATGTTTGCCCCAGACAATGGCTTCTGGAGGTATTAATTTCCATGAACTTTTGAAGCTTTGTTTTCCAATTCCACGTATTGTTTGGTAATTGTTTCCTTCTATCGACTTTGTTGCCTTGTAGGAATGAAGCACAATACGATGCTAGTGCTGTGGTTTTATCCGTAGCGTAATTTTGCGAAATTTGAAGACTCGTAATTAGAGCGAGCTTTCAAGTAGAGCATCACGGCTCAAAGCATCGACCCTTTGTGTGGATTTTTGAACTTTATAATTTTTTTAACAGTAGATGTATTCATAAATCAACTCAAAATTCAAGCATTATAGTGTTGTCTCTTGCTCATAGATTTTTTCTATATTTATTAAATAATAAATACTATAATAATGCCTATCTGATGAGTCCTCTTAAGATGGGTAACTGTCAAATGTTTCCTCCATGGCAAAAAAAAAACGATAAGCCCTACTTTAGATAGTTATATCGTACCCTTCCAACCAAAGCTAAAAATAGACTTCCCAAAAAATATCGGCATTATATTCTTCAATGATAATTCGAAGCGGTGTTCAAGGAAGCATTAGATAAGCTCCTGGTAATTACTTCTACCATCCGTCTCGAGTAAAGTGGCTTATTTACCGAGAAAAAACATAAACCACCATCACCATGCCAACAGGACAGCCGATTGTAAACATTGCAAAAACACCCTCACATACACACGCACACACACACACACACACACACACACACACACACACACACGATTTAAGGAAGCTTCCCAAGCAGTGAATCAATTTCGCCGGTGTGGTTTTTAATCCAATAAGCGAATACACGCATCGTATAGCTAGACACTTACTCCAAAAAGCGTCCGCACGTCCCAGCGACCGGTCGGCCGGGGTTAATAATTTATCCGATTTGCGCCAGAAAACATCATGCACCACACTCCTTCTCCTTGTCCTTTCTTGCTTCGGGTAGAGCCAAGCCCCAGAACCGATCAAGCTTCACACCCGGCGTGCCGCAGCATCCGCACGCAACACACACACACACACAGAGTACTCATTTCATTAAAATTCAAACAGATTATGGCGAGCCATCCCAAAAGTGATCAGCCGTAACGCGTTGACACGAATGTCAAGCACTGTGCACGAAAACTTTCTCTCGACCCCGCTCCTTCTCTCTCACACACACAACCACGCTCTACCTCTTTCTCGTTCCATCTACACGCACGCTCGACTAGATACACAATGAGGAAACTTTGTGTGCCTACAAGCACGGGGGGGTTCCCAAACCAACCACGCGTGTGTTTGGTGAGGGTGCGCGCGGGTGCGCGCGTGTTTGTACCAACCACAACGCAACGGACGCAACGTGACTCACATGGTAAGCGAGTTTCTGCCGCGCTGCCACCACTACACGGTACGGCAAATATGTTTTGCCCGCGGAGATTCTCTATCAGCACGTCAGCACGCCTCCTTTTCCGTCCCTTGTCCCTTGCGACATCTCTGGCCAAAAAACTCCTGTCACCCCGTGCGAGTGGAAAGGGAAAACAGAAAAAGGGAAGCGCCCGGGAAAACTAACACGATGTGAAGGATGTTGGCCAAAGAGTTGGACCCGGCCGGCCGGTTACATCGGCGAAAGTGTAGCCGGCTAGGCCCGGCCTAACTTTGTCATTCTACCGTAATGAAGATGGTGCGCGGGAACAGGGGGTCCTGCTGAATTCCTATCTCGTGCTTCCCTATCCGACAGCTCGCGGTTTGCCCAAAACCCTGCGTTCCATCAGGATGTGTAAAACTTTTGTGTCAAGATGTGCCCGTTTCGCAGGGGTTTGCGCTAAACTTAGGTCACCAAAGTGCACGTCCGCACGACGCACGCCGTACGACCGACCAGCCATTGGAAGCCACTCGGTTCGAGAAGTTGTGGAACACGGTGATCCTCCTGCTGGAGCTGTCAATGCTGGTCGTCGCATCGCTTTCGCAAGATAAGCCATACAGCCGTACAGCACAAGACGTTACCATCGTCCTTCCCGTAAGCCGTGGGAGGACACATATTTCGAGCACCCCTATGCCCACTTGTGCCGAACAGGGCCGGCGGATGGGGAGGAGAAAACCTTCGCTTCAGCACAGGTCAAGTTGAGCACACCGGTTCGTCCACTCGTCCACTCGCCCCGTGAGCCGTGCAAGAAATCGCACAAATCACGACCATCGGAAGATGTGGTCGCCTTGCACGGCAAACTAATAAATTGCATACTTGAGTTGCGCTGAGCGTAAGGATAAGCTGCGTCCGTGACTGGGGGGCAACGGTTTGCGAGTACGTCCTCGGATGCGAAAACGCCGGGGCGCCATGGCAACGACCTATGCGACAAAATTATGAAATCGTTAAACTAAATTAAAGTTACGACCGCTCGTCATAACTGGCCACTTAAAAGTTGTGATAAAGCAGTCGCCCGCCCGCGCAACACGGATGGGGAGCTTTGCGATGAGTGGCAGGGCCACTAACACACGGCCATGCGATGCGTCCGGCCCGGCCAGCAGAACCCATCAGGTCCCAGGTGTATCGTAAGGTCGGTTTGGCAAAACGTTCGCTCATCCGCGGACACAAGCAGCTCGGTGCTGTTGATGTATGCTCTCGGAAGATAGGCGGAGAGCGTCGTCTGAACACAGGGAAAAAACACACACTCACAGATATCCAGAATTGTCAAGCATTGGCATTTTAATGGCATCCCGTCTACTCGAGGGGAGCTACGTACGCTTTGGGAAAGTTGGGAAGCTTTTTACCCACCCAACTTGACATGGAAGCCCTTTCCCGGGGCTTGCGCTACCTCCTGGCTGCACGATCTCATCATCGTAATCTTCACTGGCGCGGATGAAATGAAAGTCATTAAAGTTGGTCCAGGTCTTCGGGCAAGGATTGCAGTCACAAACCGGATCACAAGCGCTCACAAGCGGTGGGTTTTAATGAAAAATGTATTATCTTGCTGTTGCTCCCACTAGTTCTAGTGTGGGGCCCCGTTTTATGAGCAAGCCCGGGGCGGGTAAAGGCTTTTGGTGCTGTAAGTGCGATCTTACACCGGTACTGATAAACGGGGTCAGAAC
This sequence comes from Anopheles arabiensis, assembly GCF_016920715.1. Lineage (NCBI taxonomy): Eukaryota > Metazoa > Arthropoda > Insecta > Diptera > Culicidae > Anopheles > Anopheles arabiensis. The sequence continues at coordinate 98,448,213 of NC_053517.1, forward strand.
GTTTTACGACCACTGCGTGTGTGTGTGATGTGTACGGGGTGTGGAGTAGTTTTGCGTTTTTGAAATTCTAATGCCTGGCACTACAATGGAACTCGATCGTAAAACGCGCGTATGATGGCGCGAGGGCTCTGGTGGATCTTTTCTCCTAATCCTGGGCCGTGAATGGGGTTGCTAGAGTTATAAATGTCCTTCAATGATAGTTGATCAGAGTGTTCTGTATAAGGGAGCAGTGCACTTGAAGGCGTGTACACTGCAGAATCTAGGTAATGTAATGTCCACAAGATACTTTCATGTAGTGTTTCTTTTTTATGTCTAAATCTGTTTGACATTTGTGGTACCCCAATTCTTCATTAAATAAGCAAAAGCACATTTTAACTAACATCCATAAGTGTTGGCTATCTTCAAACAGACATCTAAAGCCTTAAAATCACTTTGAAGTATGTCACGTTAGCACGAACGATGGCAACTAATCAGCATACTTTGCTGCTAGTACTTTATTGCCCGTCCTGCTTAAAACAAAACCATTCCCAGCTTCCAGCTTATCCGACTCTTTGCACTACCAGTGCCCGAAACTAAAAGCATTGTGTCAGTGCTAATGCATATGACGCCATTTCCATTCAAAAAACGGCGTTCTGATCCCTGACACTTACTACAGGGCATCAGACTTCCCTGCATTCCCACGCTAAGCTGCCGCGCTACGTTCGCTGCGTTACATGTTTGCCGAAAACTTTCAGCATGAGCGCAAATTTGAATTTTGCGTGACTTTCGACTATGTTGTTTGGTGGCACTTTGCCGGAACGGTCACGGTTCGTTGATTGAGCGTTCCGTTCGGTAGCTCACTTCCCGCTTCCCGCTATGCTGCTTTTGCGTGGCAGTCCCAGGAGCGTGTGTGCGCGTGTTACCCTCAATGAAGGGAAAGTTGTGTTTTTTTGTTGTTTTTGTTGGGTTTTGTTTCGTTTGTCATACATCATACTCCCGCTGGCGTTGAATTTCCCGCGGGAAATCAGGGCTACGATGTGCTGATGGCGATAGCATTGACTTATGGTCGATTTACACGACGCTTGGGGTTGCGTGTGAGGGCAGGCGAGGAAGCAGGTGAGCAGCGATAGCAAATCATTCCGCTCACTAAATTAGCCATGTTTATTAATGTGTGTGACTTATGAATATGCCGAGCCGGGTTGATGCCGATCGGTGCTGCCAGCTTCGCTAATGGAAGGCTGGCTGTATTTGGAGGTGGAAATGCAAATGCAGTAGTTTATAATCATGAAGCTTTTTTGTTTATTGCAGTCTACCCTTTGGGTGCGATATAAATTAGCTGGCTGTGCTGGATGGAGCATAAAAAGGGCTTCCAAGAATTTATTGAATTTGAATATTGGTAACTGATCTGCTCGATCGATCAATCAGGCAGCATAAATTATGATTAATGTAACCAATTTCACAACCGTTTTCGATAATTATTTTTCAATAGGTTCAATACATCGATATCTAAGCCCAAAGCTCGTTATTCAAGCTGACAAAACATAGCATACCTTCAGGCGCTTAGTTTTAAAACAAACCTTAAAGATTTAACATCTACAGTAGCATTCACTTCTCTCTCACAGAAATCTAAACATCCATTCGCCTAGTAAGCATTCTGAGCCAGCCAATCAACACTACTACAATGTTCAGTCTCGCCCCTTAAACGAAACTAATCGCTCTAGTCAAGCTGCAAGTACGGAGTGAATGTATAAGGTGTCAAACATAAGACACAAAGTGTGAACCATGTAAATTGACATGCAAAATTCCAGCCATAGCCACCAGGCACTGCAAAATCCGATAAGAGCAGACGTCCCCTAGATCCAGACAAATCTGGTCAACAGTCTCATCCTCAAAATCACTCAACCTGCTTTGACAAACACTGCGACAACGTTCCATCTCGAGGGGACCTGTACTAGCTGTAAGATAGATTTACGTTTGAAATTACAATTGCAATACCAATTGGGATTTGCCAAGCAGAATTGCATCCTTCCCCCTCGATCAACCGACAATTGGATCGTGCTGATAGTGTGCTGAAAGGCAAATCAGCTTATCCAGCAAAGCTGCACTGCACTTATGCACTCCTCGGTACACTCCTTTGCTGTACATTCTGTCAAGGCACTGATTGCTTCGGGGGATTGTACGCCCCTCCCCGCCCCCCCCCCCCCCTCAAACCGTCTCCTAAAGTTCGATGTACATTCCCGCAACGAAGCGCCCTCCATTATGAGCGCGGTATCGAGCTGGGATCGATTTTCGAACTGCTGCGGAAAGTTTCGGGAATTGGAACCAGCATTTTCGTGCAGAGCGCGCGTTATCACAACACAGCTATCGATGAGCGGGAACAGCACTAGACACGCAGTGCCACACAGATTAGCGACTCACCCGGCGAACAAGGCGGTCCCAAATACGGCAACATCCGCTACAAACCTCTCAAATGCAGACCTCGCACGCAGACAAAGCGGGCAAAACTTTATCGTCTTTTCCTGAAAAGGGCGTTCTGTTGCGGGATGGTACAATTCAAAATTGGAATGAATATTTTCCCCTCCAACGGGGCGAAAACTTTTCCCTGCGGCTGTGGGAACTTACAAGTCACCGCCAGAACAGTGAGCCGTTGCGATAGGAAATGAACAACTGGCAGCAACGGCAGCAACACCAGTACTACAACTCTGCCCAAAACCAGCCAAACAGCCAGAAACAATGCAACACCATCGAGCGCTGCAAAACAAAAAGAGGTAAAGCCACTTGGGCGACAAAAGTTTGAGCCAGCCCTTTTGAGTGCTGCAACTGTTTGCAAGGCTTTGTTGCTGTGCTCGGTTTGCAACACTTGTTTATGGCTCTTGTGCTTTCGCTCGCCAACTTTGCAGCCAAACAGGGAAGACTAGAGTATCAGTTTTGTGTTTTATTCATCAATCATTGCCCTCAGGCGCTGGGGCATTTGAAATGTGCACACACACACACACCGAGGCACGTGTTTGGACCGGTTCTGCATTTGCAATTTAAATGTATTTCACTGTGCTTGATTTATGGCTAGGACAGCAGTTGAACCTGAATGGTGTGTGATCATTTTATAATCCTTTTTTATAGCGTCACGCACTTTGCAAGCCAAAGCGCACCCTTCCAATCATGTATTGGAAGTGCAAAATGATCGTCAATCCCTTCGCCAAAGCCACGCTAAGCGTTCGATTCGGTTGGTTTTTATAACTCTATAACTTTTCGCGGGGGCTTATCGGGCAAAGAACAAATAATCGTAAAATCGTCACATCCATCCAGCAGTCACGGGTGTCAGGTGTGGTACCGTTTAGTGTCAACAATATTTTTCCGATTTATGATGCGTGCCGCTTAATGAGCAAACAACACACACACACAGTGGACCACGGCGTGTACTAAGCACTCTATCTCCCACACCAAAACTCGTAAAGAAAAATCAAATGACTGTGTTTATGTAGCATGCACACTTACGAACCAAGTTTGCCATAAACGGCACAATGGAAGTAAAAAGAGAGAGAGAGGGGGAAAACCGGTATATGAGATAATAAATTTCAAGTGTACCATTTAATTGCGATTTGTTGCGCTTTCTATGGTTGCAAAAGTGCCCCCAAAACAGCACGGGGAATAGATTGCGCCCCCCCCCCCCCAAACCAAGGCCTGAGGTGTGAAAATAATTGCCTCGATGTTGCTAGCAACGATCCATTTCCCGGAGCGCGGGCGGAATCCTGGTAAGCGCAAAAGCTGGCCGAATTATTTAAGTGAAATATTTAGCAAAAATAATACGAGCATATTGGGATTTGCCAATGGTGCTTTGGGTCGTGGAAATAGGTAGGATTTGGTTTTGCAAAAATTGAGAGCATTCACTGGAACCGGTTTTTTTTTTTTTTGGATCTCGATTCTCGCTGTCGCTGAGTGTGGCTCCGTTACCATTTTGGGGGGCATAATCCTTAGCGCAAATTTATGACCACTTGCAGGGACGACCGTACCCAATGGCTAGCCCCAAACCGGGCTGGTCAACCTGATAGCCCGGTTCTTCTATTTACTTCTATGCTCAGGTGCGTTTTGTGTACGATTCCCACCCAACCGGGAACCGGGTTCGTGGTTTGACCAGTAAATATTTAACGATCTCTTGGGCAGCTCAAAACAACGGAAACAACCACACACACACACACACAAAATCCTCCACAAAGTTTATTTTGCTTTCGTGCTGCACGGACCTTTTGGATGGCAGTGGGAAGTTTTCATTTTTTGGTACTCTGCTCACATAAAGACACACACACACACACCTCTCGTGCTCATTCCCAACAGCACGTTACAGCGCTGTGAATCGTGTAGTTAAGGACAGGAAAGGTAAGTTTTAAAAAAAGGGCGACAAGAAGAGAGCCATGAAACGGTGAAATATAAAAATAAGCACGCTCTTCCCTTATCGCCGCACCATCCTCAGTAGGATGATTGTTCGCCTCCCTCCCACACGCTGTGGGTTCATTCGTTTAGCTTCACTTACATCACGCATCCGGGGATGGGACTTCTGGGGTCTGCGGGCAGCGGCCAGCCGTTTCGATAAACACGGGCGGGCGTCGCGGTGCACGACGTTAACAGCTTTTACATGTCACTTGTTTGATTAACCATCACAAACACATACACACACACACACATGCACACATACATCCGCACTCTGTGGGGCTCTCGTTGTATGTTGTTGTTTTTATTACTTAGTAAAATACACGCTTTTTCCACTGTCACGGGAAAGGTTCGGGTTCCAAGGGGGAAAGGTTTTGTTTTTACTTTGTTTAACGATTTCACCACATTCCTCCGTGTGTCACCTTAATTGAAGAGATAGCAATCGGCAAATGAGTGTTTACTGCACACCCGTTACTTTGCTCTCAACTTCTGATCAGTATAATATCACATTTTTATTTATTATTTTATGAGCTCAAATTGTTTGCTTAATTTGCTTATTTATTTGTCTTTTAAATAGTTTTAGCAACAAAAAAACGTATGACTCTTTGGTACGCTCTGGTACGTTGGTAAAAAGTAACAAAAAACCAAATCTTAATACCAATCACTAAACCGATTAAATGAAAAAGTTGTATGCCCGCCCCTCCAGCACTACCTATTTGTTCCTCCAAAAGGGATCAAAATTAAATTATATTCCAATATCCTCAGGCTAGTCGCCCGATATCTCAAACCCAGCAGGCACGTGGGCCTTAAGACGGTTCGCCCATGCTTGGCACGGGGCACAGCAACGAAACCCCAAAGTAAAAGAAAAGGAAAAAATAAAACCTTCACACGAATGATGGGCTGATAGATGATTCAATTTGCAATGCACCGCAACACACTGGGCGCCTCCACTCGTCCTTGTCCTTGTAGGCATGGGTCCTCCCACGACGGGCATCGACGGGAGCACCGAAAACACTGGAAATAAAATCAAATCCTACCCGGCTGCTACTAACACACTCCCACACATACAAACACACCTCTACACACAAAAGAAGGAGAAGAGGAAATATTACTCCTCCACTGGCTCCCTCCCACTCTCGCAACCAAGCCAACCCAACCCCTTTTTTATGGTGTAATAAGACTCGGTACACAATGGAAAAACGATTTTCAATGGCAGCGTTGTGAGCGTTGGAGCCGCAAAGGGAAGGAAAAATCTAATCTTCACAAAACCATCCGATCGTAAAAGGTCGTAAGTCGTCAGCGAACACACAGACGCACACGTTCACACAACTACACGCTTATTACATGCGCGTGCACACACACACACACATACATTTATATTCATCCTCAAACAATAGAGCGTAGCGGTCACAGGGCTGTAACACAAGCTCGTTGAACTATTTTTTGCTTGTTTGCAGTGTCGCTCCGCTACCAGGATATTCAACAAATCAAGAGGACATCATCAACACACACCCATATACAGACACACACACACACATGAAGGCATCCAGAAAAGCGCACACTTGGATGCGTTTCGAACTTCATTTGTCCTCGCCATTTTACAATGTGCACATTCAACACTTTCTCTGCTGCCGGTCGTCATACCATATAATCATGAACCGACACCCCCTGGTACCAGCCCTCCCCTTACCACTACTGCCGGGAACTCAGTGCTGGAACTTGGCGGATCGATTGATTTGCTCGTCCTTGGGCTTGTAAGGGCTTTACATTGAAGCTGTGAGCGCACGGAACGGGAGAAACGGGCCGGTCGCAGGCCGCGGGTTGCAAACTGTCACCGGGAATCACGTTTAAATCAACACCACTTACACACAGTGTTTTGCTTCCGAACATACACTTCCTCTCCGCTGGTGCGACCGAGATGCGGGTTCGATGTTAAAGGCGAATGTTACACCCTTCACAGAATTTGCGGTTTCGATTGTTAGGGCAAGCAAATTTGCTCATCTTTCGTTCCTTTTTTATGCACAGTTCTCGCAGTGAAATTGGAAGCATTTTGCCACAAAACTATACGCAAACGAAAGGGTGGAAAGCAATGTCGATGAGCGGCAGAAGAAGGTAAAAGAGCATCCGCTTACATCGCACGTAACAAACCTTCTCCGCAAACCGAACCGGGGCGAGATACCGGCAACCTCCGGGGCGGTGGGATTTTTTTGTTATCCTTCTTCTTAACGTTAACCGGGAAAAGGATCCTCAGCGCGAGGAGTCGCGCGATCACGTCCACACGTGCGGAGGTTCACCGAGAAACTGAACGCGTCCGACGCGAAGCAGCCTCCTCGAAGCTCGGCGTTCCGAACCGAAGCGAGCATCCTTTCGCGAGTAAATGACGTTACGCGTAACGCTATACCGTAACGCCTACTCGCCTACTGAGTGGTGGAGCACGTGCACGAGCGCACTCTTACCTCCGTGAGTGACCGTGCTGGCTATTTTTATCGCTCGCCGCAAGCGTGCCGGGTGAGTGACGGGTGAAAGAAAGTGTAAGTGAAACAGCTGTTGCCGCATTTGGGAGCTTGGGGGGGACAAAGGGGGTACAAAGCGTTTGATGCGAATGTTTATAGTGTATATATTTATGTTGAGGGTTTAGCATTAACCCGCCCGAAGGTAAAGGGGAGAGCCCTATTGCTGTCCGGTGGAATCACAACAGTAAATATGCAGTAAAATAGACTTCCTGATTAGGGATGGAATAAGCAAAACGACTGTCCGTTTTTTAGCCATTCCATTTATGTTTCCAATCAAGAATGGTTGTGATTTGTTGCAAAACCTGCTAAAAAAACTCCACTGAGCACCCGGGTGGTTTTGGTTAAATCGGGATTGTGCCACTGCGCGTCGCTATTAATCCCGCTCTGCGCTCCGTTACAAGACAAGTCGTTAATTTGCTTCATTAAGCTTTAGCGTTTCGGTGCTGCATATTTACGTAAACCGTGCGCTGGTTGCCGCGTTTTCACGACCGCAGCACCAGTCGTTCGGGGTTTAATGCAAAGATTTACTACCTCTTGATCAATAAAATATATGTGTAGCTGCAGCTTTCGAACGCAGGGAGCCACAGTCGTAAACTGAGAGGGGGGAGGTGAGATCGCAAATAGTCGAAACGTCTGCATCCCTAATTAGGCCATTTTGCTCGGGACTGGGTCATGAGAAGCGTGATTACACCGTGTTTTTGCTGCTAACATGGTTGAAAAAGTGAGCTTTAAACGCATTACCAATATTGCATTTAAGCTAACTTTTCGTAATCTAAACATTCAAAATGCTGTATAGTGACATTTGTGTCTCTTAAACCACATGAAGAGTCATCAAAGCATTCCCGAAAAATTGAACAAAGCAGTTTTCATGCCATTCGTCATCATTTCATTGCATACATCAAGGCGTATCGTTTCCTATACCGGCACGTCCAACGAACAAAGCGCCTAAATGCATGCAAATTGCTTTACAAAATTGTTCCTCTAACGACACTCTTAGTGGCGGGTAGGCCTAAGTAGGAATTTTACCGTCTAAATAGTCTTTAAATTATGTGCAACATATTCTCTGCAGACGCAATTATCCTCAAAATTAGTTTCAATCTTAACAAAGGCCCCACCCTAGGGTAAAACTGATCTGGATGAACAATAAACACAAAGCAAAGGTTGACTGGAAAACGGACAACTCCGATCGAACGCCCGTCGTTTCGGTGCGATGCGTAATTCAACACCTACACGCTCGATTTACGTACGGCGAACAATCAACCTGGTTCACTTAATGAGCTCTTTCGCATGAAACCATGTGCAGTAATTGATTTGCCGAACCATTGAGTCGCCCTTTAACCGAATCGATCCGGACAAATGGGACGTTATTACGGTGCATTTGGCAACAGCAGTGTAGTGTGATAGTGTGTGTCATGATGATAATTAATACGCATCACCCAGTGCATTGGTATAACCTTTCGAGTAGGAGTTTCATCGAACTGTTGCATTCGGACATTTAGTTTTGCTTTTCCATTTAAAATAATTATTTTCTTTCAATAATTAACACAAACAAACACTGTTCATTGAATTGGTAAGAGCGAACATTTGAATTTATTCGACCAAAGAACAAAATATTTGTTTGCTGCAACTAGAAAATTCCGCCTAAAGGTATGCAAAAAAGGGTACACTTTACAATTATACTGTTGTTCAACGAATTGTCTCTAATATTTCAACAGAATTCGATGAAACAAATGATCAAATTCAATTAATTTCGTAGCACAAACAGTAACACAAGTCAATATTAAAATGAAAATCATTCAATTGCAAATCGAAATTGATTTTTCAATTCCCAGCAACAAGCATGACTGCCCTAACAGTAATTCGTGCTACCAGCTGAACGATCAATGCAATTACTTATCGACAATTAAACAACAAACATTAATCACATTTGCACAACTAAACCACTCAACCAGCTCAACCCCCGTGCAAGTTTTCATCCATTTCGGCAGTAAGTAATGTATGCCGCTCCGAACCCACCACCCCCCGACCAGTAGCCAGGGTCCCACACGGACTTGAAGTGATTTGCTTGTTTCCGGCTCCCATCGAGTTGCTTTGTGATTTCGGGAACAGCATCGACAAGCACTAGGCAAGCGGTGTCCAACAACTTTGGAAATTTAATTAAACCACACCATATTTTATCCCGGGCTAGGCAGCATTGAAAAACTTACCCTGCACCTATATAGTTTTAATTCCAGGTCGGTTTTATTTTGCTCACTTCTGTTGGAGGAGGTGGTGCGGGGAGGGGTGAGGGTCAGGACAGGAAGCCACCGACTTACTCTTGCTCCCACTCTCTTCTCCGATCCACTCACCGATTTACTGGTGAGCGCTAAGCGCCAAACAGTGGCCACTTGTGGAAAGTTTCCAAATTCAGGTGCACTTGCAGCGCTCACCGTTGAATTACCGTTGAGTGCCACTGAGGAATGTGCACTAGTCTCTGTGTGTGTGTTTACTTTTTGTTCAATTTCAATGACCCGCTTTTCCCACCGCGAGTGGCAGATCGAAAGCGGCAAAGTGTGAGGTGCAACAACGAAAAAAAAGGCAAATAGTTTTGAATTTCACCGGAACAAACGGCGTGTGCTTTGTGTCGAACGTTGCCGTAGCATTGAATCCTTCGACTCTTGTTTGTTTTTTTTTTTGTTGTTGCTATTTTCCCTTTGTTGTGTTGTGTTTGGTAGTCGTGTGAGCTTTTGTTCCCCTTCAGTTCAAGTGTCAGTGCTTCAACAACCAGCTCGGTTGGTTTGGCTTTACCAGTTTGGTGTGTTCGGTTCTTTTTTTTCCGGGAAAGCACAACCCAATCCTGACGCTGCGGGTGCTGCCCTGCATAACGGGTGTGTTGGAACGGAAACACAACAAAAACCGCTTCAGGGATGGCAGTCGCTTCGTTAAATGGAACTGATTGTGGTGATCAAATATTTTACCATTATTGAATAGCAACTTGTTGGCTGTTAGCACTCTCTGTGTATGTGTGTGTGTGTGTGTGTGTGTGTGTGGGTTGAGTGCTTAACGCTTGCAGACCAAACCGTGCCGGGAAGTGCGGTAGCCCAACGTCACTGTCATGCATGGCAGATGGGCGATGTTTTTTTGGAAGCTGGTTCCGTTGGTCTGATATTCCATTTTATTCATTTCGAATGCAATATGGCTTAATTACTTCGCGAGTTATATCCGTTCATGTGCTGCACTTCTGGCGTTAATGTTTGTGACCGGTTTGGCAACTGCCAACTGCCGCACTGATGGGTTTGGTGTTTTGCAATTGCTTTTGAACGATAAATCAATGCAATTGCAACGTTATCTGCAATTAACCTGTTTGATGTTTTTACGGTAAAACAGCAGCATAACAAGGCCTGGAAATTTAGGAACAACTCTTTGAAAGAATGATTACCACAGCTTTTCGGTTGACTAATTCGGTGTTACTTAATCCGTTACAGCAAATTTTAACGTTGATTTTAATTAAAATATTTTGTAAATGTTGATCACATTTTTTTTTTTTTTGATGTCGAATAACATCCTACTTTTAATTGGAAAGTTCCTCGTTCGTAGCAATGCTATGCAGCTATTCCCATAAAAGATAAAAGTGAAATAAAAACCTTTCAAAGGAAGTTTAATTGATGTCGGAAATTTGGAAGAAATATCAGCATACACGCTCAATCCCCTTGAGGCTAAGGGCTCAGTGCTTTGGAATTGCAACGAGACCACTGATGATAATTGAGGTATCACTGTATGGAATCCGTTGCTACAACTACATCCGCCACAAAAAAACATACACACACACACACGTACGGAATGGATCTGACGACCTATTCGTACTCCACCGACTGAATGTAACCCATAGCGTATAGAGCAATATTCCAAAATAGAGCTCTAGAGATATTTGCTGCGTTCATGTCATGTTCTTGTCACACAGACAAACACACCTTAAGCTGAGTTTGCTCTTGAGCGTGTGTTAATTAATCATAACTTTTCATAGTGGACGTAACAACATTCAAAACTATCCTTTAATCTCTTTTTAGCATTATAACAACTTTGTTGGAGGTAGTGGAGCTTTTATACTGAGCTTTTATTTTGCATACTTCTGCTATCTACATTTTTATGTAATTCGCTTTTTTTATAGCAATGGTTGCCACTCACCCAAAGGTATCTTCATTGACGTTACAGACTAGCCAAACCAAGCTTCCTGTTCAAATACAGAGAAGGATCAAACAGCTCCCTCTGATAGGGGTTAGACCGCGTACGTAATTGCAAGTAATTCTGCGCTTAGAACAAATATACCACATCCGGGTTGAGCTCAGTTCTTGTTTTCGGTTGCTTCTCATGATGAATTCATAATTGTTCCGGTCGCTTGTTTGATGCTGCATCATCCCCTCTCCTCCCCAACACTTTACCCATTCCAAAGCACACACAAACCATCTCAAAACAATGCAGCACAAACAGTTCGCTTTGTCCACAATTGCGCCGGATACGAAAACGGAATAATGGTACGCTATTAAAAAACTCCTCATCTTTCCCCGAAAACTGCACTCCAGCACTGGTTTGCTGGTGCTTGGTGCATTTTTGATGCAATTTTTGTTTTGTTTTCCCCTTTTCATCTCGTTCGTTTTGTCGACAACACACATCCGGCAAACCAGCAGGAGAGCATCATAGAGCGGATGACATCCGTGTGCTGCATGCTCTCTCTCGTCTCTTTATGTTTACAACAGTGCATTTCCTGTGTATGAATATCTACGCTTTGTTTACTTTCACTGGAATTCCAACTCACACACACACACACAAACGGAGCAATCCTTGATGGAGCAGGAAATGCATATGAAAAATAAAGCTCCACACGAGCATTTAACTTTGTCGCGCTTCCATGCCCCTGCCCATGTCCCGAGTGGAGTAGTGGCATGTCGTTGAACTTTTGCATCTCCACACACACCCACACACACACACAACCAAACACACGCACATGAAAGCGCACATCATTGTGTATGGCTTAATTTGGCGTTAATTTTTTCGTTCGCATTCTTTCCATTGTGCATTGTGCTCGAAATCGATGCATGCGTCGGTGCATCGCCCGTTTTTTTTTTTGCCTGCTAAGCCTCTTGAGGTTGACCGCAAAGTTGTGGCGTGGGGCTGTTGTTGTGGTTTGGTTTTCCCTTTATGCTTTTTTGGTTAGATTTCTTTCGCTGCTGTAGAAGGTTGAACGGTTTTTTCCCTCACATTCCACCCATCGCACGGCCTTCAGCAATCGTTAAGGGTGAAACGGGTGGGCAAGTGCATTAGCCAAACGAGGTTAATGGTTGCCACGATGCACTTCGGTGCTATCGGTCATGCAGGCAGGCATGGTTTATGCTGCCACACACGCTGTAAGAGCAAAAAAAATGGAAGGAAGCTTTGAAAGACGGAGGCGTACAGTGGAAAATAGATTTTCTCGAAGCTATTCAGTAGCGATCAGAGATTTAAATGAAGATTCCATTATTTTTAAATTATTAATACCTGACTGAACATTTAAATAATGTTGGATGGGTTTAATTGATTCTAATGATAATCCGTTGAATATACATTTAAAATGAATAATCAATGAAACATGAGTGGAAGTTAAACTTTTATAAAAAAAAAAACATGTCATCAAGAAATCATCTAAAACCCTCTTCAGTAACGCAAACTTTTCAAGAGCACTTTTGAGAATCGAAACTACTATTAATCATCTAATGATCTAATGATGTTTGTTTAAGTTATTAAACATATAGTTATTAATAGAATTTTTTTGAAATGCTAGCTCTATGCTAATTCTGAATGTTAACACAAATTAACCTCTACTGAGACCTTCACGTTGTCGATTAAAATCATTAATGTACCACCGCCTTCAGTACGAGCATTATCGTTGTTTGTTTATCTCTCCCTCGCTCGACCAATTTTTCGGATGTAAGGTCATCGCATTTAATTGCGCTCATCAACATCACCACAACATCAATTTACATCAGCAAGCAGCGATGATTCTATTCCATCAGAGGTGTATAATTTTCCAACCTCACTGCTGGTAATTGAAGACAGCGAAGCTACCAGAACCAACCGCCGGCACCTGGAAGTGAAGGCGCCGAACACAATTCCGCACTGACGCACGGGCGCTGTTCAGTACTAACAGGCAGAACAATCTTCCATCTTGAGAGCAACAATCTAACGCCCTCTCTGTTCTCCTGTACATCAGACCACCAATAGCTTAACTCGACACCCCTTGACACCGTTACCCACAAGGTTCAATAAAACACACACGTGCGCTACACATGGAAAAGGTGAGATGATATGGCGGTTTTATTCGTCGGAAATAAGCGCACTTAATTTCGTTACTACCGCGTTACTCGCGTGTTGAATGTGTGTATGAATGTGTGTTTTCGAGTGGGTAAAATCGGTTTTAAAAAGACCCGAAACTCGTCGAAACGCGCCCCTCATAAAGAACCCCCTGCTCGATCGATCACAGAAACAGAAACATCAGTATTTACACAAATTTGCACCGGGGACAGCGTGGTTGTTCAAATTATAACCATTACGTTGCAATCAGCCCACCGTGGGTGTGTTTGGTGCGGCTTTTTAGCCATTAAACTTTGCCACTTCTTGCTGCTGCTTTTGTGTGGTACTTCGGGTGGACGGGCGGCACTGGAATGCACTGGAAGTGCAGACCGAAACGCTGACCGGCGGACCAGCAAGTTCGTCTAGTTCTTCTCGTCCAGTTTCTTCTTCTTCTTGCCGTCCGTCTCGTTCGCGCCCTCGGCCTCCTCCTCCTCGTCCACGTTCACGTTGATGTTGCGCACGTTGCTTGACCGTGCCCGGAAGTAGCTGCCGGAACCGGCCTGCTGCAAATTTCCGGCAATGCTCTGCACCAGATCGTTGACGGCCTTCAGCGTTTGGATTGGGATCTGGCAAAGGGCGTAAGAGAGAGAGAGAGAGAGAGAAGCAAAATCGTCAGTATGGAGTTCAGCTTTTGCAAAGTGCAACAACAACAGCAACAAAACCGTTACATTGAATATGTTGTCCAGTATGCTCGACCGGGGCAGGTTAATGTTTGCGCTCTGATTGACAATTTTACCGTCAGCCTGTAATAGAAAAACGACAACCGAAAGGGAGTACATGTTTGAGGGTGCACTTGGAACGATATGGCATGCCTGTGTGTGTTGTTCTGGTGTACTTACCGACTCGTCCCCTTCGATGGCGGGACGGGCGCTGCACGGTGGGACAGTGACGGCCAGCGCAAACAGCACCAGCGCAACGGTGACGAAGCGGATGCAGCTGCTCGTGAGCTGAAGACGAGAGTGGTACAAGATGGTGGTAGATTTAATCAATTTATTTGAAGAAGCATGTGCTTTGCTGCTTGGCAAGTGCTTGGTTAGGGTGTTGCTAAACGGTTGCAATGTGGATTGAACAGATGACAGCTTACATGAATTAATTAAAATACATTTTCTATAAAATTTCAACTATTGATTTGATTTCGCCTAATAAGATTATTTGAATTGAATTTCTCATTGATTTTCAAATTATTTTTAAACTATTTTAATTAATTACTTCGAAATACATTAAATAAATATAAAGCCCTACGCACTGGGAACTACTTCCGAATAGAAAGAATATATCATGTTGCTCTTCCGTTGGCGAATCGAAAACAGTCCGTTTTAAATGTTTTTTTCCCACTCATTAAACTGATTGTGCTTTCAAAATTCCGTCGTGGCAAAAATATAGTTAATCAAGTAGTTTCATGAGCCATCAAACTGAAATAAATGCCAACCTGCCCGTGAAACTGTTCCATCCTGTGTGTGTGCAGATTTTCATTCGCCTCTTTCTGTCCCAATTTTATATGTTTTGCGTATTTCACACAGATTAAGCACAGCTTTAGAACGCATTTCCTTAGATTGGCACATTTCACACCACGCATAGAGAGAGAGAGAGGGAGTAAAGGGAGATTGCAGGCGTGATTAGGGGACACATCCTTCGACACAAACAGGCCACAAGACTACGTGACCGTTTGCTAGCGGGCGAGGGGTGTATAAATTGAGTCCGAAATGGCTCTGGAACCTCTCGAGTTGGGCTCCGAAATTAAATGATGCTGAACACACTCCCCGTCCCGGTCCGGTGCATGGTGGCCATTTTTTCCGGCCAATTGACTCCCCAGCTCTCCATGGGCTATGTTTGCGTCAGTTTGGAAAATTAATTTCACCCCCTCTCCCCATTTTTTCTCTTCCGTACGAGATACACTCGTCACGTCGTATAAATAAGTGAATGAATGCATCAACAGAACAGAAACAACTACACCTACACTGGTCAACCATTGAAGTGGTGAGATTTTATTTAACATAGAGTGACCATTTTACGGTCCTCTGCCAAGGATAGTCTGCCCGTTCACCACTCGACAACCACACACACACACACACACGAACAACGAAACCCATGCAGGTTGGAGCATTGAACAAACCCCGGGAACGTTCCAGCGGTTTATCACTGTGCATGCAAAAGTTTAGCTGTATTGTAGCGAGTCCATTTGAATTTTACTTACTGTGCCAATCCATCATGCACGATATAAATTTTAAAACAAACCAAAAAGACAAGTAATTCCATGGAAGTGCAGGCAACAAACTGTAGAACTATAAAACTCGGCACGGTGGGCACTGTTTGGAATATTTGCACCACTTAACCGTTAGCCGGTTGGGTGAAAATGTCCCTTAATTAATTGCTGCGTAAAATGCTACGCCAGAGCGAGTGCTGCTCTTCGAAACTTCAAACGGACTGCATGGCATGACATACATCTCCAATTGCGCCCACACTGTGAGCACAACTTTTGGCATTGGTTGAGTTGGTTCAAACAGAAAAACGCACGTGAATAAGTTGCATGTATTGTGGTCGCAGGCGGTATAAAATGCCTTTTCCCCCCACCGACCGAGGTGCGGTGGACCGAGTAGAGGAGTAATATTGTCGTCGAATATGCCTGCCCCAACGCAGCAATCAAATTACTGTGAGAAATTGTTGGAGCAAACATTTTGCAATGAAAATTTGCGATCGAATGAATGCTTTTCATCTTTGGAAGGAGTGCTTGCTTTTTGTTCTGTGATGGGAATGGAATTGCTTATCGCCGAATGGTATGGCATCACCGGTGAGTATATACAATGAAATTGTAATGCGATGAGGTATTTTCCAGGAGACAACGTTTTTACTTTGGAATGGAATTTTGAATTATGTTTTACCTCAATTCTGTATAAACACATGTTGTATTGTACAACTATATTTGCTGTGTAGTGTAAAATTGCTATTTTGAATTGCTCTTTTTAGTTATATCTGCATCATAATCATTCAAAGATTTTTGCAAAACACAACAAACGCCACGGTAAGCCATTAGACAGCCGGCAGCATTAGCAACGACATCACAGTTTCTCTCGCATATGGACTGTCCAATGTATGCCATTCACCCGTAACAGTGGCTCACCGGTAAAGCCCGCGCATGGCACAAGACCGTGGCACGATACCGTTTGGGTCGTTATACTTTACGTAACACCTTTGCGTCCACCGACTTCATCCGTTCCATGTAAGGCCTCCGGGGCCAACGATTTGGTCACATTTTAAGATCTAACGCGCAAACGAAACTGGCTGCAAAACTGGATCATGACCCAGTTGCAGATTGGATCCAATGATGTCTACACACGCAGGGTGTCCGATCGTGATGATCGTCAGTTCAATGCACTTAACAAAATAAATAAACATTTGGGCAACCGTTTAGAACATTACGCTTTCTCTCACACCATTCGACACTCACTTTTCCTTTGTTGGCCATTTTGCTGACGGGATGGTACAATTTGCAGTACAAATAAAGCACAAAGGGCGAAACTGCACGTTAGTGACTTCAACGCTTCGTCAAGCGGCGAACAGAGGGCCGGCAAATTCAATCTCTTTGTCTTAATCACAACACACACACCGCACTGTAGCACTTTAGCGTATCTTAGCTTCTGCGCTGGCGAGACCGTATGATACACTGGGTGCGACTGGTTCAGCGACGGGCAGCGAACTGAGCCACTTTGTGTGGCGCAGCAAACGTTAAATTTCGACCATTCGTTTGCAATCTCTGCGCTGCGCTGTCCGGTCCGGTACGGTGGTGCGTTGTGGAGGGGGGGGGGATTTCTTCGGAATAGCTTGCAAGGGCGGAAGGAGAAGCGAAAATGCTCGCGCAATGCGCGTATGCTGCATGAGCCATTGGGTGCTGGCTGGGCGGTGTATGATGCAGCCAGACCGGTATGATACAGTGAGGGAAATGTGAGTTGGTACAAGCGTACGATATTCGGTGGTGTTTTAACGACTGTAGATTTAAACAATTTTGTGTTTGTGTTTGTTATATTTATGGATTTAGACATTTGTATCAGAACATTACGTGAATATGATTTTTTATTATTTATTTATTTATTAATGTATGAATGTTATGACATTTTATCGTAAGATGAAGAAGCAGTCCAATAATAATTAAAATGAAATATGGAGTTAATGAATGAAACATAAATGAAAAGTACATAAATTAAAGCCAAGCCCACAAGTAGTGATTCAGGCAGGCAGGGCTTGACTGACAACGGTTTTTGAGCCAGAACAAAGTATATGAAAAAACATAAATCTAATAATTGGCAAAAAGAGGAGAAAAACAATCACAATAAGAATAAACAGTACTAAAGAAGCATGCTAAGGTGAAGTACGATAATAAGAAGAAAAATAATAAAAAGAAACACATCACAAAGCACTTCAACAATACTTTCATATTTAAACCTTCATAATTAAGAATCAAGATGAGGACTCAAATCTAGACAATTTTGTTTATCTTTGCAAAAAGTTAAATGTACCAGCACAGTGCTGCACCACTGTCAGTATAGCGCTGGATGCTTTGCACCTGCAGTTAACGGTTCGCTGATTCAACTCGTCGGTTGAGCAGCATCGTACAACCCTCAACCCTACAGCTGCCGGCTACTGCCTTCCCCGAGCATAGAAAGTGAGAGTGAGAGCTTCGGGAAGGTCGACGGAACAAAAAGAATCGAGGCAATAAAAAAAATGCACAAACCAGTACAAGCGTTCTGTACGCACGCAGTGCACTGGAAACGTTCAGCCTCGATCCCGCGAGTCCATTCAAGACCAAGTGAGGTCCAGTTGGTTATTGCAAGCCTGAAACTCGTCCAAAACGGGTTATAGACTGGTGATGGCGATAAAACAATAAAACAAGCCGGAAATAACCGGCTTCGACAATGTCCGAGCTGGCGACCGGTTGGTAAGGTCGCGCTGCTAGATGCAGCCAGATAGAGGAAATCCTATGATCAGAAACGAGTTGAGGAACAGAATAAAAACTTGGACTTTTAGGTGTATAAGTTGAAAAGTCTAGCTGCTGGTGGGAAGTGGTTAAAGCTACAGAACGTCACTTGATTGTCTTTGTACGTGCCTTAATTTGTCGGTAGTGCATAAATTTAGCAAATTAAATGTCTAATCTAGAAGTACATTGCGTGCAATAAACATCATACCAACTGCGATGGCATTAAAAACAAAAACCATCATCAAGAAGAGCGCCCTCCCGCAGCATAAAAGCGCGCATGAATCGCACCACACACTGTGGCACGATTCTCATGACACACATGATGAGCAGCTTTGATTAGATTGTGCGTTCATACGAACGGTCGCCACTGTGCGAGCACTGCCACTATCAACGCCCCCAGAAAGGTCAGGTTCAGCCATGTGAAAAGGCCCAATCAACCCGAACTCGGGGTGGCGGGTGATTAAAGCATTACACATGTTTACACAGTTGCATTACACTTTACCCTTGCCCTTTTACTAGCTCGAAAGGTGTTTTAGTGGCAGCAGCAAAACAAAATGCAAACCCAAAAAACAACTCACGATATACTAGCGCAGCGGGAATTGGGTCAGCTGGTCTTAAGCAACACCCGGTGCCAGGTGAGCAAAAAACTACCCCAAAAACATTACACATGAAACGCAAAAAGTGCTCACCTGAATGAGCAGTTTCTAATCAAGCCCGGGTCACGCAGCTGGACGAAAAATGCTTATTAAAATGGTATTACTTCACCGGCTGGGTGTTAATTAGCGAACGCTCCTTCGTGTGGTTTTGGTATTCCGTTTTGCTTTATGCGCTTGGTGCGCACCCTCTGGCCGAGCTGTCGCGTGTCACTTGCGCCACATTCTAACGTGTGCCGTGCAAACATTCAATAAAGGGAACCGTTCAGGAAGTGTTTTACTCCAGGGGTTTTGTTGCTGTTGCTGTTGCTGTACTGTTGCTACTGCTATTAGTGGCCGTAACTACTGGGTGCACTAATTTGCCTCCGCGTGCGAGATGTTTAGATGATGATTAATGGTAGGTTTGAATTTGATTAGCAAAAATAATACACTTGCGGCAATCTGAAACAGAATGAGAAATTTCAGAAAGCATTAATTGTAGTTGTGCTGTAAATGAAAGTTTTTCTTCTACACGTTAGCATTAGAGTACTACTGTACATTCCTGAGATGTATTAATAGTCTTTTTATATCCATGTAATATAAATGAAAAAATTCTAAATTAAAAAAACAAAATACAAACAGAAAGTAACGAAGAAATTGGTCCAAACTCTAAAAAAACAAACCATATTATTGGAATAAATATTAAACAACCACATAAGAAAGGAAGTCAGAAACGATGACGATGAGACAAAGAGACCACGACAAATATAAACAAAAACTAATGAAACAAACATAATTTAAGAAGAAAAAAAACTAAAAATCAATGTAAAACGATGTAGCTAACAGATAAAACTGCTCTTAAGTAATAAAAAAATGATTAAATTTACATTTTTTACATAAAGCGATTGTTTGAGGCTTGACCTTATGAAATTCATCGAACAACAATTAAATTAATCAAATCAATCAACAGTTTGATCTCTAGCTCAATCACGAAAGAAAGCCAGAATGACCTAAAACGTATTGAAATGATTAACTGCTTGATTGTGAAGCTTCTACGAAAATTTTATTAAACTATATTGACATAACGTAATCAAAGCATTATAGCAGAAGGATGGAAGAACGATGCCATTGCCCTGTAAGAGGTGATACCCTCGGGATAATTTATGTTTCTGAATGTATCTATCAAACTCAATGCACATACGTCACGCCATACAGCGAGGAGTGACGTTGAATTGATTGTGATGTCATTTTACTATGCTTCTCTCTCTCTATCTCTCTCTCTCTCTCTCTCTCTGTCTCTTCATTCCACAAAGTGGTTAAAACAATTGACAGCGAATCCCTGTCACAACCATAACCATAATTTAATTCCTCCGGTCGGTCGGCGGGTCGGTTGGTTTGGTCGATCTGTTTTGGCGCCATCCAAAACTTGGTCCTCTCCTGTCAGAGCCTAATGTACGAAGCACGGGATACGTTGCAATGCTTTATAGACTGTCCACGACCTGCTGCAGCTGTCGACCGCAGCTGCTGCTCAAGCTGGTTAATGCACCTGTCCGCTCACACGAACGTCCGCGCGGACATCGCGAAAATTGCTTCACTACACTTGAGCTTCGTTTTGTATGGCCAAACAGTGGTTTAACCATCGGTCGGTTGGCCTCAAAGTTTGACTATCTCACCATCACCACGCTCACCACTTTCACCCTCGGGACGATGTTACGCTTCCTTCGCGAGCAGAGCAGCGCTTTCCATTACCGACGTGCTTCGTGGTCCGGGTCCGAACCTAATTAGCGAGCGGGCTCACCTTTCGACTACTAATTTTCCAAAACAACGGCCTTCCTTCTCGAGCCCCCGGATTCCACCCTGCCCACCCCACTCAGACACGCTAATCCTATTTCATCGTTATTTCCCTCCCCTCACCCAGCGTGGAGGTTCGGTTAGGATGGTAATGTTGTTATCAGATTATCTCGATTAAATTCTCCACCCCCGGGTTGTGTTTGGACGTTTTCGCCGTCCATGTCACGATCACTGGTTGGATCACCCTGTCGCACACAATTACCGTGCGTCAAAGCGAACACAGCCAAAGCCACGGGGACCAAAACCACCAACCACCGATACACAAGGGCAACGCGCCCGAGCAGACATGTTGGCGACTTGACGCGAAGCCAGTTTGCGTACTCAACCGTTCTTGGAGCGGAACTGGGCTGTAGATGATTGGCTTACTTTTGGACATTGAGTTAGCCGAGCTAGCAGCGTCGGTCGTGCCCCGTTAAAGTAGGGTTTTGATGTTTTACTCAAGACAACAGCAGGCCACGGCACAACTTTTGCTGTTAAAAGTGATGTTGTTTTGTTTTACACTTTGGATGATAACTAATTTTTAAATATTGTTTGCACTGTCTGTAGATTGCGTGACTCACTGACAACACTAGCAACACCTCACGCTAGCGCAATGAATCTAATTAGCAGCTAATTTGTACAATACGAGACGCGGTCAAACACGTCACGAAGCGAGGAGTACTGCAAACGAAATATTAAATCGTTGATGCTTGCGCCAAATGACGTTTTTGTTGAAAAAATACTTTCCACAGGTACATAAATTAATGAGCTCACGGAAGAGAAAAAAGCGCAGGAAGGTCAACACATAAAGAAAACTGAATTAAAATGGTTCATCAATGGTTCTTCAACCCAAATTGTAGGAAAAAATTGCTTTGTTCATGAAGTTGTTGGGCATTCTAAGCGATAAAACAGGGAGGGATCAATTAGGAAAGGACAAGCACTCAACATACCTGCACGAAATCAGACAAGATTGTTTTCGATTTCGCTTTTGAAGAAGAGAAGATGTCCTGTGTTAGAACTTCATAATTACATGCACGAGTTGGTGTCCCTTCCAGCTGATGTGTTCCGTAAGTGAGTTGGTTCGATCCTTCGCATCCTTCAACATCCTAAAGGTGCCTTTGTCTAATTATAGTTCCCTAGTTCCGTAAACAAAAGGCTTCGAGAAATCGAACCAATTATTTATTTATATTTTAGCGTAATATTGCCCTTAACCCTTATATGGTGCTTCCAATTTGGCCCTATCTCGGGCCGATGATGTTAATGTAGTCTTAGATGCTAAACAATTGAAGATACTGTTAAAAGATTGGGCTCTGGAGGTCGTTGTCTATCCCCACGTTTCGTATGACATCTTCCAGTGTGATGTTAAACAGCGAAAAGGTGAATCGGACTGCATGCCTCAGACTCTTGTGCACGATTCGAACGACTCTGACATTAAACTGAATACTCTCATGAGGCGTGAGGCACTTTGGGAG
Source organism: Anopheles arabiensis (assembly GCF_016920715.1). NCBI lineage: Eukaryota > Metazoa > Arthropoda > Insecta > Diptera > Culicidae > Anopheles > Anopheles arabiensis. The sequence goes on from NC_053517.1 coordinate 98,470,396, forward strand.
AAAATTTGCCCTCCTACAAACTCAACATGGACCCAAGCTGCTGCTTCCACTCGTTCTGTAGTTCTTCCTGCTTAGATTCTCACGATCAGTTAATGCATTTTGGCGGTGAACTGACACCTTGAGCTAGAAGAGCTACGACACAAATTGCTTCATTTTTAGCTATTACAATTCATTGTATAGTTTCTAAAATGGCTCAAAACCCTTTAAAACTATGCCTAAATGATTCCAAACAGTGGAAAAGACATTGTACTGTACAACAGGTTATGAAAAGTACTCTCATAAACATGTTCTAAAAATGAATAACGTGCATCTCCACCCAAAGCGCGTAGTAAATTATTTGCCACCGTAAACCCATTTGAAACTATCAATACTCATTAAACTGTCAATTACAGAACGCACAATCAAAAAAGAGCGGGAGAGAAAAGGACAAACCAAAAAGCTTACACCCCTTATTGGATGAGAAATATTACCATTTTTCAATTCCACACTCGCATACACAAACGGCACGCAATTCTCGTGCCTCCGCCGCAATAAAAGGGAAGAAATAAAAGGACAAATAAAACATGAAATTTAAAGTGAAAAAAGCTTAACCTCCAAACGCACAACACTCAATGTATCGTTTCCAATGTTCAAAATGCACGGCCAGTGCGGGGAAAACACACACAAAAACACACAATCCCATTACGATCAGCGCGCGCGTTCCACCGCGTGGATTGTTGTTTTTTATGTATGTTTTTATTATTTTATTGTCACCACTTTGCGTAAAGACCGCGTAATTCATGGCACCGGTCGCGGCGCTCGCCATTTTGCAACGCCACCGCATCGCCTACTCGGGGCTGAAAATAGGCCACACGCAAGATGATGAAGCATTGGAAAAGGATTTGCAGGGGTTTTTGTGACGCGGGTTCGTTTTGCGCTTCGTGTGTGTGCTAAGTGTGCGTGTCTCTTTTGCATAATGGTGTTGTATTAGTGACCCCCTCCCCTCCCCTCCTGCGGGTAAACAAGGAGTGTAAAAAGGGCGATGAAGGCGATCACAAGTCCGACCGAGAGCCAGCCGCCTGCCAGCATCCCATATCCGGGAAGCATTATCGAATTGCCGAAGACAAATCATTTTTATTGCACTGGAAAGCCATCGGTGCGGTCGAACCAGTGCCTCTCGGTGGTGGTGCCAGTTGGTGTTAAGCGTGTCGTAGGATTTCCCTTCCAGGCATATGGCCATTTAGCTGGGGAGTCGATAGTAAAAAAAAAGCCAAGCTGCGGCTGGTTATCGAATTATGCTCACACCCGGAAGCTCAATTTTCAATCGCCAAACCTGGGAGATCCAGCCCGCACACAAACGATTCGATTATTACCGATTGTGACAGTGCGTGTGTGTGTGTGTGTAGAGCAAAAGGAAGCCCGGAAAAGTGTGCAAATGTTTTGTCAAGTGATTTTTCCTCCGCACTTTTTGTCGGCTTCCCCCTCTGTTGCGGTTTAACTTTAGACTTTACGGGGGCAGCCATTCGGTAGGGAAGCTTACTTGCATCCGCTCGTCCGTCACGTCCGCTTTTCCGAAATACGTGGTAGTGTAGGTGGTGGCAATGGCAATGGAGTGATTTTATTTGCGAAACAGCTAGCGCGCGCAAAGCGGAAGCCGTCCGGAAGGGTTCCCGTTGGACGATCGCGCGGTTGATGTATTGGCCGTTAGTTTCGCTGCGGGTTATGCGGTTTTATTGGTTTTGTTTGCATAAACCGCCACCCCTTCCCCGTGGACAGTGGTGCAAGTGGATGGACGCGTGTATGATGAAATTATGGCTTGGTGGGTTTTTGGTAGAATTTTTGTGTGAACGGATTTGTTTGGGTTTTTTCTATTTTGTACATCGATTGATGAATGAGTTGTGTGAATATCGGTTCGGGTTAATAAACAGAGTGTGGAGCAAGTGTATTTTTCCTCTTTAGACCAGCTTTTTTGGGCACAATTTCGGTGACAAATTGCACGTAGTTTAAAAAATTGGGATAATAAAAGTTCGTTCAAGCAACGATTTGGTACAGACATTTAACAAAGAAAGGCACATTCTGATTCTAAATATTACCTTTCAACATGCTATTTTCTACGTAAATTTATGTTAAAATTCATGCAATTCATTTAAAATGCCATTAAAATTGGTAGATATTTACAACAATATAATCAACTACTAGCCCTGTTTTTAGCAATTAAATAGGTTGAAGAAACTCCCAACTGGTTTGTTTACTGAGGTTTTTTCAGGAGTTATGATAGATGTAGGAAACATTCTTACGATAAATGAACTTAATGTGAAGGGAATTGGTCTTTAGAGCAACCTTTTTGGACAAATTCAATAGCCCGTCCGGCACCGCCGGCACCACGGCGTCCAATTCCCATTATTTAAAGTTAACTTCCATTTAGAAAGAGTCGAGAAAATGTCCCACAAATTATGTATCACAATCAATCACTACAACCTTAAAATAATCTCCATAGTTTGAATGTTTCCTAAACAAGCAATACTAGGTTGAACGTTTTAATAATAACTTTTTGATGATAACACCCTCCAAAACCTTTGCTCTGTCTAGAATCTTATCCACAAGCAATTACAAACTGCTGTTAAAACACGGTCTCTTAAACAGGGCAGAACAGTAAAACTCATAGCACGCTAATCGTGTGGCTATTACTGCCCCACACAGAAGCATAAGTTTTTTACGACTCATTTGGGTAACTTTTAGACACAAACACACCCAAACCATTCACCCATCGGCAACCCATTTAGCTTGAACCGAAATGACGTGCTGCGCCATAAAATCAAGACACCGATAGCACTGCTTAAACCGATGATGAAGCATTAATAACTTCAACTTTTCCAACGCCCGAATTCCACGCCCGATTGTGCACAGTGAAATGGTTACAACAAAAGTGAGTAGGGTAAATTATAGCAGTGCGGGCTATTTCGGGAGTTCGGAAGATATGGAATGCGGGTAGCCCGGAATCCCTTCAGCTTTGCTTTTGTTTGCAGGCTCTTTTCTCCATCATCCCTATGGCCACATCAGCATCAGCACGCGGAATCATAATGTGGATTTACCCTGGCTGTACTACAGATGGACAAGCAGCTCATCTCCAATTCACCACAAGCTTCTCACTTGCAATCATACCCCTAAATCGGAACCAAAAAACCCTCCTATCTGGGAGGTACACACAAACCTCCCGCTTGCGTCACGGCAGAATCTAGTAGAGTATAATTTAATTTATAATACTCTTACATCGGCTACACCTCTACCACATGCGGAGGGGCTACAGTGTTCCTTCCAACTGGTGCAAATGCTGACGGTGGTTGGAAAAATGGAGCATAGTGAGCGGTGGCCAGGATGGCAATAAATTTTCAATATTTACAATCAAAACTACACCCGTACGGACGGACACACATATCCCAGCTCTGCGTAAGCGTAACATGGCGAAGGGCACTGTAGGATGGATGGGAAGGGAATTGGTTTTTGAATAATTTCACCATAACGAAACAATGACCTCCGGTTGTCCGGATGCGTACTGGGAAGCCGCACTCTCCCCGCTGCCTTCTTCTCCTCCTAATCCAAATCCATTTGTTGCTGGAGCCTGCACTCCCGTCCCATCACAGGGGGGGAGGGGGGGGGGGAGAAAGGGTACTTTGTTATTCTTCTACCGGGCAGAGATAGTCAAAAATGGTATAGCCACAATAAAATGGTTAACAACTGGCAACTACTGTGTGTGTGCGCCAGTTTTAGGGGTCGTATTTCACGTGCTGGATGTTATCTCCGAACTACACCGATACACCGGCGCTCACACACACACACCTGATAAGTACCCGAACCCTTCTGGAGCTTGCAAATCTACCTTTTTTTTATTTCTGTGTAGATTTTCTGCATTTTTTTGCACCTCCCCCTCATACACTCTCCTCCACAGCTCAGGACACACAGCTTGTTCATCATCTTACGTACAGCAGGAACGTACTCGGAACGTATCTGCTAATGGATACGTAAATGCGTCCAGCACAATCTGTGCCTAAATTTACACCAGTTTATCACTTGAGCGAGAAATTAGCTAGCCCGAGAGCTCTTTGGACGAGTACGGAGGGGAAGGCTCCAGGGGATATGATGTGGGATTTTAAGTTTTCTAAGCCTGGGAAGAGGATTGAAAGTATAGTGGCAGAGTCAGGGCAGTGTACGGTAAGGCACAGTTAGCCGATAAGCTAGCCGGGATGAAATTCGAATTTCACAGTCTTACACTTAGAGCTTATGAGAAGCTGTGGAAGCAAACACAAGGGTTATTATTATATCGTTTGTGCGTTGGAGGTAGACATAGCATTGCAGTGTGTGTGTTTTTTTTTTCAATTATGTTTTACAGCAATAGTAAGTGTTTCTATGAGTTAGTAAGTAGTAAGTAATTGTTTAATGAAAATCGAGTACATACAAATTATTTTGCTTATTTTCATTACAGCTATTTGCATCATGTAGTGTTAGATATCAGATTGGTTGGTTGAGGACGTTCATACATGAATTAGAGCTTAGAAATAGATAATCTTAAATGGTTTGGATTTCAGCAAAGAAACGAGAAATTCAATGAAGCATTAAAGCCTACTCCAAGAGGCACCTCACTTAATGTTTGATTGTTTGATCGAGAGTTTTTTTTTTTGTAGTTCTTCATGGTTGAACTTATATCAAAAGTCCTTTTGCTGACACATCACCTTGCTGTGGGTGAAACATAAAAGTCATTAATACTCATAATATGAACCCAAATATAATATCTTCTATTATTCAATCTCGTCCGTTCTGCTACGTTTTCCCAATATGTGATGTATGTGTTCATCATAAAACATACTTGTTAATAATTATTAACGTTAGATTCGATCTGTCGGTGTTATCTACCGTGATTCCCGACAGAGCGCGGTACAAACGCGTAGTGTGGGAAGCATCCAATACCGATCGAGCCGAATATTCCCGATCGCTCAAAGGCTCCCGAACAGCGTGGCTAAGGCAATGACCGAAGGCCACTCTTTCGCGGTAGCCCGAGTCAAGCGATTGATTTTTAGCGTCGCAATAAAATAATAATATAGACTGCTTAAGAAAACGCTTGTTTTTGAATACCAAATACTACTACGGGCGAAAGAAAGAGTGCTGTTGCAATAGTTTGCAACAATACTTATGACCTTAAAACATACTCAACAACTTCCTTGCAAAAATTTTGGCGCTATTTAATTAGGACCAAAATCCTTGAAAACTTTTAACGCCTCAAACATAAGCAACGGATTAGCAAACTCTTTTGTTCTGGGTCTTTAAAGTTTTCCATTATTCAGCATCTTGTAAACATTTTGAAGATATCAAACTTTGGAGAATTAAAGGATTAAAGAACCGCTAAAGATCAACAAAACTTTGAATTCAAATGATCAAAAACACTTTGCCAGCAAACAACCTTACTCATGCGTAATAGTCTATTAGTTTTAGCAACATAACCCACACCCAACGCTAGTGAGGGATCCACACACACACACACACATTCTTTGAAGCGACAAAAACCCATTGACACGTTTTAATTGTGTTTAAAAATTGATCCAAAACACCAACCAACTGCACCCGTCGTTCATTATTCAGCTTAAAACCGTACCGTATTTTGTGCTGTAAAACGCAATCCACCTTTGCTAGTGTTGGGATGGGGAAAAAAAACTGCACGCTAATGCTTCATACAAAGCTCGGCGGAGGGCCTCCTCTCTCGCCATCTCTCTCTCTCTCTCTCTCCACCAGCCTCACTCACCTGAGGATGGTTAGGAATTATTTATCTGCACAAAACCGGGCACCGACTAGGCAGCAGAACGTTCCGGCTTAGTGGGGGTTTTGCCATTGTATGTCGTCGCCGGGCGGGCATTATTACTGCATGGAATATTTCTTCCCATATTTATCCCACCCCGCCCCGCCGTGTCTGGAGCCTGGCTTTGCCCTGGCTTGGCTGGAATGAAATTAATTCCTGCTCATCCTGTATGCTCGTGCGATGTGCGGGAAGGTTCTCTGGGTGCGGTTTGTACCTTTCTCCCCCCCCCCCCCCCCTTATGCAGTGCAGTGTGGTAGGGTAGTGTTGGAATGCACTCAGAGGTCAAGAATAAAGGATTTTGATGACTAGTGCCCTCGCCCACTCCCTTTAGTCTCTAACCAACTCCCATCTCATCTGTTCATTTGTAGGGACGATTGGAGCAGCGATAAACCCAAACCAGCCCACAAAAAGCTAGAAATTCACAAACTGTCAACTACTGCTGGTGTTTTTGCTTCAACGAAAGCTCTAACAAAGAGAGAGAGAGAGAGAGAGAGAGAAAGAGCAAAGAGAGAAAGCAAAAAAAGACTTACAGTACACATGGCTCACGATGGACAGGAGGTTTATGACATATTTTATTGGAAAACGAGGTTCGATGGACACACGCACGCTCATCCATCCGCACTAGCCGCCGAACCAAACCACGTGAGTAATACACTTTTGTTCTAGCTCCATACCACCATACGGTCGTCCCTTTTTGTACCCTTTTGTTTTTGCCTCATTCGTCTTTCATTTATCTCGGCGCGGGTCACAAAGCTAAGGATGAATTCTGACACTCCCCCTAACCGTCCAACCCATCCCCGAGGCCAGCGTGCCACCCCGGGCTTTGTTATCTCTGCGGTAGGTGAATTTTAATGAACGATAGCAGGGTAATCCCTCTTTTATGATTTATTTATGGCTGCAATTTGGAAACGATGTACTATCGTACTGCCAACTCCGCTCCATCCCTGACGAATCCTGGACCCGACGGGCCACCGCACGGACTGTGTCCGCTGCTGAATTGTCCAGCTCTTTCCCTTCTTTTTTTTTTTTTTGGGTTGCCCCGCTTCAGTTCAGTGTAATGCGATGGGCCACAACGATGGTCGTTCACATCCGTTGGCATCTGAAATACGCAACCGAAAACAAAGCACACCAAAACAACCCCACTATCAATGCCGGTGGGCAAAGAATGCTGCATTGTGGGGAGCGGCCGGTATGGTTTTGTGTTTGGTACAACTAAAAATGAATTGTTCTATTGTGATGAACGGTCGAGAGGTCGAGAGGAAACCGAGTGAGGATAACTGGACAGATTACACAGGTTTACGAGCAGGTTGTGGCAAAAAGTGAATCGACCGAAAGCTGCCAAGTGGCTGTTGAAATTGATGACGAGTTCATGAAACAAAGTGTATTGTTAAATTGATGAAAAAGTAGTTATTAAGTGAGTTAGTAGGTCATTAAGCAATTTAAGCAAGGAAGAAAGTAAAACGATATTGGGAAAGGTGAGAAGTGGTTCGAGATATAGAAGTAAATAAACATAAAAAAAAAACTTCCATAAATAATAAGTGAATAAGTAAATAAGTAAGAAAAATCAACATTGCATCAAGCATAGTTTTAGGTCATTAAATAGCTAATCAAATTAAAGAATGAACGATCAAAATCGTCATAATATTTATCTAAATAACTGAAAATAAATAAAAAGAAAGAAATCAAATAAAAAAAAAACATATCAATATATCTCTTTTCATATTGTTTCAAGGAAACATAGAAACGAGTACATAAACAAGTAAATAAGAGTGTTTATAAATAACCCAAAGCTAAGATAACCAATTGAAAAATAATGGAAACACAAATAAAAACACAAAGCATATGAAAAATATAAATATGAAACATAATATTTGCAAATAAAAACAGAAAATAAGTAAAATGATAATAGAAACAATTCAGAGAGTAAACAAATAAAAAAATTACTTAAAAAGGAAACAAAACATAACATAACATGATTTAAAAGCATTCAAGATCTCAGACCCAAACCAACTCTCTGTCAACTATTTTTCGTATGACGCGTACGTTTAATTAACCTTCACTTTAGTCATTAATCTTCATTCTTAGCTCACCCCTTTACTTCCCTTTATTTCTTCTACTCAATAGCAAACTTTCCCAAAACACTGCCCTGAATCAATTTACCGCTCATTTTCGATTCCACCCATTCCGTCGAAAGATTCGTTCCTCCCACCTCCCGTTCGGTGGAGGGAAGCGGTGCATTTTGTTACGCTTCGTTTCACCTAAGCCATTTGTTACCCATGTTAACCGGCACACCGTGTATGGGCCTTGCTTGCTGAAGGACATTACGCAAGCAGGTTGAAGGGTTTCATCTCACATCAATTCGGTATCTACCGCGTTTAATAATGGAAAGGAACGCATCATCCCCGCTCCCAAGACAATCTTTCGCTTTAAGATCGAAAGCTGTGAAGTGTTTGTTAAACTTTGTTTCGGGACAACGTATTTCTTTTGCATTGACGTACCGGCTCTACACCCCCGGAGGCAGTCACGATGTGTTTGTTTGAAAACAGTTTGCAAAAGAATGTCAATAACCTATTAATACGCGGCCTCCCACACCCCCCTTCTTTCTTCTTCCTGTATCGTTGGCTGAGTTTTGAAGCAAGCCTACGGAGTAGTTAAGCAAAAGCGACTGAATTTTGCTTCAAGTATCGCGCTGCGCCAGTCAAGATTAGCACAACTTTTTTAATATAAACTTTTCCAATTCACGAGTAGCTGGAGAGGGTTTTTGCACTCCCATTTTGGTGGAATCATTAAACAAGGGTTACGACTGACGAGCATGTTACTTATTGTTTTACATTTCAATCGATTTTGAGCCGTAAACTGTGATGTGATGTGGTGCCGAACACGGACGCAAATGAGGCTTCCGTGGTGAATGAACTGTGCAGACTGAGCGATCGCTTGCGGCTCGCTCCACCAAGTGACACAGTTTTGAAAAGTCGCTTAAAACCCGTGTGAGCGAGATTATGAATTCATAAAGCCTTTTGCGAAAAGTTTTGTCATTAAATCGTATTTTGTTTTAAATGCTCGCGTTCAAACGTGAACCCATGTTGAGCAACTCAACACCGTCGTTTAGTGTCGCCGTGGGAGAATCCATCCTCTTGCTGCACGTAAACCAGCAGCACACACGCACACACGCACCCACACACACAAATCGGAACCGCTCCGGAACGCACTCCTGTACCAATAGAAATTAATTAGAATGTAGAACTTTCAATTGAATGGGTTCTACATTCTTACTAGAACCTTCTAGTAATCACGCTGGAAAAACACGTGTTCTTTCGGGCGCGCAAAAGCATCGCGTAAAAGTAGCGCAAGATTGAAATTGATGATCGAAATAACCATTTCGCTGAGCTGCGGTAGCCCGCCCGATGTAAGTGTAATGAACACGCGTTCCATCCAGCCCTAGTTCCCCAGCGGGGAAGACAGTGGTGTCATGGTGGTTGCCTTTTTCTTTTGCACCGTATCGTTTTCTCCTCACCCTCTGCTTTAATAATGGAAGATTGCATTAGCGGAGAAGCACCAATTAATTAATGGGTTTTTTTTTGCTAGATCAAATGCTACAGTAGAGTATGCGAGGTGATCCTTCCGTTGAAATAACTAGCGTAGATTAATATTGAACTACATGGTGCTGTTACACATATACATCGACTGGGAGTGCGTAGTTGTCTTTTAATAAGGGTAAATTTAAGACATGTTGTCAGTAAATCGTTTTACAAATTGATTGAAAAACATTTATTGGAAAACTGTTGAAACAGAAAGAATGTTAAGATCATCATAATAATTTAGCAACTGCAACAAAACCGATTAAGAACAATGTAGACAAATAATGACAAATACACGCTTGAAGTAATACATCAGAACTCTTCATTATTTCTTATTTGTCGACAGTTACGGATCGAAGACTGTTTGAAGTACCAATTTTAACGTAAGATGGCCAACAGCTTCCAAACATGATGCAAAGGATTTGTAGACGATTTAGTTTAAGCCATCCCATTGAAAAAAAGGCAGAAATACGACAAGTGGCGCCAATAATTCTCATTTAAGTGTTTCACTAAACCCAAGCCTATCGATTTACATCATTTGGTTCCAAAAATGACCATTATACTTTGTTAGATTATTATTAACGGTTGGAGAATGAAATAAAAATGAAGATAGGTCCTGAATTAAACCATTTGTTCATTTTAAAAGTTAGGAAATAAGCTCTATAGTTGTTTTCTCTGTATCATACCTACTTCATGCCACCAGATCTTACATGTTAGACGTATTAAACGTGGTATACGGTAGCCGAGCCTTATGCTGAGCATCACAAACCAAGTCCAGATGCGAGCAAAAGCCCGACAAATCTATTAACGATCAACCTAACTGCCGGTCTGCATTCTGGTAATGGTTACACTTTCTCCATGGACGCAAGACCACCCGAGCAACGACGCCATGTATGCGTTTTTTACTTCATGAAACCAATGATCCATTCGTGGCAAACCCACACTCACAGTTTTCTGGCATCATGCGCTACATCCATGCCGGCCAGTCTAACACACTTCCGGCAAAGAAAGTCTATTACTCGAAGACACCATGCGATGGAAGTTTTTGGTGGCAGCAGTAACAGCAGCGAGCACATCCCATAAACCTTGTGCACTTGAGCATCTGTGCCGTACCGTACCGGGACGAGACCATGCAGCTCCTACATGGTTTAAGTTCCTCTGCAGCACTGGTCGCATATTTTAAGCGATGCAACACGCACTGACTGGTCGGTTTTGGGGGTGCGATCCATTTTACAATGCTGCTCACGCTCTGTGTGGTCAAACAGGGAGGCAAACGTTCATTTGCAGCCTTACTCAGAGAATGCGGGACAAGTAGGTGAGCAGGGAGAAGGGGGTGAGCACGCGGAGTGAACGATTTGTTACGGTTGTTCTTTTGCTCTATTGGTGGTTAGTTGTTTTTTGGGGAGTTTTCGTGTTTGTAATTCTCATCGTTTGCAAGAATGTTTGGTTAGTATTTCTAAAGGTTTTTTAGATTTTGACCTTTTTCACTTTTTTGATTATCTATTACCTACTTAATTGTTCACTTATTTATCTTCTTTTTCTTCATAGTCTGTGAAGTTTTGTGTGCTTTTTAAAAAAATAAGTCTTTGTTTTCTCATTGGTCCTATTTTTAACGGGATTTAATGCCTTTATTATACTTTCCCTTGCCCTCGCATCTAGTTTTCATGACATTTTCATTCTACATTGGGCGGCAAAGCACAAACCTTAAATCCTTACTCCCTTTCCACGGTTGACTCAACCACCAATGTACCACCACCGTATCGAAACGCACGCATGGGCGAAACACTTTTTGCTACCTCCGTCAACCAACGGCTGGATGGTGTTTTATCAGCTTTCCTGCCGGCGACAGACAGCCACGTCATATTTCGCAGGCATCACCATTAGACAATATTGTTGATATCCCTGTACCACAGTCACGGCACGTGTTGGTGTGTAGCACCATTCCGTGAGAATGTCAATTAGAATGCGTGCGATGTGTGAGCTGTTGAGGTTTACTTGTTTCTGTAAAATCTAAAACGCTTCTTCACTATTCCATCAGGGGCTCCGAACGAGAAAGGATTTCTTTCGACCCACCAGAATGATATGATAGAAAGGGGTAGAGTGATTCAATTCGGTTACGCTGTTATTGTTCTGTTGACCGTGGCTAATCCAGCGCATTCAAAGGCGTCACACGAGTTGAGGGAATTTATACTAACTGATTGTGTATTGTGGCTATCATACCAGCCGTACGTGGACGAGGCAGAAATTCAGTTCGTACTTCATACGCAGTTACTGCATATTCTCTTCTAGTTGAAATGAGCTGCGGAATTACGACGAACATTTGCAGTGGAAGACTTATTTATTACCAAAAAGTCGAATAGACATACGGGTCATGGGGACATTGGAGGAGCGTCTAATGTACGACGACCAAAGTTGCACTGATGGTTGGGGGGAGTCTTATGTATGTCGACCCAAATGGAGCAGGGATAGGGAGTCTTTTGTTTGACGACCAAAGTTGCACAGGAGGGAGTCTGTTACCGTTTTTTACAACCCAGGCTGGACACAATTGGCAAACTTGCATGCAAAAGTTGAGAATCCAGATTGAATGCAAGTCTTAAAATTGCATACAAAATAACTGAAAAACTCGCCTCTGCTGGGCCATAGAGTATGATAGAAAGTTCGATAAAAAGAACTTTCAGGATTTTCCAAGTCACTTTCAAATGTCATCATTGTTATTCAAAGTCACTTTCAAATGTCATCATTGTTATTCACCGCATGCAAGATGATAATCCACATCAATCAATGTGATATTTCTTCTCCATCATAATAATTTTGAATTTCTTCATCAAGATTTTTAACACGACTTAAGCTGGATTGAATTTGACAGTTCTTTGTTGTGTTTTGAAACTGAAATTTCATTTTGAAGCAAATACACCAGCAGCTATTGAAAAAGATGTAAGATGCGGTAAATAACTATGTGCACATTCGAAAGTGACCTGGAAATCCCTGTATTGTATAACCCAAGTCGTAATATTGTATGCAAAATGAGTAAAAAAATCGTCAGGATTGGAGCACGGATTGCGTAAAACGTATTTTATAGTGTTAAATCATTAAAATTTAAAATTCACAATCAGGGCGAGATTTTCAGTACTTTTGCATGCAATTTTAAGACTTGCGTCCAACGTGGGTTAGAAGTTCTTTTCGCCCAGGTATCTTAATCATTTTCAAGCATCAACCCCAATCCGCAAAAGCTCACTTTTGCCGCGATTTACGACCAAGCGAAAATAAAAAGTTTAGGATTTGTATGGGGCGAACACATATGTGTTCGTAAATCGCGGCGAAAGTGAGCTTTTGCGGGTTGGGATTGCACAAGGTAACTAGAACTGCAGATTGAACTTTTAGGGCATAATTACCGTGCAACCAGACATTCCGCCAAATGGCGTCACGCCGTGAAACCAAAATCAATGACATTTGATGATATTCGATGAGAATTTCATACAAAATAATTAAGTTAAGTTTTACGGCGAATACAGTTACACATGTAGCTCCTGTACGTATATGTACACATCAGTTACATGATTTTCCTTCAGATCGGACAGGGCGAAAAATATATCGCAGATTTATTGCATTCGATGAATCCAGGTAAAATCAACGTTTTGAAGCACCACTTCGTAGCCTTGGCATTCAATTTGGGAAAGTGTACCACGGTCTAGATATACATTGTGCAATCCTGCAATAGTCCCATCGTATGACACACACTGTCTGCCCCACCGAATACTAGGTGGAGCAGGGTGAGGGTTGACTTCACTGCGACAAAATGAAATTGAACAATAATTCCGTATGCAAACCGGCATGATGGTTGGGTTGTTCATGTGTGTCCTATTCGTATAAAACGCATCCGCAACCCCAACAGTAGCATCAGTCGCTTCACAACAATCTAACAAACAAACTTCACAAGTCTTTCGAACGTCAGAGTTCCCCACAAACCCCAACAAGCATCATGTCTACCAAGATTGTGGTAAGTGTCCTTTACTCCTTCGAAGCTGTTCTAGTCGAGCTTTTAATTCTTTAATTCCATCCCACTCCTTAAGATTTGCCTGGTTGTGTGCGTGTTCGGTGCTGCTTCGGCTGGTGTTTTTCCAGTGGCAGCTCCTCTTGCTGCGGCAGGAGTCGTCGCACCGTACGCCACCTCCTACAACGCGCACACCGTCAACCATGCGGTAGCGGCCCCGGTCGTTGCGGCTGCTCCGGCCGTCGTTGCTGCCCCGGCGGCACGCTTCGTAGCTCCGGCTGCTCCTGCTCTGGCATACACTGCTGCGGGACTGCCAGCTTACAGTGCCTACACTGCCGCAGGTCTGCCAGGCTTCGGTGCCTACTCGGCCTACACTGGACTGCCCGCTCCGTACGTTTTCTAAGGCACGCGTTGAAGCATACACATTGGCAAGGACTGAACATTGGGGTTCTGTCGAGAGACTGCTGATCGTTCGTACTGACGCTCTTTTCCTGCATCTATGATCTTTTGTAAATACTGTTCTTCCTGCTTAACTCAATTCTTGTCACAATCAAAATATAACGCCTTTTTAGAAGGAATGTTCCTAAACATGGACAAATGCTTTACATATCTGCTAAGTGCATCCGAAATCCACTTCTAAAAAGAATTCTTGGCGTATTATTATCGAATTTGCTCCTTCTAGTAATCGTTTACAGAGGTCCCATATAAAGCCAACCCCAGTCTAGTGTCCAAAGTGAACGATAATTGCCTACTCAATTTCCACTAATCTAATCGATGTCGTACACCGACCAATCGAACCATTTTTATCGAACGAACTAATTATGCCTATTATAATAATTAAGCTCAATGAATTCGCTCACACACAAACCAACTAACCAGCCATTGATCGATAAGGGCTCAAGCCCCCGAAACCGGCCCACCAGTCACGCTAGGGCTAGGGTTTTTCTACTCAAGCATTGGCCAACGCTGGCTGACGGTCTGGTGACCTTGTGATGGATCGAAAATCTAATTCCAGCTCCAATCTCAAAAGCACTGTTCGAAGGTCTGCACCGATAGTGTCAACTCATCGTGTAACAATTATAAACAAGATGCCAAAGATTACGTGACCGAACTCATGCATTTCTTGTACAAACGGGGGCTTATAAACTTTAAGGGCTTTACTATACTATGGTGTGATTTTATACCACAAAGATGTCCAATCACACTGGCGATGAATAACAACACACCGATGATGGACGAAGATCGTGATTGCAGATCATGTTCTGATGCTCGATCGCGTTCACAACGTAAAGGTTTAGCTTTGGATAAATCAACCCTACGCCACACCACCGCATCAAGCCCCGCGACTTACCCTAACAGCTGTTGGCGGCGGGTCAAGCCCTTTCGAGCTGACCGTGAGTTATGCTGAAGAGCAATTGAGCGAGCGCTTGCCTAGCAGCTGCGCTCTGTAAGATGTTCGAATTTTTGCTACACATTTCAGGTCCCGTTCGATCTTTGCCGCCTTTCTGCCCTGCAGGAGCAGACGGAGCGTGCCCTTTACAAAAAAAAGCACACAATGTAGCACACACTCCGAGTGATATGTGTGGACGGGCGAAAAACCGTACCAAAACCCTATTTGTAGGTCACCGAAATGCACCGCCGTTTGTGTTGCGCAACCCGTGTCAGTCGATAAAATTGAGTTTATTTTCAATTTTCTCCAACAGTTAGGGGCCCTTTTAGGCCGGCAAATGAACGATTATGGGTCGCCCTGCACTCCTGCGACGACCATTCCAAGCGTAACGAGCTCCAGTGGCGGGGGCCACGCGAATGACCTTCCGATTGAGAAGTTTAATTTCCTTCCCGTGCTCACCGTCGCCCACGATGGAGCGGTGGAAAAAAAAAGTGGAAAAGACATAAATGTAACAGAACGTGATCGTGCGTGATGACGATCGATGATGGAGAGAGGGAGAGAGAGGTTAATTATCGATAATTTGTTGAATGTTCTTAGTCCGGAGACACACACTACCGGACTTGACTGCTTGGGACCTGTCTGTTCGTGATTCACACGGAACAATATCCTACTTGAGTCATGGCCGTTGAGCTATTTTTAGCGCTCGAGTGCAGTTTTCACACGAACTTTTATGATCGATCACAGCGCAGCTTCAAGGAAGGCTGTAGCTAAAGGCTCTTGAGCTTAAGGAAGTAATCAACGTCTCGCCCAACAATGCCATATGCGTAAAAAGTTGTGTCCTGTAAGTTACGTTTTCATCATTATTGTCCGACCTTATTTGAAATTACTTTGGTTTTTGCCATGTATGAAAAGGATCTGTTGATGAAATTGTTCTGTTCTGAGGACAGACTTATAAGATGTGTACAAAGAGATGGTCCGAGGAGACATCCAGGGGGATTTATTAGTGTATTTTTGTATTGTAATATTTTCTAAGTTCTATGTTCCATTATATCCATTATAAGTCATTGAAAGCCAAACTCACAAGTGGTACAGGCAGGCCTTGACCGATAACGGTTAGTGAGCCAAAGGAGAAGATGTTCCATTATCTTTGAGTAATATTCGGAGGATGTCTATATAGAGTTATACGATGATGAAACAGTGACTCAGTTATCCTGAAATCTTCTTAAATACGAAGAACATCCTGAAATATCTTGATCCATTCAAGACCTCGAATGTATACCAACTTTACCGTCAATAATCATCTTAGTGTCTTTCAATAGTCCTTCATCTGTGTAATATCTCGTGTAAATGAAGCAAAGGATTAATACACCCAACAATCTCCATTCTCACTTCAGCCAATCAGTCCACTTACTGTTAATCCAACGTTGAGACCATTTAGTAGCCGCTACGGATAATCGCACATATCCATTCGTGGACCAAGGCAGTAACTTGTTCCTACACAACCATAAATTAATTCTTTCCTCACGTGATTCAGTTCAATTCTTAAGCGCTGTCCTTCATCCAGGTAACAAGATACTTAGCTGCGAGTGACTTACAGCAAACTGAGCAATAATCTCCCAGAACATGAGTCGGCAGCGTAAAGCCGGCACTGTGTCGGCTGCAAGCCAATCAATAAATTTGCTCGCCAAAATGACTCTTGTGCTGCCCGCGAGCAGTTCATAGGTCGCACCGGCCAACCGCAAACCCGCCCAAGTGCACCGATCGCAACGCAACGACCCTTCGAAGGTCCGGCCAAGAACTGTCAATAACCTACGAGGGTTCTATTGCACCGCTCGTTGTGTACACCGGCACTGGGAAAAGTGATCGCGATCGCATACGCGTTTAACTCGCCCGATGATAATGCAAATCGCGGTGCGCCACGCGCTAGAAATTCCATGCAAATGCTTCACCCAAAGAGTGTCTGCCGCTGCTGTGGGACGAATCGCCCCAGGGACTATTAATCAATTTTATAGCATTCTCATAAATGTTATGAAATGCGTCGCGGCAAGCGGCGGCGTCGTGGCGGCTGGCCGATTGTGATCTCCCCTCAGACCGAGGCGAGACCGGTGGACCAGTTTCTGCCGAGAATATTGTAACGCTACGAGCATATTCACTACATGTTTGAGGTGGTACCCGGACAAACGCTGGTATGTTTGCAGAAAACACACCACCGCACACTTTGAGCTTCGTTAGCTGATTGGAGCACCCAAGCAGTAAAACACTTCACAGTCAAAGAACCGCTGAGAGCTGAGAATATGATTTATCGACTTTACGTCCCACTGCCAGAATCATTCCCCTGCCACAGCGAGCTTTTTCCACCGCCATCAATGCTTACCGGGTTGCGTAATTGAGCCGGACCGGAGCGATTGCACGTTCTTTGTTTCAATTCGGCCCATTCCATCTGTCATGCTGCCACGTGACACGCTCCAAGTACTCGGCAACGACCTCAAAGGGTGTATGTGTGTGTGTGAAGCTAGAACACAAACAACCGTGATAAGTATCGCGGGGTGAGCGATATCGAGTGCCGTTGTGTTTTTTGTTTCTATTGGACATTCCACATCGTGCAATTATTGAGCGTCGCAAAGAATTAGGAACAATTTATCATCCCTTTAAAGGTAAATCCGTAACCAGCATGATGGTGTAGCCACTCACAAGTCATTGTCACCTCCGAATCGGAGTTGGGCGATTGGGGCGGTCCGTTCGATCGCCATATACGCGTGCGTCTATTTGTGGCAATCTTAGATGTGATTTAATTGATCGCAACCATTCCGAAGTTTGCTGGTTGCTTTGGTTGCTTGTTTGTAGGAAGTTTGCTTGCTTGGTAGAATGATTCAGCAACAAAGACTGTAAAGACTTTCTTTCGTGTTCTATTCGAAAATTCTTGCTCCGATAGCTCCCTCCACAGCGGCAAACATTCCAGACCCAATTAGATCCCTTTCAGCACAAGATCATTTCAATCAAACCAGACGTAAAGGCAAGCTCTGTCTGTCTGTGGACGTTTGTTGCGTTTGTACGAAGCAAGCGATAATGTCACCCCGCTAACAACACCAGCACGGAGCAGGTCGCTTTATCGTTGACATGACAGTACTCTGCTCGGGTCGCTAGAGCACTCCACCAAAGTCCCTTTCGTTAGCGTTCAGCATAACAAGCACAAGCAGGGAGGCTCGTTCGGCAGGCGAAAAGGGAAGCTCAACCGTTGCCGTCCACCACGGTTACGCTCGAGCGCCCGGTTTGGGCCCTAAGATGTAAAAGTTCAGCCTGGACGGTGCACAACTCACACGGCTTACGCACAGCAGCGCGCAGCCGATCACCCGATCCGGCCAATTGAATGCAATGTTGCAATTTACAGTGATTAAATTTATAATAAAGTCTTGGAACGCTCCAGCGTCCACCGTTGGTCGTTGGACAACCGCAAACAAAACGTTACCATTAGGATTTAATTTTGTCAACCCATTCGTACCCGTCGATCGGGTGTGTGTGTGTGTGTGCGTGAGGTTGTGGTGCAAAACTGTGCACGAACATGATTGGTGGGCGATCGGTAAAAAGCGGTGACACTTTGCCGTATTTGCATTTGCCCCAGTCCGTTTCGCTTGCATGGTCAATCTGCACAAATTTAACCTTCGCTGTAATTAGTTTGTATCGATCGTGACACGCTCTGAAGGTTTTGGGATTGTGGAGGATTAAGGATATTTTGCCAAAATGTCTTTAAAACTTTTAGTTGACAACTAAAATAGAACACCGTTTAAGCGACAAAGGTTAAGGACTTTGCACTCAGATAAAGCTACTAGCAACTACTCCCATCTTAAAAAAGGGGAAAACAATCGTGCTGACAAGATTAACCAAACCATTCGACACCGTTCAAACACAACCTGTTCTTCATGCACACACACACTGCGCATACAATCGCCTACCGGGCGCGCTTAACGTTTTGCGCGTACGCTCGAGTTGCGCGAGTGAACGCAAGCTTTCACGAATTTATTAGGTGCGTAAGCGCGTCAAGCGCAACACAAAAAAAGCACACTAACAGATTTATTGCCTGCAGGAAGGGTTGACCGCGTTCACTAACGCACTCACAGGAAGTGGATATAATTTCACATGCTTACGCATGTTGCTTGTTTAGTTTTTTTTTTTTTCAAACTGTGTGATCAACTCTCCTTTCCAATACTTTGTAACGACGCTGTGTGTGTATGTGCAGCTTTTTTGAATGATAAATTTACTTCTGATAAGATTCAAACTGGTTGCTCTCGGGCCTAGCTGTAGCAACACCCACCTTTTATGCACCAGTTGACTTCTGCACAAGATCGATCGCGGTGTCAGCGGGTCGAGCAGCGGGCACGAGATGCAATTAACCGGCCAGCAGCCGCGACTCATGCACGAATCGACAGCGTGGCGAAGATCGATCGGTCACGCGAAACCGTTTGCCCGGCTTGTCGCGGTGCCCTTTTGCGCCAGAAGCCGCCCGCCGTGTGCCAGGTGACAAGGCGTAAAGACGCTGTAAAGACGGCAGGAAACATGAGACAACCTCCTCCGGTCGTGGTGGTCTCTCCATTTCGGTTCTTTCACATTCAAAATCAAACATCCTGGGAGAGTCTGCAACACACATAAAATCGCCGCCTCGATTAACGTGTAATTATTTAATCAGCATCAAAATAGGAAAATTGTCGATAATTGCTAGCGTGCGGGCCACGCTCCCGGCAAAACGATGGCCATGATGATGGCGAAGGTGTGCTTGTGCTTCTAAGTCAGCTTGTGGCTGGCATCTTCTTACCGAAAAAGTCGAAACACGAGCAAAGAACACGATAGGAAGTGATGGAATTTTGTGCACAAAAAAAAAAACCAACTCTTTATACACGCGCTTTGGTCTTCATAACATCTATCTGCTGTAGCAAAAAATAAATACACACGCGTGTGTGTCTCTTTGCGAACAATTCAGCGCCTTTACACTCCTTCTGCCGAAGCGGTATGAAAATAAAACTGTCTCAAGGCCGTCGTGCAGCAGTAACAGCGCGATGATTACTGAGGCGCGACCACGTTCACCACAAGGCGTTTCGGGGGCCGTTTTATTACAGCTGAAGACGCACACACATATCAACTATCCTATTCCTATTCTTTCCTTCCACTCTTCGCACAAAGGTGGACGTGGTTCCGGTCGTGATTTTTGAGCTGAGTAGTTATTTTTAAACCTTTAGGAAATTTCCATTTTTCACAAACACAAACCATCTGTACTGCTTGTGATGCACTTTTTCGTAACTCACTCCGGCTGTCTCATTGTCGCCTGCGGACAATTGGCCGTGCTTGTACCAAACGTTGTGTTGGCTTCGGCTTGTCGGAGGCTTTGCATTTGGAAACTCCGTTACATATCCTCGCCAGCCAGTTATTCATAAAACCGTGCGCTACGACCAACCGATGGCGCGCAGCCGCCGACAGTGTTGTGCGGCGTGAAAACAGCGTTTGACTCAAACGGGGACCATCCGTTGCATCAGGTCACGATTGTTTTCTGTCTGCCGGGCTCGTGCTGCAGTGCCGCTGTTGCTTAGGCAAATGGGTCCTCACAATGTGTCATTATTTTAAGTGAACTTATAGACGTGTTTATTACGTGCAAAGTGCGGGGTCGTTCGGCGCTAGCAGCAGTCTGAGCTGGCCATGCTACTAGCTGGTGGACTTGGCTCATTGTCAAAATATTGTGTGCGCAAGATGTAAAGCATAATGTTGACATTACCACGAAGAGTCGGTCTCTAAACGAAGGACACTGAATGCTCCTCCTCCTTCACCGATTACATTGTGAATTGTGCAATCGACGCTCTCTTTATGGCCAGTGAAAAGGACCATTGCTTGACATTTGATTATGGCCATTTTTCATTTCTCTTTCATGACCATCAATTACCTGACTGCTCCAGTGCATCTCGCTAATAAAAGACACTCATTATGAATTACACCACATTACACCTACATTTTATCAGATTAACATTTGCTGACGACTGCCGCTGCGGCAAGGTTACCAGAAAGGCGATCATTTCACCAGCTCAGATCGCAGTTGCAAAAACACACGCTGGCACCATGTTCCTGCTGACATTTCATTTCAGCAGCAAAGTACAAGGCTTTCCGTTCGGCCATAATCCTGAATCCCGAATTCGTTCTATACGGTGCTCCGCCGGCTAATACCCCTTTCCGTTTTGTTTTGCCTTTACTTCAGATCGTTTTACCGTTCTCTGGACAAAAGCAGAATAAAGTTCAGTATAATATTACCCTTTCCCTCCCCTTCTCCTCTCCAATTCCTCCTTATCTACTGCTTCCATTTGTGTGCTGATTTATTGGTGTCGAAATGCTCCAGTTTCGACTGCTTTGACATTTTACGTACGCTCGCCTGCAATGAAGGCGGTTCGTCGCTTTATCGCGCGTTGAAGTCTTTCGTGCATTGCGGGCTAAGCGCAGCTAGACGACGATGCGGCCGCTTCAGGTAGCCAGCGTATCGACAACCTGAGGCGGCGTAAATCAACTTGACCCATATTCTCCCGCGATCCTCGTGCATATGTATATGAACCTTGTTTTTTACCTTCGCTCGGCCACTTCTCATCTGTATCAATTAAAGCCGACTTATTTATCGCATTGTCACCGGCCCAACATTGTCCCTGTGTAATTGCTTCCAGCCTACTACCACGTCTAATGTTCATTGCTGTCCAGTTCCATTACGTAACGGGGTGTCTACATTCCCTTCGTCTCCATCCTTTGAAGTCAATTCTATCGTGCATGACCGGCTCGAGAAGGGTTGGGCGTGTTGGATACCCAACGGTGTCAGCGTCCGTCCAGCGTCAGCTGCTCCACATTGCGATTCTGCGTGAGAGTTTCGTGAGAGTGCCAGCCGGAGTGCAACTGGCAAGGCGTCTCCGATAACACATCATGTTCGTACACGCATAACAGCTCGAGTGCGATAAACAAGTCAAGCAAAGCGTTGAAGAAAAGTGCGAAATACCTCCGACCTACGAGACCCATGTGCCCTGACGACATCAGCTTGCTGCTGCTGCTGCTGTGGGCTGATTCATCTGGGCAGGTGTTCGAGCAGTTCGGACCACACTGCTCGAAATGTGTGTGAGTCAACTTTCCTTTCAGCCCCGCAAGGGACGGGGTGTGGAACGGGTCGATCGTTCCACTGACCGACCGACCGACCGACCTAACCTAACCAATCGCACACACACTCGTAACCTGTCGCCTGGCGAATCGAATGGTGTGAGCCCTTTTGCTTTCATTGCACGACCCGTTTGCTACCCGGTTTCAAGTTGCATTACAATCCGGTGGCCCGAGCCGACCGACCTGAGCAGAGGGCTACTGCAATCGCAGACTCGTGGCGTGCCTCCCTATCCTATGCGCTCACAAAAGACGTTTGCCCCCGTTTTGTCCGCTCGGTTTAAATTGTGGCATGACAACGAATTGATTAGTCAGACCTCTCTCTCTCTCTCTCCTTCTATCTGTGTATCTTACGAGTCCCTTCAGCAATGAAACTGTTTTCACTTTATCACATTAATTATCCTTCATTTCGTTCGGGGTGTTTTAGCAGTCAGCATGAAACTCCCAGTGGTTGCCCTTTTTTGGGGAGAGGACGGCAAACAAACCGCCCGCGAGGAGAGTGTGCCGGCACCTTACTCGACAACCCTTCATTATCCAATCACTGCAGCCGTTTGATCGTGATTACCTGCATGAGTTATTTCGATAATGCAACGCGAGTCTTAATGATCGTGCCCGTCGGCGTTGGGAAGCGGCCCGTGCGATCACTTAATCCCGCCTCGGGAAGACATTTCAAAAACCTCGGTTGGCAATGCAAGATATAGAATTTCATCGCTCGTGTGATCTCGGATGATCTTGAGGTTTCTATCTTTTAGAAAATCGATCGATCGAAACCCTCCAACCAGTGGCCATGTAATCGCCCAAGCAATTACCAAACCCCGTGTCGTTATTTGCTTTTTTTCAAGCCACGTGTCGACTCCGCTCCAATCGATCTAATATCGACAAGTTAACTGATCGCGGTCCGCCCTAGCAATCATAATCACCTCCAAAGTGGTCTGACTTTGATTCGTCACTTTGTCATTCGATCGGACAGATCGAGCAGCACGATTGGTGAATGGAGAGTGCAATTAATGCATTCGCGTAAATGGTCCGGTTGCTCACTCACTGTGCTGAAAGCTCACACGAGGTGGCGCGCGGAGAAACAATACGTTCTACGTTGTGTAATGTATGGTTCGCACGCAGCTGCTGCCATGCCGGTCGTTGCAGTATAAGGTCGAAGGTTCTAGCTCGAGGGAGGACAAGCTCCTTCAAGTGGACCTAAAGGCCTCTAACGCCCCTAAACCTAAGGCCACAAGGTTTAGTTGGTGGTTTTAGAATCCGCCAAGAATTAGCTGGATGGCTTCTGTAGCAAACTTGAAACATTGTACCCTTTTTCCTTTTGTTCTTGCTGTGTGATGTGGTAATAAAACTCCCAACTTCAGGCACAACTACCTGACAGGATTATTGCACTAGACGTAAGCTTTCCGCAGCCCAACTACAAGCTTTTACGACCCAATAACAAGCACCCGACGTGGAGCCGCCACGAGGCAATCAGGAACTAACATCTTACTCCGACCAGAACCAGCCTGCCATCCGGGTCTTGCTCCCGGACTTGTGCTGCAGCATGGACACAGCCGCGGGCCTTCTATTGCCTCCACAAGAACGAACGAACAAATAAGCTTTAAGATTTTCCCTGACCTCCGCACCAGTTTCGTACCGTTCCAATCGGACGACCTTCGCTGACATTGAAATCATAAATCAGAGCGCACACCGAATGGCGAGGCAGCGCTTTATGGACACCGTTGTCGCACAAAAGACCTCCCCCGACGGGACGCAAAGGCCACCCGATCTGATTCCATTTTCACCGTCCAATCTGGATGATCTGGCCTGCTAGCTGTTGCACACCTGGCGATGGCGGCTGATGGTGGTGGTGGTGGTGCATAATTGTCGATGCAAATTGCCTGCCTGCGCTGTCTATCGGACAAAACCGCGATCCCTTCCGAGCCAGCGGTATACAGTGAGACGTACTTCGAGGTTGTTAGTTCGCCCCGCTCGAGGGAAGAGTATGAGTAAGCGGCCTGGCTGACTGTGTTGCTTCCCTTCGCGTCGAAATCAATTCACCCGACACGGGGAGACCGCGGGGAGGACACTTTCGGTTTCGATGGGGAATTAATTACAGCTGCAACAATCAACTGCCACCCCCTTTCCCTGCGTGCCCGAGCCCGACCGATCGGATCGGCTCAATCGTGCCCGATCTTCGTGTGAAAAATGCACTATTGACACACACTGCGAAAAGGCACCCGGCGGCACCCGATCGAGTGTGCGCGGCCACCGCAAAGCGTGGTGGTACACACTGCATTGCTGCTGCTGGTGCTACCATTTGCTGCTGCTGCAGGACGACAGCAAAATTACACAACCCCACAAGGGCCCCCCCGTCAGAGCGCGCCAATCGAACCGAAAGAATCATTCCACGAATTTTCTGACAACCTTTTAGCCGTACCTAAGGGCAGGCGGACTAGCCTCCGCCGGTGCGATCTGGCGTGGTTCACACATGCATCAGATGACGCTGTAAGCCAGTTTTTCTTCCAATCCCTTCATTGCAGAAAGCTGCTGCAAAAAAAAGCTAACCCGAATCCGGCCCCAGGTGGACAGTTTTTTTCTATGGAATGTTTCACTTCTCTTCTCAGGGTGAGCGAAGCATCCGTTTAAAGACATCCGTTACTGGTCTGGGGACTGATGCGTGATGTCGCAATAGATAACCGTTTAGCACTGGCGCCTCTGGCCGATTGCACACGCACTCGCACACACACGCACGCACAAGTCCGTCGGCATTCTTCGGATGCATCTCGTGGCGATCAATCAGCGCGCGTTTGGGTTTGCAAGCGCCCTAGAGAGTGTCTCATGTGCTCAAGTGTTATAAATTTATTTTAAACGGTTTCTCGCTAAGAATTCCTATCGCTCCTTTCTGTTGCACAAAATGATGGCTCGTAAGGCTAACTGAAGAGGAAATAAGATTCAAATATCAAGCTTTCTATTCGTCAATCCTGTTAATTCTGCAATATATTAAAAAAAATACCCCACAACTAGCCTCTAGCTACAAATTATTCGTATCCCTTCAATGAAATGTATCTAATACGTCCACTAGACCCTGTTCAATCCCGTTCTCTCCTTCGCTAAGCACCAATCAAATAATCGCAATCAAGCGCAATTCCTCCATCATACACCTGCTCCTGCATCGTGCATGGTGTGCAAGTGATATAATGAGAGCAATGTGGAAGACTTTATTGCAATCTAATGGTAGCGCTAATGTCCCGCGGAAGCCTGACAGCCAGCAACATCGACACCACCGCTCGAGTGAGTCATTTGCCCTGCCCAGCCTTGAGTGCACCCGCCGATTCGTCGTATTACCGTGGGAATCGGGTGAGAAAAATGTCAACTGCATCACGACTTCCTCAAAGCCATTACGAGCTCGAGCTATGAGGTAAAGATTCGTGTGTGAACCTCAAGCAGCAGGTCCTGTTGCACTTTTTTCAACCGTTTCTGCGACGTCTGCGTGCTCACTGAAAGTGCTTCCTTTTATGCACGTTTTATTAATCAATATCTAGTAACGCTTACAAATGTTCTTTTTATGACACATTTTCCCTAAATAAAAAGACACGTTAAAACACATGATGATGATTGCAAGTGATCAGTCGCACGCGTGAATCGACTCGACGGTCGAGAACAAGACGAGCCCAGCCGACTCGATCGATCGATCTGCAAACTCCCAAAGCCCAAACCCATTCCATGCCACTAGCCGTGCGACACTGAGAGGTTAAATCAATGGCAATCTGCAGCGCGCCGGTCGGTGTATGTGATCGTGTGAGCAATCCCCAGTCGGCAGGAGGAGGGGATCGCTCTCTGTCGACCGGCGCGCTACCTTTACGGTCGGCTTTTTGCATCGTGCCCCGGCGTACACCACCCCGATGATATCGTTAGCTTCTCGCGAAGAAGGAGTAACCGCTTTTTTTTTTGCTTTTTGCTTTCCTCTTCGACTCGGTCTAGGCAGCAGAAGCTGAGGCTTCGGGTCGGGTCACTATCAAAATACCCCCTCCGCCACTGTGTCGCAGACATGCCTATGCCACAGCTCCATCTAAGAGACAATCCCTTCAAGCCACGCGAGTCGAGGATCGGCCGCAATTGGCGGGGAGGGAGAGTCGGTTGGAAGAGGTACCCGTGTGTAAACACAACAATCGAAAAGCAACTGTAACCATACGTGTTTATGTGTGTGTGTGTGTGTGTGTATATTTGTTGGCACACGCGATCGCTTGTGGCGTTGTGGTGTACTAATGCACTTACTACTCGCGCGTGCGTAAACAGATCGGCAATAGGCGGATCGATGAGAACCAATGCGCACGAGCGGGACACGACGACAACTGTGCGAGATATCAATTCTTGAGCGACTCGAGCGGCTAACAAGACAGTGGTGCCTTCGGATTCTGTAGCCCGAAAGGCTGAACAGGCCCGAGCGGCACTATAAATAGTCAGACCGGCCAGCCAGAAAAGCATTCCAGTTCCAGCACCTCAAAGTGTAACAAAGCTTCTTAGCCTTCTTCGAACTTTTTCGTTCACAAAACCAACCCAACCCAAACTCAAAATGTTCAAGCTCGTAAGTGTCCTTCGCCTTCCCCAAAAAGTGTCCTGCCCAAAGTGACTCCAGTGCGTGCATCCTCGTGCTAATCCCATCGTGATTTTTCCAATTCCGAATCCATTAGGTGGTTCTGCCTCTGTTCTTCGCCGCCGTCTCCGCCGGATACCTCGGATCGCCGCTGGCCTACTCTGCCCCGGCTTACGCCCACGCTCCGCTGGCCGCCGCCTACCACGCCCCGTACGCTTATGGTGCCCCGGTCGTCAAGACTGTCGCTGCCCCGGTTGCCTACGCCGCCCCGGCCTACCATGCTGCCCCGATCGTTAAGGCTGTTGCCCCGGTTGCCACCAGCTACGCCAACACCTACAAGGTAAGGATCGATCCCGCACAAATAGGACGAATACACATCCATCGGGTTCGTCGCTTGCTTCGGATTCGGTTTGAGTCTTTCGTTTTAAAATCGGTTCTAATCGCATCCTTTTCGCATCGTTTCACACTCACAGGTCTCCGTGAAGGCCCCGGTTGCCTACGCCGCCCCGGCCGTCGTGTCCCACGCCCCGGTTGCCTACGCCGCCCCGGCCTACGCCGCCCACGCCTACGCCGCTCCGGCCTACGCCGCCCATGCTTACGCCGCCCCGGCCTACGCTCACGGATACTACCACTAAAGCGGGACGGGCAGTGTGTGACTCCGGGAACGGATGAGATGGAGTCCCACCATTTAGCGCACCAACCATCCCGATGGTCCTGATCCAGCAGCGATTGAGGATGGAGCCGGGTGGTCGGTGTTGCCCGATCGGTGCTGTGCCTCTCTGTTCTCTCCTCTTGCCATTAGGGTTTAATGCATAATCCATTCCGTTCCGGCGAAAGACGACGCAAGCAAAACACCTATCAATAGCTGGAAAAATTTGAGCACACTATGTTGCCACATTTCATCCTCACCTCCCGGCAATGTACAAACAAACAAAAACACACCAGAACTCCCCCCACCCCATCAAACCAGAAACAAACTGAGTCGAACCACTGTGTACATACGATGTAAATTCACTGTATTTATTACGGAATAAAACTCTACCTATAAAAAATACAAACAAACACTTGTTTATGTTTCTTTACAATAACTCATTTTTGCTCTCCAATCAACACCCACAGCAAATCAAAGAGCACCTTTTATGCTACACACCCCCATTGCGCCACATTGCGCACCACTTCTCACCCCGCCACGAGTTCTGCTCGTGTTCTCGTAACCTTTTTGGCGGGCGGCAGCCCGCAAATGTCATCCTGCTTGCAAACTGCCAAGCGGCAAATCTAAACCGCCCTTTTCCGGCACGAGCACGGGTCGGCGGGAGAAGGTCTACCAAGCAAGGGCAGGCAACACATTTTAAGAACACAACACATTATGCAATCGACAGAGGCGACAGCGCGACACCGGTGCACCACAGCAAGCGGGGGTGAGCTTGCGTGGAGGGAGTGCTATGACCGATCTCTTTTCCCACCATCATCATGACAAGAGAGGCAACAAAAAATTATACCGTTCTAAGAACTAGCATTGAAACCCCTGCGAAAGGCGTTGGAGGCCGATGGGCTTTGCCTTCTTCGAAACCGGACCCAGCCCTTTTACGTTTGCAATCACGGGTGGCACACGGCTCTCTAATTATCGTGGGGGGGGGCGGCAAGGGGCAGGGTCCTACATACATGTGGTGCATCGGACGGATCTCCTCGAGGCAGTTGCGAACCTCTGTTTGTGTGCTACCTGTGGCACTAATTTAATTGATCCTCCTGTCCACCAGCCCCACTGGCTGTTCGATGGGTTGGATCGGTTGGTTGGACAATATTTCCTAATCCATCCATCGCGCCGCACACGTTTGACAACTTCTTCGGATTCTGCCCAGTGGGTCACAGCGCACCATTTGTGGGGTTACGGTAGCACGGTTTTGATGCGAGGGAGAGGCCAAGGAAAGCGGTGCTGTTAGATGCTCAACTCATGGTATGGTACTCGAACGATCTGACATGCGATACCCTGATCGACCGATCATCATCTACTCCTCCGGCGCTCCGCGCCTGATGGAGTGATTATGTGCCAAACGCACTGCGAGTGATTCACCGATTCTGCACCGTCATGCAGCGCTGGAATGCAAGCATACTGCGGGGATTTGTGAGTGTGTGGGTTCAGCAAAACCGAAGCAAATCGAAGCCAAAGATGTGCGTCCAAGAATGTTGCGATGTTTTAAGCAATGCAGTAGAAAATAGGATTATGTTTTACTAACACGTTTTTATTAGATTATGGAAACAGAGCCATGCAACTGAATAGTGTTGTTTGTTTGTATTATTCAATTGTTCAATCCTATTCTAATTTAATGCAAAATCCATCATTTAATCAGATTACCGGAAATTACATCTAAAGAATAATATTCCAATAAGGATAATGAACTCAAGGATCATTCTTGAATAAGGGTACGAAGACATCTACAAGACTAAACGGAGAAAAGGTTAAAATCGAACAGGTGAGAAGCTTCACTGAAATTGCTGATCACTCTCCATCATCGGATCATTCTGCCCATAGCAAGGACGTTGAGTTGGAACATACAAGGCAGGGTAGACAAGACGGAACGTCATATTTTACAGAATATTAACAATGAAAATTGTCTTCGACAGAATAGAGCGTAAATCCAGCTTCTTCAATTGCAACAGCTGACAACGTGTATTACTATCTGGAACTGATGAATTTGATGACCTGTCCTGCCTCTAAATGCCTTGTAAATGCCTTTTTGTGTGCATTACGAGGGAATCGTTTTGCGTTTTCTCTATACTCTCCATGTGTATGCTGGCAACTGGAACCCATATGCAAGCGTGCTCTAAAAACGATCGGATCATCAAAATTATAGGATAAACGAGACACTTTCGCGATAGTTTGCCCAGTCTTTCTAATGTTCTTTAACGATTAATCTATCCATACGCCAAGATCTTTCTCTAGACGTTTAGACGATTGCAATCCTGTTACAAGAGCAACAAAAAGTGATAACGCTGCATTTATCAATACAGAGTTGTAGCCCGTTCAACGAACACCAGGATGAAAACTTATTAAGATGATCTTGAAGAGTGGTAGCATCATTAACTCCGAAGATTGTTGAAGACAGACTTTCAACATTCCAACTAATAAGACACATCTACATGCTTACACAATAATATACAACACGACTATAAAAAGAGCTTCCTGGTGTGACCAAATTGCTCATCTCAATCCAACACGCCAATGATGAACAAACCGTTTATTGGATGACCCACCACTCAACACCATTTTTAGATACCAATTTTAGGTCTAGGTTGGTATGCTCCCCACAGAAACTTGTCCTCCCGTCGTTTATAGCGCTTACAAAACGCTCGTTCATTGACATCGTTTTCCGTTATTGAATTGAATCTAATAAACGACCAGCTCGCCTATGAAGCTCACTATCTTTAATTCGCTCATTAGTTGAATCGCCTACCGCCTGATCCAGTCCAGTTTACTCAAAAAGGTAGGCTTTTTTTCAATTCCGCAAACAAGGGGCACACATTTGGGACCTACGCTCCTGTGCAACATTGTACACGGCCATTAATTTGAGCAAATCACTTCGATTCAATCGCAAAAGCATTTCGTGCGACCGCTCACGTGTTGATTCAATTTTCATAAACCACCCAGCCATGGCCGGGCATGACCATAAATGTACCACTCCCGTTTCGATCCGTTATCGAGCTGAG
This sequence comes from Anopheles arabiensis, assembly GCF_016920715.1. NCBI lineage: Eukaryota > Metazoa > Arthropoda > Insecta > Diptera > Culicidae > Anopheles > Anopheles arabiensis. The sequence continues at coordinate 98,500,618 of NC_053517.1, forward strand.
TGTGTGGAATTGATCGGGTTTTATATGTTTTCCTGCATCTGAGAATGGTTTTCTTTTGCTGTGCTTAGTAGTCGCCAAGCTGGAGATCTAATTTTGATTCGTATAAATCCACGTCCAGCTATGGCAAGATTTATGTATGAGAAATAACAGCCCCGGCAACTGGAATCCGTTTCGTTTTCATTGAATGAGTAACCGTTCAATGCTCCATTTCGAGCAAAAATGCGACCCATCGAAGTACGCTGATTTGAATCTCAATACGCAATCACCTTACGCATTACGCGTCCCACATTCAAGTGCGCAAGTGTCACGCTGGTGGCCGCCGCACGGTCGGAAATGCACTTCTCCCGCTCTCCGCCAAAAGAAAGAAGAAAAAACCGGGAGAAGAAACGAAAAATCGAACTCGTAACTTTTCCGAAGTGTTTCGCAAACAAAAAAGTGACATAAATAAACCTCTCCCCTATCATCGCTCTCCGTTGCAGGGGCGTCTCAGTCTCGGAAGGAATCACGATCACGATGCCCCGGCAAATCGTTACGCGACAAACGAAAACGAAAGTTTGCTGCAAGCTTTATTCGTTTTCCTTTGACCGGTTCGATTGATTCATCGTGCCAAATCCACGGTGCAGCTTGGCCTCGTGCCATGCGAGGAAGATCCTCGGTGCAAACTAATTCGCCCGCCTTGTGTCGATTAAAAATGCACTACTTGTCGACGTGCCGTGAATAGTGGCACGCGGCAGCTTGCGCCACCCGTTGCCTGTCTCTCGTCTTTGCTTGGGGACAAAGTGCCAAAGACCGAGACGAGACGAGGTATAAATATTCAGCCAATACACCATTCAAAGACACACAGACAGAATCACTGCAGAGTATTCCGTACCGTTGTTCCCTTTCCCGATCGACCAGCTCGAAACAGATGCAGGAAAGCGCGACGCTTGCATCCACTATGCACCGATTGTGGAGCATATGTGTGCCACTGGAATGACTCTATCAACAGTGGCAACTTCATAACGGCCTTCCCTTCCTCTTTCTCTCTCTTTCGACGTCTCTCCCTCTCTTGCAACTAAACACAACAAAAAACCTTTTCCAGCAAAAAACAATGTCTTACAGCGAGCGACGTGACGCTGCGGCCTTGAAAAGGTGTCCGATTTTGAAGGTGGGAGACTTTAGGAGACTTCAGCCGCGGCTGACATTGTGTTGTGCTTGTACGAAACCAATAAAAGAAACGCCACACAACCGCACGGCAAAGGGCCGGCTATGCACTTATGCTACCGCATTGCGAAAGGTGATCATAAGCGATCAGTATCACCCGCGGCACGGCTTGTTTGTTAGGCGTGTGAAAGTCTTCGCATGAGAGCGAAACCCCATGCTGTCCAACAACAATACCACACCGCAACGCGAAGAAGGAAGAGACGGTACAAAAACCCCCAAAACTATTTGTTGATTAATCGCTTCTTAACACAGTCATTTGCATAGCTTAAGACGGGAATCCGCCCATGCTATCAGCACCTATCTACAATTGTCTTTGCTGCCGGTGTTGATTAAGAAGGAGTGTGCGTTTTGGTACATGAATAATGAGCCAGCGATAGCCTTAATGACAGCTTCGGCTACATCTATTGTGCGTGAATTGTTGGCTCTGCGGCAGACTTGTGCTGCAGTACAATGTGTGTTGTGCTAAACTGATTGTGTGGTGTGCTAATTTTTCAATCACAGTTTAAATGATTCAATTTACAATTATTCTATCTACAGGTGTACCTAATTCGTTTATTATACAAGCAATTATGAAATCAATCCCTACGGGTCGGCCCATAATTATTCCCCTTACCACCTAGAACGCTCCCTTCCATTCGGTAACCGGACATCAGCACCAACAACATTGCAATGTGCTGATTTTGTTGTCCTTCGCTTCAACGGAATGCAATCAAACAGCTCGGCTGAATGAGCGAATGACGTTGCAAAAACAGCGTTATAATAAAATAACATAATCAACCTGTAGCAGTTGGTACCGTCAGCACGATCTAACGGCGTTATGGCGGGAAAATATCATCAGCAACTGGTGGGCTAATGGATTTCCGTTGCTACTTTCCGGTAGCAGAACTGAGCGTCGTTTCCCATTGGTTCGCAATTTAAATATCACAGCTCGAGAACACCCGGCGTTTGAATGGATGGATTTTAATGGCCTCTATTCACCGCCTACAAATGACACTGAAAGAACCAATGCTATCGTTGCCATCGTTTTTTGAACTGCAGTTCCAACACACATAAATTTTGATCGGACTCGTTTTAGACCCAATTGCTTACGCTGCTCGTCATGATGTGGGAATGATAAAACGGTTTCACAAGCCGTCTGGAAATGGAACGAGTTACTGTTTCGTTTGCTCCATCCAGTCTTCCATTTTCCCAGCTCGATCTAAATTCAACTGTCATAAGTTTAACTCGCTTGTCCACCATTTAACAGATTACCACGATGGACGATGGACACGTGGTTACATTGGTTGTAGGAATGGTCAAACAAAGCTATCTGTCAAGCCATTGTGCAGTGATTGAACCCTTTTCAAATCTCCTGTTCAACATAAAAAAGGTGTGAGGTTGTAAGCGGTGGCCCAAAAAAACGAAAACTAGTCGCTGTAAATGCGCCCCAGGTGATGACAAATAAGCACGTGTTTGAATAAATTAGTAATAAGCGACATGAACCAATTCATTGCTACCCTTTGCTGTTGTGAGTTTAGTTGTACAAATGTAATCAAATCAAAAATAAACAAAAAAGCCTTTCAGCTTGCTCTAAGTAAAATACAATTAATTTAAAAATTTCTCGATTTACTAAAATTTTATTTCAATTCTCCACACCATTTAAACTACCAGCACAGTTTTCCCTAGGGTTTGCTGATCCCATGCACTGCCTACCACAAAGTAGCCGCTTCAGTACAACTAGTGTAAAATCACGAATGCTTCCTCCATTGCATACATTTAGGCGGTTTTTTTTTCAAAGTAAGGGAAAGCGGGGCAAAATGGTAGCATGCATTATTGGCAAATTAAGACGTTTAAAATGATGAGTGAAAAACATCAAAATATTATGCTAGATGCACATCATCAACATTTAATTGCATAAGATTTCTAAAAAAACAGTTAATGAATGAAATAATTGGTCAAAAAATGTTATTTTTACCGTCTCGAAAATAAGCTTTGGTAAGAATTTAACTACTAATTAGATACATAAAGGATGAGTTTCCAGGCACATGTTCATCATATATGATTTACGTAAAACAATTGCCAGTTTAATTTAATCTTAAAAATTTTAAGTTCAAGTTTTTGAAATGTTTCGCTAGCAGCAAAATGGTCGACATGTTTTTGACAGGAGTAACATGATGAGGCTATGGTGTAAGCATAGATCGCTGCAATATATCTGTTTTACATAAATAATGCAATACAATTTTCTAGACTTTTTATGCTAAAATTTCATTTAATACATTTATATTCGTTGCTAATACTTCTGCAACTATTTTTGTCTCTTGAATAGTACGTTAAAGCATCGATTGCCGTCAAAATATCACAGTAAAGTGGTTTACCCAACGTGATACAAAGCATAATCCTTAACAGTACCATTTTGCTCCGCTTTGCCCTATCTGCTCTTTAGTGCGTTTTCCGTTGCAATAGCACTTAAATCGCATTCCACACCAGATGGAGCTGCATCGCCGTAGTGCATTACACTCGCACTACACGATGGAAGGGAGCGATGCCATATGAAAAACTGGTTCACTTTGGCTGGCTCTGTGTGTGATACAATCCGGTCCGACACACGTGCATAATTCAATCAGCGCGGATCGCTTCCCCTTTCAGTCACCGCAACAAAGCCCTTGCGCGCTCGCTTGCGCACACACAAGCATGCAGCGACAGTATTGAACTTGACCCTGGTGTACGAACTGTCGTCCAGTCCACAGCCCCTCTTGCGCTCTTGCTTGCGGTCTGCCCTGCCCTCCCCAGTTCATTGCTTCGCTGCGCGGAATTGCTTTCGATTGCGCGTCCACTTCTCGTGACTTTCCGTTTCGTTGAGGCGTATTTTATGAGCTCCACTGTGATGATGACGTTCGGAGTGTGCGAGTATATGGCGTGTGCGCCATGACGTTAATTGCCCCCTGGCCCAACTCCGCACGCCGTTCAATAGGCGTCAGTTTGAGGGGCGTAAGATTTTCCGTTTTTTACCTAATGGTGATGATTAGTGCGTTGATTTCCACGACCAAACCCAAATCGTCTGGTGGGTAGGTCTTAAGGAAACAAACAAGAAAGCACAGCGTGAGGACACGGTCTGACATTGTAGGATAAGAAAAATAGATCACCCCTTCTCCTCGCTTCAATGTGACCATGATAGGGCGGTTTCTCTATCTCCGAGCGGACCACTGATTGCTGGCGAAGTTCGTAGTCTTGGGCTTCGGGTCTCGTTTGGCGGGTTCGTTGGCGTCATTCTAGAGGGCGACGCCGTCTAGATGAAAATGACATGTTACGATAAGGAAATCGACGCACTGGAACCGACGCCGATCGGTGGTTGCAATTTAATCCCACCCTTTTGATTGAGTATAAACATCTTAATTTTATGATCCATTTATACGTTGCCGTAGTAACTAAGTATGGGCGTATACAGGCGTGTGATTAATAGGAGGAAAGGAATGTTACGATTCGATATAAAGAGTTAGTACATGTAAAGTGGCGGTCCCGTGGTACAGTCGTCAACTCACAAAACTAAACAACATGTTCATGTCTAGAATGGACCGTCCCCCCGTAGCAAGGACTGATTATGTGGCTTCGTGATACTCTTGATGAAAGTCTCCAAAGGCTGTATAGGCCGCTATGTCCGCATAGGACGTTACGCCAAGTAGAAGAAGGCTAATAACCTTTGCTTTAAAAAAATGACTTTCGGTTGACTGTACAAAAACAAACTAAGAGAGGTGTTTTCTTTCCATGAACATCCTTTGGAAGGGAATTATTTAGCTTACTTGAAAAAATAAATCTACGACCTTGCGAGCCGTCATCTGTTAACCGGAATGTTCACTATGGCGGGTGAAACATGCGTGCAGGCATGTTTTAAGATCTACCTTCTCCTCAGTTTTTTCTACAAAACTGTTGGAGTAAAGCTTTTGGATCATGCTGGTCCATACAAAATCGATGGGACACAGCTGGAGAACGTAGGACCGAAATTCGCCTGAAATGATCACTTAAATTTTTATCGTCATTGCTTTCCACTGTGAAGCCAGAGGACCCGATTTATGCTTCCTCACATGTTTGTTCATGATTCTCAGGTATTATTTCACAATTTGGACAGTTGCATCGCCCTTCCGGCTAAGCGAACGCAGCAATGTAGCCACTTGTTTCAGCTTTTCATTTCAGCTTCCTTTGGGAGCCTCCAGTCGCTCAGGGTCCTCGGCCATTTGGAACTGGGCTTTCTTTAGATGCTCTGATCGTAGTCTAATAGTGCCAAGATGTTGTAGATGCCGGAACAGGTTTATATGACGTTTACAAAATGCCTTAAGGAGTTAATTTTAAAGGGTAGGAAATGCCGTTCTTTGATCGCGCACGCGGGTTAACGAAGTTGCTTCACGTTGTTGGCCATTACGCTTAGAGATCGACTGATAGAGGTGTGAAGTTTTGTCAACTTACTATTACTGAAAGTTCAATTAAAGTTTCATTATTATGGGTAAAGATAAACTCATAAAAATCGAAAATTTTTGTCTATTTTTTAAAGCAAACGTTTCATGAACTTTTCATTAAGATTCATAAATTTAAACATTATGTATTTGTAGATGAAATTTATATCAAACTGTTAAAAACCCTTCCCATGATCATACCACCATACAACAGACATTCCATCAAATTGATGGTGTAATACGATCGATCGTACTCGCGCGACCATTGCGTCTTAAAATTAAAACACACCGTCGTGTAATTGAACCAACATTCGAAAGGATAGCTCACATGGCAGCATAATACGACGCTTGGCGTGACATATTTCATGCCCGCCCGTATGATACCGGCGCCAACAAAAGACACCGATTCTTAAAGACCACACTTGTACTTACAATTCTACGATCACTATTCGCCCTAGCCGTGTCATGTTGGGCGATTTATACCCTTCATCAGTGACTCTCTCTTTCTCCCTCTGGTTACTAAACCCAAATCTTCACTTGTACACGATACATGGGTGCACGCTTGATTGCACTGGCTAGTGTATTTTGATAATTGACCATTACATCACACATTCCTCCCCCGCAAAGGGGGAACCACTATTAATTGGAAAAACATTACACCAAACAGATGAAAAGTAAGCAATAAAACACTGAACCCCACTCGCCTCACAATAAGACCTCGTGAAGCCCTCGAGGGCGCACAAACGAAAAGTAAATATTTTTCCATTTATCTCATAATCGAGCGCTTTCTACAGCGCAAGGGCTTACCGAAACCCACCCCAAAAGGTGTAGGTGTAAACAATAAAACTGATCCTTTCTAAAACAGTTGCCTAATTCGAACGATTGGCGCGATCAGAACGAGGCTTGAGCCCTGGCACAGCCCGCTTCTCGGCCATGTATGCGGGTCCAGAAAACGGGCCCACGTTATGCAACGCGGATCTTGCATCTGGTGAGCCTTCTGCATGTTTTTGCGCGACCTTACTACATGCATCCACGGGCATGTACCAGTTGGTGGGTGGATTCGCTTTGTTTATGGTGCGAAAATGGTGCTCGCAAAACCTCCGGCTACCACGCTCGCTACCATTTGGTTTCTGCACACGCTGCGGCATAAAATCCAAGAAGAAACATTAACTCCGGAAAGTGCCAATAGGTCAGGCTAACCGCGCACCAGATCTAAGATGTACACACGAAGGACGAACGGAGGGAAGTGGGCTGGGAGCTAATAATAACACTTTGAAGCCCTGCACAGGGTCCGAAATTGATTATGATTTATACGCGACGATGGACGGTGCCAGTGCCGGTGGAATGTAATTTCGCTGTCATCCAACGAGGACGTCTTTGACGACGTGCTCGGCCTCGGCGCAAAACACCGGCCGTGGTTTTTCATTTTAAAGCCGAGTGAAACCGTTTATTTTCGCTCCTGCAGCTACAGTGGCAGTTGCGAACCAGTGCCAGCGTATGACTTCATAATCCGTATCGCATCCTGCCAACCGTGCAGGCCGGCGGGTGGTGATCTTGTAATTGCTCTGGTAATGCTAAATCTCTTGTAACTCCTACCTCAAGTGGGTTCTCAGTCAAAGTGAACCAGCTAGGGCAATGAAGACAAAAAACACCCCTATCCGATCGATGGATCACACAAAAGCGGACACATAGCTTACACCGTGTGTGCGATTCTTTTGCAATCCTTCCGCGAGAAGCAAATAATGCAAAAAAGCACACACCAGGTACCAGTTTTGCTGCCGGTCGCTGCCATAATGAGTGCGGTGCGCGCACGTAGGAAGCGACAGGCCGGCAAACAGCAGCCACGCTTCGGTGCGTGAGGTATTGAGGTCCGCAACCGTCCGATCTAGTCCGATCGTGGGGCCTCCCGATCGGGCAATATAAATTAACTCTTAATCGCTCAAACCCTCTTTCAAGTCGCGCGATCGATGGACACATTAATTATGGCCGTCGTCAAATGGCAATTCTAACTCGCAACTTTATGCAGTTGAACGACTGCAAATACGGTACCCCGTGATTGAGGTGTTTATATTTACTGCTTCAAACTTTACCAGTTCTTACTACTTCTTGTTGGATTTTGCCGCTCCAATAGATCCGCTCTTTCGGTTCATTCGGTTGTCCGTTTCGTTGCCGTTCCGTAACGTCTAAAAGCAACGGTTTCTGTTGTAGCGATTTCGAAAATGTCAACCGGAAGTCCCCCCGGACGATCGGATCGGGGGTTGTCGATCGTTATATTTTGCTGCGTACGGTTTGAAGGCTTTGATGTGCTTAACAAAAATAAGACAACAACTTAGACTTTGATTTTGTGTTTTTTTGTGTAGATTTAACATTCTGAGCGATCATGGCGGTAGATCGAACAATTTCACATCCGGGTAGATTTGGTCGGTTCGATGATCGCAGCACACAACAAAGCTTAGCTGCCCAAGGAAGTTTAACGCATGATTTGTCCCCAAGAATAGGTTTGCTTTGTTTTTTTTAACGCTTTTTAGAAATTTCTCGCTACTTCGAAATAAATAATGTATTTACTGCAGTAAGCAGCCAGCAATTCAATTTGAAATGCGAGCTCCCCAGAAGGACTGCTTTCATAAACGCTAACAGAAATAAATCACCCATGAAAGCATAAACCTCCACCGCACATAGCGCAGCGCATATCACATATATGGCACACCGCCGGCTTTAATTGATGGTCCGCAATTGTTTGCACACCTTGTCACCTGTCCTGTACCCGATGTCCCCAGCATCACATCACGAAGGGAACTTGAAAGCCGTCTTACCACGAAACAAGTGCAAAATTATTAAGTGCATCGCTCTACCACCCCTTTTTGTATCACTTGTGCACCGAAAACTGGCATCATCCAGCAGCCTTTTGTCACACATAACGCCCGCTCACCCAAGACGCAAGTGCAGACCGCTGCAGACTTTGCGCAGAACAAACAGGGTGATCCGGCGAGAGTGATTTAGGAGTACCTCCTCCTCCACCATCGATCATGATCATCTATCTTCACCCGGTTGGGCAATGAAGGCCAGCTTCACTTGGCACAAGTTGTCGCAAGTGCTCCTTGCATTAGGTAATTTTGGATTCTCTCTGTCGCTTGCGATGAAATGGGGCCCGAACGTGACATCTGTCACGGTGCCGTTACGCCGCAACTCTGGCCGTGTCTGACTGTCTGGCCAAATGGACAATGGACACCATATCGGACACCATGTTGCTTGTAGGAGTGTGGTTTTTTTACTTTTCTTGTTGTCTGACCCTTTCAGGTAGAGAAAATGACCTGTAAATCAGTGACAGCGGCGCGTCACGTCAACGGGCTGCCCTTCTGCTCAGGGGCACACTCAGGGTACCTTAGCTCCGGGCCTAAATTGAGATGCAGTAGCGTGACTAATGTGTTTACACACAACCACAACAAGTGTCCAAAATCGCTCGTAACAAAAAGCTCAAAATCAAATTTGAAACACACAACACACCCCGATCGAGTGACCTTCAGCGGGCCGGCGCTCGTTCTGTTTCATTCATTTGTGCAATCGCGTGCGCCACCGCGGATTTAATCCGCTTCATTCACAACTTCATTCTTTGGGCTGGTGGCTGGTGTTAGGAAGTGTGTTAGAGAGCGTAGTGTAAGATAAGAAAAAAGAACGGAAGGTGTAGTTTAATGTTGTTTGTTGTGGCTTGCGCCCGGCCCGAGAGTGAAGGCTGCAACATTTCATACAGATAAGATAGTCGCGAGCACGCGACGAATACATTTAGCAGCTTCACCGTCAGCTTTATCCTGTGCCGGATGCTGCGAGTTCCTGAGCAGCCGGGGGGGGCTGAATGGTTGTTTGAGGTGACGATTTGATCTAGCGTTAATGTAATTTCCTGGTAGGAACGAATGCAGCACGCAAAGATCAAGTTCATAATGATCGTTTGATGGCACACAGTGGTATTTTCAGTATCAATACGATTATGTAAATTGACCTTTCTGTACGATTTCATTATCATCCCACAATAAGCAAGCAATCTAGAAAGGTTCATTAAATTGAAAAACACTCCTATGAAAATGATACATACATTCTACTCAACTCAAAGTGAGGCATCCAAGAGCATCTAAAGCTATTTCTTTGTTCTTTGTTCTGAGCGACAGGTTTGGTCAGTGCGAGCCTCTGGCAGGATCCGGTTAAACTGGATTTATGTTCTGGAACATGAGAATCATTATAGTTCGTTTTTTACCACATACCACAATATACAAAAAAAAACAAAGCAATCGACTCCAGAACAAGAGCATAGCAACATCAACTCTAGTTGATTGTCCGATCAACCGCAAACTTCACTTTTTATCGCAAACGCATAAAACTGTGGCTTCCGCGGGCAGAGCAAAATGAAAGCAAAAGGATCTTGCTGTGCTTGTTGGTCTTCTTCCTTCTTCGCTCTCTCTCTCTCTCTCTCTCTCACACACACACACAAAGCCTCACCAGTCACGGTTTAAACGAATCGAGCATACAAAAGGCTCCCTTCTCTAACTCCTCAACGATACAACAACTCCTTGTCGCAATTCGAGCGAAACCGAGCGCATTGTGAAACTAGATAAACATATTCAATGCTATTCTTGCAAACTTTAGACCACCGAAACCTGCGCATTGCAGCTGTGCATGTGCAATTCGCAACTGGCCACGCTTTACCACCCGGTAGCATAATTATAAAAAGGAAAAATTGACACTAAAAATAAAAAGCCTTCCCCGTCTGCTCTGCGTTGTGCTTGCCCGATTGTCGGGATTGTCGTGACCGACCGGTTCAAAACGACCCCGGGTGACGAAAGCCGCCAGCCCACCTCTGGCGCATTGTGCGCGAGCGTGAGCTGAGGGAGGGAGAGCTTTGAGAGCTTTATTTGCAATATGCACCACCAAAACGATGGCGAGTGGGTGTTTTGCTCTATGACTGTATTGGGGGTAGGGGTTTGCAGTGTTTTGCAGCTCAGAGCCTCCAAAAACTCGATCCCCAACTGTTTGACGCTTCCTGGCCTGAGCCTGACAAGCGAGAACGGCCAACGGTGGTGACCGAATACGACGCGCGTCTACTGCCGTGGCGCGAGCTGGCCCGATGTAAATGAGTTCTATGTATCGTTAACATACCGACCGTTAACGTATAATGTGCACGATTGCGGATAATGTACGCGCCAACATGTAGATCGGTACGAGATTGGCAAGCCTTCCCGCTGCAGCCTACGCCCGCCTGCTGCTGCTCGAGCGACTAATACGCCACCGGTGGAGAGTTTGCTCGCTTGCTTCCCACCACGAAAGATGGTCATCGGATCGAGCTGGACGGTGGTATACAATGAAAAAAGTAACACACACACATATGTGACGGCTTGCAATTGCATCCTACCGGGAAACTTGTCCACGGTGACTAACCGGTAAGCCGGTTCTCTACCGAGGGCTCGTCACTTGTTGTCGTATAGAAGTTATGCGCTATTTTCCCTCCATATCTCTCGGTGGTGGTGGTGGTGGTGCCGATGGCGTTCATGCTTTTCCTGGTGCACAGTCTCAGAATGCCAGGCTGGTCGGGCTTGCTATAAAAGCTACCATCCGACACCGGGAAAAGCATAGTCAGAATCTAGCCAACCAACAGCGCAGACCTTCTTCTCATTTTTAAAAACCCACAACAATCTACTTAACTCCACATACAAAATGCTGAAGTTGGTAAGTTTGCAAAGCAACGTTTAGTCAAGCTCAAAGATTATTAAACTGCTTTTTCTCTCTCTCTTTCTCTCTCCCCCAAGGTGGTGCTGTCCGCTGTCCTGGCCGTCGTTGCCGCCCGTCCCGGTGCCCTCACGTACTCGGCACCGCTGGCGTACGCACCGGCCACCCTCATTGCCAAGCCGGAGATCTACTACCAGAAGAGCATCATCGAGGAACCGACCGTGGCGCACGTCGGCAGCCTGGTCAAGACGATCCCGACGGCCGTGTCGCACCAGAGCTCGACCGTCGTGCACAACTCGGCCAAGATCACCGAGCCGATCTATGCGCCGGCCGTGAAGCAGACGCTGGTGTCGACGCCGATCGCCAAGACGACCTACTTTGCTGCCCCGGCGGCTTACGCCTATGCTGAACCCGCGTTGGCCTATCACGATGCGTACGCGTACCATCATCTATAAGGCTCACGGAACCTGAAGGAACTGAAGTCACGAGAGGGCAGAAGGATTTTGCTAAAGCATTTCGAGCAAGGCTAAGGAGAGGGTAGCAAGTGTGCATACCAGTGAGATTCGAAGAATCGAAAAGGGGCCATAAAGGAGAGGAAGCGGCAAAGGACATTTCTTACAGTGTTTCACGGCAAGGAAGGGTACGATTTCCATTGTTCATTGTGATTGTTGGTGAAAGATTGGAAAACGGCCAACTATTCCCACCGGATGCCTGCAGTGAAATAAAACAAATGTCCTACAAAATGTAATCTTTACTGTGTGCCTGTTATTCAGAGACGAGAAGCAAAGGAAAGAAATTACAAAAATATTAAGCTCTTACTAATGAAGAAGTGTTTGGCATGTATGCCCCTAAAAGTATGCAATCTTCACTACACAATTATTAAGATGGCTTGCCTGGACTTATCAAACCTAATTGTTTCGATGGTTAAGGTTGTAACGCTCCTAAAAGTATGCAACCAGTAAATCAAAACTGTGTAATGAAAGCGTTTGACGTCATAAAACCTGTTTGTCTCGTTGGAAACGGTTGCTCAATTGATGTTGAAGTAAGTTTGTCATTCGTTTCTGAGGACTACAAATAATAAATTCACCAAAATCAATCTTTGCTCCCTCTCTATCACGGCTTCTATCTTAATCCTAAACAGTTTGTAGCCTTCTAAAGACCAAAATGCCGAGCTGTTTAAGCCTAAAATAATAGCAGGTGTTTCCAGCAAGAAAGCACACTCTAATGCTCAATAGTGTACGATCAATTTGCATGTTTCTTTGTTTCCTCATTGCAGCAAGAACTGCTTCATACATTTCTACCACTTGCTGCAACTACTGGGTAGTAGCTACACCCTCGTTTGACAGAACTGGAGTACGAACTGGTGCAGTAGAGCTAGCATTCTACACACTCCATCAGAAGCAGGTTTCTTTCATTCAGAACTTGCAACCGCACCGTACCTATTTATCGCTTTTTCCCGTCCAAAGAACGCGCGCCCCCGAGCCAAAGGCGGCTTACGCATCTAATCAATATTATAATTTTAGCTCATTCTTCATCGGCTGTTCGTAGCACCTCCGTTGCACCGATCATTTTTTTCAACAACACTTCAACAAAATGTCAACCAGCTGCGGCCATCAAAACCAGATTTATGTCCAGCTCTGCTGGTTGTGCTCTGTTAATCCTCCACTGGTTCCCGGTTTCCAGTTTGCCCCGTTTGCACAGCTATTGCAGGATGCTTTTGGAACGAATTGGTTTCACTTCTGCGACAGCTGCCCTACCGGACGGACTAGCTAGTTTTGTGAGTGTAGCCTTTGGATTGTTTTGAAGTGATCTTCCCAGAAGTACCCACCGATTCTGAAGGCTGTGTAACGGTGCAACGAAGTTATAGCGTTTTGGCACTCATTCCCCTTCGGTTCGCTAATTAGTTTTGGTACTGTGTCCAGCCCCGTGACCTCTCACTCCCTCCCCCCACGCACGGAGTGTAGGGAATCCCAGGTTCCAGTTGACAAGGGTACGCGCGAAATGTCGTATTGCGATACCGCGCCATAAAACCATGAACTTTAAGCGGTACAACTATTCGTAGCAAAGCAAACCGGTAAGTAACCCCTCCGCTAAAAGCAGGGTAATGTAGGTCGGGTTTGCTCTTGTTCCTTAAACTGTAGCGTTGCTGTCAAAAAAAAGGTAGCAAACTGCATGAGAGGAAACGATCCAACAGAGCGCTTCCTCGGCGTAAATGCCATCCTCCGCGCGGCAGAACTACTTTCACGCGCCCCGGGTGATGCCTGGAGATGCCCGCACCAAGGACAACGGAAACCGTCCCCCTTGCACACGGATGAGGAAGATCACGCGTATGGCGTCCACTTTCAGACTCCGGGGCCGGTAGACCATGAGCGCTGTTAGAGTCAGTGAACCATTTTTTGTTCTTTTCTTCCTACCACAGAAACTGCGGATCTTCTCGGCTGACAGGAGCGGGATCGACTCCAGTTGCAACACAGAATCTCATCAGTGAAGATCGACCGCCGGAACGGGCAAGACCTGTTGCTTTATTTCGGAAACGCTATAAAACACTCGCGATCGCAGGGAACGCGTTGCAGTTCTGCAGGGAATAGCCGCTGTGTCGTGTAATCGGAACATCAGCTTTAGCCTGTTTTGGGTGTAATGGCGCGATTCGTGCAAGTGGTATGTTTCTGGTTTCACCAAGAACACCAAGAACAGGTTTCAAGGTTTGTTCTAGTTTGCTAAGTGGTTGATTCGTTCTATTCTTTCCTGCCCACGTTCTAGCTTGCCCTGGTGGCCTTCGCGGCGAGCGCTTCGGGACAGGACGCGTCCAGCGAAGCCAGTACTGTGTCTCCCCAAGCTATCTTCGATCTCTCCGAGGATGACTTTAAACTCTGGATCTCCGGACGGCAACCAAAGGCCTGGGAAGGAGAAGCTTCTCCAAGCGGCACTACAACAACCCCAGCAAGCACTCCGAGAACGACAACGCCTGCGTCCGTTTTCCGAACGACATCCACCTCGACGACACCTGCTCCACCAAGCTTCCTGACCACCACGACCTCCACCACCGCCAGCCCCTTTGATAGTTTCCCTCCGTCCGATGGAAAGTCCTGGTTTGAGGAGGAGGAAGGCGACACGGCGACACCCCGCCCGGACGTGCTCGGCGAACAGTTCAAACCGGCCGGCGAAGACTTTGCCCAGTGGCTCGAGCGTCAGATGAACCGTGTGCAGGAGGTGACGTTCGTTCCACAGACGACCTTGACGGGGGATCAGCTGCCGGGAGCAGGGCTCGTCACCCGTTTGACAACCAACCGAAACCGGATTCCCGCTACCACCTTCCAGCCGGTGACGGATTACGTCCCAGTAACCACAACCCCACCGCCACCACCACCATCGTCTCCATCTGCACATCAAACCTCTGCTCCCGCCTATCTTCCGGTAGAGCAGGTGACCCATGCTCCTGCAGCCACGATCCCTGCCCCACTCGACCTGCACCAGTGGCTTCGCGATCAGCTGCAAACTTCTCAGCGGCTGACGAATAATCTGCTTGCTCAGTGGACACCCGGTGGTGCGATGGTTAGGTCAGATGGTCATCACTACACGCCGAACGCTGTATCCTACCAGTCTTCGGCCCTCATTCACGGACTTCAGGGTGTGTCCCACAGTGGGCATGTGCGTCATGAGCCTGTGGTGGCTGTTCATACAACCGCCACACCGATCCGTCGTGTGTTCTATCCCGCGGGAAGCTTTATCTATTCCCAGCCGGCTCCAGTGCCACAGTATGGTTCGTTCGTGGGCCACTACAAGACGCCACTGGTCATCAAATACCAGTAAAAAGGGTCGATGCAGTACTGGAGGCTTATGAACAATGCTCAACAATATGACTAAAAAGCTTACTAATGTACTGGTTGTTGGTGTTCTGTTTTACATGTTTTTTTACTTAAATTGATCTAATGTTGCTCTGGTTTTAAATAGATCTAACGAAATTAAACAAAAATACTTATTTCTGTGTTTTCTTCTCGGACCTTTGGTCATAAGTTATGAAAGAATTATAACTCAATTGAGCGTGTGATGTCAAGCAGAGCATAAAAGATGAATATTTCTTTCCAAAACGCTTGGTAAGTGAGTAGCCAAGCGGATCGAAGTTTAACACAATGTGTTATTTATATGACAGGAAACTCTCAAAGACAGGTCTCACGCTTCATAAATCTTTCAAATCTTTTGAAGAATTTTAATGACTCAAAAGCAATGCTACCGATGTTTCAACAAAGGCTAATTTTTCGCAAGAACCATTCGCATACTTCCCCCTTTCAATTCTTCTCCGCAAGTCATCCTTCCCCATTGGCGAATCTCCCAGAAACAAAGAGAAAGATCACTCAAATATACGCAAAGATTTAAAACATTCGAATCTCAATCGTTTATTCTTCTCACTCGTGGCCACTTCTCTCATCTTTCACCGTAACAATCAAAGGCGAACAAAAGAGAAGCAACCCGTCACCGCAACGGCTCCAGGGTTCCGGGAAAAAGGTATGGACAGTCAGGCGGGGTGGGGGGAGGGAACCATTTAGTGCCACTGGTTAGCATAGACGGCCGGGGCAGCGTACACCGACGGGTAGCTGCTGACGTAGGCCGTCTTCAGGGGAGCGGCGTACGCAACGGGAGCAGCCTCGTACGAGATGGCAGCCGGGGCAGCGGCATAAGTGTAGGTCTTCTCCACCGGAGCGGCATAAGCGTAGGTCTTCTCCACCGGAGCAGCGTAAGCGTAGGTCTTGGCAACTGGGGCAGCAGCGTATACACAGCCGGAGCGGCGTGAACAACCGGGGCAGCAGCCTGGACGTAGGTCGTCTTCTCGACCGGCGTCGACACGACGGTCTTCTTTACGGCCGGAGCGTACACATCCTCGCGCACCTTGGTGTCGTGCACGACGGCTGAGCTAGTGTGCGTCACTCCGGTCGGGACGGTCTTGACCACGGTACCAACGTGCGCCACGGCCGGTTCCTCCACGATGCTCTTCTGGTACGAGATCTCCTTCTGGGCGACGAGGGCGGGCGCGGCAGCTACCACGGTCGAGTAGGCGAGCGGGGCCGAGTGCACCAGGTGGTGGGCACCGGGAGCGGCAGCGGCAACGGCAAGAAGAGCGGACAACACCACCTTAACCAGGGAAAACAAAGCAAACAACAAACAATTACACACCATATTTCACACCTCACAAATTGGGTGGCGTAATGCGCTCTAGAACCCCTGGTTGAGAGCAAAGCACATCCATCCCCACCAAGATCACCCCACACACGAGATCGATATTTACCAATCGGAACATTTTGATTGATTGTTTTTAAAAACGGATTGTTTTTGCAAAAGGGTGAGAGGTCTGTGTTGATCACTGGAATGAGCTTCGCGGTTGACTGTACCGTTCCCAACCGCCGGCAACGGCTTTTATAAGACGCGATCGACAATTACGACGCGAATCGGCGCCTCGCTCGGATTCGGATCTCGCGCTTCGGCAGGCGGCGCTCTTGTTTCGGTTTCGATTTGCCGCTTTTTTTTCGTTACTCCGAGGATCTCCTTCGGTGGACCGTGGGGCATTGCCATTCCGTCAGCTACCTTGTATGCTGGTTCTATCCACCCTACGAAACGCTACGCACACACAATCACCTTCGCCAGAGCTTTTCGGTGCCGACTCGTTTCCGTATCAAGCGGGGTGTTTATTACTCTACCGGACTCCACCTTTCAGGTTGGTGGACGACAAAAAAAAACACGCTTCAGAGTAAAGTAATCGTCATTAAAGATTGCGTTTGTTTCGTTTGCGTGTAGTAGGCAGAAACAACGCCAAGATCGGTTCTTTCGGGATTTAGAGGAGGAGAAGAGCTTCAAATCATCAAACGCACAGAACGCACACGCCCAAGAAGGACATGCGCGTACATTATATCTGCCGCAGAGCCGAGAGTCGATCGCCAATGCCCTGGAGGGAATCCGCAGCGATACACGACTCCCTCAGCGTTACTCCCGGATGCTGGTGGATGCTGGCTTTGAAAATGTATTCTTCTGTGTGTGTCGGTTTCGCCCGTCAGCAAGCTTCCTTTTCCAGGGGCTCGACACGATAAGCGTGTAAGTAGTGTGTTCCGAGCGCGCGCACACACACACACACACGCCCGAAAGGCCAAGAATACGTACAACCTGGGTCGTGGGCCGGCATCGTTCCCGAAACCCATAAGAATACACAACAACAAATGTCAACGTCTTCTGGTGTCCGGCGTTTGGTGCCTGCCTGCCCGGGGAATTATCTCATCGTAAATGTCACTCGCCTGTTGCCCCGTAGGAATATGGCCGACACGGCACAAAATTTGTATCAGCGGTTGTCTGTTCCCTGCTGTACGGATTATCTGCTGTCCCGTTTGGGGCGGGTTGGGAACTCCAATCGTTTTATCCATCGTAGAACAGCAACTACAACCCCTGTGCTTAATTGATGGTTGGACGTGTATGGTTATAAATTAATTTTAAAACCCCTCGCCATGTTTTGTAGCCTGTAAACATCTGGAGCTGAAAACATGCTGTAAATTCTGTTCTAGGGTCACTGTTGTAATAAATAACGTTTGATTTTTTGACATTTCCTGCACAAACACCGGTATGATCGGGTGGTTGAAAATCGCGTATGATGAAGATGTCTACTAAATCAATTTGTTGAAACCTTGAAGAAAACCTTCCAGAAAACACAATAAACTTCGTAAAAATGAGAAAATGAAGTTCTCAATTGTAGGGAATTACAAAATACCGAATGGCACACTCATGAGGAAAGGGACATGCCAGCAATTTTGCTATATAACTCATGACATTTTAAGCATGAAACGTCCCTCAACCTGCACCCAAAGGTGCACAGTTATGAGTGATTTGTTGTACCCAGTTAAGACCAGTTTGAGCTACTATTCTAAATGGAGTCTGAGTTCCAATTCCAGCATTATTACGCTTTTCCCTTTGCAGGCTAATGGAAATATGAATAAAGGCGAGGGAATGCTATTATAAGATTCAAAAAGTTAATCACCTTCTCTCCGCTCTGGCAATAAGCAAATAAGCACAAAACCACGAAACCCAATCATTCGGGAACGGGGAATAGTACACCCACCCTCTTTCACCTAAACGCAAGCCCTTTGCGCAGACAGACATATTCGCTCCCCGATGCCCCGACAAACAAAGAGATTTCAATTTCCTGCATCTGCGCGCTACGGTGACTCCCTTCACGAAAATCAAGGACATCCCATGCCGGGTTCACCATTTTTCCTTCATGACTTGTCGCTCGAAACCAAACTGCACCAAACCCAAAAAGTGCAACTGTGTATGTTGAACTCCCAGTGCTTTAAGGACGCCAAAAAGGAAGGTCGCAGCACTCTGTGGAGGACCGGCACGTAGATAGTCGCGCGAGTGCGAAAGGAAAATAAAAAAAGAGTGTGTGAAACCGTAGCAAACATCTCGCCGATACCGCAAAACCCCTTCGTGCCACACCATGTGCCGCAGTATGTGGAGCGAGCTGGGGGTGGAGCAAGATGGCAAGATCCGCGAGTGGCAATGCGCCGAAGAGAGGGGCAGAAAGTGAGCGGTGCCGGTGCGATCTTGAGCCTCCTGAGACGGTGACGACGAGCGAGTGTGTGCTCGCGCGCACGCCCGAACCGGATGATGTCGTATTTTTCGTGGTCAACTATATAAGATTGGACCCGGCAGTCCGAAAAGCACAGTCAGCGTTCAATCGTTCAAGCAACCTCAACTCGGCAAACAACACAGACCTTTCGTGTGTCCCATCTCGTTGTGACAGAACAGAAAAACAGTCCCACAATTCTATTCAAAATGTTCCGATTGGTGGTGTTGTCCGTTGTTCTCGCCGTTGCCGCTGCCGCTCCCGGTGCCCACCTGGTGCACTCGAGCCCGCTCGCCTACTCGACCGTGGTTGCTGCTGCGCCCGCCATCGTCGCCCAGAAGGAGATCTCGTACCAGAAGAGCATCGTGGAGGAGCCGACCGTGGCGCACGTTGGCACGATCGAGAAGTCCGTCCCGACTGGCTACTCGCACCAGAGCTTCACCCAGTATCACAACAAGCAGGTCGCTGAGCCCGTGTTCGCCCCGGCCGTGAAGAAGACCGTCGTGTCGACGCCGGTCGAGAAGACGACCTACGTCCAGGCTGCTCCGGCTGTGTATGCTGCCCCGGTCCAGACCGTC
Source organism: Anopheles arabiensis (assembly GCF_016920715.1). Taxonomy (NCBI): domain Eukaryota; kingdom Metazoa; phylum Arthropoda; class Insecta; order Diptera; family Culicidae; genus Anopheles; species Anopheles arabiensis. Next base: position 98,520,135 of record NC_053517.1, read on the forward strand.
TACGCTGCTGCCCCAGTTGCCAAGACTTACGCTTATGCTGCTCCGGTGGAGAAGACCTACGCTTATGCTGCTCCAGTTGCCAAGACCTACACGTATGCTGCTGCCCCGGCTGCCATCTCGTACGAGGCTGCTCCCGTCGCCTATGCCGCTCCCCTGAAGACGTCCTACGTCAGCAGCTACCCGTCGGTGTACGCTGCCCCGGCCGTCTATGCTCACGATTACTAAGCAACCCTGACTGTGTGTTCTAATCGATCCCTTCCCCATGCGTGCGTTCGTGCAAGCGAGAACTTTATTTTTCTCTTGTTCAAACGTTTTTTCGGACTGTTTTTTTTAATTGAAAGATGAGGAAAATAAATTAAACCTTTAAAAAACTGAACGTTTTTACGGCTTCATCGACGGGTTGTAAGCATATATCACCTTCTGCATGAGCATCGGCATAATTTTACCGACCTTGAAATATCGACATTCACACCCGTGAAGCGTAAATTAAATTAAACCAAAAAAAGCCTCCATCTTCCCAGACCACTTCCGGGCAGCAGAAGAAATAAAAAAGGCGATCGAAGCACGCCCCATCTTAATGCGAATCAATGGCGTCGCTTTCGCCCTCACAAGCCCCCGAAGCCCTGTGGCGAACGACACAAACGACAGCAACGGCCAAAAAAGCAACGAACCCACGGCACGCTCACCAGTCACAATGTAACAAGAGCTATAGCAATTAATTCCTATGTTAACATTATACACCCCATTTTGAACTACTTCCTCATTCCCTTTGTAGGCCCGATCGTACGAACCGCGGTCACACAAAACCCCACTAATGTGCCGTTTTTTCTTCTTCATGCCATCGCTCTGCCTTGTGATCTTTACGATCTTAGACGACGCAACGCACCAAACCAAAGCGGGATAAAAGAAGACAAACAAACTTTTGGGCAGTGTCCCATAGCCGGAGCATGTGGGGCGAGACGACTTCCTAACTCAGCAGTCGATCGCTTCAGGGCATGGCTCGCGCGCTACCTGCATCCGCTACGTGGATCGATCGACTCATTCGGCACCCGGGGCAGTCCAAAAGCAGCGTGCTGTAGTGGTGTTTACGCTGTGGAGGTGTTCTACACCCGCCCCTCCCGGTTTCGCTGCAAGCAAATGATAACAAATGGCATCGATCAGTTGTCCAATTGAATTTTGACGGCTAAATAGCTTGAGCTAAACCCCGTAGGAGTGCTTTTTTACCACCGCAATCGATTAGCTTGATCGAACGATAGGCACCTCTGCGGGGGCTTGTCAGCGATCGATCAGCATTCAGCCGAATCGTTTACCGAAGAGGAAGTGATGAAAAGAGGCCTCTATTAGGGAGGAGCGGTAAAACTCTATCCCTACATTACCGAGTAAGTGGTTAGGATTAGATTAGATAAAACTTCTTGCCCGTCCTATACACGCTCGTCTAATGATCGCTCATTAAAGGTAGAGCCGCTTACGACACTTTGCGTAACTTTGTGGTCAACCCGCATTCGTACAAAAACAAATTGATGGCAGAAATCGCAGATCACTGCGAACACACACCTCGCGTCATTTACCAGCGCAAACCGCGTGAGCCGGAATTCCTCCTTTGCCTCGTACGCGCAGTGGTGCCGTAGCGTACACGCACGCTCTGGTACACGCTCTGGTGTTGGTCGTGGTACAAAACAATTCGACAAAACGCAATCAACTCAATAACAACACGGCCCAACACCCCGATCACATATAAGTCAATGCTGCTGCAGATGCAGATCAAACGTCAGCGATCGGAACGGCGCGTACCGTAAAAGGGAGCCTCGATGCAGCAACCGGTACGCTGAGCCGCTGGACAGCTGGCGTAAACCTTGCAGAAAACCTACATTGGCCGTGTCTTGCGCTAAAGTTCAAGTGCAAGTTTACGCCTGTCCCAAAAGTAAAAGTGAATCGAGTGCTGCCCGGCTGTGGTTTTTTTTGGTATGTGGCTGGAGTTGCTAATGGCGATTTGGTTACGCCGAAAATATCAGAACACGGAGCTAGAAGGAAGTGGCTGCAACCAGGATGTAACGAAGAACCCATTAGTTGAACCAGGTAATGTACAGGCGTATGTCTTAACGATTAGATTTTGATTGACATATTTAAACCATGACGACACCCTGTAGCAGCCCGTGCTGGTATGGCAACGAGCATGGGCTTACAATAAAACCCACCTTTATGGACGAAAATTAACCGCCATTACGCCCGACTACAAACGATCTCCATTTCATCATCGTCACTCAAAACGAGCTGGCGAAATAAACCAACAACTGCGCGGTAGCTCTTGTTGTGTTAATGTCTATGCTCATGCACATACTTACGGTTGAGACATACATACTCCATCAATTTCATTGCTTTCTCCTTTGATTCAATTGAATTTCTTCTCTGCTCATGCACGAAAGATCGTTCCTTTTCAACCCTTTTCTACTCGATATGAAGCGTTTGTCGCAACACAACCAGGCTAACCCTGCAGCATCTTACCAGCACCAGCTCACAGCTCACAAAACGCCTAAAAGTATGCAACTACCGTAGCACCACAGCGCCCCTGAAACGTGCTTCTCGTCTTTCGGCAACCGTCGCTTTCTTTCCGTTACACTTCACACATTAGTGCTATGCTCCAGTTTTCCGATTTTCAGATGATTTGTTTCGTTTTCGTTTCGCTCGTTAACCTATTACTACCAGCTAACATTACTGTATACACACACACATACACTCCTGCGTCTTCTTGACCGTATCTCAGAAGACACGTCGGTTTTTGGTTCATTCATTCTTAGGTAAGAGCTGGGGCCCCGGCTTGCAGCCGCCACTGTTGTGCAACTGGCCCCGCGCTGCCTTACCGATGACAGTAGAGCTTATTGATTTTCTGTACATCCTTCGCCGAAAAGCCGACGCGCTGGCCCAGCTGCCCACTGTACTTGATCTGCGGCGGAGAGAAGGAAAAGCGCGTTAGCGACCATTACGCAACAAGACACCCGAGAGACGCTCATGAGCGCAACGGTGAAGGGAAAACAAAATGGTAAATCAATCAGCGGAGCTGACGAGGGGCACGCCCGCACACCCGCTAATTTGCCTACCTTCGGCTCGACCGTCGGTTTGCCGTTTTTGCTGAACGCCGTTCTGGAGTAGTGCATAACGCTGCCATAATCGTACGGCATGCCGAGCGTCGTCGTTTGGGACTCACTTTCGCGCCCAAAGTTGCTGACCAGATTCGGGCGCACGTTGCGGAAGAAGATGTTCACGTACCGGTCCCGATCGTACCGCGTGTGCTCGTGCAGAAACCCAAGCGCATGCATCAGCTCGTGCACGATGGTGCCCTCCATCTGCAGGCAGCCGTTGCGCTGCAGATTCAGCACCTGCCGGCCACCCATCCGCCCGACCGCCGACCAGCATCCCGAGCTGCGGCCCTCGATCACCACGTAGTCCCGCTCCTTCGTGTGCGGCACAAAGCGGATGCACGTTTTCTGGTGGAACTGCTCGAACGCCGAAAACAGCTTGGTAAGGTCACCGATCGCTGAAAAACACACACACACGAACAGCCACAAACCACACACACACACAGGCACAGGAAAAAGAGCACAATATCAGCAAACATATTCCCTGGGAGGCTCCACTGGGCCTATTCTTTCCCCAGGACTACTACTCACAAAACTCCTCACTAAACTCGTACGGCACTATTCCCTTCTTCCACTTGCTGCTGGTGAACTTGAGCGCATTGCGCTCGATCAGTGGCTGATGGATGTCACCCTCGGCGTACGTGCCGAGCTCTTCCGGGTTGACGCTGGTGCCGTTGTGCGATCGGGACCACGCACGCACCAGCTCGCCGATCGCCGCCTTATCGTGATTGCCGTACAGCGCTTCGCCGAGATGCGAGAAATCAAAATCGTAGTCCCGAATCCGCCGACTGCTGCCGAGAACACGCGCCTGTCCAGCCGCTGCACCGACCAGCACCAGCAGCGTCACCTGCCAACCCATCGCCATGCTTCTGAATCTTCTGCTGAAGCGTAGGGGCACAGTCTCTACCCACCCGGCCGGACCGATCGCGACTGAACCGTGCCGTTACGAAAACGCCGGCTTTTAAGTATTGGCCTTAGCCGTCTACGCCAAAGTCCTCCTCCTACCTCGCCGAGGCTGCAAGCAGTAGGCCAACAGACGCCCTCATACCTGCCACCTCTCCATTTTTTCGTACGCATGTTTTCCGAGGCAAGATACGACGATAATGGGGATTGATAGCATCAGGCGAGATAATCAATCCGTTCGCGCCAAACACAAAAAAAAACCCTACCAACTCTAACGCGGGCTCTTTTTCGTTGTTGTCTATGGGAGGTTTGGAAATCCTCGCATGCAGTTAGTCAAACACCCCTCCCTTTGCGGGAAAGGAGGGGAAAATACACTGCGGCGAAAGGTATTTTTGATTACCGTAACATCTTCGTCGTCCTCTTCTTGGCGGGAGCAAAGTAATAGAAGCACTCATATGCCCGAACACAAAGCGCTCGAAACGAAATGCGTTTGCCTGCCAGCCTACCAGGGGTGTGTGTGTGTGTGTGTGTGTGTGCATCTCATCCAACCCAAACGGAATGGGTGGGAAAACCGACCCGACCCTCTGTGGCCAGCTGCCCAAACATGGACCGTACCAGTGCAGCTCGTGGCTCGCTCTCGCGCATGCCGATGTAATAAGCCGCAGCAGCATGCTCGGCGTGGAGCATGCCAAACTGGATGCTCTTTCGCTCCCGTTTGAAGGCAGCTTTTTGGCAAACGTTGGCTCACTCCCCCCTTTGGCTCACCAAGATCATGTAACCGGTGGGTCATTATTTTGGAGCACTTCGACCCTCTCGGACGGCGAAGGGCTTTCTTCACATTAGCGCACTTGGCGGCATGTTGTGCGCCTCGCTATCAAACCTTTTACAAATCTGTTAAAGATTCCCCCTCCACCTGGGAGGCCAGTATTCCCGTTTTGGGGTAGGCACGCTCCACACCACCCATTAAACAATCACATCAAAACACTCATTAGGCCGATATTGTGAGACCCCCGGCACTTAGCACACCAGCGCCCCCAAACGCCGCTCCCATTAGCGCCGCGTTGTGCGCGTTTGGGATAGGTTTCTTGCTTGTAGTGTGCTAGTAGGCCATGCTGCAACAGGTAACGCGGCATATTCGACTCTGTTGTGCTGGTGGCTTTACCCTCAAGCGCTGCAAAACAAGAAAACTGGAGCACATCTCCGTCCAAGAGATACATACACACACTGCCGAACGATTACGTGAGGGTCGCTCGGTTGTTGGAGGTATAGGGGGGGGGAGCCCACCCGTTCATAATTAATTTGGTAATTGATTAAAGTGCTCGCTTATCAACGTCGCAAACGCGTGGCCTCATCGCATTGCAAGGTTGCGTGTTGGCCCGATGCGTTTAGTTACACCCATCTTCCATCCGCGTGTGTGCGTGCGTGTGTGTGTGTGGAAAGCAATGCTAAAAGTGTTGAACATTTTTCACACCCTGCTCATCTGCAATGTGCGTACGGTACGACCCACGAAAGGCCACCAGCACGCGGTTGGCTACAAAATATCCCGAGCACGTGTGCAGTTGCTACTGCCGCTGGTCGTGATTTTCGTGCTGGCGTTCCTTAACCCCTGGACGACGCACCGAAGAAAGGACCAGCACACCATCAGCCTTAACCTCTTCACGATCTATGCCCGGCTGCTGGTCACAGTGCTCATTGTGGTGCTGCTGATTTGCGACAACTTTCGGCAACGGTTTCACCTACTCTAGCTACTTCACACCATACCGGGCAGTGCCTTCACTGGGCGGACGGACAGCAAATTTTCCGTTAAAAAACTACAGCTAGTGATACTACTAATCTGCAATGTTCTCTCAATATCCGAAGCGCTGTACAAAATCTACCTAAGTCGTCAGTACTCGTACTCCCTGGGAGTCTTTAGCGGCGTCCTGGTCGAGCATTACATCCTGCTGAACCTGTTGCTCTGTCAGCTGCTTGCGGAAACGCTTTCCAATGCGTACGCGACTCTGCAGCACAGCCTGCTTGTGCGTCCATTTCACACCATTATCAGTGAGTTGACGGTGCTGGACGGCTGCAAGAACCATCTCTCGGAGGTGATTGGCCTAAAGCTAATCCTTGTGATACTGCATCTCATGTTCAACGTATCATTCTGCACGTACGATATACTGGAGCATGTGCTAAGCGAAAAACATCTCCGAGACATCACTCGATTGTCGATCATTGCGGTACAGGAAACGGTAATGCTGTTTGGGCTGTGCTTCCAGTTCACCATGCTGGATCGAAAGGTAGGCTACACGGCGCTACATTATCCCAACAATTGGATTTAATTACTTCATGCGTTGTTGTTGCTTGATTTAATATTTAACGTCCCTGGCTCAATTATTCAACGTACTTTTCCCTTCCATCCCGTGTCGAGCCATGTCGTTAGAGTGATCCATTAGCGCCAGAGCTGCGCCAGTTGCCATCTAGTCGCGTCTACCCGTGCTCGCAGCATGGAGGAGCTGAAGATCCTAAACTTGTTCAATCACTTTCTCGTGTCGCCGGTTCAGCTTCACCGCACCGAGCAGCAGAAATCCAACAGTTACATCTTTCGCAACAGAAACCTCCTCTGGAATACGGCCATCCTGTCGTCTTTAACGCTAGTCAGCGCCACTTCTGCGCTACTGCTTGTGTTACATGACTTTGCTCAACTGCTAACCACCGTGATGGGTGTCATTACGATGATTCTATACGGCATACGGCTGGTAGTGGTTGTTCCCCTTATATGTTGGACACTGCTAAACGGCCGCACACTGGTAGACATTTCCAACCGTGCCCTAGCCATCGAACGACAGTTCGGTTCTGATCGGGTCGTACTCATCAACGTGTGGCTCCTCACGCAAACGCAAATCTGTATCGCCCTGGTGATGCTGCTCTTCAACATTGTCGTGCAGTTGTACTACATACTGTCGTTCGATGTTTATCAAAAAGCTGTTAATATCGTGGTTGTGTTTGGATTTTTCGTGCTCGAAACGTTCATCTCCCTCCACCGGGGCTATGTGCAGTTTTGGCCTGCATTTTTAAGCCACCGGTACGCGAAACTAATCAGTCGCGCTGCCTACAAGCACAACCATTCGCTCCAAACCGTCATGGCTCTCGGGAGTGATCTGGAAAGCTTTAAGCGCAAGTGTAGCTCCATCTTTGGGCTAATGCAGCTGCTACACTTGCTGAACATTTTTGTAACGTGCTCCGTCGAGGCGTACATTGTTTTCCACGTCGTCGATATGGGTCTGGCGGTACACTACGTAGCTATGAATCTCGTCGCCGCGCTTACGTACGGTGTGTCGTTTTTAATTTACACGTACGCGCACAACCTCGTCAACGTAAAGGTAAGTCAATGAATGGGAGAAGAGGTCCACTCAAAACCACTCCTCCAATGCTGCTCAATTATTCAGATCTCATTAACTATCCAGCAGTAAGCGTGCTGGATCGTTTCACGCATTTCGCACTACGCCAACACTCGCTTTAGTAGCGACCCTGCACGGCAAGCAGAATGGATGAGCTACAGTTTCTGAACGTTTTCAATTACTGTTTCGTTTCGCCCACCTATCTGTCGTTCGATATCGAGAACAATCGTTACGATTTCCGCCTCAGAAATGTCTGCTGGAACGTAACGCTGTTGTTCGTGCTCGTAACGGTTAATTGCATCGGTGCCACTGTGATGGTGTTAGAATTTATGCATGACAAGCTCGACAGTGTGATGGGCGCTTGCAACATTATTATCTGCATTATGCGGCTATCAGTTGTAATACCACTGATGCTGTGGATTTGGCTGTGCAGGCATAAACTATTAGAAGATTGTACGATTGCATTGAATCTTATACAAGACAAGTCTAAGCTGCAATTCCAAAATCCAACCAAGCGAAATAGTAGATGCCTTCTTTATTGGATACAGGTCGGCACGATCGTCATCCTACTGATTGCTGCCGTGGTCGGTGATGTCTACATTTGGTGGAAATTTATAGCAAAACAAAAACTCTACTACATCCTCAACTTAAGTGCATACATTATCCTGGATTTTGTATCGCTAATGCATCTTATGTACACACAATGCTTAGCCTTAGTGATCGCCGATCATTTCAACGAGTTAGCGTGCCGCGTCAAAAACGAACCAGACGAACCCGATTTACTTCAAACGGTGAACACCATCTGGGACGATTTGGAACACTACAAGCAACGAATCATTTCCACGTTTGGCGTCATGAATGTTCTTCATGCGCTGGATGCGCTGGTAAAGTGTGCCGTTGAAACGTACGTCATATTCAGTACCTGGGAAATGGGTTTCGGTTTACTGGGAGCATTTCTCGACATAATTACCCTAACCGTGTACGCGGCCACCTTTTTCATATTCGCGTTCGCGCACGATCGCGTTGAAGTGAAGGTAAGTGCATCAAACTGTTGTTTCAAACATCCTTCGAGAACGTGCCAGGGTAGCTGGAAGGTGTTTGTACCATAAATTCCATCAATCATGTAGTATTAAGAGAACATCAATAATTAACCCGTCATCGTCTGCTCCAACTTGATCCTTTTCATGAGTTTAGACGCATTGTATTGGAATATTCCAACGCACCCTGTTCAGTCAGCCTCAGTAAGCTCCAACAAGCACAATGCATGCAGAGCTGCAGTTCCTTAACATCTTCAACTATTGCTTTGTTTCACCCACTTATCTTCATTTGGATAGGCTCAACAATCGTTACGAATTCCAGTGCAGAAATGTCTACTGGATGGTAACGCTGTTAGCCGTGCTCGTTACGTGTAGTTTCAGTTGTGCCACTTTTCTCATGTTGGAAATTTTGCGAAACCATCTAGCAAGTGTAATGACAACTACCACCATCCTGCTCTACATGATGCGGTTTCTAGTGTTGGTGCCACACATACTGTGGATATTGCTGTACAGGGGCAGATTGAAGCATGATTGCACTTTTGCGTTGAGCATTGTTCAGGAAAAGGATAAACGACTGTTTCAAATTCCGAAACTCGCCGATCAAAGGCGAAAGCGAAAGGCATTGCAACTATACTGGGTTCAGATCGGCAGCATTGTCGTCTTACTGTTTGTTGGTTCGGTTGTTCAATCTTACACCTTGTGGAGTGTCGCACCGCCTAGCAGAGAACACTTATTCGGTTACTATTTGTTTAATTTATTAGCACTTGTGGTTATGATCTTTCTCTCTCTAATGCACCTCATGTATGCTCAATGCTGGGCCTTACTCATCAGCCTTTACTTAGAGGAGTTGGTGTGGATTACTAAAAGCGAGCAGTTAGAGTTAGGATCACTTCGAACAGTGATCGCACTCTGGGACGACTTGACATACTTCAAACAACGGGTTGCATCTACGTTCGGGATCATGAATGTACTTCATCTGTTAGATATTTTGATAACGTGTGCCACTGAATGCTACGCTATAATCTATTTCTATGAATTTGGATTGAACCTGCTAAGTGCCCTGTTGAGTATAGTCATACTCGTACTGTATACTGGTGCCTGTTTCTTGTTCGCATACGCGCACGATCTCGTTGAGGTAAAGGTAAGTGATGGCAACTGTTTACTTAATTACTAAACGATTACTATGATGGCAAGTTGACACATCGATTTCTGGTAATGTACTAATTATTTATTAGTACATTACAGTAAATTGCGTTGTGCTTAGTGATATTTCACAAGCAATTAGTACTGATCTAGCATGCATAAGTTCATTAATTTGATCAACAAATAGTCATGCTTTCACGAAACCAAATGATGGCATCCCTTTCGTTTTGGTCGATGTCAACTGAATGAGTTTATGTACCTTGTTTGAGTGATTAAACAAGACCTCTTCCGCTGGCGCACTAGTAGCACCCGCAGCACACACGATGCACGAGCTGCAGTTTCTTAACATCTTCAACTACTGTTTCGTGTCGACCACTTATCTTCACTTCGATAGCCTTTGCAATCGTTACGAATTCCAACACAAAAATGTCTTCCGGAATGTAACGCTACTAATCGTGTTGGTGACGTGCAGTGTCGTTAGTGCCATTGCGGTTATCGCGGAATTTATGCAAACTTCACTGTTAAGTGTCATAGGAGCAAGCTCTATAATTCTCTATACTACGAGGTTTTTGGTGATGATACCCCTAACACTGTGGGTATGGTTGTGCAGGCATACACTTCTAAGCGATAACAACATTGCTTTGAACATTATCCAGCATAAACACGCCAAGTTCTATTCAATGCCAGCCAGGCGAAGAACGTTGCAAATATATTGGATTCAAGTTGGCAGCATCGTCATCTTACTTACTGCTGCTTTAGCGGGACAGTGTATCACCTGGTGGGAAATTGTAGTAACACGAAAGGAATACTTCTTTCTCAACGTATGTGCCCTGGTTGCACTAGAAATCCTTACCCTTATGCATCGCATGTACATTCAATGTTGGGCCCTGGTTATCGCCCATCATTTAGATGAGCTGGTGTGGTTAGTAAAAAACAAGCCTAGAGAATTGCATCTGCTTCGAGCGGCGATCGTTTTCTGGGAAGAGTTGGAATACTTCAAGCAGCGTGCTACGTCCACATTTCGGGTGATGAATGTTCTTCATGTGTTAGATATTTTGATTACATGTGTCGTTGAAACGTACACTATATTCTATGTTTTCGAAATGGGGCTCAGCTTGGTGGATGCAATGCTGAACGTAATAACCCTTACTGTGTACGCTGCCACCTTTTTCATATTTGCATACGCGCACGATCTCGTGAAGGTTAAGGTAAGTACACACCCACAAACACACACAATTGTCCACTTAATTTATTCGTTGATGCTATACTTCAGGATTGCCAGTTTAGCTATCGATGAGTATTACTGAGTTAGAGAAGAAAACGAAGAAACATTTCATTACCATTAACAATTCCAACACACTAAACAATCATCTGTTTCTGCTAGAGGCTTTGTGTCGCTTTTTAAGAAGTACAGGTAGTCCCCGAGATACATGGTATACGTGGTTTCGGAGATACGCGGTTTTCTCAATTCAACAGTTCTTTGAGCAAATTGTACTGATTTGACTGATCAATTGTCAAATGCAACAAAAATTCCCTTTTGATCTAATATTACCCACTCTGTAGTCTGGACTTTGTTGACGAACCACAAGCTTAAACACTGCAGCAACCGTGCCCCGTGGACATTGTTACGCAAATGCATGACCGATTAAGCTGCAGTGCTGAAGGGCGATACGGTCTATTGGTGTTAAAAGTGCAGATCTATGTTAAATGTCTTAGCGCTTGCAGTCATTATCTGCTTTCACACTCATACAGTCTTTGTAAGAGGCTACATGTACGCCCCTGACAGTAGGGTAAGCTGGTGTGGCAAGTAGAAGGCAACAACTTTAGCTTAACATCTTTAGCTTAACATCTTTAGCTTAACATCTGTTCTGTAATGAATGTTGCTACCGAACTGGAGGACTTCAAGCGTCAAATATCAAACATCATTGGTCCCATGCAGCTCAAACGTCGTTCAAATCTTTGGATTATTACAAGGCATACATGAGTTACTATCTAATACACGCTGGGTATAGTTTTAAGGAAAGTTCCATTAACTGGTTTCCCCCTTATCATAAACGGAGGATCATTTTTATCCTTCAAGTATTACATTAAAGTATTATGCTGCCGAAGCAATGTTAGCTAATGCTTAAGAACACCTGCACGTTAATGTCGGTTTGGGTAGCGTGTGAGTATACGCCACAAAGTATGCATACCGCAATACAAAATATTCATTCGATAGCTAAAAGCTATGTAAGATCAACATTGTTAAATATGCATTGACAGTACGTTAATAGTACTCGCACAACAGCAACGTGATTGCTTTTCCCCGCAGTAGCAAGCTGAACCTTGTACCGCGCAAAACGTTGTCCGACCATTCCCATGAATCACTTAAAAGTACTCAACCTATTCAACCACCTCTTCATTTCCCTTGTTTACGTAGACCAAACGCCCAAAGGGCCGACCGTACGGCGCAAAAATGCGCTCAGAAACATCATTGTTCTGCTTGCTACGGTTTCGATTGTTTCCTTCTTTGGCTTGAAGCGCACGTTGACCGACTTTCGCGAAATGATTAGCTCGGTGACAGATATCGTGCATCTGTTGAAGTATTTCATCAACGCTGACATTATGTACACGATCCTGAGTGGGATGTATCGGCACAGCTTGAAGGTGATCGTGATCGTCAACGAAGCGATTGCAATCGACCACACGATGCAACGGGTTTGCACATTGATGAAGAATCGTTTTGCGGTACGACACACGCTGCTGAAAATGCTCACCGGTGTCATTATGCTCTTGCGAGGATCCTTTTTCCTGATGTACTTGTACCTGCAGTACCGGTACAATCTTTCCTACGAGCTTAACCTAGTGATGCACGCTAACCTGCTAGTCGAGCTGTCCATGGACCTGCAGAAGCTGTTTCTACTCTATTTCGCACTGTACATGATACAGCGTTATCAAATTTTAGCAAACTTACTTGACCGAAGCGATCCAACTACGATGGCTGTTGTGTTTGAAGTTTTCGAAGATCTTATCACCTTTAAAAAGCATCTATCGAAAACGTTTGGGCTGCATCTGCTCGCTCTCATACTGCAGACGTTCGTGGCGTGCTCGATTCATGCGTATCTCATCGTCGTAGAGCAGAGACACATTTTCCAAGTAATAGCGAATGTGGCTCAGCTCGTGATAAACCTTACCTTGTTCTTCATTTTAACCTATTACTATGATTGCGTTGAGATCAAGGTGGGTCTTGCAGGTCGGGAAACAGATGAAGATTTGCTGGAACGAAAGATAAAAATTAAGTAATATAATTTAAAAGCTTAAAGTTACATAGAGATGTGTTTCATTGTGCCTCATTGCAGGAAGCAGAGCTTAAGGATGCACTGAAATCGATGCAATACACAAATCTTAAACGACAATCTCGAGATCAGAAGGTAAATCGTTGTATGAAATGGTCAGTACATACCTGTTTAAAGCTTTTTTTTCTGCGCACAGGACTTCTACGACCTCGTCAATCTGAAGCTGATGATGGAATCCCCGAAGATAACCGCTTGTGGACTTTTCGAAATAAATTTGCAGATATTCTATAACGTATGGCCACAGTGTGCAAACAAAACACCCTCCCTTGCACTTTCGATTAGCAGACTGCCTTATCTCTTTACAGGTATTTGCCGCCATCATAACGTACATCGTAATATTGTTCCAGTTTCGAGGGTTTGAAAAATCACCATAAAGAGAAACGACGGCCGGTCCCCTTCAGAGCGCACATTTTCATTTCGAGTACTGTTTACTATACTTCGTCTGCATGATAAGAAATAAAGAGTCTGTTTTGTGATACATCACCCACTTCTATCGTACAACTGCGAACACAAACAGGAAGAAAATACAAACATGAACCAATAGCATTACCTTTGCTCGCATTTACTTTTCTTCTGATTTGCTCTTTACTACAACCACTCGTCGTCACACATCGCAAAAAAGGAGATTACAGTTCCGGGGGTGATCTTCTTCTGTCTGCTGCTGTTACTGCTCAGTCCCTGTTCAATATTCTATAGATCCGTCAGCCATTTATTTTGCCCACCTATTTGCGCGATAAACACTTTAAAATATATCAACATCTTCACAGTTGTTGCCCACCGGGGCCAAAAAATGTTTTCCACTCAATTTTAATATCGTTTTCGTTTTACTACACTCTTTCCGCTTCTCTTCGACCGCGCTCCTCTTTTTTGCTACACTAACAAGAAATAGAGGTTTTTGTCTAGCTACGTTAACGATTAGTTAATTTCTTATTTTGTTATAGATAAATTTGCTCTTGTTTTGTTTGTTTAGAATGACGACATATTCCTTTGCTTCCGACTTTCTCTCTCTCTCTCTCTATCTCTCTTTTAGTTCGCATTTCGAAAACGAATAATATTGCAACACGAATTAGGGGAACAGGATACTTGCTAGGATTTTTTCTACAAGACTGCTAGAAACGGTACACAGGGCCGGGCCCCATATAAACCTTCTCATTAGTTGTAATGGAAAAAAACGTACAGAATAAAGATTTCTCATCACCGTTCCTAACCTCCATTCCCGACGGACTCCCTACGTTACTGCTACGTCCAGTGTCCGGATACTGCGTATGGCGATACGTTTACTTTTTAGCGCTAGAGATTCGAAATGCTACGAAACAACGTTTGGAAGATTTTTACTTCGTCCTACTGGTGCGCTGGCGAAACGCTCGGTTCTAGAGCAGTTACTCTTTTCAGAAGGGCGAGTAAACGCGCTTGGTATTTATTATATTTTGTAGAATTTAGATTGTACTCAGTTCTCGCTGGAAAGAAGGAAATGGAATAGAAAAACTGCCGGAAACCTATCCTGCTTATCTACATATATAAGTTTTTTTTTTTGTCGTGTTTTAGCGCAATCGCACCTTTCCAGGCGCCTATTAACATTAAGCTACGGAAACGGTGAGCCTTGGAGCCTAGTATGAGTTGTATTACTAGAGAAGAAAACTGGAACAGGAGAATCAGATTGAATTATGTGTTTGATTTTCATTTTTGCTACCCGTGTAGTGCATCCTAATAATCGGTCGTGCTTCCTGCTCTACACTTAATCGTTTACTCCTTCAAGTTCTTGGGTTTTGAAACAAAAAACAATTCAAAAGCTGAAAAAACGATTCCTTAAACATAAAACATCCATTTTCATTTAAATTGACATTCTGCTCCTCGTAGCAACATAAAAATACTAAGCAAATATTGGAATAGTTAGGCCAATACGATAGGCTCCCGAAACACTACGACATTCTCAATTCCGTTTGCAGGTAAGTGCGCTTTAAAATAATACAGCCTTGCACAATAAAACCTAATCCTGCCACTTATCACAAAAATCACAAAACCACAACAGAACGAAGCTCTCGGATTGACTTTGTTTATGTACAACACAGGACGCTTGCTTCTTGAAAATAGTTCTCCACAATTTGGTTCCACTGTTATGCTAGTGAGCTGATGGTCGCATTTTTCATGTTAACGTTGTTTTCCCTAGCAATGTATTGTGCTACTAAGAACCTTCCAATGGACGATTGTTCGAAGAGTGAGCATAATCAATTCGAATCGAACACCGTACAGTAGGTAAGGGTTGCCATGCTACAGGCCTAGCTTTACTAAACAGTCGACACTCTTTGTTGATAAGTAGTAATTGTTCCTATTTGTTTTTTTGTGCACACCGTTTCTGCTTATAGTTAATCACACAGTCTGTCTTGCGTCCGGTACGCGCACGTATCCTTTCCCTAGCTATAGCTGTGCGAGTCTTACGGTTTACAAATATATATATGGCTTTCAATTATTCTCTAAATATTATACATACATAGTGAGTTTTAACTATCTCTCCTATTAAGATCTTTGAGCGTTCGGTTGCGTTAACTAATTCAAAGACATATCTCTATGCGGGGGTTTATCTTCGATCTTCTGCCCACACTATCCATTACTTGTTTTGGTTTATATGCTGTCACTACAGCCTAGCATGCACAACATGTTTGCGGTTCTTTCGGGTACTTTCATCTCGTGTTGAATGCGTACATGAGCAAATGTATGTTTTACGACATTGAAAGAAGGGCCGTGATTAAGTGTCGATAGTTGACGATTGTTTTAAAACAGGGACAAGAGTTCACTAAGAAAGAATCGAGATAGCCACAAAAAACTTTGTAACTTATAAGAAAATCATCTACAACAAAATTACGACAGTAAAAAGGAAAAATTACACGATAACTCACTACATAAAAAAGTAAATAACGGAGTAAAACAAAGATTCAAATAAAAAGCGACTAACAAACCGGAGACGACTAAGAGCAGAAGTAACATCCATTCGCTCATGACACAACCCTCGTGGGTCTTATCACAAGCAGTACGCGGGACTGTTGTCCCTTCCCCGTCAGCCCTGTGCTTGCTATCGCCGAGGACGAACCGCTTCCCACAGCCTATCAATCTCATCCAGCGACAGGTTCGGGTTGGTAAAGAAGAACACCGCCCGGCTCGCGTCCACCCGGTGACCGAGCAGATCGCTCTTGGCCTCACTGTCCAGATACAGCCCATCCATCGGCGTGATGGTGACGTTCACCTGCTGTGCCACCGTGCCGGTAATGTGCACATCGTCGATCCAGAAGAATGGCTGCCGCTGCGCCTCCCGGTACAGCTGCCACGCCACATCGGGCGAGTAGAGGATCGAGTACCCGGGACAGTGCGGCGGATAGTACCGGTTCGGGTACTCGCGCCAGCTGACGAACCACTTCGACCGGTGCGTCCGCTTGACGCTCAGCTTCGTCACCAGCTGGCAGAGCAGCAGGTTGCGCTGCGGCACCACCCGCTGCAGCGCATTGTACAGGATCGGCGTGTTGATGAACACATCGTCGTCCGTCTTGAGCACGTACTGTGCGCCCGGGCAGTGGTACGCGAACCACTTCAGCGCCATCACGTGCTTGTACGTCATGTTGCGGTACGCATCGACGAAGTTGCCCTGCACAATGTCATCGTGCAGGCGGGACTCCCGCTCGATAGCGCGCTGAGCGGCGGCACTGCCCACTGCGCCCATCAGAAAGATCAGACGAGCCCGCGCCTCCGGCTGGCCCCACGTCGCCCGGATTGTGTTGCGCTTGGCCAGATTGTCCGGGGCCGAGTGGATCAGCACCAGCACTAGCGGTGGCGACGCACCGCCGCTCCCCGGCGAACGCGTACCCCATAAGGCATCGGCACGCTTAAGGCTACGTCTTCTCCTGCTGCCCGCCGTCCCCGTCCCGCAGTAATCGTGGTTGATGGTGAACTTAAAGTTCTTCAGATCGATCAGACTAGTGTAGTCATCATTTGGCAACGTGTCTCCACCCCACGAACTAGCTAATGTTAACGATGCTGTTGACTGTGTACTACTGCTGCTGCTGCTGCTACTACTGCTGCTGCTACCGCTGCTGCCAGCCGTTGGTGCTTCCAGCGATACTAGCTCCGACTCCTCCTCTCGGCCACGCACCCTGCCCCGGCCGCTCCATCGCACTCTGCTCGGTGTGACGGTGCCGCGCGTGCCGATCGGCGACTCAGCAACGGCGGCCACGGCAGCCGCCACCAGCCAGCCGGGCGATGTTTGATTGGTCAGATATGTGCCACTGGTGCCACCGTGGCTATTGAGCTCTCTGGCTGCGTAACCGACGACGCCTGGTGGGAGTGCATCGATGGCGTTGTAGCTGCTCTCGTCATCGCTATCGTACGGGAGCTTTTGCTCCAGCTCGCGCGGTGAGATCTGCCATATCGTCAGCATGAGCATCAGACAAGCCAGCGCACCAAGCACTGGTCCTGGCCGGCGCTCCAACATGATCGTATTATCAGCGACGCCTTGCGGGTGGACGCATTTTTTGATTTCCTAAAAAAAAGGAGAGAATACCAAAGGATTTAGAAACTTATCGAGGTGCAAGCGAGCGATATATACTTGAATTACTATCATTTTTGAACCAGCATGGCGTTATTTCTAATTAACGATAGTGTAGTTCTACTCTTTTGTGAAGGGATGGCCCTATTAATTCATCGCACCATCGTATAAGGCTATACAACACAGAGAACCCTACTCTAGGGCTCATCAAGTACCAATTAGTGTTTACTTTTTAATGAGAAACCCTACAAAAATAGAACTCATCGACGCTTGGTGTGGCAAGCAATCCATCTTCCTGGGGCTGCACCGTCATCATCTGCATCTCCCGACCCACCCCCCGCGTGTGTTGGTGACACAGTTTGAAGAAAAATCAATCATATGCAGCACTATCGATTGCCCTGAAATGGATCAAGTGTCTCGCTTCCTTTCCTCGACTAGGGAAACACCACATCCCCAGGCTCCCGAGGGCTGTGTCCCTGCCCGGGAGTGTAAAACAAAGGCAAAACTTTCAGCCCTCGTGGACAGGCACGTCGAGACAACTACACTGCCGCTGACAGGACAAGGATTTTCCAGCAGCTCTGTGCGTGTGTGTGCTACCCTCACGTAACCGTGCCGTGCTGCAGCTCTATTCAAACACACCGAGGGGCGACGGAAACAATAGCGCACAATCCCGTGGTGGTGAAAGATACGAATGCCATTTGACTTGGTTGCGCGAGCGTCAGTTCTTCCCCCAAACCGTTCCCGTGTTGTTACCTTCTGGAACTCGCCCCTTCTTGCATTTTGTCCCCCCCCCCCCCCCGGTAGAATAATGTTCCAATATTCACTTTCAAACAGGCACTTTCATCAAGGGGGCACGCTAAAGCAAGGCGTGCATGCGTGTGTGTGTGACGAGGGAAGAAGTATCCAGGCCACAGAACGAGCCCCTCCGCAATTACTTAATTGAACCCGCAGCAATTATGCTCTGTGGATAAGAGAGAGAGAGACGCTACCGAGGGGTTGTGCTTGAAAAGGAGTGCCTGGGCAGGATACACCATGCGTCCCGGATGCATGCGGCTCAGCCCATTGAGACAAGCGCGCGTATATGGTAATGAACGGCCCAGCAGCGAGGGCGAAGTTTTTTGAACTCCGGGAAGTATTCCGAGTGCGCGGCATTCGACTCCTTAACCACCATGCGGAAGAAAAGTGCACTACAGTGCACTACAGTGCTTACGACACACACACACAAAGGAACAGTGTGCTGCTCCCTTTTCACAATGCAGCATGAGTTTCCCTTTACAGCAGAGCCAACCAACCTATCAAAAGGGAGTTTTGTTCTATTTAGCGCTGACATTAAACTGAACAGCGAACAGAGTGCAACAAGAGCGGCCCCGCGGGGGCAATTATTGTGTTTTAATAGAGAATAATTACTTCTACCTAACTAACCGAACCAAAACATGGCATGCAATTTTCCACCTCCAAGCACTGTGTTTAGTGTTTAATAACATCCAAACTCCCCGCCCCGAGCCGTAACTCAATTGTAAGCGCACCTATAATTTAACCTTTAACCGTCCGTTGTGGCGCCCTCTGTAGGGAAAGCGTCTTAAAAACGGCGTATCCGATTTTTGCTTGCGACAGACACAGACTTGCCCTCGCGCACTAAAGTTCCGTGCATACGTGCCCCAAAGAACGTTCTGCACACACACACACACACATAATGCACCGATGCAGAAAGGATTTCCCCCTCGCTTTATTTCCCCGTCCAGACGGTCGCACACCAACACAAACCGGTCAATTATGGGCCTACAATTATAGGGCTTTCGTATTTTTTGCAAAGGACTAAGCAGTCGGTTTTTGTTTGCGGTAAATTCGCGTCTCTCTCTCTCTCTCTCTCTCTCTCTCTCTCTCTCTCTCTCTCTCTCTCTCTCTCTCTCGACTGCCATGTACCTTTCCTAGCCCCTCCTCCTCACCCCCCAAGGACAGTATAGGAAACTCCCATACGACGACCACAGGGATGGGGGGGGAGGGGGGAATTTTCACTCGACATGTCTCGCCGCCGTCTGCAATGGCCATGATGGTGATGATGTCGCAACGACGCGAATGACGATGACGGTGGTGTACATACTAACGGGGGGACGGACGGACTGGTGTTTCCGGCGCCAAAGCCCGTCCCATTCAATTGATTCTTCTTCGGGCGGGGAGGGAGGTTCTTTTTTTATCGCTAGGCACGGTACGGATACACCGCACGATAGCTATAATTTGTGGACACGGGGCTGTTCGTTAGCTCTTAGCCAGGAGCGAGGGGTCCGCGCAAGGACGATAGCGCCAATGGGGCCTGGACATCGGAGCAGAAGACAATAACAATACGGCGGCAGTAAGTGACCTGTCTTATGGGAGGGAAATATGATGCCACTGTCATTAGGCTACATAGGGTTGCATGCCACGGGATGTGTATGTGTGAAGCGATAGAGCGCAAGGAGAAAGGCACTACACACACACACACACACAAAAATGGCCTCCCCGAAAAGGTCATACAGTGGCGCGCCAGCGCAAGTAATGTTGACGACTCTCTCCATTGCCTCCAGTTGCCATTATTTCTCCATACATTAAGGCTTGGCTCTTGGCAAGTGATAAGCCTTTTGGTTCACGAATCAATTAAAGCGTAGAGTACAGGCAGGCGATAACAACATACGAACAGGAAGTTCATTCAAACAATATAAGTATATTGCTTGCTGCAGTTGGCAAGTAGTCCCAGTGCGTCCCGGTCGGTCTAATCATGAACGCTGGCCGTCTCTCGCAAACGATGGCGGTGGCACTTCCGGTGCTGTTTCTTGTTCTTACTGCCTCTTCTGCACCAACAATATCGCCTTTGGTTTGGTCTGTTTGTGAAAGCAAAAATGTATGAAACAAAAAAAGGAAGAATTGCTCACGAAACGTCCCGACCCCTCGCACAGTGCCCGAATTGAGAGCGGGAGGCCACAGAAAACTGGGGGGAGGAGGGGATGGGGGGGGAAGGCCAACAAGGCTAACGGCTAGCAAAGAAAAACAATAACCTGCACACACACACACACAAAAAGCAATGTGGGAAAAGGGTTAGAGAAGTCACAACATTTTCTCCGCACGCCAAGCGAACGGAGGAGCATTTCCCCTCCTGCTCGCAAACAATGTGAAACTGGGGCGGTTTTGCAAGGATGCATTTTTCATGCTCAACATGAATACATGTGTATATGCACTAACGTTTCCTAGGGAACATTATTAAATTAGTTCATATCATCATAGTGAAGAAGCATTTTTTTTCTTGAATGCAATGTCTGCCTGTGTCTTGTGTAAATAAATCAAACGAAAACCCATTAACCCATCGTTTTATGCTGCCTTACATTGGCGCTTACCACCCACCGAGTGGCACCATTGACTCATCATATTTCAACTCCGTCCATTTTTCCACCCTTCGCGATCCTTTTTGCGAACGCTGATGCAAACAAAGCCCCCCCCCCCCCTGCAACGACCAACGACGGTTGCCTATTTCCTTCAGACAAGCCTGTGTGCAATATTGAACACGGGGAAAGAAAAACTATGTTTGTAATTTCTTTAACGTACAGTCCCCCTTCGTACGCACGGTACGATGGAACCAGTATGTGCTCCCCTCCCATTTCTCTCATTTGCATCCAACCCCCTCGGTACGGGTGGCTTCCTGTGGGGCGTCCACAATATTACATCCTTTGCCACGAGCAGCAGCACAGAGAATGCACGCTAATGGACCGCAAACAATGTGCCGAAGCACAGAAAAGAATGCAACAACCTTGTCCCTTTCGCTTCAGGAGGGTCTTGAGCGTCGTCGTCCCTTTTTGTTTTGTCCTCCTGCTGTGAGGGTCTTTGAAATAAAATGCAAAAGAAGAAAAAAAAAACCTCACTGTAATGACACATTTTGCAGAAGCAGAAGGATGCATGTACGTTGAAAATAGCAAAGCACATGTTTTACTCCTTTTTTAAAAAAAAAAGGTTTGTCTGTAGTATATACTAAGGGGAGATGTCTGCTTTCCCTTCATAATCCCCCGCCACCGGATTGGCGCAAAACACAAACAAAGCACGGTAAGCGCTCGGTGCTCCTGGGGCATAGGAAGGTAATTGTGGTCGTAACCTCTAAAGTGTCCCGTTTGCCGTAGCGGAGAGAGTAGTGTATTAAAACGGAGCCCGAAGAAAGTACAGCTTACAATGTACGCGGCGCACTGATTGTAGGGGTAACAATATCAACGTCTGATTTGCTTCTAGTAGGCAAAGCACGTGGTGGATCTCTCTCTCTCTCTCTCTCTCTGTATAGCACAGCACGTGTTGGGCGAGAGCATTCTAGTAGGCGCAAAGATCCTACGCAACCGCATTGAACTTCGCCAGCTCTATTTTTAACCAAACCCAAACCGGATGGGAATCGAACCACGCCCGTGCTTTACAAAAAAAAAGACAAAAACAAAAGCCACTGTGCCGCCAAATGGCACGTAAAATTGCATTTCCTTTCGCAGCATTGACAGAGCCTCCGCGGGCCTTCGCAACAGCAAATAACAAAAGCTTTTCGCCCGTTCAAATGGACGGCGGGTTTTACTGCAGTCAATTAGAGTGGCAATCGATTACTTTCAAGCTGTTTTTTTAACGTCTGTGTGGCCAGTGTTTTTTTTTTGCCCTGCTCTGATCTGCTCTGCTCTACCAATTCCATTAACTCGCGCAAAGTGCTCTTCCGGGGGTGATGGATGCTCGGAGGGCGCTCGGCTTGGATGTGATTTCGATAATTGGATTGCAATTACGGTTATCGGCTGGGCAGGCAGGCACACTGTGTCACTGTGTGGATGAAGCGATGAAATATGCAAAACAGAAAAACAAAAACAAAATAAAAGGGCAATAAATAATGTGTGTGCCGTATTAAATTGAAATGAAGCAGTAATAAAAGCGGAAATAATAGAACTGCGCTTGAGAGCAATACAACAACACCGCCCCTGCAGTGCTGCAAGGTTCTAGTAGAATAAATAAAGCAAAACAAACTGCGCTCGAACGGCAAGCCAAAGCCGATGGATAAGCCACATTCATGCGCAATCATTCGTAGAAGCGTTTTAAAGGCGGTCGTTTTTATACATTTATTAGTTGTGCATAAAATGCGCAGAAATAGACTGTTTTTCGCTCCTCACGCGTGGGAACCGCGATGCTGATGCTCCCCTCTTCACAATCACTGCACCTCACGCTAATGCAGTTTTACCGGAAAACCGCGTACACACAAGCACACTGCACTAATGCATTAATTGCCGACACATTGGCCCCCACGTCGTCGCTCGCTCGGAAATGTTGCACTTGGCAGAACCGGCAACAAACCCGTCAAGCTACTCTTCCGAGAGTAAAAGTAAGCAAATGCAATGGAAAAGACAAACACACACATGCACACTATCACAGCACACAACCTTCAATCTACTTGAGGTTTTCCAACCGCTCGCACGCAACGATGATGGATGGGATTGGGATGGAAAGCAAACAAACTTACTTTACATAGGAAGCGAGGCAGGAAAAACCTTTGCTGCGATGATCATGATCGTCGGGTGGCATAAAATTTGCATTGATAAGTGTGTGCGGAGGGGGGGGGGGGAGGGGGGTCGCAAACACCGAGAGTTAGGTGCAACATTGTTGGTCTCGCACCAACTCATCGATAGGGGGATTGGAAGTTCTGCGTTGAGGTAGAGTTTCCCCTAATGCAAAAAAATGAACGCGAATAGCTAAAACAAAGAACAGCAGCAGCTGCATCAAACTGCAACACTAATCCACACATACACACATGTTCCTACTGTCCGGGATGGACTCCCACATGGGACCTCCGCCAGAGTGTGTAATTCAAATGTAAGTCCACACCGGCTTGGGAGAGTTCTTTGTCTTCGGCGGTTGAGTGGGAACACAGCAAAACCGCACCACATGTGTCGTGGCAATTAGGGTGTCTTGGGGTAGTGATGTGCTATCTGGACCGCACCCACGACTTCGATACGAATCCACCTGTTCGGACTCAGGGTAAATGGGATCTATTATCACCGCCCGGAATCGGATTCGTAGTCACTCTGTGTCGCCCGGAGTCACCTGGAGTCGTCCGGAGTACGATGCAATCTTGTAAACGGGCATTTCATTTAGCTGTGTTTTTGTCTTTTGCTTTACACTTCGTATACAGGCCTTTGTTTCGAAGGCCGACTCCGGCGGACTCCGGACGACTCCAGACGACTCCGGACGACTCGGGACGACTTCGGAAGACTCCCGACGACTTCATCTCCGAACGATTCTGGCAGACTCTATACGACTCCAGACGGCGTTGGACGACTCCAGACGATTCTGGACGACTCCGGACCATTCCAGACAACCCCGGACGACTCCTACTCCGGACGACTCGGGACGACTCGGGACGACTCGGGACGACTCTTGACGACTCCGGCAGACTTCAGACGATTCCAGACGACTCCAAATGATTCCGGGCGACTTCGGAAAACTCTCGACGAATTCATCTCCGAACGACTCCGGCAGACCCCAGACGACTCCAGACGGCTTTGGACGACTCTGGACGACTCTGGACCATTCCAGACAACCCCGAAGGACTCCAACCCCGGACGACTCCAACTCCCGACGACTCGGAACGACTCTGGACGATTCTGGCAGACTCCATACGATTCCAGACGACTTCATCTCCTAACGACTGCCTACCGGAGGCCTTCAGACGACTCCAGACGGCTTTGGACAACTCCAAAAAACCCTAAACGACTCCACACGACTCCGACTCCGAACAACTCTAGGCGATTCCGGACGTCTCCTAGCAACTCTGAACGTCTCCGGGCGACTCGAGAAGGTTCGGAACGACTCCAGATAATACTGTGCGAACCAACCTTCCGGAGTCGGATGGGAGTCGTCTCCGAATTTTTGCCAACATTTTACCCATCACTAGTCTTGGCAGTTGGCAGGGGACCGGTTTAGAACTTGCAGACAAGCTGCAACACTCACCCTATCCACCGTGTGTATAATTAAACTGCAGTTCTTAGAATCAAATAGAACCGCCCAATGACAGGGAGAGGTGTTCTCTTTCTCTGTCCGAGTGGTACAACAAATACACACTGTTCAAGCATCGGGTTTGAACAGTTGCTCAAGTGGAACACTTTGTTACTTATTTACGCCTTTTTTTGTTGACGTGGAAAGGTAAAACAACTTGCCAGCTGGCATATTTAATTTTTAAAACCCTTGTTGAACCAATCAGAAGTCAACTCGTGGTACACAAGTGGTATTGAACGGTATAATTTCCCTTTTATATTCAATAACTTAAATAATTGCTTTATATTTGTTTTTTCAATTTTTAAATTCTATTTTATACAAAAATACAATTGATAGCAAGATATTGAAAAATAGCAATTGATTTGTTGTTTCCCATGTTTATCTACATTACGTACCCAAACGTGCGCCTTGCGCCAACCTTCTCTACCTACGTTTGCAGCGTACTTTTCCGACGCCAAACGATGAACTTTCCACCTTCCGGTTGAATTATGAAGCATGCCACGCCGCGGAAAAACTTTGCAACCGTATCGCCATCACATGTGTGCCCCACCCCCACCGGTACACGGCACTACTGGCACTTCTGCAAACAAGCCGCCACCCACGATCGACACATACGCGCGTCCTCGTTATCATTTACCCCCCAGGCTCCCCCCCACATGCGATGTAAAATATGCGCTGTCCTATTGAACTTCGTGGCACAGAAGAGTTTGGCATTTCTATTACCATGGTTTGCTGTTCGTGGGGCATTTTTTTATGATTGTAGCAATGGTGGTCGTTGTTGTGGATGAGTATTTTACCCCATCCCATGTTTACCACGTGGTCATTAGCTGCTGCCGCCAGGCACCAGGAGGAGTTTGCCAATCGATAGCACACTCGCGGTAGCGCAAAAATATACAGCCCACGTGCGCAACATATGCCAACCACCAACGCGCGCGCGTATGTGGAGAGAGTAGATGAAGCAAAAAAATTAATACGCAAAAACGTGGCTGCCGCGCAAGAAATTTCCATCTATCAATCGTTAAATCTAGCGCTCTCCTCATCGACCTTCGAACCATTTTTGACCCACAGGAGAGGCTAAGAGTATATTTTAACGATTTTTCGTCCTGCCACTACTTGCTAGTTGCACAGGTGGAAATTTGTTTGGAGAAGCAACGGGTGCTATGCCACACACACACACACAAAATTTGAAGGTTCGCCTGAGGAAGGTCAATCGAACACGCCTAATCGCGCACCACCACTAAAACCACCTTTTTTTTTTTTTTTTTTTGGATGGATATGGAACGCCACCAAAGAGAGGAAGTGCGAGAGGTCAAACCTTATGCTAAGGTCAAAGAGCAAAGAGGGGAAAAGAAAATTTTCCCTTTAACGTACGTGTATGTGTGTCTGTGTGTGTGTGTGTGTGGTTTATTGCGCTGCTTTACCGAGCATGCGGCGGATAGCAGCGCAACGTTGGTGTTCTTGGCTTCGATGGAGCCTTCTCCTCGCCGTAAGGCTGCCAGAAAGGACGATATTTTGGCAAACGTTTCGCCAGTCCCAGACATTCTGTCCCCGAAAACGAACCGGTAAAAGACTGTTATTTTTTTTTTTTTGTTTCTTTCTTATCCGCCTGTGCCTGGGGCCCAGTTAACCCGCGCACACAGCACCCAATGCATTGGATGGCGCGCGCGTTTTGCCCGCCCAAAAAAAAAAGCGAATAAAAACGGTTGTGTGCGTCGAGCACGAGAGCGATAAAATAAATCGCCACTGCCAATCGTGTTTAATGCCAAAGATTTGGTGTCCAGTGTGAGGCAATCTTGGCTAAAAAAGGGAAAGAAAATAGAACAACTAGAAGATCGCATTCAAGTTTCATTGCTGGTGGAACGTGTGTACTTGACAGGCACAAATTAATTGCGAAATTTCATGCCCACAATGATGAATTAAATTCAAAATAAGCAATTTAAGCTGCCCACCGCACTCATCGCTGCACCCATATTGAGTGAGTGAGAGAGAGTGATTTAATTGCTTCCGTCAGTTCTACCCAAAATTATGCAAATTCTCCCCAACACTCGCATGGCCCCAAATCTAATGGACAGGAGACTTCATTTAAATCAATCGGTAAACATAGGAAGGAGTAGTGAGGGTTTGTTTTGCTTTTTTTCGCACGTGATAATCAAAACCCGTGTGTGTGTGTGTGTGGGTGTGTGCTTGTGGAAAATTGGAACATACACATACACTACCATCCATCTCCACACACGCCAAACAAACACGCAACGCAACACAGAACCCCATCAGCTGCTGCTACTCCAGAGCATCCAGAGCATTTGGTGACATTTTCCAATTAAATTCCAACATGCTGCTGCTGGCCCTCCTCCCCACCCCGACTGCGGGTGAGTGATTTTAATTTATGCAAAACCAATCTGCCCCTTGTCCCCCGACACTCCCGACAGCCCAAAAACAATCCATCCGGTGCCGGCAGGAAATTATATGTGCAGAATTTATCAACAACAACTCTCGTTTCGGCGTCCGCAAGCGCTAACACCGCCAACATCATCCGCAACAACAACAACACAACAGGTTTCCGAGGGGTGGGGGGAGGTTAAGGGGTTAAATAGCTGACAGGCAGGAGAGTGCCTTTACGCTTAGCCGAGATTATAATTCACCTCTCCAAAATGCGGCTATCATTTGGTCTAGGGGCCCAGATGTATATGTGCAGAGATCCTCTTCAATACGATGATGCAGGAAAGTTCAAAACATATCTCCTCCGCCCCTAAAACGCAGGCAGGTTCAGATTTTATGCTAATTTTATGCGCCCAGGGACAAAGATATGCCGAATGAGTCTTTACTCGTGTCTATAAATACACGCGGCTCGTTGGGCTGTGTGTGACCTCCCCAAACAAACCTTCCATCCATAATGGCATATGGCACATGTAGCAGCAGCAGCAGCAAATCAGAACGTTCCCATCTACCGTGTCCTTAACCGAAAGCAAAGCAAGAAAAGAACTGTCGGATGTAGGGCTGGACTCGTGGCCGGAAGCGTCAGTCACCGGCTCCTTGTGCCAGCCGGATCATCAGTATGCCGGTCACCAAACAATCACCCATTACCGAAATCAGACACCTTCCGTTTTGTGTTCCGCCTGTCCCATTCTACTCCATTCCATTTGGCCCGAGCGGCTCACTCGGCTGCCTCACTAACTAATCAGAGGATTACACCACCAAACAGACAAACGATTCTGCTGTCGGCTCTAGACCTCACATGGACTGCACCGCCGTTGTCGCATTACGCTTAGCTTGGGGAGGAGGGGGGGGGAGGGAATTTCGATTCTCGCCATGCCGTAGTACGCGGGGCCCGGGTCCATGAGGGAAATGTTTAAACATATTTTTATGGCTTATTAGCATTGTACACTGTCGGACGAGGGAACAACCGCAGCCGCAACCGCAAGGCGTTGGATTATGGGCAGCATTACCAAAACGACACAGCACGATTGTGCGACGACCCCAGGGCTGAGGTGAATGTTGATAAGCAATAAAGAGAAATTGCATTCCATCGGACAAACAGGCAAAGTGCGTGTTGTACGGTAGGTTTTGCTTTATGCTTCACGCACTTTGCCTGCTTTTTCCAATATCGGACGTGACACTGGTAGGAACAACAACATTGCTTGAGCATGGCTAGAAATTTGTAAACATAAATATTAAAGAAACGTCTCACCTACAGCAACGTATTGCAATGATTGCATTTAAAGAAATGGACAAAAATTGTGGTTTTTTATGTGTTTATCTTGACCCACTATAAGCAAAACGGTAAATGCACTTTCAAGCAACTTCGTTCAGAAGCATGAGCGATCAAAGAACAACACCCCGTAACGTCCAAAACGAACACCGAGCGCCAGTTTGTGAACGTCGTATAAGCCTGTTTCAGCATCTACAACATCTTGGCACTATTAGACAACAATCAAAGCATCAAAAGAAAGCTTGGTTCCGAATGGCCAACGTCCCTGAGCGACTTGAGGCTCACAAAAGAAACTGAAGATGAAGACCGTGGGAAAAGTCGCTACAAAGCTGCGCTCGCTTGACCGGGAAGAGGTCGATGCAACTGGTCAAACAGTGAAATAGTACCTGGAAAAACATGCATAAACATATCAAGAAGTAGAAGTCGAGTCCACTGGCTTCATAGCAGCATTGCTTGCCGCTCAATGACGATCATTTTAAACTAATTTCGGCGAAATTTTTATATAACACGATGTATTCAGCGAACGCCAAACCTACATCCCTAAGACGTGTCCCATCGATTGTGTATGAACCAACATGATGCAAAAGCTCTCATTCCAACAATTTTGTTGCAAAAACTGAGGTGTGTTTGATAAAACATAACCTTTAAACATGCCTGCACGCATGTCTTCGTCCGCCATGGCGCAAATTCCAGATATCTTCTGGATCGCAGCTCGCAACATCGACAAGAAAGCTTAAATATTAACCTTTATAAAGCTAACGGCAGTCAATATTTCCTGCCAACGACAGTTATTATCATTCTCGTACAGAATGCAACGATAACAGCAAGGTAATTATTTCAATTGTTTACGGTAATGTACAGCATGATCCACCAACCACCTTCTAAATTAGTCACGGTCCATCCATCCGTCCATTGTCCATCACGACACCCAAATCGCGCCACCACCGCTGCTTCCCCGCCTTAACCTGACCCAATCACTCAATCATGCAATCATAGGGAGAGCCACCGTCCCAATACATTATGGATGGGGCGGAAATTAGAACCGAATGCAGCCGGACACGGCCGACGGCGACGGCGTCTATTACGCGCCAGGACGAAACAATTATGCACAACGCGTACGGTAGAGGTATGTATGCCTGCCAGGTCTGTCTCCGAATCGAATTCGTCATTAATCAGTCAGAACGAGAGGGTGTACCCGCCGGTGGCCGTATGTTTACAGAGTGCCATTTCATCATCATCATCATCAGCGTTGGACCGGGGAATTGGGGACAGAGTACATTTCGCGCTTCATCAACGTTGACGTGGGCATTAAAAACCCCAAGGACGCATGCTAATGAAATTGGATGCAATTTCCATTCAGCAATTGGAATTGCTGCATCCTTTTTTTTCTTTCTTCGCTGCTGTTGTTGTGACACCGAGTTGAACCCGTCGTCGAAGAGATGATGAATGTGTGTTTCCACAGTCGCACTGGAATGCTGTTTGTCCTGCCAAGCTGCAAAACAGCACAAGCGTGTACATCGTCTTTGTTTCAAACTATTTCTGAATTTCTGCGATTGAATACTGTTCCATGTTCAACCTAGCCCGGATTTTGCCAATATGAAACGTCAGCCAGCACATCCTATTCTTTGCTGCACCATCACAGCGAACACACTCAGTTTGGGGCGTGCTAAAATCATACCCACCTCCCCAAACGACAATCCGATTATCCTCGACGACGACGACAACGACAACAAGTGTTGTGTTGTGTGTGGGCAGTGAACATGAATCAAACGTACCAAACGATGCCCGGGCACTCATCTCGTGCCGGTGATAAAATGCACCCCGCCACAAAATCTGCTCCAATTATGGGCAAACGGCCCCCAAAAGCTGGAGAGAGCAGCAGCATAGACATTATGTTGCCAAATTTGGCTGCTTTCGTATGGTCGGGTCATGTGTGTGTGGTCCAAACATTCGGCAAGATGTACAGAGGGAAATCGGATGGACGGGAGGAGAACTACCTCCTAAATTTTAGAAAATGACGTAAGTGAAGCACCACCCAGTTGGCAGCCAAGAGTGTTGCGTCCTATTTGGAAGGATATGATTTGTGAGCTATGCATGCTAGTGGCAGATAGAAACGATTGAATCCTCTCCTGTCCCCATTTTGAAAGCGAGTAAAGGAAAAATGTTCTCACAGCCCGGCCAGCCTGGCACGCCCCAGCTTAAATGCTACAGCAGCTCATCAAAATCTTATATCACAACAGCGACGATAAAAAGCATCCCATAATCGGGTAAAGCATCCCCACATTCGTTACGTTTGATTTCGGTTTCGTGCGATACAATTTAATTACACTCTCTCTCTCTACAGCTTGTTGCTATGTTTGGCACTTAGCTGGATGGAACGCGATGAGTGAGTGTGTATCGAAAGCGTTCGTACTAGTGATGTGCTCTATGGAGCGCACACACGACTCCGATCCGACTCCGACTACTGTTAGTCCGATTCCGACTCCGGCAATATGAGAACCATTAGTTCTGCCCAGAGTCGTTCGGAGTCGTAGTAGTCTGGAGTCGTAGTAGTCTGGGTCGGAGTCGTCCAGAGTCGTACGGAGTCGTCTGGAATTGTCCGGAATCGTCCGGAGTTGCTCGGAGTTGTACGGAGTCGGCCGGAGTTGTACGGAGTCGCCCGGAGTTGTTCCGGAGTCAGCGTCGTGGAGAGGCGAAGTCACCCAGAATCGTCCAGAGATTTAGTATAGGGGCCTTTTTTTATGGCCGACTGAAGACGACTCCAACTCCGGCCGATTTCCGACAACTGCGAACGATTCCGGGCGATTCGGACGAGTCGGGCGACTCTGGACAACTCAGAACAACTCCGGAGTATTCCAGAGGACTCCGGGCGACTTTGAATGACTCCAGACGACTTCGGACGACTTCGAACGACTTCGGACGACTCCGGACAACTCCGGACAGCTCCGAACGGCTCCGCAGCGTTCCAGAGGAACGACTTGAAATGACTCCAGACGACCTCGGACGACTCCGGGCGACTCTGGATGACTGCGGTCCACTCTGGACGACCCCAACTCCGAACGTCTCCAGGCGACCCCGGGTTTCTCCGGACGAATCCGACTCCAGGCGACAACGGGCGATTCCAGACGACTCCGGACGACTCCGAACAACTCCGGAGTATTCCAGAGAACTCCAGACGACTTTAAATGACTCCAGACGACTTCGGACGACTTCGGACGACTTCGAACGATTTCGGACGACTTCGGACGACTTCGGACGACTTCGGACGACTTCGGACGACTCCGGACGGCTCCGAACGACTCCGAACGACTAAGAAACGATCCAGAGGACTCCGGACGACTTGAAATGACTCCAGACGACTTCGGACCACTCCGGACGACTCGGGACTACTGCGGACCACTCTGGTCAACCCCCACTCTGAACGACTCCAGGCGACCCCGGGCTTCTCCGGACGAATCCGACTCCGGGCGACAACGGGCGATTCCAGACGACTCCGGACGACTACGAACAACTCCGGAGTATTCCAGAGGACTCCGGACGACTTTAAATGACTCCATACGACTTCGGACCACTCCGGACAACTCGGGACTACTGCGGAGCACTCTGGACAACCCCAACTCCGAACGACTCCAGGCGACCCCGGGCTTTTCCGGACGACTCCGAACGACTCCAGGCGACACCGGGCTTTTCCGGGGACTCCGAACAACTCCGGGTAATGCTGGGAGTCGGTTCCAAAATTATCGGAATCAGATCGAATTCAAGTACGGATTTTCGCCAACTTTACCCATCACTAGTTCATACGTTCGTGTATCGCTTTTATTCGATCAATCATTCGTCTGCCACTGCTGCTGCTGATGATGATGCTGCTACTCGAGAACGCAGCATGTCAGTTCAATTCACACCCCGAACGTAAATGCGTCACAAAGTTGCTGTTCAGTCGGCATCCACTCCGCGCCTGCAGCAGACCTCCCCTCCCTGAGCGATTGTAATTGTTGAGCATAGAATCAAATGAAAGGGAGCTATTGAAACGGAGAGAATCGACGAGGTTGGGTGGTATTGTGGGTTGATAACACAGGGTACAAAGTTGCAGTCACGAATCGTACCAAAAATTTGAGCTAGATTGTACGTCAAGTGGTCAACATACAGCGAAAACAAACACAATCAAATACAATGTTATGTTGCGATTTAAAAAGAGGTAAAATCCCAACCAAACCCTCTATCAATGTTTTAAGCTATCCTTCCCAAACTTCATCAACTTCAAGATTGTTTACATCGGCTCCCCTCGCGCAATATGCAGCTCCAACAAGTGCTCTCGGCACGGTACGGTACACAGGCGTTGGAAATTGAATCCTCCCAGCTGCTTATGCTTACAACAACCCCCCCCCCCCTTCGATTGGCCACACTGTTGACTGTTTAGAAGCTCCACGACGCCCGGGTAATTAACGGTTCGCAAGGCAACCAGAACTAACAAACAGACGTCGGTTTTTTTCTCTCTCTCTCTGCTCCACGTTATCGGAAAAGCGTGCCAAACGATGCTGTGGCTGTGAGGATCGCTCAAAGCAAAGCTAACAACCAAGAAGCAGTGGCATACGGTCGCTGGTGGCCGGTTGATGGAATGGTTTACTTTCACCACACAACAATGCTGTGTTTGATTATGTTGGCACAGACTAGCCAAAAAACCGCCAATAAAACACACACGCACACACGTACCGCAGATCTTCCTCAACGGTGGGAAAATTGTTTGGATTTTTCCCTCCCTCCCTCTCTCTCTCTCTCTCTCTCTCTCTCACTCTCTCTCTCTCTCTCTCTCTCTCTCTCTCTCTCTCTCTCTCTCTCTTTCGCTCAATTCGCAAAGTAATTTCTTCCTTCCACCATAACACCAATCGGGTGGAGAAATTCGGCTACAAATAACTGCTCCAAGGCACAAGAGGGGCTGGTGGTTCCAATCGTCGCTGTTGTGGACCATTATCGATACACGATAGAGGATAGCTACGCATTCCCTTCCTTTCACCCCTGCTTTCCTCGCGCAGATGTTCCAACTGTGGAGATTTTTCTTTTTGCGCCACCCGCAAAACAACGCCCGCCGGCAGGAGCTTCCCGAAATGATGATGATGATGATGTTCCGGGAGAATCTCAAAATAGTTTACCGTCGTTTCCAGCTTGGACCGGCGTTGCGAGAGGAAGATACGTTTTGTGCGGTGGATGGTGGAATGAAGCGCAAGCCGAAATAATGAGAGAGCGCCAAACGCACAATATCATTCCGCTGCTTTGAAGAGAGAGAGGGGGGGGGGCAAGGCAAAGGTGTAACAACAAAAGGAAGAGGATAAAAACACCGTCCTGTTTACGGCTACTTTCTTCCGTTTGGTTTGTGTGAGTGCAAAAGTGTTTAAAAATAAGCTACTGCTGCTTTGTTTGGGGGTCGATTTTTCCCGCTCCAACCAGTGTTGAGGGGTAAAAAAATTAGTTATATTTTGTACAACTTTACCCGAAATTATCGCTCCTTTTGCTCGGTCAAACAATTAGCTGAATCAGTACGCACGCCTCACCGGCGAGATTCTACCGAACGATCATTAATTAGCGTCGGCATCCAAAAACTCAGCTCGCCGCTAAGGGAGATGTTTTAACGCAGTTTTCCACACGAGCGCATCAGCATGTGCGATCAATATGCTGCTCGTTACCGTTCCTGCGGCTGCTGTTGCTTTTTTACTTTTTTTTTTTTGCTCACTCTCACACCCCATGGAGCGAGCGCCTCTGCCCTAACACGATCGTTTCCGCCTGCTGCTGCTCGGCCCCCGGTAGTGATCGTGAATTTTATCGTACCACTTCTTCTTGCCGGACCCAACAAAGGGACTACTGGGTGAAGGATTAGTGCACACAAGAGAAAGAGAGAGAGAGAGAGATAGAGTGAAACCATGGAGGCCAAAAAGCAGCGCAGGGAGGGGAAATGTTTTATTTTTAACCTTGAATTCAAATCGAACCATCCGACCGCGAAAAGCTAGACACAGGCGGTAAAACACACACACACTGGTTAGCGTGATTGCGCGGCCAAAGTAGGTGCCAAAACGGTACATTGCACCGTCCTCCCGAGGGGGGGGGGGGGGGGGACTCCCCGGGCCACACATTGGCCAAGGTTCATTTTCTCCATTGCCATCCACCCCGCACCACACACCACAACACTCAGATTTTCTAGGGCATACAGCACACATAAGGGAGGGTTTTTTTTATTATAAAATTTCCCTCCACAACTTTCCCAATGACACACAGGGACAGGGTTGCGTGCAGTGGCTTTTTATTGTCCATCGGGGAAGGGGTAGCGGGAAGATTTATGATTTTTAATACCAGAATTTATTGCAATCACGCAATCACAACGGAGCTACAGCGTCGATGTGCATTGTCGCAATGTACTTTCGGTTCCGTTTTTCGCAAGTGAAAAGCAGGAAATTAATCGCACAGAACAAATATCGCACTTAATTTGGGTTTGTTGGCGCGCGCACACAACGCCTAAAAAAGAACAGACGATCGGTTCAGTTCAGTTCAAGGATTCGTCGCACAAACAAAGGGCTGCACCGTGATGCACCAGAGTCAATTGCATTCGATTGGTGGTTGCTGTGGCTGCTGTGGCTATGCAGCAGAAGGGTAAATCGAATTACAAAAAAGAACAAAAAGCCCGCCCTACTCACTGCTAGACAGATAACAGCAGCAGCAACAATAACAACACGGACGATCTAGAGACAAAGGGAGGCAAAGGTGCACATGCGACATAATCTATAATTAGTGTGGGTTGTGGCATGCAGCAGGCATCACCACCAAACAACGGCTGTCGAGTTGATAGTGTGGGCCCGACAACACACCAACAAACGGCGCTAA
Source organism: Anopheles arabiensis (assembly GCF_016920715.1). Classification (NCBI taxonomy): domain Eukaryota; kingdom Metazoa; phylum Arthropoda; class Insecta; order Diptera; family Culicidae; genus Anopheles; species Anopheles arabiensis. The sequence continues at coordinate 98,555,197 of NC_053517.1, forward strand.
AAAAAAAGGAAGAGGAACCCTCAACATGCAATTGTGCCGGCAATATGCACCAGAGACCGTTAAGCCGCTGCACCATTCTGGATCCTGCGGTGGGAGGGAGCGGTAACGGCAGGCTGCAGTTTTGTGTGAGAAAGGTAAAAAGTGTCAAACAAAACGACCCGCGGAGTGTACGGACCCTGGTGCATTTTGCACTTCATTAGGCGATGATTAGGGTGGTTAGTGGAACGATTCGTATCAGAAATGCTGATCGGGGTCTGGTGGATGGTTGGAGCAGGGAAGCCTATTTTAAAATGAACATACACAGTGGTATTTCGTATCATTTGTTCACTGCATTCTGAGCTAGATGTTTTAGTCGTACCTGGAGTAGAGAAGCCATTATTTCATCCTTAACTTCTAATTACTCACGCTCTCTTTCTAAAGCTAGCTGTATGTCTCGACTATGAAACAAAACAATAATGTTTACCATTCTTTTTTTGTGTGTTCTAACACTAACACTTCGAGGTGCTTAAAGGGGTAACGCTTACAATATCATGCCAACCCAATTAGCACAAGCTAACTCCTTCAGTGAGTACATGACGTCAACCACAGCTTTGATAATGGCAAGATAATCCCTACAAAGAGGAACAGAAATACCTCATCATCACATGAATTAACGTGGCGTGAGCTTAGTGCGTAACGTAAACCCTTAAACCATGCATACTTCATGATTCACAACCTTTATTTGTGCATCTTCTTTATCTTCCATGTCAATTTGTTCTGCTTAATTCTGCGGTTTAGTCCGTTCTTAGACATTTCCTACAAGATGAAGTAGATAGGGAGGAACGTTGTGCAAGCAAAAGTTGTATAGTATTCAATTTAGTAATTGAAATCAGCGAAAAATTTGTTTAAATATCTATTTCAAATACTAGTTCTAACTAAGCAAAAAGGTTGACTCAATATACTAACAACCACCAAAATATCTATACCAAAGAAATCAATCTTTAAATAAAGAACAATATTCTAGAATTGTCTGACTAAGCGCTATAAGCAACAAGGTTCTAATCTTATTTAAATTCAAACAAAATTCAGCATTACTTCGTAAAGAGCAACAAACATTCATCACTTTGATTGCAGGGTCATTTAGGGTAGTTTATCAGTCCCGAATCTATACTCAGAAGAACGTTAGGGTTCAATCAAATAAGTAAGTAAATAAATTACTTTGCTTCTCAAATAAGCAAAACATAACGTAAATCAACATTTTTTGCTAAAGACTTATGAACATTCACTATTTTGATTAGCGGTTCATTTGATGCATCGTTAGTCGGTCTAAATTCGTTTCCAAGAAGACCTCCCAAGATAACCTTGGGTATGAAGTCTTTGCGACGAAGCGTCCATGGAACCCGCAAATAAGCTTATGTAAAAATAGTCACCGTGAATGTTCTGTTTTTAGCAAGAACCACATTTTAGCCGCCAACCGTAGTGCTGCTGCCATGTTTGTTGTACTTGACGTGCGGCGTGCTTGCGACATTTTGGATTTGCTTCAATTCGCCTCGGTTGAACGGTGCCAAGTTGTGTTACAGTTAGTATACTGGGGTGTTTTTTTTATTTCTCCAGTACTACTGGGGCAACAACAACCAACAAGCAAAACAAACTACTTCCAGCACATTCTTTTTAATTGCTCGCTATTGTTGGTACGCCGAGGCTTTATTGTTAATGCGACTGGTGCGTGTGCAGCGGTATGGTTTTGAGAGCGACGCGACACAAGTTAGTGGTCGCCCCTCGATAACAATCTGATTAAGTGAAACTGGTATGCATAATGAAAAAAAAACTGGGTTAAGGCTTCCCATCACAGCTCGCCCCGAGCCGCACCACACACATCTGGCAGGCTGGTGTATGGTCGATAAGGGCTTTGCAGAAATGAAAAATTGACTGCAAAAACAAATGAGTCATAGCATATTTTTCTTTAATGATCACTGTTCTAGGAACCACTCATAATGAAAAATATGTTCCAATGAGCCCATCCGGCGGTGTATCTTCTTCAACTTTGGAGCACGTTTAATTTAGGTCGCTCAACTAATAGTGACACTTGAAGTAGCAAAATAACATTGCTTTTCATAACATGCCTCCCCGCCACGTTATCACCAGACGATCGTGTTTGCAAATATCGAAGTAATTCGCAATCTCACCAACACCAGATATACCAGAACTTGTGTGGACGCAAGCAATTGACGGTCCCATGGCTGAGGGGTCGGTCTTTGCGATTAACACATCGCCAGCCAACAGGGGAATAGAAACTAAAACCAAACCAAGCTATATTTGTCCCATCATCGTGTCCGTGTGTGTACTGCACTTGAAAGCACTCTCCCGTCCATGCCCACGGAACACGGGAACGCCGCGGGAACAATATTTCATTCACGGTCAAAAGCATCTCAAGATGGTCGGAGCTCAATGTAAAAAAGGGGATCTCCAGAAGATATTTCGCGAGATTCACCAAACCCCCGCACGGGGGCCACTTGGGAGCGAGTAACAACACACTTTTGACTCCGGCACCACCGGACATTAACCCGATCGCACACTTCCGCACAAGAAGGGGCTGAGAGGGGTGGGAGGCGGGCTGAAACAGGGAACCCACACGGTAAGGAACTCGCGAGCTACACCACCGACGCTAATCAAGACAGCAAAAAGAACCAACCGAAGACGCATTGGAATGCGAAACATTAAACGAGAAGACGACCACAGCAACGATGACGGCCGTTGAGAGCGTCCCGAAATTCGCGCTGCCACTGAGAAAGCGCACTCACACAAACACACACTCACGGCCAAGATGTTCGCCCCGAACATGTGGAAGTCATCCGTGCGGGGTTGGACGACGGGTTGCTTTAAGGTCCGAGTCTGTTTTTATATCCATAAAATCCACAAACTGTGGTCCAACGGAAAGTTGTTCCAGCACCGAACAGAAACAAGTTTGCTGGTAGGAGAGCTTACCTGTTCCAGCGCCACACAAATCTGCTGATGTAGGATTTGTTCTTTGTTTTTTTGGCAGCTTTTTGCATGTATCTCACACCAGTGGCTGTGCTGTGTGGCTGAGAAACATTGACACACTCAGCCAAGGTAAGAGACGGTGCTTTTTGCTTCGTGTTCGTCCCATTATCGGACACAGGGTTGGAGATGTGTTATGGCGGCGGTGGTGCCATGGAGGTGGTGTGCAGTTGACGGAATAAATTATAACGTCACCGAAAGCGATGCCTATCGTCACGCTTTGTGCCATCCGCGGTCAACAGCGTCAACAGCAATGGCACGAACACCAACAAAACCGGCAAGGCAGTACCTCCCTCCAGTACCGCCTACTGATTGCTCAATGTGTTCAGACAACTGTGACCACAGCGCGAAGGTAACCACCCCGCCGCAAAGCGCAAAAGTCACTTTCGACGTGTAGAACCATGCAGCCGCGGCGTATTAAAGCGCGCACCAGGTTAATAGACTGCTGGTAATGCACCAAGCAGACCAGGCTCTATTGGCACCAGGACACTTGATATGCTTTCGAGCGCCGGATGTCATTCTCGGGTGTGGTAGGTTTTCCAATGTATCCACACAGATAGCGCCAGAGTATCCCAAACATGCAATGTAGTCATTACAGTGGATGGTTTTTATGCTCGTCCAGCATATCCCTTCAGTGGGCACACACAGCGGGAAAGGAAGGATACTATCAATATACATCACCCACAAGTGGCAGAACAGAACCCAATCAAAGGAGTACCACCCGGATGGCGCTGTGTGGCGAACGGGTCAGAACGAATCGGAGAAGAAAGGTAAAAAAGAAAAACAGCAAACCACGGAAGTGGCAGCCCTCAGTGTGTCCAGGCGAAAGGCCAGGCTATAAATATACACAAGCTACCCGTTGTTACACTGCCAGATGCGCTCGATGATGCACACGGGCACTCGCCAATCACTGGGGAGGAGGGAAATCCAATGCTCGTCCGGCACGCATCCGCACTGGTTTGTGGCTGTCGATTCAAACGTTGTTATGCAGCAGCAGCACCACCACCACCACAACACACCACTCGCCGATAGGGAGCAATACAACAAGAGAATAAAAAGACCTCACTACGACAGCATGCCACAGCGCACAGCTCAACGTTTGAATGTTGCCGGATTGCAAAGGTCGATAGTGAAAAGGTCAATTCCGGGTAACGCGACCAGGTGAACGAGATAGTTTATGTTGTGGTTTTTTTTTCTTTCTTTTTACTATCCCAAACTCCCACAATTGCATCCACAGTACGACCTGGTCCAGGTGCATAGTACGACACCACAGCCGGATGGACACGCGAAATTCTAACGATTCCAAACCACGGGCGCCAGAGCAAGCAATGGATATGCTATTATAGCAGAAGGATTGGATTTATGGATGAATCCTTGCCAATGGATGGTGCCAAACGAGCATATTCGCCAGTGTGGCAAACGTAACGATTGTTGGGAATTTGCGCGAAAACACGGGCTAGCCATTCCAGCCAGAATTCCTGAGGGAATGTGGTGACGCACCGTACGAAGACTGGTGGGATGATTTCACAAATTTTGAGAGCTGTAACCCCACAAAAAGTAAGATTGTTAGCCAGTTAGGAATGATGAATCGCCCAAAAAGCCATATAAAAAGAGCACAGGATGTTGAAGTTGACATGGTTTGCGATAATTAAATTATGGTTATCAGCAGTAACGACCTTTTTTAGTCTGACCGCAACATGATGATTTCATATTGAGTAAGCTAGAAATGCTTTCTCGTAGCACATGGACGATCTTTGGTCGCTTCGTTATCATCTCCGCTGGCAGAAAAAAAGGAAATTCCCAGATAATTCAAAACCCTCAGTTCCCTGTAATCTTGAACAAGATGTCTGGACATTACTCCCAACACTCATTTCACGCTTCCAGGGCCCTGCTCAAGCGGCACTTAATTGAGAGAGGATCATCGGGAACCGTATCTCCCTTGATTAGTCTATCAAAGCTTATCAGAAATCGAACCCAAAAGCAATCCCCATGAAACCATTGCAAGCTTCCGTCCACAATCGTGATAACCAACCCCCTCAAAGCCTGGAACCATTTGGTCAATACCCAATACTAATGATTTAACAATCACAGCGAGTCTCGCGGTGTGTGTGTGTGTGTGTAAGTTTCGTTTGATGCCACCGGGAGGTTCACCGCTTGATAGATAATCAATCATTCTTCTTATTTTTGTTCATCCCCCCTAACGATACACGCTGCCTTATCGTTTGATCATCGTTGTTCGCGTGCTGTCCGAACCATTGATAAGTCAAATGACACCATTATCGAGCAGCCGGACAGTTTCGATTGTGCAGCTGTAAACGCGTTTGGTTGATAACGTCCGGATCCGGATACGAAGAAAGCAAGCGAGTAAAAACGCATCCGTAGACGCGCGTCGGTCTGTACTTACGAGCACAGACAGCAGCAGCAGCAGCACCATCCATCCCATGTGCCACACGGGACGGGTGTGATAACGGATGCGATTACGGATGTGCGGATTTTCCTCCCACAAACGCGGGCGGGCGGGTGTATTTGCACAGCACCTCCCATCCCATCTAGCTGACTGTTGTCTTAGCGCGTCTGCCGACGTGCTGGCAGTCAGCCGAAGGCTTGGAAATTGTATTTAAATAACTTTTTATGCCTTTACACACACCTCCGTGTACCATTCTGCACTATCTCTAGCTAATGATGTCGCCCATGACGGGGCCACAGTACAGAGAAGAACGAAACGGAAGAGCGGGAAACATAGTGGGAGACATTGCGCAAACAAGGGCGTTCTGTGCACGTTTCCGTACGACAATAAACTGCTTTTTAATCATCAACGGCTCTAATTAGCACTACAGGGCAGTCGACATATGCAGTATGCAGTGTGTGTGTTGGGGCAGCGCCTAGCTGCTTGGTTTTTATGTTAGTTGGTTTAATTTGCAAAGGCTTCTAACTAATCAGACTTGGTACGCATGGGGACAATGTTTTAAAAATTCCCAAGAATGCTACATCATCCCTTATCTCAGTCTAAAGTGAACATAGCAATGACATTCCGCATCGGACAATGCGCTGAACTCATTATCCGAACAATTCATACCATTGATAAACTATATCCCTGACCGGGGGGACATTCCAGGCGCCCCAAAGTTCAAATCGGAGGTCACACAAAGCAAACGGCTCTTCTCAACATCCACTTTTCATTCAATCGCTTCGATGGAAATTCCTTTCAACCACAGCCGGATTACTCATCGTGATACCATTAACAAAATCGTTTTTGCCCCGGCCTTTTCCCGCGCTGTCTTAATAAACCATCGATCGGAAAATGGGTCCATTGGCTAACAATTCTGGAGACATTACCTCTCAGCGCACGGCCCCGTTATGGTGCAGAACCGAATTGCTCTTTGCTTTCTGTATAAGACAACGTTGGAGATGGGGACCAGTAACTTTGTTGGTTGGAAGCACAAATGCCTGAAGGCGGGCTGTGAGTGAAAGGCTTCGATGGGACGGGCAGACGGCGAGTGGTATAAAAATAGCTAAATTGTGTAGGTCCAATTTAAGTGCCTCGCATGCGTCATCACATTTTAATAGCACCTGTAATGCAGTTCTTACACTCCCCCTGTTCCGGCTTACAACTACACGGTTGTAAATGTTTACACCAGTTTGCCAAAGGAAATAGAGGACTGTGGCTGAAAAGAACCGCAAAGTAAGCCCTTAATTATGTATATGACAGCTTATTTTTATAACATTGCAACGAGAAATTGCCTAATTGCTGATATAAATCGACATCGGTCAATAGGTTATTTTAGGTCGCCCCTCAAATTAGCCTTCCAAATATGTTGCCTTGAGAACCGAGACGCATTCATTCCCAACGTTCAGTGACCCAACGTGTCTCAACTGCCACTAGTAGTGCTTGGCAGACCCTCATATTACGCTTTCGGTTCGGTTCGGTTTTCACTTTCACCCGCAGCCGTGGCAGCGGATGGACAGAAGCGAAAGTTAAGGTGATCGCCCATTCACTGGCAGTGAAATAAAAACCAACGAGAAACGGTGACAGAAGAAGATCACCAATACATCACCATGCGCCTGAGTGGCGGGAGAGCTGCTTAAAACTTCCACTCGGCTGGGGCGGTTGCGACAAGTGCGAAGACCTTCCCTTTACGGTTGATTGAACAACTGCCGATTGAACCTTCCACGAGGGTAGGTAGCGTATATGGCCGTTGTAACGAAATGGAGACATTTTTTTATGCTCTCCTTTTTCCTCTCTCTAATCGACACGTGGAACGGTGTAACCGGTTACTGCTGGTGCTGCGTGTTAGGCGCAGCGGGAACGATTTGCTAACACAAACAAAACCCCCAAACCCCGCGCCACATCTGTTTGCCACCGGAGCTGCTTTCTTTGCCACTCGGAGACGAACGGTAGCGTAAAGAACGAAACCCCCTCCCCCCGGTGGCGCAAGCAGCGAAAAGGAAAGAGAGAAGAGCAAAGTAGAAACAAAACCCCATCACACCCGATCCGACACAAAGGTTGGCGGGTGGACCTTCCCCCGCGGGTGCCCATAAAAGGGGAAAACTAACTTTTCCAACTACAGCACGGTAACCTGTTGCATCGGGGTTTGCGCTGTTACATCGTACCGGTGACAGATGACACCAACGAGCCCTGTCTGGGAATTTCTTCCAGCACAGGATGCACCGCTTAGCATACGGTTCTTCTGGCCAATGCGTTCTAGAGCATATCCATTTCATATGACCGAGAGCGTTTGTTTCTTTTTTCTCCCCTAAAAATAAAAAGAAACGTTTTTTTGTGAATATTTGAGCCTCAAGAGTTTTGTTTTTCATCTTAGTGTTGCATTTCTGAGTTGATGAGACCTCTCAAACCTCAACGCTAACATGCGTCATTCATTTCTGTTTAAAAAAAACCCCTCTAAAACTATCAAAGCTTCCCCTTTCCCCCGTTTAACCTTAAAACTTACCTAACACGTGAGCAAAAGCACCGTTTGCTCGTCCATTCGCTCGTTCAACTCACTCTGGGCAGTAGCGGTGGTGGTGTTGGTGGTGGTGGACGTGATGCGTGTGATGCTTTTACCCTTCCCTTCAATGGGCCTGTTTTCCACCGCCGTAATTGCCCCAAGCCACTATCGTGTGCGAGGTGTCGACGATACGGTTCTGCCTTTGCCGCTGCTGCTGATGATGATGACGACGCCGGGCAATGATGATTACGGTGCCAATAGAGCGCGCCACACCGCGCAATAGAAAACTGGCCCCCCTGCTGCTGTCGATTTTTGGATTTGATTTTCACGGCGGTTTGTGCGGCCTCTCCTCTGCGCCGCTCCGTTTATCGGTCACTCGGTCAGCAGTCGGCGAGAAACGAAAGGCAAATATTCTGTGGCGCTACGATGATGCTGATGGTGATGAGATGATTACGGTGAACGTGGTTTTTGTGCCGCCCGGAGGCTTTACTGTTAATGGCGAATGGCGACTGGGTGGGTGAGATTAGTCGAAAGAACTGCGCCGAAGGGGAGGGGCAAATTGCGACAGGATTCTGAGCGTATTTTCCACTCACTTTCCGTAAATTCACACAGTAAACACACGAGCCGAGGAACACGGGACACGGAAAAAGCGACACTTGTTATACTAGCCAGTGATGGCCACCGAAAGGTTGTTTGGCGTGGTTTCTTATTTGCACAAACACAAGAAAACAAAACAAAACAACAACACACTTATATAAAACAAATTGCGAGAAACTAAAAAAACACTTCTTTTTTTGTAGAGCGCGCCCAAGAGAACGAAGCGTAGCAATTATTGTGTGCGGAGAGACACTGTAGAGACACACTGCATTAAAAATTCAACACTTTCACTTAAACTCTTCCGCAACCATGGACGGCGAAACCTGTGGAAGATAGAAACGGGGGGGAGGTGATGGGTGTGATGATGTTTCCGCCGGAATGGAAGCCATTAAACGCGAGAGAGTTGCAAACGGTGGCCAACAGCTGTGCCAACATTGCCAGGTTTTCCATTTAGCAACCCCTTCGAAAGGGGAGCAATGGAACGGAGGAGGGAGGAGATTATGCTGATGTTTCCTCCTTAAGGACCTGTCCTGTTGTTAGATAATCTCTTCGCATAACTTTTGGTCCCTCTCTCTCTCTCTCTCTCTCTCTCTCTCTCTCTCTCTCTCTCTCTCTCTCTCTCTCTCTCTCTCTGCTTCTCGTTCGCTCCCTCTCGGTAGGCTATTTCAACCAGGGAGCAAATTCTAAGCACGTCCAGGAAAAAGGGAGTCGTCCTCTTCTTAGGGTGACTGTGTGTTTGTGTGTCCCCTTGACCCGTTTTCGGTTTGCCTCATGAAATCCTTTCAGTGCTCCGGTGCTGCTCCCACCCGGTTTTTATGCTAATTGCTACACCTCACTACGCATCGCATCAATACCCGTCGGTGCCTGAAACGCCAAAAAGGATATTTCTTAAGTATCACTTTCACCCGAGGAAAGGGGGGAAGCCGTGCGCAGGGAATCGAGGGAACATCATCAACGTTGATTGATGAGCCCTAAAAGCATTTGCTAGATTGGACACAATGGACAATTAGCCTATTGAAAACGGAATAGCGGGCGGCGGATGGGCGCTAGTATTAGCCCCAAAAAGTGTCTAATACCTTCAGCCACCTGTCGTCTAATTGCCATGCGTTGCCGGGAAATAGGGACTAAAAAGAGAGAGAGAGAGGGAGAGACAGAGAAAGAGAAAAAAGTGGTCCTGCACCGGATGCGGATGGATGGGACCGGGGCAGACATATTGGTCAAGGTCTCCAGCGACATCAATTTCGCAACTTCACGCAGCGCGCGCCGGAAGATCGAAGAGTCTAATCGATTTTTCCTCTCGTTCCCTAGGGAACGACGGGCCACTCCTCATTACTAGGATCTGTGGTAACTGGATACCCGCGACAGCAAGCTGAAATGCTTCTCGAAAAAGACGAAATGTCACCGATGGACGGCACAGCATCCACTCAAAGCCGGCGACTGATAAAATTTATCACATTCCGCAGCAAGATCGGTGGTCGGCTTTGCTTCGTCGTAGCAGCAGCAGCAGCCCGGTCGGGTTGCGTCTCTTTCGCGCAAGGAAAAATCAACCCTCTCCCGCCCGTTTGGTGGAAGGGTGCGAAAGTCATCATCAGCGTGGTCGAATTCGGGGTACGACTCTCTCCTTCTCTCTTTGCTGCAGCTTTCTTCCAGCAGCATCATCGCCGTTTCACGGTTGCTTTGCTCGGTCGGTGGCTCACGGCTCTAACGCGCCGTGTCTGTTGGCGTTTTGGGTTTTTGGGCACTTTTTTGCTGTACTCTATTGCTTCTGATAATAGACACATCGTGGCTACACTTGAACATCTTGGGCAGGGTAGAGCACGCATACACGCACACAGACCTAGGAGGAAAAACTACACACTTCAAAACACTGGCTCGAGCTCATTCCAGCGTAAAAGCCGCACCGCGCCTTGCGCTTTCCCCAGTTCCGAATCTGATTTCTCGTGCTTCTCCATCTCTTTCTCTCTCACACACTTGCCGCACTATCAATGCCCAGGCTGCGCGGGTTGCTAGAGCGAGGCAGCACAAGTAGCAAGCCTCGCCAAAGGATCGAAGCAGGCTCCAGGGAGGCTGCAGTCTCGTTCTCGAAGAAGCCTTCACTATTGCCATCGAATTAACCCCACATTCGTCAACCTCACGCAAAAAGGATGGCCCTTGAGCTTAATGGCAAGGCTGCAGGGGCCGTGTGATGTGTGCATGCATGTGTGTGTGTGTGTGTGTGTGCGTTCCCCTATTTCTTTGCAGCCGGTGTCGTCCGGAGGCTGTGGCTGCTGCTGCCAGGAGCCCGGGATCAACGTCTTGCTTTGCATTCATCTGTCAAAAAGATGCTGCCTCTCCGGGACGCGGCTTTTGGTGCCTGGACTTGCTTGGCCAAGAGCGTCCTTTTTGTTGTTCGTAAAAACTTTATTCCTAGCTTTTTTTTACACACACGAACGAATTTTGCTCAATTAAATGCCACTTGTAATGATGTTTCCCCGCGATAGTATTATACAAGCACACTGCACGCACTACGGAAGAACGGATGGTGAGTATTTATTTAACACAATTTTAGAATTTAGAGAGAAAAAGCACACACTTGCACAAAAACGCCTCATATAAACCGTTGCCAGTAGGTTGCGCTTTACTTTTAAAGTTATTGCTCCCGTTGGCTGCCGCAGCGAACGACACGCATCCTCAAGCTTCTCGAGAGACTGACGCCGCATTTGAACGCTACCCCACAAGCTCGGGGTGCACTGCACAGTGGTTATGCAAACGGCACATCGTGTCCATAATTGCACATTAACCGCTTCTTTGCTTTTTCAAGATTCAAATGATACCTAACCGACATGTTGTTAGAAGAGCTGCTATCGTATCTTTGTTTCATTACCTTTAAATCCCGACAATCAGCTCTAAGCATAACGTTGCATCATTTTCGATTCCTTATTATTGTAGACATTTATTTTATTTTGACCATTCTGCCCAATACGCGCCCACTGCTCTCCAAACCGTTGCTCCGTTGCGAGAGAGCAGGAATGAAAATGAGAGATTTTTGAATTTCCAAAGAGAGTTCCAAACGTCAAACTGTGTACCGCTGTAAACATTTCGCGAACCAATGCGTGCTATTTCTTTCATCCCTATGTAGCAAAATATCTTGCTATCTCTTGTTTTCATATCACTGAAACGAGCATCTCTGTGTCTTTATCCCTTTCCCTTTTTCGCACGATATAGGAGATTGACAGATAGGAGCGGCACGTCCAAAGAAAACGGTTCAAAATGCAGGGTTAGCATATGTTCCTTGTTTGCTGGTTATTTTTGGTATCAGCTGCCATGATACCGATTTAAATATTGCATAAAAAATGCAGCACAATCCATTGAGCTACGGGGAAAAAAGATAGGCAGACCTATCAAGCGAACTAAACAGTCCTAAATCAACATCAAGCAAAAAAGTAAAAAATAATTTATCGCTTGTTTTGTATAAGGGATTTTAACGTCTCGGCTTCATTTGTCTCCACTGGAAAGAAGTACAATCCATTCATGCTCTCCAGTATGAATACGGACGTCACACGAGGCGTAAACTTTGGCGTAAATTGGATTTCAGTCATACAACCCTATAATCTTTTGACGGGAAGTTTACGATCTCCCATACAAATCTAGCTTAAACTTTTGTGTGACGTCCGTATAATATATAAGCATCTTTTTTATAAGAGTATAAAATAATAAGACAAATTCCATTAAAAAACAATTATCGAAACAAATGTGTCGGCAAAGTCGACCTTCATGTCAAGCCTACAGTGCTGAACTGTCCTACCCCTTGTCCATTTTTGACAGCTCTCGTCGTCATCGCAGTAATAAAAACTAGAAGAAAGCGAACTGGAGTCAAAAGCGCTGCAGAAAAAATTACACGCAGGAGAAGAAGGAATTCGGGCACGGAAAAATCGGACGTAGGCAGTGAAAACCTCGACGAGCAGTGGCCTCACCGTGTCTGCCCGCACCAGATCAATAGGTGTGTAAAGCGAAAAACGTGGTCGAAAATAGTGCCTAAAAGTCGCTTTAGTCCGCTTGCTGCTGCTGTTGCTGCTTCCTTTCGGTCGAAAGTGGTGCATTCGTCGCATCGCGGCTCCGCCACTATAGGTGTGTTTCGTACGTTCCTTGTGTTCTTCCTCTGCGCGTGCTGTTGCTTGCTGGGCACAGGGAATTTTGCTTCCAACAGTGAACCAGATTGTGCAATTTTGGCTCAATTTCATGACCGTGTGTTGAAGCTAGCCAGATAAGCTCCGAAGCGAAAAGAGGCGAGCTCTGGGTGTGAAAAGTTTATAGAAGAAATTACTCATCGCTCCCACCACTACCACCACCGCCAGCGCTATCTGTGTCTCTCTCCCTGTCTCTCTCGCTCTTTCTCTTTCGTCGACGCCACCGCTGCCGCCGCGCCCCACCAATCGAAGAGCAGGAGTACTAGATCGGGCCCGTGACAGTTGTGTGTGCAGACAGTGAACAAGTGTCAAACCCCCGGGGTCGTGTCCCAATCGTCGCTTTTTACACATCGCGCAGAATTGAGGAACTCGTTTAGTTTTGTCTTTCGATTATTTGGTGGTGAATAGATTCATTAGCCGTTCGTATTCTGCAGCACGAAAGTACGACAAATTGTTGAAATAAGCATCATCAGGCATCCGTTTCGCCCGTCCGCCTTTACAACGCACCTACCGAATTATATCTGACCCATTCTTCCGTCTTCTGCATCACCTGCAGCACACAACAACGGTGGGTTTTCCGGTGAAACAAACCAGCTAAAGCAGACCCTCCTGAGACGGCCAAAAACCTCTTCCACCCTCCGGATCTGCCGTCACCATCAGCACAGACCAGGCTACAGAAACAATGGCGGATGTTGACGATGTGATAAGCGACCAGGACAAGATCCGAATCGCGTCCGACTTCCTGATGCACGCACCGCCCGGCGAGTTTAACGAAGTCTTCAACGATGTGCGCGAGCTGCTGAACGACGATCGGCTGCTGAAGGAGGGCGCGAGTGCCGCCTGCGCCCAGTACAACAAGGACCAGCTCACTCCAGTGATCCTCGAAAACTCCGAGCTGGCCGTGCTCATCACAGAGTTTAACGATCTCGGTAAGTGGCGGGGGGGGGGCTTTCGATTCACGCGGGGGACGCAAAGCCATTGGCACGTTGCAGTATCCCAGAATCTGCCAGTCAGGGGCGCCATTAATAGTTTTTGAATGAAAATGCGATTCACAACACATCCTCTACTACCGTACCGCAGAGTAGGCTGTATATTTTTAGAAATCTTTGTCTCTCTCGCTGCCGATCCGCCGCGCAGCGCCGCTATCAAACAGCAGAGGTGTACAGCACTGTCCTTTTCCCCGTCCCGGTAGCAAAGGGGAAAAAAGCGAAATCAATCTCGGAATTGGGATCACCGATTCGTCGGCCCCGTTCGTCCGTGTCCTGCACAATGTAGAAGTGGATGCATTTTTTAAAACGGGGAAGAGAAGAAAAAAAAGGCACCAAAGTCAATGCTAGCCGACGGGTGGCGGTGGTGGTGCAATACATTGCAGCAGATAGCAAACCTCGCCGCCCTTTTTAAAATAATAGCTCCTGTCTTTGTCGGTTCCATTCAACATAGATTCCAATGTTAAAATTCAGTGCCCGTGTTTTCTTATCACAGAGCATATTATCAGATCGGCACAACCCTGCCCCCCGTCACATTTGCTTTGCAAATCAAACACTCCGATAAGGATTGTGGAAGCCAAGGGAAGGAAGCTTTTCCGATTAGATAATGCCAAAATAAACGCACTCTCCGGCGCACAGATTTATTTTGTATCAATCGCAATTTTATGGACACAACCACACCACCACACAGACTGACTCAAAACACTAATATTGCTCTTTTGCTCTCCTAAATAATAGAGGCAGAATATACAAAATGGTTCCTTGCTTTTGTGTGCTAAACGTAGCTCAATGGTCATTCAATGGTCACAAAAGGCAAGAGGACTGACCGTGGGTCGATGTGTGATTATCACTTCTGCCTCGAAACCTTCATTAATATTAAATCTGTCAGGAAAACAAAAAAAGGAGCGGAGACATTTCAACGATAGCAATCGAAACGTGTTTGCAAAGGCGTAAAAATTGAGTTTGGTAACGGTTGGCTGGCGCGCTGCTACTCTCCTCCTGGGTTTGGAGAAACCCATGCTATTCCCGTGCAGTGGGTTTGGTGGTAAATCTGCCAGCGAAATGCGATACGCGATGCGTTAAACAACGTACAAGCTTATCAATTTTGTTTTAAACTATTTCTCAGAGCAAAAGCACTGCAATGTAAACAAATATTCACACACACGCACGCACACACTGCGGTTGATTGATCGGATCGATCGTACGATGACTACATTGTTCACTGTGTGGCCGCTAGTGCTGGTGTGGCCATGCGTCGAGCATGATTCATATGTGCGCTACTTCTCCCCCACCGCCACCGGTATTATCCACCCAAGTATGGATTGTGGATTGCAATGAGCTCATGCTGCTGCTGCTGCTTTGTCTACGCTGCTGCCTTCCCTTTTGGCATTTTGTGCTCCGGTGGCACTCTCTCCCCCCAAAGCAACGCCGCTCATCTTCAATTATTAAAGCGTGTCTTGTGGGGAAGAGTGAAGATTTTGTTTCCAATTCCCATATCCGGTGGTTGGCCAGGTGTGGGGATGAAAAAGAGGTTTTACGGATTACAGGGGTTTGCAGTAGTTCTCATAGTTCTCATAGTTGCGGGACACTTTATTGACTCTTCCTTAAGGGAAAAGAACTGTATGCCATTCGAATTGGACTCTATAGCACCGTTGTTGGACAAATCTAATAGGAAATTCCAAGGATCCTGTCAAATTAGGATGCCATATAGTCCAATTCCCACCATATAAAGTTCACTTCCAATAAGAAAGAGCAAAAGTGGTACGCATAATACACGCTGCTCTCATTCTTCGTTTGTTTCCCTGCACAGCTGGCACGAAACAGTAAAGTGCTCGATATTTCCAATTCTATTTGTTTCTCTTTTCACATTATCAGCCTGTTCGAAGCTTTTTCCTCCATTTGCTTTTCCGGCGTGTGTGTGTGCCCCGTTTGATAACGCACCAGCAAACTGAAGCAGAAAAGAACTTGTGAAACGTGCTTGCAATGGAATCGTCGTCACTATCAGAGGTGGTTGTTGAATGTCTCTGCTGTCGTTGGAGCAAGTGTGGGAGATAAGAAGAAGAAGAAGAAGTGAGGGGCCACGGAGTATGCGTCTCCGCATTCCTTTCGAACAGTAAATGCAACGACCCGCAGCGATAGTGTGTGGCAGTTGACGAAGTGACTGCTTTCCTTTGCATTCAATGGGCGGTGGTGTGGCCAACCACGGTCCGAGCTTATCTACGGTTTATTTGGCGCATTGCCACGGATTTTCACCTTCTACACCGAGAGTCATCCTCTACCAGCGCGGCGTCGATGACGTGGAGGGAGGAAGTACGCTTTCACTTTCCTCCACAAATCATAGCGAGGGTGTGGTGTAACATAATAGACACTACTCGGGGGGTGGGCGTTTGTGTGCATCTCGTGGTGTAGCAAATGCACCACATCCCTTCCCGCTTTGTTTTGACGCTGGCAAGTGACGAGAGACGGAGGAAAGATATGAAAATATGTGCACAGCTGGACCAGAAGGTCCAATGGGGCTATCATGTGCAAAAATTAACTTTAAAAGCATCGCTTTGGGGGGCGTTCAACCGTTTCGTCGCTTATCAAGCAATGAACGGGGCGTGTAGCAATGGTAAAACATATTCAATTCGATTCATATATCTCAACGGTGTCGCTGGAAAAGGAATTCACACAAGTGTCGGCGTAGCATAAAAGCGGCCATTGGCAATGGAAGTTTGTGTTTTAGCCACTTGCATCGAAAGGCTCACTAAAACAAAAAAAAAACACGTGTCTCTGTGCCTGCTGTGTGCAGCCACATCAATCTCAACACCAAAAAAGGCAATGTGAAGACGGATTTGTCTCTACGCAGAGCCGGTGAGGCTGCGTACGATGGGACGCCGTACCACGCAAGGCCACCACGGAATCACTCACCCAAGACAGAGGGGTTTGTTTGGTAATGATTGTGCGGTTAGGCGACGGTAACGTGTCGTGTGATATATTTGGAAATGAGTATAGCTTGAGGAGGATCTCTCTCTCTTAATTGGTACACATAAACAACAACAACAACAAACACCGCTTTTGATGATCAATCACGATCGTGTATTGCAGCTTAAAACGTGATCTACTTCAGAAAATTGCTTTATTTCATCTTATCCAATCATCCTGCGCGGATGATCGGTTTTTAGTTAGAGCTGATCGGAAGGAGTTGGGTGAAGGAATTGGAGGAATCTAGTATCCAGTATCAGTCGCCATCGGGCGCCGAATGATGTGTAAAAAGATCCGCGGGCATCTCAGCAAGCGCGTTTCAATTTCCGCACTACGTTTGAGCCTCCTCTCCCCTTATGGTGGTAGTGATGGTTACGCAACGGAACCGCGCAACGGATTATTGTTTGTGGTGCGTAAGATTGCGCTGCACACACGTTTTGCTCTTGTGTGTTGGATGGAACACACGAACGTGCGTGATTTTTCTTCCAATTAAAACACCACAAACACACTGGGGGGGGGGGGGGGGGGGGAACGGGACGGGCAGAAGAGTGGAAGAATGAGTATGTGGAAGCGTAGCTTTTAAGGCGCAAGCCTTAGCCGGGCGTAGCGTAACCCTTAAGCGGATGGAAAATGTAGCAGATAATTCAATCTAACGAAGAAACGGTGGGCCAGCGGGCTCGTTATTTTGTTGGCAGCTCATCTGAGGGAGAAGGGAGGGAAAACTCACTTTTATTGAACGTTTGTTATGTGGCGGTGGTGTGTGGGTAAAATTTGATGTGTTGAGTACGTACGTACGTCCGGCCGCTGGCAGTTTGTAGTGGCGATGGTAGAGTTAGTTCGATGTTCTCGCTTTTATTAGTGCCGTCTATCGAAAGTATATCGCATTACCTTCTCCGCCTTTGATTGGATTGGTGGATATGATGGGGTGGAGAGAAAAAAAACGGGAAACTAAACAAATACCCTTCGCATGGTCTTTACCTGAAGTGTTTGGTGAAGCGTTTTATTTGATTATTCTATTCCGATCAATAATGCACACAAAACACAGAACGATGAAAATAGGATTCAAATTGGGAAAGAATCGTTCAAATTGCAAACGAAATGCTATGAGTTGTTAATCTTGTTAGACTGGCAAAAGTGTTGTTTAATGAGACATGTGGTAATAATTTGCTATTAAATTATTATTGTATATCTTTATGACCAGTTTGAAATGCTCATGTTCTCCTCTTTCCATTGGGCTTAAGCTTGTGTCTTTAGCTCCAACCCTCATCAAAACATCCTAGTACTGTGTCTCATGTCCAGTTCGCGTCGATGTTAGCGTGCCCGCTGACACATTCCGTGACATCAGAGCAGGTCACAATGACGACCCCAACCCCTAACACCCCAGCTCTTAATGATGGTCGCCACGAATTGTGTCCCATTAACGCCACACGCTCTTTGACACCTTTTTTATGATGGTAATTGTAGTTTTGTCTGGTGTCAGTGCCGTCGGGCTTATCCATCACCCAACACCGGATTATCTTATGGTTGTGTTGGGCAGAGAAAATTGCAACTACTTACAGCCTATTACAGTGGCTGGACTGCTGGATACGCTGGAACTAGTTCACGCTATGCTTTGTTTTCTATGTACTGGTCTGTCCGCGTATTACTGAAGGACATTGCACTGTTACCAACAATTGTATAATTGGTTTATTGTAGCTCTGTTATGGAGGAAACAACATTATTCTTCTTCCTTCAATTACAGTGGAATATTGAGTAGTGATGGGATAAATTAAGATTTCGTCGGAATCGATTTCGGCATGCTTCGAAGTCCAGAATGGATTCCGGAATTGCGTCCAAAATCAGAATTGGATTCGAAACTGACTTGGTTTCGGCATCTCCATAGGAATGGGCGTTTAGGTCCAATAATGCTAAGTATTGATAGCCGCATTGATAGAAATGAAAATTTAATCGTAAACGATCCATTCTCATGAAGATTCGCGGACGAATTTCGTTTCTGAAACTTCTTATTTCAATGCACGAACTAATTCTAATTTCGGAGCTAATTCCATTTCTGGAGTCAATCCTGTTTCCGTTACCGGCGCAAATTGCGATTCCCAGCTCGATTCCGATCTGACTCCGGAGCCAATTCCGATCCTGGAACCGATTCCAGAGCCG
Source organism: Anopheles arabiensis (assembly GCF_016920715.1). Taxonomy (NCBI): domain Eukaryota; kingdom Metazoa; phylum Arthropoda; class Insecta; order Diptera; family Culicidae; genus Anopheles; species Anopheles arabiensis. The sequence goes on from NC_053517.1 coordinate 98,574,028, forward strand.
ACTTCGAAATTTGCTCCGCAGTCGACTCCGAAATCGGCTCCGGAATCAGCTCCAGAATCGACTTCGGATTCGGCTCCGGATTCGGATTCGGCTCCGGATTCGGATTCGGATCCGGTTCCAAAATCAGTTCCAGCATTGGAATCGACTCCGAAATTGATTCCGACTACGGAATCGGAATCGGGTAGGTCCGAATCCGAGCTCCCATCACTACTGTTGAGCATACACTGGATCTACTAAATCTATTCTTCTTTCCTTTCACCCCTCCCTTTTCCCTGATGGCAGGTGGTGGCCGTTTCTTCGATCCGCGCACCAAGCAAAGCTTCAAGTTCGACCACCTGCGCAAGGAAGCGTCCGATCTGCAGAACCACGACGGCGACCACACGTCCGAGCAGTGGCGCGCGATGCTGGACATCGAGACGCTCACATACTCCGCCAACCACTACCGCAACGGGTCCTGCTCGGTGTTCGGCCGAACGGTGAACGGGCAGATCACGCTCAACGTCTGCATCGAGGACCACCAGTTTCAGCCGAAAAACTTCTGGAACGGCCGGTGGCGCTCCGTGTGGGCGATCACGTTCCCCGCGACCGGGGGCGGCACGGCCGAGCTGAAGGGTTCGCTCAAGCTGCAGGTGCACTACTACGAGGACGGCAACGTGCAGCTCGTGTCGGCGAAGGACTGCCGCGAGACGGTGCCGATCACGAACGAGGCCAACACGGCGAAGGAGATCATACGACTGATCGAGGAGAGCGAGCACGACTACCAGACGGCAATATCGGAAAACTATCAGACGATGTCCGATACGACGTTCAAGGCGCTCCGGCGGCAGCTGCCCGTAACGCGAACGAAAATCGACTGGAGCAAGATCGTATCGTACAGTATCGGCAAGGAGCTGAAGACGCAGTAAAAAGCGCAAAGCGAGCGCGCTGCCTTCCCCTCCTTTCCCGGACATACATACACGCTGCAGACGGCGGGGGCTGTCTGACCGGGGTCGGTCGGATATGGCAGATGACGCGACATATAAATAAGGAACTAAGGCGTATGCGCATGCGCATGTTAAGGGGCAAGGGCGCGCGAAACACGAGGAAAGTTAAAAGGGAATGCGAACTAGAAAAATGAGGCGACAAGGTGAAGCTTTTTTTCTTCTTTTTGTTTGTTAATTTCGTACGTACAAGATGATAGCAAGGTCCATCCCCCCCCCCGTGCGCGCAATGCTAATGGAGGTATCAGCATTGGAAGGTTCCGCAACGAGAGAGAGAGAGAGAGAGAGAGAGAGAGAGAGAGAGAGAGAGAGAGAGAGAGAGAGAGAGAGAGAGAGAGAGATCCGCAAACACGCACGAAGGACCAGAGTTCTTTCAAAAACTAGTATTCAAAAGCGCCGTTTGAAATATGATAAGGGGAAGTAGCGGAGTGATAGTAGACCCCATACACGATGCGTAACCGTAATCGTCCACGATCGCCTCTCGTGGGTGGTGTTGGTTAATGATATAGGGAACCTGTCCATTCACAGACGATACCGATCTCTGTTCACTGTCTGTTTGCTGCTTTAGATTCGCGTTTAATGGTCCCTTTTCCTGGAGCCTGCTTTTTTGCGACCGATCGAACATCTTGAGACGTTCGTTTTCATTCTCTTTTTTTACCTTTTGATTTTATGAACTACTGTGTAAGTAACATTTGTGAATCCATGAGAAGTAGTAGAACTGTGTTTAGTGAAAAAAAGGAGGGGGCGTTGAGCGGGGGGGGAGTGAAATTAAAACGATACATAACACAAACACGTGGAGCGCGCGCTCGATACAACACCCGCTGGTAGGCAATTTACTAAGAACGAAAGCACACAAACCGACAGACAGACAGGCAGACAGACACACATAAATTGTAGCGTTACTACAGGAAAAGCGAGTTGGTTAAACGAAACACGGCAAAGCTAAACCGAAGCATGGGAAATAAATATCTTTAATGAAAAAGAATAAAAAAAACCCACATTAAAACATTAATTACTAATGTTCTTTGGCCCTTTTTTCCCACCTTCTTTTATGCAAAGAAAGCACAGCTGTGGGAAGGGGGGGAGGAAATGGTCCTTGCGGTAGTAGTGGACGCGATCGTTGATTTTGTACGCAGTTTTGCCATTGTATTGTACTCCTACCATCCCCAATGCTCGGTGGCCATTTGTTAATGGTTAGTTAATGAATGGGATGGGTACGATCGAGCGCTTCGAATAGAGACAATGTTAGCACGCGAGCTATGATAAGGAACAAATGCGATTTATTAGAGAAAATAAACGTTGAGGAATATAATAGGGCACGACAGATCGATCCGTTTAATTTGCAAAACAAAGTCGGTTAATGTGGTCAATAGTTTATTTGAACCCAACAAAACAAAGTGCATTAGAATGAAGTGCTCTGTTAAAGATGTGTGCACCGCTTTCCCTGCTAAAGAGGGTTTTTCGTGGGTTCTTATAGTTGTGGGACACTTTCTTGGTTTTCCTATTGGAATTTAATGTTAATGATTGGAATTGGAGTATGTAGTACCCTCCTTGAATATTTCCTATAGGAATTAGAAGAAAGGTGCTAAAAAGTCCAATTCCTCTTCACATAAAGTTCATTTCTCATTAGAAACAATCAAAAAAGTGTCCCACAACCATGAGTACGTCCTGTAAAAAAAAAAAAAAGAATCCTGTAAAGTATAGAAGCACAGACGCTACGGAGAAAAAAAAAACACGCACATTTCCCTTGCAATTTTGACTAAGCTGATACAAATACATGCTTTCGTGAGTGAGTTTTGTTTTCGATGCAAAACAAATAGTGCCACACAGACTAGCAGCACTTCAACCTGATGGTACGCCTGAGTAAGAGGGGAGGTGTGTTTTGTGGTTGTTTTTTTATTACTAAATGCATTTAAAAGTAAAACGGAAGAATACATACACGTAAACGAGCTAAGCATACCACCGTTTAGAGGTTTTTTTAATTTGATTTTTCAATTTCGTTGGCGCTGCTATCGTTTGCCCGCATAGCACGTGGTAGTGATGGTGGAAAAAGGTGGCCAAAAAGTGAGGAAAATTCTGAAAACTACTGGAAAGCTGTGTTTGTGTATGAATTTGTCGTGTTTTAGAAGAGAAAAGAGAGTGAACGTGAACGAAAGTGGTTAACATTGAGATTACGAGATTAAGGGCAGCAATTATGTGTTAGTTATACTAAACAAATTCAAATGAAAGTAGAAGAGCAGAAAACAGAACAGAAAACAGTTTCATCGAATCGAAAAATGCTAGAGGAAGTAATGCAGTAGTAAAGTAGGTGCAATTATAGAGGTGATACAGAATCAAAGGAGAGTAGAAGAAAAGGAGGGGTAAATACTACTAAAAGCCAATAAAAACGAATGCAAAAAGCACTATAATAACGCTGCCGCACTAACACTCACAGTTACAACAAAAAAAAAACAATGGTCAACAGGAAAAAAAAGGACATGAAAAGGACAGCCTCCCCCTGGGACAGTGTGGTAGAGGAAGAGCGGACACCGTATGTGGATTGTTGCAATGGATAAGGAGGGATCGGGGGAAAAGTAATAAAAATAATTGTATATTACTATTACAAAAATATTATATAAATTAAATAAAATTCATACAAAAACCGCATAACAACACAACCACAACATCCTCGGCACACACACACTAACTCACGTCCACTTCATACGATTTTGCTCGTTATGGTTCGTTATTTAATGGTATCGGTTTCTACTATTTATTAACTCTACTAACAACAACGATTGAATGCTTTCTCTACTTACGAAACTACCTAAACGAACGAACCCTACTCTTTGGCTTGACTCTCTTCCGCCCTTATCAACAACCGCCGGTCCGGTTCGTTTTTCAGCTCCAGCTCTGCCCGCCTTATCACCCACCGTTCGTCCTGCATTTCCGCCCAGAAGTAGTACTTGCCGCGGGTTTTTGGTCCCCTCACCGGTACAGCAAAGCTATCGATTCTGCCGCCGCCGAACTTTCTGCTTTCCTCTCCGTAATCGAAGCTTAGATCCTTGATCGGCTCACCGAGCAGTTGTACCGCACCTACGGAATGGGGAAGGGGAGGAATTTCAATGATAAACCATAAACCACCCGGGAACCGTTTCCCAACCACTGCCATCATACCCGGGTGAGAGCGGAGCAGTTTGAGCGATTCTTTGTAGTACGGCTGACTGCGTATTTTGTCCTCCAGCTTCACCTTCATTATCATCGCACAAGTAATCCCACCGATCGCTATGTACGTAGCGGTTTTGGTGAGCGTTTTTAAGGATACCATGTTGTCGGCAGCCACCCACAATTCACTCGTTTTTCTTCTTTACGTGCAGCAAAGCAGGAAAACCCGGCAACGGAGTGCAACGCGATCCGGCGATGTTATTGTTTACATCCGATCACGTCATTTTTTCGGCTTTTCAGGTTGCGTTTAGCACACCGGGTGCAGTACTTCAAACCAGCTTCTGCAGGGTTCGCTTCAACGTGTGTTCTAAAATTGCATAAACGGTAAAATTGAAAGGAAAATAGCACTCAAATTACTTTGCTTTCTGATTTCATATACTTAGCATGTTTATTTTCAATATATATATATACTTCTTATAGTTTTTGTTGTTGCTGTTTGTTATCACTCCCTCCTCTTTCTAGGTTTGCCTAAATTGTTGTTAAATCAGTTTCAGTTGTGTTCATAATACGGCATACATAACCACGTGTGCAAGTGCTTACATTATCCCGCTTGTTAATTTTTAAATCGATTTTCTTCATTCCGCCTTTGCAGCAGAAGACCTGTATGGTGTATCTACCGCTGTCTCATTCATATACGTGTTAGGAGCATGTGTTATTTTTTGTATGTGCTTTTTGCCATCCCGCACATTAGCACACACGATCTGTTTTGCATCAATCAATCATCCTCACATCTAGCTTAAATGTAGTAACAACGTTTTTGTTTTGTTTTGTTTTTTTTTCAACAGTCCGTTACAGGAGCTACGGAGCCAGCGTGCGCAACGACCCGTTCGCCCCCGTTCCTTCTTAGAGTAGTGTAGTACGCAAAAAAGGGAAAGAAGAAAACAGTGTCGAAAATACAACAGGAATAATTTGCCACTATGTAATATGTACCTTACTAAATCAAAAGGGGCCTGGGACAAATTTGGATATAATAACCTGCCAGACACAAAGGGATAGGGATAGGATGGGTGATACCTTAAAACCTAGTTTAGCAAAGCTTACAAAGTAATTATTAACGTTCCGTTTCGACCGCACGCAACTGATATAACACTGCGCACGGCTACTAGAGCTCTTTACACCTACATTTCGCGACGTTTTTTTTCACATTTTCGATTTCGTGCCCGTGTACAGCCAAAAATTGACTAAATAAAAAGTAGCAACCCCTGTCCAGCTGACCTGCAATGTTTTCAAAACCGTAAACCATTGATAAATTTCATAGGGTTGTGTGTGTGTGAATTGTGAGTGAACCGAACCGAGTGGGCATCGATCATTTCGCACTGAAGTGTCTTTCCCAGCCTGCTGCTGTTTGCCTCATCGAAATTGTCGATGAAATTCCGCTCAAACCACCTCGGACGGGTGGATTTTGTCATACAGCAATGCCAAAAGTGTATGCTCATGCATCCCAGCCAGCCATGCGTTTTGCGCTTCTTACCGTTCCCTACATCGTTCGTTTCTGTTGCCCATTTCCATTTTCAAGCCGGCGTTGCAACGATTTTACTAACGATCGTGTGCCATTGATTTTAAAATCCTTCTTCCCTCTTTCCTATCGAACCGCTGAGTATGCAACTGAATTGTTGCACATTTCTTCTTTACCCAAGGATGCGTGCTTTCAACTTGCCCAACTCTTAGTAAGGGATAATTTGTTTCCTATACAACAGAAAATAAGAAACATTTCGTTATATATATGCTACCGCACGCTCCCTTTACGTCCGATTCATCACTTTTATCCTGCACACCTCCACAAACGCTCCCGTGTGCTCCTGGTGCCTGCAATTGGTGCTCGTGTGTAGTATCAGCTAGCTTTCGCTCTCCTTCTCCCTTTAACATCTAACTCCATTGCTTCTTACTTTTGCCTCGTAACCACCAAAACGGCGCGCAACATGGACGTATGGACCAGCGCAGACCAGAGGATTCAAGAGCAAATTGGCGTATTATAAATGGCGCATTGCCGCCGCTTATTCGAGCACTGGCTTTCGAGGTTTGGCCGGTTTCGCCGCCAACGGGGGCGGTGATGAAGCGGAGCTTGACACTGCCGTGGCTGCTGTCGCCGTAGGCGGCACCGGGCTTGTCGTAGTGGTGGTGGTGCTGCTGCTGTTGCTAGCATTGACCTCCGTACTCGTCACTTCCGGCATGGGCGCAGTCTCTTCGTCCTGCTGCTGCTGCTGTTCGGTGTCCCTGCTGCTTGCCGAGACTCCGGTTTCATCGTCGGCCGCTTCCTCGCCCGCCGTTGGTTTCGTTATCGAGCTGCTCACCGTCGGCGAGGAGGTCGGATCAGCCACGATCGTCGCTGGGGTGGCGGCTACGTTCGCCGACGGGTTGCTGCTGCTGGCCGCATTGAAACTCAAATCGTTCGCATCGAACAGGGAGGACGTTTCCTCGTCCGTCGTTTGCGATATCGAGGCGGCACCATCGCCGGCCTCCCGGTGCAGATGCTGCTGCGCCGACTGGGGCTGCTGGGCCGGCTGGGTCTGCTGCTGCTGCTGCTCGGGCAGCGAATCTTCATCCGGTTCGACGTGTAGGGGCATTTCACCCGGCTTCAAGTTGCTGTTTACCGAGCGAGAGCTGTTGTCTTGCTGCGCATCGTCGCTACGCTGTCGCACCGCTGGCTTAGGTCGTAGATCTACCCAAAAAAAAAAAGCCAAAATAAGCAATCACACCCTCATACAAGCAATCAGCATGCGCCAAAACCGTACATACCCGCCTGTGAATTGTCCTCCGTAAACAGTCCCATAATTGGATTGGAATCGTCCGAACGCTTCAGCCCGCCGACACTGTCCTCGTCGGCACTACCTTCCCCGAGCAGCCCGCCAGCACCGGCCGCACCGGTGCCCCCCACGCCGGACGGCAGCTCCTTCGAGGCGAGCGAGCTCATCGTACCCTGCCCGACGAGATGGTGAGGTATGTGCGGGTTATTGCTCGAGCCCGTCGCTGCCACCAGCTGGCCCGGCATCAGCCCGGCCGCACCGCCCTGGGCCGCGGCAATGGCGGCCGCCTGCGACGGCGTGAGCGATTTGCGCGTCTTTTCCGCCTTGCGCCAGAGCGTGATTTCCTGCTGTTTGAAGTACCGCCGGTCTTCGGTGTCAATTAGCACCAGATTGAGGAAGTAGCGGACCGAGAACTTCTTGTTAATCTCGCGCATCGTCACGGTGAGGTCGTACCCGGCGAGAAACACCCGGATCGGTATGCTTTCACCCTTCACCGGCGACCCGTCCATGATTTCGTACTTGGCGATAATTTCGTTCTCCGTGTACATGTTAGGTCCTACGGGAAGGGGGGGGGGGAGGGGTGTTGGGCGGAATGAAAAACGTGTTTAGTGTATTAGCAAAACAGCGGAATTTGGAATGTGTGTAAAGCGTGGAAAAACAAAAACGAAAACGAAACTCACCCGAACCAGTCTGTTCCCGCTTGATGATGGCTATTTCCATGTGTTTAATCTTAATGCGCACCAGCAGAAAATAGATTTTGCCCACAATCACATCCTTTAAGTGGTACCTGGAGCAAAGGGAGAGAAGGAGACAGGCGTTAAACAGAAGCATTCTCGTATGAATTCGCTTTTCCCCCCCTCGGAACTCACTTGCTCTTGTTGTACTCGAACTCGATGTGCAAACAGTCCTCGATGCCCACCTCCATCTTGATTGGACTGTTCGTGTCCGGATAGCTCGACAGCGTATGCACCGCAATGTCCACCTCCCGCACGATATCACTCAGCCGGCGCACGATCGTCACCCGCAGGAAGTATCTGGCAGTTGGGCAGTGGCAACAGAAAATATCGCATAAATCGTACAGCAAACAACAAGTGGCAAGCTCAGTGCACTGCAATTCCTACCGTAATCGAACGTTCGAGCCGACGTACACCTCGTACGGTTTCTCCACGTTCGCAAACTCGAACGGATATGACGTGTTCTGGATGAGGTCGCCCGGCCGGGCCAGCTCGCGCACCAGGCTCAGAAAGTCGTGATGATTGCCCCTATCGTAATACAATTCAATTTGACCTGTAACGAACGGGGCGCAGCACCATAACGAAACGATTTAGCCGGGAGAAGAAGAAGTAGACGCTTGTTGTTGCTGCGCGCTGCTGTGTTCGCAAACACAAACACACAACGCAGATTCATTTATCGAATGGCGCAAACCCTTGCGTCGCCCGCGGAGGACTGGTTTAATTTGTGTGTATTAATATCTTGGTGGTGGGCTGAAAAGTCAACAAATTGATAAAACTGCCTGCCACTAGCTGTTACAGAGGGAGCGATGAAGATGACGTGCGCCGTTTGGCCTAGCTTCTCTGATAAGAATTCTGCGGCCGTGCGAGCTTCCCGCCCTATAAGCAAATTGGTTTTTTTATCCGAATTCCAACAATGTCCGTGGGTGAAGAAATGCACCGACAGAAACCAATTGGCCGGAATTGATATGTAGGTCTAATTCGCTTTAAAAAAGGGTACCGAAACCAAAAAACCAAGTCAAATCTGTTCTGCCCTTTACGCGAATTTGGCACAAACCAGCGTTTGGGTGCAAACACATACACACGCCAGCACCGAAACCCTCCCTCCGCGGTGCAGTGATATGACCAACGACTGGGTCGGCACATGCACACACACAGCGATTGGTGGTGGATCGTTGCGCATCCATACAAATAACGCACAGCAGCAGCGGCGGCGGCAGCGGCAGCTATACTCACCGATAAGCTCGATTTTGATACCCTGGTGTTCCAGCTTGCTGCCCGGTTTTTTGAGCGTAATGTTCACCTTTCCGCCCACCGTTTCGCCGTCGTAGTACAGCAGGTACTTGTCCTTCTTGCCGTCCTCTGTTTTGATTTCCGCCTGCTGCCGGTTTTCGGCCCCATCGAACACGACGTCGATGTCGGCCGACTGGCCAAACCGGAGGAAATTCTAGAAGGCGGAGGAAAAGATCCGGAAAACCATTTAGCATCATTGATCCAGCAGGAGGGCCGTTTCGAGCAGTTTGCTAGTGCAAGGCTTACCATGATGATTGGTTCGGTTCGGTTTTGGTTTGGGATGGATTTCCCTGTTTGTGCACCACTCACAGTAGGGGGACGACCGCTGTTTCGGAGTTACGGGATCAATTCAGCCAGCGCAGTCTATCCGCCCTAATCACCAATTGACTCTGTGCGGTGCTTTTGTTCTCCCTATCTCTCTCACACACACACACTCTCCCTCTTTTTCTCTCACTCTTCTTCACTCTCTTTCACTTCCGCTTCTTATCACCAGGGGCTCACGGATATGGGCAGTGTAAGCGCAAGTTAGTTAACAGCCGGAACCGCACGGTCGCACTGCAATCGATTAAGATTTGGCTGCTGGTTGGTGGTGGGGGCAGAGTGTAAGCACAACAAACATACGGGCCAAATCTAGCACCCCCTACACACACACACACACATGCACACAGGCGCGCACTCAATGCATACACACGCACACACACACAAACACACACACACGGAGGCCTCTGTAAAAGCTGTTCGTGCGGAACACACACGGCGGAGGGCTTTACACACTTTTTGCCTCAATTAACGCGGTACGTGACGTGTGTATGTGTGTGTGTGTATGTGACAGTCTGGGCCTAAAACCAGAACACCACTTCCGGACCCCACCTCTACTGCTGGGGGGAGAATGATTTGATGCGGCTTCCGTTCCCTCCTCTGCTGGGGCAAGAGTGAGTCTGCGGTTTTTTTGTCTCTCTCTCTCTCTCTCGTCTCGTCTGCACTCTTACACCGTGTGAGATGCGTTTTGTTGCCACTTTTCGTGGTGAAGAACACTTTTGCAGTGGGAAAAGGGTAGTGAGTGGATAAATTTCGGTGGAATGCACCACCGCCTCGCCCCACACCAAGAACAGGCTGTGCAACTCTGTTGAGACAAACGACGACAACGACGACGACAACGACGAGGACGACGACTGGACTTGCCCGAGAGGGTTCGCTAGAGCCGATTGTATTATATAAGAACGCACCGCACACAGCACGCACAATGCACTCAATCCTCGATTTCCTTCCGTACCGTCGGGGAAAGCACTTTTCCCGTGCTCTGGCGAGTGAGAATATTCCCTTTTTTCGACACTTTTCCGCGCCGCTAGGTCGTCGTTCGTGATGTCTTTCTTCGTTTCGTTCGTGAATCAGTTTTTTTTTGTCCAATTAGCACAAATTGACGACTGCTGTCAGTTTCTGCTTTGATGGCTGCTGTCAAAATCCCACATGTGAGGGGTAGGACAGTGGTTCTACAGTTTATTTTCCCTCGTTTCGAACGATCCAATTTCGGATGTTTTTCAAATCGCTACCAAAAGAAAAAGAAAAAATCGATTGCTGTGAAAATGTTGGTAAATAGTTCATGAAGAATGTATTTTACAAATGAGAAATGCCACGTGATGATTGTTTTTTTTTCTCCAAATTTTACACTTAGTTCAACTAAGCAACGGACGTTTCCAAAACATTCGTTGAAAGATTGCGCGCGTGCGATGATGGGGCACACGCACAACTCGCCGCTTCCCCACTTAATCGCTAGGAAAATTAGTTAGCTAACGCAACGGAATACTTCCAGCAAGTATTCATTTGTGCGATTGGAACGCCCGGAAGTGGTTCTCCTTGAAGCCCTTCGTCTGGTACTGGCTCACGTTCGGCACCACCTCGTCGATCCACGCCGGATCGATTTCGGTCACGTTGCGCAGATAGTTGAGTCGCGTCGCCACCAGCTCGGTGTAGACGACGACCGGGGGCCGGAATTTCCCGCACACCGCGCTGGACGGATGTATGCGGGCCTTCAGTGCGCTGGTCGAGGTGAGGTACAGGTGGTCCGGCTGCTTCGTGGCAATGTTCGCAAACAGCCCGGTCAGCAAACACTTGGCGACGGGGGTCGTATCCTTCCCGCACGTGCTGCTCGGCAGGTCGAGCGCTTTGCAAATTTCGCTCAGCTGCTCCCGGATCGAGGCCACGTGCGTTAGGTTGCGCTCGTTGAGGAAGTTGTCGAAGCACCAGACCTTCGGTTTGGCCCGCGTCTTAAACTCGTTGAACACGTTCAGCAGCGTGATGTGGTCGCCCGAGCGGTCGAAAAACTTGGAGTGTGCGATCAGCATCTGTTCGCGCTTGTGCACACTGTTGGTAAAGACGTTCTCGCCCGACAGCATCGCGATGATGGTGAGCATCTCCTCCAGGCAGCCGAACTTGGGCGCGGAAAGCAACATCTTGGAGTACTTGGGATCGAGCGGAAAGCGTGCCATCTTGGTGCCGAGCGCGGTCAGGATGGGATTCTCCACCGAGGAGATCGCATTCAGCGCCTTCAGCTCTAGCAGCCCGCCCACGATCGCCTCCTCCGGCGGTTTGTCGATAAAGTCAAAGTCTTTGTAGTTGACGCCCATCACGAGCAGGTTCAGGATGGTGGCGGCCATGTTGCAGCGCAGGATCTCCGGCGTCGTCATCTTTTCCAAATGCCCGTACACCTCCTTGGAGTACGTGCGGTAGCAAACGCCATCGCTCAAGCGCCCCGCACGGCCCGTCCGCTGGTGGGCTTGCGCCTGCGATATCCAGGACACCTTCAGCATGTCCATCCCCGTGATGGGATCGTACGCGCGTACCTTCGCGCGGCCACAATCCACCACATACCGGATGCCGTTGATCGTAATGGACGTTTCGGCAATGTTGGTCGCAAATATTACCTTCCGCACGTTACCCGGCGCAGGGTTGAACACGTCCAACTGTTGGTTCTGTGGCAGCGCGGCGTACATTGGATGAACGGCAAGCTTTGGAAGGTCCGGCGAGAAGCTCTAAAATTGCGGAAAACATCATTAGCGAATGTACGAGAGCATGCACGCGCTCACTGGCGTGTCCTATACCTTAGCCAAGCGTCGCATCTTGCCAACGGTTGCTTCTATTTCTTCCTGACCGGTTAGGAACACCAGCACATCGCCGGCCGGTTGCGTTTGGTGGATCTCTACCACCGTCTTCAGACACGCCTCGATGTAGTGCATTTTCTCCACCATCTGGTACACCTTCACCTGGTACGTGCGGCCTTGCAGGTAAACGATCGGACAGTCGGAAAAGTAGCTCGCAAAATGGTCGCAGTCCATCGTGGCCGACATGATGATCACCTTCAGCGGCGTCATGCGCTTGAGGGCTCGTATCTGTTGCGCTTTCTTCACCACTCCCAGCAGCACATCCGTCGCGATGGTCCGTTCGTGCACCTCGTCCAGTATGATCACGTTGTAGTTGCGCAGCTGCCGATCGGACAGCGCCTCCCGGCACAGAATACCATCGGTCATGTACTTAACCTGCGTGTTTTCCGACGTCATGTCCTCGAAGCGCACCGTGTACCCCACCAAATCGCCCAGATTGGTGCCCATCTCCTGCGCGACCCACTTTGCGACGGTAATAGCGGCCACTCGGCGCGGTTGCGTGATGGCAATCATTTTGTCCCCGTTCAGTCCCGCCTCGTAGATGAACTGTGGCATCTGGGTTGTTTTTCCACTACCCGTCTCACCCAGCACGATGATCGTGGACGACTTTCGCACCATTTCCATCAGCCTGCGGATGGGAAGATGGGGTAGCATGAAGCAACAAAACCGCGTGGGAGTGTTGTGTTGGTAAACTTACGATTTGCGCACCGAGTAGATGGGCAACGACAGGCGTTGCTGTTTCGCCTGCTCCTGCTTCATGTAGGAGCGTGAGTATTGATTGCCCAGACTGCTGTTGCGACTCGAAAGTCCGGAATCCATCGTTTCGGCCGGGCTTTTCTAAATACTTTTTCTGGTCCGAATTCGGCACGCCGGAAAATAAACAACCCGCACCGATTCCAAAACACGCCGCCGCACAATTGACAGCGCTCAGGGCCCGTACAACATGCCGAGGGGCTTTGTCGTTCGAATATTGCTGCATTTCGCTCATTTTCTCTACCTTTCCTTTACTTGCATACAGTGCTCTTTTCAAAGAGTCACACACTTCACCAAGAACGCTTCGTCCATTTTTGTTCATATGCCGAGGTGTGTATGCTCTCGCTCGTTGTGTCATGCCATCTCTTTCGTGCCTTATGGACGTATGGAAAATGTAAACAAACACGGTGGTTGATGTTAATGTGGAGTGAACAATGTTGTCTTACTTTTTACCCTTTTCCATGTCCTTTTTAAATTGAAAATTATCTATTGATACAGGGTTTTCCGATAGAACTCAAGACCGCGGGAAACTTTGATGAATCGGCGGGGGTCAATCGCAAGACTGCGGAACGATACGTGGAAACGTTAATCTGTATCGCAAGACTGCGGCACACTTTTTCGGGCACATTATCGCCTCGCAGGGACATATGGTCTGACAGCAGCGATCGTCAGAACCGACACATAATCAATATTGAAAATATCAATCAAAGATCAAAGAATTTTCCTAAATTCCTTTAGCGTCTCAAGGCCACAAACGAATAAAGAAAATTCATAAAAATCCACTACCAGATCAGCTGATGCGAAACCGGAACATGTACGATAAAGTCAGATGGAGCGCAGGTGCTAATATGGCACACACATGAAATGAAGGGGCCCGTCGGGTCTTTGAGGGAAAGATGGTGGAGAAGTGGAGTGTATTTATTTTTTTCGCCATTTTACTTTATCCACCAACACAATCGCACACTAACGCGAGCTTTTTGGTGGCCATCTTGAACCCTCCCAACGACTTACAAAAACAATCGCTAGCGAGGAAAAATCGCACCGATTCGGAGCATTAACGAGCTCGTGAAAACCGGTTTTGACAAGCGTGGCGAGAATTTATGCGTTTGCGTTGAAATGTTGGTTTTAAAATTACCGTTGATAGGTGATGATTTTTGGCGATTAATTGCAATCAGTTAAATTTGCTGCCAGAAAAAAAAGTTTACTAATTTCAATAGCTTTATCACCTCATACAATTACAATTTCTCGATTCCAATAACCAAATAATCAAACCGCTAGTTCCCAAAGTGTCAAATAGTTTTTGTTTCTTTTTTTCCCTCATCGGCCAGCTGTCATTCACGGATCGGGGGGGCAGGTAGCTTGCACACACACACCTCTGCACGTTCCATTCATTCGCTCGTTGGTTGTTGACTTCTTCTCGTGGCGCACGCTTCGCTCCTGTTCTGTGTTTCTGCAAGCAGTACGTGTTTCAAGAAGTATTAAACGAAATGTTCAATTAAAAGCTTCTAGTTTATGTGCAATCGTAGATAGATTTAGTGCATGATAGGAACATGCATGTGTACCTTACATTGGTGATTTACATATCGCTGGAAAAGCCAATGGAAATTAGGCACTTCCTTCCTTTCGTTTCGTGTGGTGTGGTGTCTTGTGTGTATCTCTTTGCAAAAAAACCCATCTGTTAGTGCCCTACTTTCCTCAACGCCGAGCATAATTATTTTCCCATTCACGAAAGTGGCCATGAGCTTGCTTAAAAAGTGCATGTGCGGGGCCAATGCAGCCGTGTGTGAACCTGTTCTTCGGCACGTTTTGGCCAAACTGGTGCTGCTGCTGCTACAAAGTGTTGTTTAGAGCGGATTTCGTAAAAGCAGCTGAGCCTGCTTTATGCGCCGTGCCATGTGGTGGTTTTGTTGTTGTTGTTCTTGTATCGCGTGTGCCGTAAGTGCAAGTGGATAATGTTGCAAACAACCACCAGGCGCCCGAGGCGAAGTTGCATTAGGCAGCAGATAATTATCTCCTCCTCGGCGGTACTCGTGTACCTACCCACCAAAATGCCTTATCCATGCGAAATGTTAAGGACACAAATCCATTTATGCGCTGTATGCGGGGTTTGTCCTCCTTGTCCGTCTCGCGGGGGCCGACGTGAAGTTGATGGATTAGATTTCTTCACACGATGGTACCTGTCGAGCTTTTCGCACACCGTTTTCAAGCAGAGAGTATCTAAAAGCACACCCAGCAAATGCTGTCGTTTTCCAATTGATTGTAAAATGATTACCATGGCTACGAGTGCCATTGAACCCTGTGATTGATGGCTCGCGGATGGGATAATCGTTCGAGTTGCATGGTTCTAATGTTGCCTGGCAACAATTAAATTCTTCAATCCCAATCGCTTTCCCCCCCTTTAATCGTGAAGGAATTTAACCCGAGCGACGATGGTGTGCGGCCAGCTGATGACCGTGATTTCAGCACCACACACTAACTGTACTGCCGTATTTGAATCGTTCATTGAAAAGTGAAACGCGACTAGGTGCATGCGCTTAACTAGGTGAGATTTGTTTAACTTGCCTAAAAATAAACACTACTATGTGGCCAAGCGTGCCGTTACATTGTGCAGGAAAAAAACGCGGTTCAGGTTCCTACCGCAACCGATGGTCGATGGCGCAAAGGCGCAGCTTACAAGAACAGGTGTGTGCTGGTTGGCGTGTAGCGCCAAGCATGGTTGAGATTTTGCAACACATACCGAGGCACCAGCCAGCACACAGCGCTCGTCTTAGTACACCGGTAATTGGCCTAATTGAATTTGAATGTCAAGGTACGGGGCTGGGTGGGTGCGCGAGAGATATACCTTTTTTCCTCGAAAATAGATGACCTTTTAATTTTATGGCATCGAAATAGAGGAATATTTGAAAAGGTGAATGTTTTCACAAAAAGCACAATTTTAATGCAATATCTGGGTGTAAAGAAATATTACTTCCGACAACGTACCTGCTAATACTCATCATTATCTCCTTCGCTTCCCGGGGTTTTTCTTCTATACACCATTTCTGTGTAAACCATTAAGCAGGGAGATTCTCCTCTCTCCCTGCGGGACAAAAACACGTATTTAATTACCTTAAACACTCGCGGCGGCATCGCTTTAGGAATTTCCGTGCGTCATATGGCGAGCAGCTAATCAGTGGACGCCCGCAAAAAAGCGCCTCTTGCGCGGGTTCAACACGGGTCACTGAAGAGGAACTGTTTTTTGTTTTGCATCGTTCTCACATTTCACAGCCTGCCTCGGTAAACGAAACTCTCGCTGTGGATGATTTATGATCATAGGTGCCTTTTTTTCTTCCTTCAATGAATTTATTATGTCTGCAAAATGTCTTCCGTACAAGTGTTACGGCAAAGCGAAGAGCCAGACCGGATTACGTACATGCCACAGTGTGGTGGATAGGAGTGAAAGATAACGCGCTGAAAATGCATTCGAAATTTAGCTCGAACCTCAACCAGCAACCAAGTAACAGTGTTGATGATTGAAAGCGTGCATTTTTATTTGTAAACAAAGCATGATTGTTTATCGCCGCCCGGTCTGATACGGTCGGGGGGTCAGCATCATGCTGCGGCTAGTCCTCAGGCACGCCATGTGCGTTTGGCGAACACGCGGTGTGAGAGGCTATTATCGCGTGTGTGTGTCGCTTATCTCGCCCATACCGAAGCAGACGAATACGGTCAAAGGAAACGAACGAAGGGCATCACGTACAAAGCACCACATCGAATATTGTTTATTTATGCTGCTCGTGTATGTGTGTAACTAGCTATATTTTATATAGTTTTTTTTTAAATTTATGTTCAGCTCGCCGCTCTGTGCGAACCCAGGAACCGGACCTATCTGCCGCGGTAAGCAGAACAAGCGCGCGCCACGTCTAACATCAAAGATGCAGGATGGTCTCATTTCCCGCGCCGGGGCAGCTATCTGTAACGACACCTATCCTGCGAAGGGGTCAGCCAACTACAACGTTCCACCAGTGGACGGAGGAGCGGGTCAATACTCTCCCTCGAAAGCATGTGTCCATCAACATCACCCTGCCCGACAGCCGCCCTCTCCGCAGCACACGCCGTGTGGAGACTTTAAGCTCTGCGGGTACGACGGTGCTACGATGAGCTGTGGTCCGCTGGGTGATGAGTGTTTACCAAGCAGCACCGGTGGAAGTCCACTGACCGGGCGTACCGGAAAGGCGGACCTGTTTGGTGTGCTGGAGTTTTGGCTACAGCTACGCTATGACCTATCGACGCTACCGTGGGAACAATTGCAAACGATTCAGCTAAAGAACCCCCGTGCCGCACCGGGATGTGCGTACATTCCGACAAAGGTATGTGTCTGTTTGTTTGTTTGTTTGATAAGCACCAAGCGTCGTTATCGCAAAAGGATGAAGATCGAGATGGTAGATAACAGTTTACGACCGAGATTACGATGAAGGAATCGCGACCAGATAGGACGGTTTTTATAACCTTTTGATAAAACCATCAAGAAAGCGCAAGTGATTGATCATTGCTACCGCTAAGGAATGTGTTGTGAATCATGTTGTTTGTATGAAATGACCTTTAGACCCCTGCCACAACATCACGTAGCGATTCTTCAGCTCTTTGTTTGAAACAGCAACTAACAGCTCCGTTTATCTGCCCCGTTCTGTAGGTTGAACACATTGCCAACATAGTCACGCACGGTACCTGGGTACTGCCCTCGATGTATGCCGCCCTCTACCTTTACGGGCGCAGCCACACGCCCGCCCAAACGCTTGCGGCCATCATCTACGGTGCGGCCCTTTCGATGCTGTTCTTTGTCTCGACCTGCTTCCACTGCGTCTGCTACTGTAACCACAATCGGCCGCTGAAGGATGCGCTGCACCGATGCGATCGTGCGATGATCTACATCTTCATCGCCGGCTCGTACTATCCGTGGCTCAGCCTGGGACACACGACCCATCCGCAGATAGTGTCCGTGGTAAAGTGGAGCGTTTGGGTGATGGCCGTGCTGGGCATTGTTTATCAACAGGTAAATTACCATCTTTTTAACATTTTTTTAGTAATTGTCTGTAAATTAATTGCCGCCTTTTCTCTTGTACAGATGTACCACGAACGGTACAAGTGCTTGGAGACGTTCTTCTACGTGGTGATCGGACTCGGCCCATCGGTCGTGATTGTGCTGTGGGGCCACGAGTTTACCGGTATGGCCGAGCTAAAGTTTGGCGGCGTGCTGTACATTATCGGTATCGTGTTCTTTAAGTCGGACGGGCTGTTCCCTTTCGCGCACGCGATCTGGCATCTGTTTGTGGTGTTTGCCGCATTCGTGCACTACTTTGCCATCATGACCTACCTGTTTCCGGACACGAGCAGCATCGTTTCATCCGTGGTGGAAGGTGCTGCGGCCGGTTAAACTGGCAAAAGGCGTTGTGGGTGGCTGACTTTATTCTTGTTCCCTTTTCCTCGTTTATCTCACACTGTTTGTGTTCAAAGCCTTTTGATTAGTTAGGTTTTTTTAAAGTTTTGTACAGCGTAATTGTAAGTAGACTTTTTTTTGTGTGGAAGCGCGCTGGTGCGATCCGCTACAGCTAAAAGAAGGTTAAACAGAGTGTATACCAAGGCAAAGGAAGAGGACACACGTTTCCTAGAAACGAAATGATATATTTTTAACACAATATTTTGGTACCCAGTGTAGCCTGGGAGCGTGTGTAACAGGGAAAGGAGTTTTGGAGATGTACAAGAGTGTGCAAGTTACTGGGTGTAGCTGTTGGAACCATTTCCTCCCACCTTTATGGGTAAAAATCAAACCTGCTCAATTTACTTTTTCTATTCTTACAATTCATATTGTATTGCATATTGTATAAGCATTTCTGTTTTTTTTTCTTTTCTGTAGCTTATTTTGTACGCCTTTTTGGCTGGCAATACTCATGAAGCTGGTGCAAGAGGGGCTTTTTTTCGCTTATACAATTCTTTAAGTGCAACAAATGGTCGAAAAAGGCATCTTAAAATGATAGAATCAGTGACGGAAGTCATTTCATTGTAGGCATATTTGTGGTTTCTGTTTTTTTTTCTTCTTTTACTGTCTTATTGTGATACTTAGCATGACTAAGAAAAGTATATAATATTTAATTAGTTTACATTTTCTTAATCCCTGTCCCACTTCCCGGACCCTCCCCGGTTGAGGAATTGAACATAGAAAATTAATTATTACGTTATTAGTGGTACAAAACAGTTGTCAGTTGTGGCGACTCCTCCCCACAATATAGCAAGCAAGTTTAGCAGCAAGTGCAACTCGAACCACCTAAAAATTAAATGTCGAACAGAAAGAGCAGAATGATGCTCTTTGTATAAGGTGCAATGCTGTACCACAACATCGACGGGTAGATTTGATATTAACGTTGAGAGCGGCTGGACGAATGGTTGGTGGCGAGCATTGCCGCGTTAGAGTTAGCACACCCATACATATACGGTGATGGGTATCAAAACCAGTGGAAAAGATAGAAGTCTGAATTATCGTTAGGCAAAAGGCTATATGGATACATTAACATATACCAAACACACTAAAACAAAAACAACTCGAAGCCAAAACACAGTACCATTTCGTAGTGGTTAGCTTCATCAACTGACTTCTTCATCCATCTAACGAATAATCCAACAAATGTCTCTCTTGAATGCTACACAAAAAATACTCGATAACAGTATCCTTAAACCCACCTTGGTAGAGTAGAATGGAATAGAAAAAGGTTTTGTTGCGCTGAATGCAGCAACAAATTAAACAAACGATCCCCCATATTTGCTCAGCTTAGAAAACAGAGAAAAACAAAAACCGTTATGCTAGTACGTCATAACGGGTAAACCTTAGAAACAAAACACTTGGATAAAACAAAAATAACAAGGAGGGAATTGGGAAATACCTAAATCATTAGTAAAACAACACAAATTTGATACAAAAATATCAAAATGAAAAATTCCACCCCAATACCAATCTAGCCCATCGATAATTAAATTAGAAAAAAAAAACAAACAAACAATTAAATAGGAAATAGGGAAAATGTTCCAATAAGAGCCAAATAATTCTCGAATTAAAATAGTTTCTCAATTGTGCATATTTCTTCCAGTCCAGTTGACACCATAAACTCACTTTATAGGGGATTCCAGGGGTTCTCATAGTTGTGCGACACTTACTTGACTCTTTCTTATAGGAAATGAAGTTTATATATTGGAAATTGGACTCTATGGCACGCTTTTTGGACAGGCTCCAAATTCCTATTAGATTTGTCCAACAATGGTGTTATAAAGTCCAATTCCCTTTACATTAAGTTAATTTCACGCAAGAAAGTGTTAATAAAGTGTCCCACAGCTATGAGAACTTCTGGAAAACTCTGTAAAGATAACTTTCAACTAGAAAACACGCTTGGTGTACACTGTACCGCACAGAACAGTTCAATAGACAATGCAATAGGCCAACATCCGCTGAGTATAAACTGATAATAAATGTTGAAACAAATAGTTTCGAATGATAGTAGGAACACAAAAACTAGTTTTCTTTTAGCATTTACGGATTATGGTTTACTCATGAAAGCTCCAAATTAAACGGTCTCTATTACACTGTCCTAACAACAACGTGGCTAACAACGGCTCTTGCAACCCTTAGTGGACAGGACCTTTCATAATTTCATGCAGACGGCGTGTCTGTCGCTCCGGATGGCGGAAAAATTTATCCAACACAAACTCAATCTCCTTGCGCGTGTGCAACGGTGGCCAGAGCGTCGTGATGGCAAAATGGCTGGAAAGAAACGATAGAAAAGAGGGTGACGTCAATGATGGCTTCTCCTTTTTTGGTCCCCCATTTCGGGGGCTGCATACCGATGGAACCGCATCGAATCGTAGGCCGAATTTTGCATCAGCTCCAG